>NC_139231.1:16951235-17611064 GCF_977018435.1 Lepisma saccharinum | reverse complement strand
CAGTTAATTAAAATCACCGTACAAATTACACATTAATACTTTAAATGAACACGTCTTTATAGATTCTTATCAGGATTTTCAGTTACAGGTTGCAATTATTTACTTTTCAACAAAAAAATCTTAGTTCCCCCTTAGCGTTAAATTCTGGTACCCTGTCGTAGACATTCGTAGGCTGAAAACTCTCTTTAACAACAAGTATTAAATCCCTTGGGTAATAGACATAACTGATAGTTAACCATTACAATCAAACTTAATAAAAATTCACATTGAGTAGATAAGCAACTAATTAGAATACTCGTGACCTCCAGGTTCCTTACTAGCCTGCCTGTAACATCGTTCTACGAGCCTAATTCCTATTTGCTTCCTATTTGCCTACTCTTCTATTTGCCTATTCGTCGATTATTCGGGCCTACTCTTTACACCCCTACTTGTCTATTCACATACTCGTTGATTATTCGGCGTACATTTTTACTTGCCTACATATTTATTCGCCTACTCGTCGAATGTTCGGGCGCCATATTTTGTCACGGGCTGCTAATTTAATAAATAAACTAATTAACTCAACTGACTCAACTGAGCTGAGCTTAGCAACGCAACAACGAAGAATCTCTCGCCTCACCTGCTGGGCGAATTAAACATTACATGAAATATAATACGGTCAGGATAAGTGCCTAACAGTCGGAGTTACCGAGAATAAACCTAGGAGGATTTGATTTTAAATACCTGAAATGACGTTACATAATACTACGGTGTTTCTGAATATACACATATATTAAAGCACAGATAAAAACACAGTACATCTTGCCCTCTTTCACTCGATCACACATTCATACTCTCATTCCATGGCATATGGCGACAATATGACAATTACAAAGGTTAGATTAATTACTACTTTGATCATACTCTTGCTATGTCTTGGCTACATTGCCTTTTACAATTTATCGTTTAGGATTTTAAGTATAAATTGAATAATTGTTCCTTGTGCGAACCCCTTCTATCTTTTCTGAAGGTATAAATATATTCAATAAACTATTGTTCGCTGTTAACATAAACTCTCATCTTTAACATTTGATTACTCCGCCGGAAAACAGATGTCTAGGGATGCCATAGCGCTGATTTAAGTTAAGCAATGATTTGATTTACGCAGATTCGCGGTAGATTGTCGTCATCTCTCTCACACACGCACATGGTTGGATCTTACCTTCGCTGCATTCCCTCTGACCTGGGTTGGGTGAAAGTGGTCCTACAGTTTTGGAAGGCCTCCCCACGCTCCATCGTTGCACCTCGCGGTTATCCTGGTTGGCGAGAGTGGATCAGTCGGCAGCTCCATCTGGCCTCATCGGATCCTGGCTTCACTCGTTCACTGTCGACTCCATACGACAACTTGCGCAATAATAGGTCAGTGCTTCGCGGTCACTCGTAAGTACAGATACGTGACTTGGCGATGAGACGAACATACGCGATGAGCCATTCGCGGTTTCACATGGATATCAAATATTATCAACTTTCACTACTTAGGACGTTGTTTCGGACGATTGACACGGTTGGACGTGTCTGGCGTTATTCTCACATAACCACACGTATGTGCACGGATGCGTTGACGGCAAGGGGGTGTAACGACCCCCTGGTTCTATTCTGCTCTACTCCATGGCTCTGAAACACTCACTCGAGGAAAAACAAATCCAGACCTCGAGTCTGCTTGTAACTCGCAGCTCGGTCGCGCGTAGCTCACACTCCGGTGGCGATTGTAGGCAAACTGTGCAAAACTGTTTCAAATCATCCCTTTTATTCCAGATTTGAACGTAGTGACGCGCTACCCTCTATGATCAGGTGTTTGTTTATTGTTTCTGGTGCTTTGACCGTTGTCCTCCTATCCTGGTCAATGCTCACTCCGGTCCTTAACCTTTGGTAGCAGCCCCTCGCGCAGAGATTAGGCTAACTCTTTCTCCATTGTAGTCAGTCACGAAAAGCAAGGACATCTCAGTAGGGTAGCTTCTCCCTTTCAATTCAGCGATGAATCTTTAATAATTCATAACTCCCGTAGTTCTGTTCTGATTAGGCTCAAATCTTGGAATCAGTACTTTCATGATGTGGTCTTCCGCTGGTTGAAATCTCATCAAATTCGGTCCATTGGTTTAGAAGTTGCATTTTTCTTGTTATTCCCATAAGAATGCATGTAAATCCGAATTCGGGCGAAAAACGGTGGTTGAGCAAGCTAGTGTTGGCTAAGGCACTTCGCTAGACACCTGTATTCGCGACGGATATTAATAATACCAATTGCAATTAATTCCTACTAACGGGCAATTAGATTAATTACTTGTCACTCAATATTTGACCGTTATAACATTCCCCTCCTTTTAATTATGAATTTTTTTCAGAACGAACTTGCGAGTGACAGGAAAAAATTCATACCACATATTAATGATATTTGTTAGTGATCGCACACATAGGCGTCTGAATAGGGACTCGAACCCTGGATCGTATAACTTTTAACTCAGCATTAGAATGAAGTTATACTTTCTGCAATTGTACTATAATTATGAGAATATAAACAAATATGATAAAGTATACAAGAATACAATATAAAGTACATTTTAACATCAAAATCTCAACGCATATTACCACATATATACTAACTTTGGATACACCCTGTAGTTTTATACATATTAATGTGAATACTGAATAATAAGCTAAATAAGATATAAGTAAATATTTGATTTGCAATTTGTTCCCTCTCACACATATGTTTGCATACTTCTTGCATTAATTATAAGAAATGTTTACATTTTTTGCCTTTTAATATAAAAAATTGTAACCTCTAATCTCCCTATTGTTTACTTTACAATCGGGGTGGCTCTAGTGCGATATTTTCTTCAGTGCCTCCTTTGACATGAGCCGGACTGACAAAGGAGTCTTCTAGTCTCCCGTCGGGCCTTGAATATCGGTTGTCTGCTCCAGGCATCGCTGTTCTTGCCTCAGTCTACTTCGTCCGGGTTGGTAATCCGGGGAGAGTGAGTCCAAGTTACGGCTAGTAGACGGTCTATTCCAATCGAGTAAATTAGCACCAGTCTGTGGGGATACGACTGTTCTAACCGCATTCACAGCACGATTCCTCTCAACTTGTCTCGGGTTGTTTTGACCCCTGCAGTGTTGCCATCTCGTGTTTTCTCCATCTCTATCATCTCTGAAGTGTTGTTGTTGTGGACGGTGATTGCTGTACTGGCCTCGCTGGGGATAAGGGGCGTTTAGCATTTCTTTCACTCCGTAGTCCTGCAATGTGCTTTTCCACTCGTTGCTCAAAAACTGTGGTCCTCGGTCATAGAGCTTCCGTTTCTCAGGGTTGGAAAGAACTTCATATGCCTGTTCAAACTCTTCAAATATATCGAATGGTGGATTCCGCTGCTCGAGCCAGATCCTTGCATTCCCTTTGGGTAATTTTCGCATTAGCCTCAAGCAGTCTGGGCTATCGACATCGTACAACAAACAATCTCTCTTGAAGTCCCTTATGAACATTGACGGTAAAGTCTCGTCGTGATCGGGGTCGTACGTTTGAAAATTATCCATGCCGAGTTTTGAGAAGATTCCGCGAGTATTCGACTCCGGGTTGGACACACTGCGTGTCTCCTGCTGGGCGAAAGCGTTCAAGCTCGGCGAGCTCCCGCTCCGGCCGATGACATCACGCGCTGCTTGGCGATCCAAGGAAGTTGGTGCTGATTGACAGGTCAGCTGGTTAGGCACGTCTGCTGCGACGAGCAAAGGAGTTGGGTTCACATCCCTGGACGTTGCCTCCAATCGGCGAATCTCTTCGTCCTCATTTCTTCTCCGTTGCGTGATTCGGAAATCCTTCAATTCACGTGTCTCCGCTTCCAGTCGTTCTAATCGGCTGGTTATGCCCGTCTGATTCTCGGTCGTTCTTGCGTCCAGCGTTCCAATAGTTTCTTGAACCTGACGTAACTCTACACGCAGATCTTTCTCCATTGTGACTACATTAATGTTTGTCTCTTCATGTCTCCTTTCGCATTCCTTCTCCGACTGAAGTACTTTCTCCTTCATTCGGTCATTTTCGGATAGCAGTACTTGGAAACGGCGGTCCCATCTTTCTTCCCACTCTTTTCTTCTTCTTTCTTCCATTTCTTCCTTCTGTTTTCGGCGTTCTTCCTTCCTTTCTTCCTGCTCTCTCCTTTCGGCAGCCTCTATCTTCCGCCTTTCTTCTTCTTCTCTCTTCCTCTTCTGTTCTCTTTCTTCATCTCTGGCTTGGATATAGCTGATTAGCTGAGAGAACACGGCCTGCACGTCCATCTTCTCTGGAACTGGCAACCCTGTTGCCGACTGATCTTTCCCTAGATCCTTATCAACGTTTCCGGCTGACGAAGCGCCTGCATCTGTAGAATTCTCAGCCCCTGGGCGGTCCATGGTATTGTTCGTTAATCTCTGGCGGAGACGAGTAGTTCTTTGCATGCCAATCTTCTTCTTCTTCTTCTCGTGGCTGGCTATCGCCGAAGGAAAAAGATATCAAAATTCTTTTCCTGGTTTCTGGTTTCAGATCCCGGGGATCGCACCCCTCACCTGCTTCCGTGTCATAACGCGTGTCCTTTTGTCCTTTATCGTCCGAAGTTAATAACGCCCATTGTTAATAAAATAATAAAATCCTCTAATAATTCTGCTATGGAAAAATGCTATAGTCGCGACAAAGTATTTCACTATTACACCATAAAAAACACACAAAATGGTTCTAGCTACACATCGATTGCATATTCAGTTAATTAAAATCACCGTACAAATTACACATTAATACTTTAAATGAACACGTCTTTATAGATTCTTATCAGGATTTTCAGTTACAGGTTGCAATTATTTACTTTTCAACAAAAAAATCTTAGTTCCCCCTTAGCGTTAAATTCTGGTACCCTGTCGTAGACATTCGTAGGCTGAAAACTCTCTTTAACAACAAGTATTAAATCCCTTGGGTAATAGACATAACTGATAGTTAACCATTACAATCAAACTTAATAAAAATTCACATTGAGTAGATAAGCAACTAATTAGAATACTCGTGACCTCCAGGTTCCTTACTAGCCTGCCTGTAACATCGTTCTACGAGCCTAATTCCTATTTGCTTCCTATTTGCCTACTCTTCTATTTGCCTATTCGTCGATTATTCGGGCCTACTCTTTACACCCCTACTTGTCTATTCACATACTCGTTGATTATTCGGCGTACATTTTTACTTGCCTACATATTTATTCGCCTACTCGTCGAATGTTCGGGCGCCATATTTTGTCACGGGCTGCTAATTTAATAAATAAACTAATTAACTCAACTGACTCAACTGAGCTGAGCTTAGCAACGCAACAACGAAGAATCTCTCGCCTCACCTGCTGGGCGAATTAAACATTACATGAAATATAATACGGTCAGGATAAGTGCCTAACAGTCGGAGTTACCGAGAATAAACCTAGGAGGATTTGATTTTAAATACCTGAAATGACGTTACATAATACTACGGTGTTTCTGAATATACACATATATTAAAGCACAGATAAAAACACAGTACATCTTGCCCTCTTTCACTCGATCACACATTCATACTCTCATTCCATGGCATATGGCGACAATATGACAATTACAAAGGTTAGATTAATTACTACTTTGATCATACTCTTGCTATGTCTTGGCTACATTGCCTTTTACAATTTATCGTTTAGGATTTTAAGTATAAATTGAATAATTGTTCCTTGTGCGAACCCCTTCTATCTTTTCTGAAGGTATAAATATATTCAATAAACTATTGTTCGCTGTTAACATAAACTCTCATCTTTAACATTTGATTACTCCGCCGGAAAACAGATGTCTAGGGATGCCATAGCGCTGATTTAAGTTAAGCAATGATTTGATTTACGCAGATTCGCGGTAGATTGTCGTCATCTCTCTCACACACGCACATGGTTGGATCTTACCTTCGCTGCATTCCCTCTGACCTGGGTTGGGTGAAAGTGGTCCTACAGTTTTGGAAGGCCTCCCCACGCTCCATCGTTGCACCTCGCGGTTATCCTGGTTGGCGAGAGTGGATCAGTCGGCAGCTCCATCTGGCCTCATCGGATCCTGGCTTCACTCGTTCACTGTCGACTCCATACGACAACTTGCGCAATAATAGGTCAGTGCTTCGCGGTCACTCGTAAGTACAGATACGTGACTTGGCGATGAGACGAACATACGCGATGAGCCATTCGCGGTTTCACATGGATATCAAATATTATCAACTTTCACTACTTAGGACGTTGTTTCGGACGATTGACACGGTTGGACGTGTCTGGCGTTATTCTCACATAACCACACGTATGTGCACGGATGCGTTGACGGCAAGGGGGTGTAACGACCCCCTGGTTCTATTCTGCTCTACTCCATGGCTCTGAAACACTCACTCGAGGAAAAACAAATCCAGACCTCGAGTCTGCTTGTAACTCGCAGCTCGGTCGCGCGTAGCTCACACTCCGGTGGCGATTGTAGGCAAACTGTGCAAAACTGTTTCAAATCATCCCTTTTATTCCAGATTTGAACGTAGTGACGCGCTACCCTCTATGATCAGGTGTTTGTTTATTGTTTCTGGTGCTTTGACCGTTGTCCTCCTATCCTGGTCAATGCTCACTCCGGTCCTTAACCTTTGGTAGCAGCCCCTCGCGCAGAGATTAGGCTAACTCTTTCTCCATTGTAGTCAGTCACGAAAAGCAAGGACATCTCAGTAGGGTAGCTTCTCCCTTTCAATTCAGCGATGAATCTTTAATAATTCATAACTCCCGTAGTTCTGTTCTGATTAGGCTCAAATCTTGGAATCAGTACTTTCATGATGTGGTCTTCCGCTGGTTGAAATCTCATCAAATTCGGTCCATTGGTTTAGAAGTTGCATTTTTCTTGTTATTCCCATAAGAATGCATGTAAATCCGAATTCGGGCGAAAAACGGTGGTTGAGCAAGCTAGTGTTGGCTAAGGCACTTCGCTAGACACCTGTATTCGCGACGGATATTAATAATACCAATTGCAATTAATTCCTACTAACGGGCAATTAGATTAATTACTTGTCACTCAATATTTGACCGTTATAACATTCCCCTCCTTTTAATTATGAATTTTTTTCAGAACGAACTTGCGAGTGACAGGAAAAAATTCATACCACATATTAATGATATTTGTTAGTGATCGCACACATAGGCGTCTGAATAGGGACTCGAACCCTGGATCGTATAACTTTTAACTCAGCATTAGAATGAAGTTATACTTTCTGCAATTGTACTATAATTATGAGAATATAAACAAATATGATAAAGTATACAAGAATACAATATAAAGTACATTTTAACATCAAAATCTCAACGCATATTACCACATATATACTAACTTTGGATACACCCTGTAGTTTTATACATATTAATGTGAATACTGAATAATAAGCTAAATAAGATATAAGTAAATATTTGATTTGCAATTTGTTCCCTCTCACACATATGTTTGCATACTTCTTGCATTAATTATAAGAAATGTTTACATTTTTTGCCTTTTAATATAAAAAATTGTAACCTCTAATCTCCCTATTGTTTACTTTACAATCGGGGTGGCTCTAGTGCGATATTTTCTTCAGTGCCTCCTTTGACATGAGCCGGACTGACAAAGGAGTCTTCTAGTCTCCCGTCGGGCCTTGAATATCGGTTGTCTGCTCCAGGCATCGCTGTTCTTGCCTCAGTCTACTTCGTCCGGGTTGGTAATCCGGGGAGAGTGAGTCCAAGTTACGGCTAGTAGACGGTCTATTCCAATCGAGTAAATTAGCACCAGTCTGTGGGGATACGACTGTTCTAACCGCATTCACAGCACGATTCCTCTCAACTTGTCTCGGGTTGTTTTGACCCCTGCAGTGTTGCCATCTCGTGTTTTCTCCATCTCTATCATCTCTGAAGTGTTGTTGTTGTGGACGGTGATTGCTGTACTGGCCTCGCTGGGGATAAGGGGCGTTTAGCATTTCTTTCACTCCGTAGTCCTGCAATGTGCTTTTCCACTCGTTGCTCAAAAACTGTGGTCCTCGGTCATAGAGCTTCCGTTTCTCAGGGTTGGAAAGAACTTCATATGCCTGTTCAAACTCTTCAAATATATCGAATGGTGGATTCCGCTGCTCGAGCCAGATCCTTGCATTCCCTTTGGGTAATTTTCGCATTAGCCTCAAGCAGTCTGGGCTATCGACATCGTACAACAAACAATCTCTCTTGAAGTCCCTTATGAACATTGACGGTAAAGTCTCGTCGTGATCGGGGTCGTACGTTTGAAAATTATCCATGCCGAGTTTTGAGAAGATTCCGCGAGTATTCGACTCCGGGTTGGACACACTGCGTGTCTCCTGCTGGGCGAAAGCGTTCAAGCTCGGCGAGCTCCCGCTCCGGCCGATGACATCACGCGCTGCTTGGCGATCCAAGGAAGTTGGTGCTGATTGACAGGTCAGCTGGTTAGGCACGTCTGCTGCGACGAGCAAAGGAGTTGGGTTCACATCCCTGGACGTTGCCTCCAATCGGCGAATCTCTTCGTCCTCATTTCTTCTCCGTTGCGTGATTCGGAAATCCTTCAATTCACGTGTCTCCGCTTCCAGTCGTTCTAATCGGCTGGTTATGCCCGTCTGATTCTCGGTCGTTCTTGCGTCCAGCGTTCCAATAGTTTCTTGAACCTGACGTAACTCTACACGCAGATCTTTCTCCATTGTGACTACATTAATGTTTGTCTCTTCATGTCTCCTTTCGCATTCCTTCTCCGACTGAAGTACTTTCTCCTTCATTCGGTCATTTTCGGATAGCAGTACTTGGAAACGGCGGTCCCATCTTTCTTCCCACTCTTTTCTTCTTCTTTCTTCCATTTCTTCCTTCTGTTTTCGGCGTTCTTCCTTCCTTTCTTCCTGCTCTCTCCTTTCGGCAGCCTCTATCTTCCGCCTTTCTTCTTCTTCTCTCTTCCTCTTCTGTTCTCTTTCTTCATCTCTGGCTTGGATATAGCTGATTAGCTGAGAGAACACGGCCTGCACGTCCATCTTCTCTGGAACTGGCAACCCTGTTGCCGACTGATCTTTCCCTAGATCCTTATCAACGTTTCCGGCTGACGAAGCGCCTGCATCTGTAGAATTCTCAGCCCCTGGGCGGTCCATGGTATTGTTCGTTAATCTCTGGCGGAGACGAGTAGTTCTTTGCATGCCAATCTTCTTCTTCTTCTTCTCGTGGCTGGCTATCGCCGAAGGAAAAAGATATCAAAATTCTTTTCCTGGTTTCTGGTTTCAGATCCCGGGGATCGCACCCCTCACCTGCTTCCGTGTCATAACGCGTGTCCTTTTGTCCTTTATCGTCCGAAGTTAATAACGCCCATTGTTAATAAAATAATAAAATCCTCTAATAATTCTGCTATGGAAAAATGCTATAGTCGCGACAAAGTATTTCACTATTACACCATAAAAAACACACAAAATGGTTCTAGCTACACATCGATTGCATATTCAGTTAATTAAAATCACCGTACAAATTACACATTAATACTTTAAATGAACACGTCTTTATAGATTCTTATCAGGATTTTCAGTTACAGGTTGCAATTATTTACTTTTCAACAAAAAAATCTTAGTTCCCCCTTAGCGTTAAATTCTGGTACCCTGTCGTAGACATTCGTAGGCTGAAAACTCTCTTTAACAACAAGTATTAAATCCCTTGGGTAATAGACATAACTGATAGTTAACCATTACAATCAAACTTAATAAAAATTCACATTGAGTAGATAAGCAACTAATTAGAATACTCGTGACCTCCAGGTTCCTTACTAGCCTGCCTGTAACATCGTTCTACGAGCCTAATTCCTATTTGCTTCCTATTTGCCTACTCTTCTATTTGCCTATTCGTCGATTATTCGGGCCTACTCTTTACACCCCTACTTGTCTATTCACATACTCGTTGATTATTCGGCGTACATTTTTACTTGCCTACATATTTATTCGCCTACTCGTCGAATGTTCGGGCGCCATATTTTGTCACGGGCTGCTAATTTAATAAATAAACTAATTAACTCAACTGACTCAACTGAGCTGAGCTTAGCAACGCAACAACGAAGAATCTCTCGCCTCACCTGCTGGGCGAATTAAACATTACATGAAATATAATACGGTCAGGATAAGTGCCTAACAGTCGGAGTTACCGAGAATAAACCTAGGAGGATTTGATTTTAAATACCTGAAATGACGTTACATAATACTACGGTGTTTCTGAATATACACATATATTAAAGCACAGATAAAAACACAGTACATCTTGCCCTCTTTCACTCGATCACACATTCATACTCTCATTCCATGGCATATGGCGACAATATGACAATTACAAAGGTTAGATTAATTACTACTTTGATCATACTCTTGCTATGTCTTGGCTACATTGCCTTTTACAATTTATCGTTTAGGATTTTAAGTATAAATTGAATAATTGTTCCTTGTGCGAACCCCTTCTATCTTTTCTGAAGGTATAAATATATTCAATAAACTATTGTTCGCTGTTAACATAAACTCTCATCTTTAACATTTGATTACTCCGCCGGAAAACAGATGTCTAGGGATGCCATAGCGCTGATTTAAGTTAAGCAATGATTTGATTTACGCAGATTCGCGGTAGATTGTCGTCATCTCTCTCACACACGCACATGGTTGGATCTTACCTTCGCTGCATTCCCTCTGACCTGGGTTGGGTGAAAGTGGTCCTACAGTTTTGGAAGGCCTCCCCACGCTCCATCGTTGCACCTCGCGGTTATCCTGGTTGGCGAGAGTGGATCAGTCGGCAGCTCCATCTGGCCTCATCGGATCCTGGCTTCACTCGTTCACTGTCGACTCCATACGACAACTTGCGCAATAATAGGTCAGTGCTTCGCGGTCACTCGTAAGTACAGATACGTGACTTGGCGATGAGACGAACATACGCGATGAGCCATTCGCGGTTTCACATGGATATCAAATATTATCAACTTTCACTACTTAGGACGTTGTTTCGGACGATTGACACGGTTGGACGTGTCTGGCGTTATTCTCACATAACCACACGTATGTGCACGGATGCGTTGACGGCAAGGGGGTGTAACGACCCCCTGGTTCTATTCTGCTCTACTCCATGGCTCTGAAACACTCACTCGAGGAAAAACAAATCCAGACCTCGAGTCTGCTTGTAACTCGCAGCTCGGTCGCGCGTAGCTCACACTCCGGTGGCGATTGTAGGCAAACTGTGCAAAACTGTTTCAAATCATCCCTTTTATTCCAGATTTGAACGTAGTGACGCGCTACCCTCTATGATCAGGTGTTTGTTTATTGTTTCTGGTGCTTTGACCGTTGTCCTCCTATCCTGGTCAATGCTCACTCCGGTCCTTAACCTTTGGTAGCAGCCCCTCGCGCAGAGATTAGGCTAACTCTTTCTCCATTGTAGTCAGTCACGAAAAGCAAGGACATCTCAGTAGGGTAGCTTCTCCCTTTCAATTCAGCGATGAATCTTTAATAATTCATAACTCCCGTAGTTCTGTTCTGATTAGGCTCAAATCTTGGAATCAGTACTTTCATGATGTGGTCTTCCGCTGGTTGAAATCTCATCAAATTCGGTCCATTGGTTTAGAAGTTGCATTTTTCTTGTTATTCCCATAAGAATGCATGTAAATCCGAATTCGGGCGAAAAACGGTGGTTGAGCAAGCTAGTGTTGGCTAAGGCACTTCGCTAGACACCTGTATTCGCGACGGATATTAATAATACCAATTGCAATTAATTCCTACTAACGGGCAATTAGATTAATTACTTGTCACTCAATATTTGACCGTTATAACATTCCCCTCCTTTTAATTATGAATTTTTTTCAGAACGAACTTGCGAGTGACAGGAAAAAATTCATACCACATATTAATGATATTTGTTAGTGATCGCACACATAGGCGTCTGAATAGGGACTCGAACCCTGGATCGTATAACTTTTAACTCAGCATTAGAATGAAGTTATACTTTCTGCAATTGTACTATAATTATGAGAATATAAACAAATATGATAAAGTATACAAGAATACAATATAAAGTACATTTTAACATCAAAATCTCAACGCATATTACCACATATATACTAACTTTGGATACACCCTGTAGTTTTATACATATTAATGTGAATACTGAATAATAAGCTAAATAAGATATAAGTAAATATTTGATTTGCAATTTGTTCCCTCTCACACATATGTTTGCATACTTCTTGCATTAATTATAAGAAATGTTTACATTTTTTGCCTTTTAATATAAAAAATTGTAACCTCTAATCTCCCTATTGTTTACTTTACAATCGGGGTGGCTCTAGTGCGATATTTTCTTCAGTGCCTCCTTTGACATGAGCCGGACTGACAAAGGAGTCTTCTAGTCTCCCGTCGGGCCTTGAATATCGGTTGTCTGCTCCAGGCATCGCTGTTCTTGCCTCAGTCTACTTCGTCCGGGTTGGTAATCCGGGGAGAGTGAGTCCAAGTTACGGCTAGTAGACGGTCTATTCCAATCGAGTAAATTAGCACCAGTCTGTGGGGATACGACTGTTCTAACCGCATTCACAGCACGATTCCTCTCAACTTGTCTCGGGTTGTTTTGACCCCTGCAGTGTTGCCATCTCGTGTTTTCTCCATCTCTATCATCTCTGAAGTGTTGTTGTTGTGGACGGTGATTGCTGTACTGGCCTCGCTGGGGATAAGGGGCGTTTAGCATTTCTTTCACTCCGTAGTCCTGCAATGTGCTTTTCCACTCGTTGCTCAAAAACTGTGGTCCTCGGTCATAGAGCTTCCGTTTCTCAGGGTTGGAAAGAACTTCATATGCCTGTTCAAACTCTTCAAATATATCGAATGGTGGATTCCGCTGCTCGAGCCAGATCCTTGCATTCCCTTTGGGTAATTTTCGCATTAGCCTCAAGCAGTCTGGGCTATCGACATCGTACAACAAACAATCTCTCTTGAAGTCCCTTATGAACATTGACGGTAAAGTCTCGTCGTGATCGGGGTCGTACGTTTGAAAATTATCCATGCCGAGTTTTGAGAAGATTCCGCGAGTATTCGACTCCGGGTTGGACACACTGCGTGTCTCCTGCTGGGCGAAAGCGTTCAAGCTCGGCGAGCTCCCGCTCCGGCCGATGACATCACGCGCTGCTTGGCGATCCAAGGAAGTTGGTGCTGATTGACAGGTCAGCTGGTTAGGCACGTCTGCTGCGACGAGCAAAGGAGTTGGGTTCACATCCCTGGACGTTGCCTCCAATCGGCGAATCTCTTCGTCCTCATTTCTTCTCCGTTGCGTGATTCGGAAATCCTTCAATTCACGTGTCTCCGCTTCCAGTCGTTCTAATCGGCTGGTTATGCCCGTCTGATTCTCGGTCGTTCTTGCGTCCAGCGTTCCAATAGTTTCTTGAACCTGACGTAACTCTACACGCAGATCTTTCTCCATTGTGACTACATTAATGTTTGTCTCTTCATGTCTCCTTTCGCATTCCTTCTCCGACTGAAGTACTTTCTCCTTCATTCGGTCATTTTCGGATAGCAGTACTTGGAAACGGCGGTCCCATCTTTCTTCCCACTCTTTTCTTCTTCTTTCTTCCATTTCTTCCTTCTGTTTTCGGCGTTCTTCCTTCCTTTCTTCCTGCTCTCTCCTTTCGGCAGCCTCTATCTTCCGCCTTTCTTCTTCTTCTCTCTTCCTCTTCTGTTCTCTTTCTTCATCTCTGGCTTGGATATAGCTGATTAGCTGAGAGAACACGGCCTGCACGTCCATCTTCTCTGGAACTGGCAACCCTGTTGCCGACTGATCTTTCCCTAGATCCTTATCAACGTTTCCGGCTGACGAAGCGCCTGCATCTGTAGAATTCTCAGCCCCTGGGCGGTCCATGGTATTGTTCGTTAATCTCTGGCGGAGACGAGTAGTTCTTTGCATGCCAATCTTCTTCTTCTTCTTCTCGTGGCTGGCTATCGCCGAAGGAAAAAGATATCAAAATTCTTTTCCTGGTTTCTGGTTTCAGATCCCGGGGATCGCACCCCTCACCTGCTTCCGTGTCATAACGCGTGTCCTTTTGTCCTTTATCGTCCGAAGTTAATAACGCCCATTGTTAATAAAATAATAAAATCCTCTAATAATTCTGCTATGGAAAAATGCTATAGTCGCGACAAAGTATTTCACTATTACACCATAAAAAACACACAAAATGGTTCTAGCTACACATCGATTGCATATTCAGTTAATTAAAATCACCGTACAAATTACACATTAATACTTTAAATGAACACGTCTTTATAGATTCTTATCAGGATTTTCAGTTACAGGTTGCAATTATTTACTTTTCAACAAAAAAATCTTAGTTCCCCCTTAGCGTTAAATTCTGGTACCCTGTCGTAGACATTCGTAGGCTGAAAACTCTCTTTAACAACAAGTATTAAATCCCTTGGGTAATAGACATAACTGATAGTTAACCATTACAATCAAACTTAATAAAAATTCACATTGAGTAGATAAGCAACTAATTAGAATACTCGTGACCTCCAGGTTCCTTACTAGCCTGCCTGTAACATCGTTCTACGAGCCTAATTCCTATTTGCTTCCTATTTGCCTACTCTTCTATTTGCCTATTCGTCGATTATTCGGGCCTACTCTTTACACCCCTACTTGTTTATTCACATACTCGTTGATTATTCGGCGTACATTTTTACTTGCCTACATATTTATTCGCCTACTCGTCGAATGTTCGGGCGCCATATTTTGTCACGGGCTGCTAATTTAATAAATAAACTAATTAACTCAACTGACTCAACTGAGCTGAGCTTAGCAACGCAACAACGAAGAATCTCTCGCCTCACCTGCTGGGCGAATTAAACATTACATGAAATATAATACGGTCAGGATAAGTGCCTAACAGTCGGAGTTACCGAGAATAAACCTAGGAGGATTTGATTTTAAATACCTGAAATGACGTTACATAATACTACGGTGTTTCTGAATATACACATATATTAAAGCACAGATAAAAACACAGTACATCTTGCCCTCTTTCACTCGATCACACATTCATACTCTCATTCCATGGCATATGGCGACAATATGACAATTACAAAGGTTAGATTAATTACTACTTTGATCATACTCTTGCTATGTCTTGGCTACATTGCCTTTTACAATTTATCGTTTAGGATTTTAAGTATAAATTGAATAATTGTTCCTTGTGCGAACCCCTTCTATCTTTTCTGAAGGTATAAATATATTCAATAAACTATTGTTCGCTGTTAACATAAACTCTCATCTTTAACATTTGATTACTCCGCCGGAAAACAGATGTCTAGGGATGCCATAGCGCTGATTTAAGTTAAGCAATGATTTGATTTACGCAGATTCGCGGTAGATTGTCGTCATCTCTCTCACACACGCACATGGTTGGATCTTACCTTCGCTGCATTCCCTCTGACCTGGGTTGGGTGAAAGTGGTCCTACAGTTTTGGAAGGCCTCCCCACGCTCCATCGTTGCACCTCGCGGTTATCCTGGTTGGCGAGAGTGGATCAGTCGGCAGCTCCATCTGGCCTCATCGGATCCTGGCTTCACTCGTTCACTGTCGACTCCATACGACAACTTGCGCAATAATAGGTCAGTGCTTCGCGGTCACTCGTAAGTACAGATACGTGACTTGGCGATGAGACGAACATACGCGATGAGCCATTCGCGGTTTCACATGGATATCAAATATTATCAACTTTCACTACTTAGGACGTTGTTTCGGACGATTGACACGGTTGGACGTGTCTGGCGTTATTCTCACATAACCACACGTATGTGCACGGATGCGTTGACGGCAAGGGGGTGTAACGACCCCCTGGTTCTATTCTGCTCTACTCCATGGCTCTGAAACACTCACTCGAGGAAAAACAAATCCAGACCTCGAGTCTGCTTGTAACTCGCAGCTCGGTCGCGCGTAGCTCACACTCCGGTGGCGATTGTAGGCAAACTGTGCAAAACTGTTTCAAATCATCCCTTTTATTCCAGATTTGAACGTAGTGACGCGCTACCCTCTATGATCAGGTGTTTGTTTATTGTTTCTGGTGCTTTGACCGTTGTCCTCCAGTAGAGTAAATATGTACTTCTGAGGCCAACTTTGATTTTTTGACCAAACGACCACAAAAAGTTGAAAAACTCACTTTCTCTCCCCGTTCCGCGCCTCATTTAGTGCGCTGACGATGTTTCACGGGCGCAAAAAGGCAGTGATGAGTGAAAGATGAGCTCTCATTCTCTCATCCTTCTCATCTTTCTCATCTTTCTCATTGTTCTCTCATTCTCTTTTTATTCTCCTCTCATCCTCTCATCTTTTTTTTATTCTCTCATTTTTTTATTCTCTTATTTTCTTATTTTTTGAAAGATGAGTGCACCTTATCGTAATTTTCCAAGTCTGGGACCAAATGTTTATATATCGTGACCTACGTAAACCTCTCCTCTCATTCTCTCATTCTCTCATTCTCTTATTTTTTGAAAGATGAGTGCACTTTATCGTAATTTTCCAAGTTTGGGACCAAATGTTTATATATTGTGACCTACGTAAACCTCTTCTCTTATCCTCTTATTCTCTCAATCTCTCAATCTCTCAATCTCTCAATCTCTCATTCTCTCATTCTCTCTACTTTTAGAATATTGTCGTCAACATTAGAGATGAAGTTGGAGTGCTGGAATCAACGGGGCCAAATGTTTATATATATCGTGATCTTCGTAAACCTCTTCTCTCGGGGGAAGGATGTGGCATATACACACACACACACACACACACACACACACACACACACACACACACACACACACACACACACACACACGCACACATACACGCACGCGTATGCCTCTTATTATTTCCGTATTGTAACACAAACAAACAAACAAAATAATAATTGTTGTTTTTAAGAATACCTGGCCCCTAACCCGCCAGGGTGCGTGGTGCCCAACCCAAAAAGGTTCTAACGGCGAAATCATCACGAGTTTAGATTTGTACTGCGAATGTTGTCAAAAATTTAATCAATGTTGTTTATTCTCAATGCTAGAATCTTACATAGATTATTCTCTAAAACAAAAATCGATAATCCTATGCCAAGCCCCCCCCCCAAGCTATTCAGGCAATTTCTAATGTTCGCGTGGATAGCGACGCTCGGTAGAATTTTTCCTGTCCCTGTGGAGAAATTGTGTTTCATCGCTCAATGTAACATTTTCATCACGGACCAAACTATCCACAGCAACCCCTCCCCGAACCCATTCACCTTACATCCTTTTTCGCCCGAAGAGATTTTATTTTTTTTCAGCTTTCCCACGGTTCTGAATAAAGAATCTATTACATCCCCGATAACAATAGATTCAGAAGCAGATGCGGCGGAAGCAAACACAGCAGCATCTTCCGCTTTTTGAGTTTTGTGCTGGGAATCGTTTGTTTCACACACCACACCCTGACGGGGCGTGGAATAGAGGCCGAGGGGGGAAATAAACGACAATACATGCATGGGTGGAACTGTCAACGCCCCGTTTATTGTTATTTGTCCCTACAGAATATTGTGCACATCACAAAAATCTTTTGTTGAAAAAAATATGGCATGAATGAATCAGTTAACAGGGGTTTTATTTGCTAGGATATTGACCATAGCCCTCATTGTGTTTTCACCAAAGAGAGTCGCGTGGAGTAGGGAGGAGAGAAGGAGAAAAAAAAGAGGAGTTCCTATATAACGTAGTAGTTTCTTCTTTGTACATTATTATCATAGTGAACGTCAATCGTGGCAGTTAAGTATTTTTTTTAATTTGTTTATCTGGCAGTATACATATATATCATCGTGGAAGTTTTAGTGAGCTACAAGTTTTATTTTGAAGTTTTTCTATCTCTCTTGAAGGGTGAACGTCAATCGTGGCAGTTCAGTATTCTTAATTGTTTGTCTGGCAGTATATATATATATATATATATATATCATCGTGGAAGTTTTAGTGAGCTACAAGTTTTTATTTTGAAGTCTCTCTCCACCTCTCTTGAAAGGTAAGTTTTTATTTTCATGATATATTAATATTTTTGTTTTGCGTCTGACATACACATATTCAGAGGAGCCATAAAAAATTGACACACACTTACATGTCCCATATTTTTAACCTCCTACAACAGTGCACACACACATACATACATACATACTGTTCGCGTCTAATATATATGTGGAAGGAAAAAATATCTAGCATTTTTCAACTTTTTTTCCTTCTGTTTCAGTGCGCTTTCCACTACCATCACCACAACCCCCCCCAAAAAATTTCTCTGTATATATATATATAAATAACAGAGAGAAAAAATGGAACCGCAACCAGGTCCCTCCGGTCTTGGCGAGAAAGTGGCATGTTGCAACTGTGGAAAGTTGATTTCTAAACCTAATATTGCTAGGCATTTGAAAAAATGTCGTTTACCGGATCATGATGACGTAGTCTCGCCGGCAAAGAAATCTCGCACTGATGGGCATGAAGTTGGTGCTTTGAATAAAAGTGCACGCATCATAACGTATAAATCTGGAAGGGATGAAAAATGTGACTCAAGCACATTCCTCAACAATGCGAAATCTCAGGTAGTCGATAAATTACGTGATTGCCTCCTCAATGTTGCAATTAAAATTCATCTCGTCTTGACCCTGCTGTATGAGAAAGTTGTCTCGTCCGAGTCAAGCACTTTTAGCTTTTACGTAGGGTGTGAAGGCTTACACGATGACAATAACGAGGATCTTGACGAGATAGTGACACGGCTATTTGAGCACTTGACACAAAAACAAGAAGAGTTTGAAGGTAGAGGAAGTGGATGGAGTCTTTGCGGTCACAACCACATGTTAGAACTTCGAGTCTGCAATTTCAAACCATTACGCAGCACTAAAAAAAAAACAAAAAAACAAAAAAAGCAAAATGCAGTGTTGAACATACAAAGTAATGATCAGAAGAGTTTCCTATGGTCTGTCATCGCCGCATTACACCCAGCTAATAATCACCCCCAACGCCTGTCCAATTACAGAGGATATGAGGGGATATACGAGAATATGATGAGAGGAATTTCCTATCCTGTGCCCCTGAATAAGATCAATCAATTTGAAAAAAACTATAGAGAGGAAAAAGGAAAAGATATCAATATTTCTGTGTTTGGGGTTGACGATTGCGACAACATTCGTGTGTTAAGACCTGCGAGAAGCCAGAATAATGTAATTCGACTCTTGCTTGTAGATGGCCGTTACAGTTTGATACGGAATTTCTCAGGATTAGTAGGAAGACAGATCAGCAAGCATCACGATAAGATCGAAATTTGCGATCGGTGTTTGAGAATTTTTCGCGGAGGTAAAAAGATGAGAGAACAGCACAAGTGTTTTGGCTCTGTGAATGCAGAACCCGAAGATGTCATGCCGGAACCCGGAACCAAGATGAAATTTCAGAAACACCAGGCTCTTCTCCACCATCCCGTCGTCCTTTATGCCGACTTTGAAAGCTTCCAAGTTCCTATGACGTCTTGCAACCCTGATCCCTCTACCTCAAGCACGACCCAAATTTTTCACCACGAGCCTTGCAGTTTCTCCATCTACGGAGAAAAATTGAATGATGTCATCTTGTATTGCGGACCTGATGCGGCAAAACATTTTGTTGAGAAGATAGCGAAATGCGCGAGAGAACTTGCACCCGGCCTGAAAGGCTCTTATGTTTCTCCACCTGCTCTCACAACAGAACAACAACAGAGACATGACGCGGCGACAAGATGCGAGGACTGTAACCAGGCTTTCACCCCCGAAAATCTCAAGGTCGTCCACCATAACCACCAGAATGGATTATTTCTAAGCACCATCTGTAATTCGTGCAATCTTAAAATTAAGGAGTCGCATTTCGTTGCCGTGTTTCTGCACTACACGGAGAAGTACGACACACATCTCTTCGTCAAAGAGCTCCACAACATAACTTCTCGAATCAGCATCATTCCGAGAACGAGCGAGAAGTATATTGCGCTAAGAATTTGGATTCCTCTCGAAGAAGGAGGAAGCGTGGAAGTGCGAATCCTGGACTCTTACAATTTCCTGTCCTCCAGCCTCGCAAGCCTTGCATCTCAACTTGGCGACGAAGATCTTGTGGCCACCAAGCAAATGTGTTTGTCGGGGAGAGATGAGAATTTGAATCTGTTGCGTCGCAAGGGCGTCTACCCCTACGAGTACGTCAACGATTTCGAGAAATTTGACGGGACGGAACTTCCACCCCGGGAGGTATTTTATTCTCATCTCACGGAGGACGTCTGTTCCGAAGAGGACTACGAACACGCTCGTAGTGTGTGGACGGCATTCAATTGCCAAACTTTTCGCGATTATCACGATCTTTATCTAAAATTGGACGTGACACTTCTGATGGACATTTTCGAATCGTTTCGTAAGAGATGCATCGCGATATACAAGTTGGATCCTGCGTATTTCTTCACCACGCCGGGATTGACTTGGGAATCGATGATGAAATACACCAACGTGGAACTGGGCCTCATCGCAGAGAAGGAACAGTATGCTTTCATGGAGAGTGCGATACGGGGTGGCATCGTCCAATGTCCCCGACGCCATGCTCAAGCAAACAATCCTCATACGCCTGGTTACGATGCATCGAAGCCCAACACCTATATTGTCTACTGGGATGTCAACAACCTGTACGGCCACTCCATGTCCCAGTGTCTTCCCATCAGCGACTACGGGTGGATGACCGAAGAGGAACTCTCCTGCGAAGATTTTCTCAACTGGAGCGAAGATAATGAATGGGGCTGTTTCTTGGAAGTGGATCTCGATTATCCCGAAACGCTTCACGAGAAACATCACGGATTGGCCCTGGCCCCCACCAAGGAGAAGCCACCTGGAGGATCGGAGCCAAAACTCATACTAAGCATGGAGAACAAGCGGAATTACGTTCTGCACTACCGACTCCTCCAATTTTACATAAGTCACGGCTTGCAGTTGAAGAAAGTTCATAGAGGATTGAAGTTCCGACAGAGCAAGTGGCTCGAACCGTACATAGCCGAGAACACGCGCCGCAGAGCGCAATCGACATCGCCTGCAGACAAGGATCTGTACAAACTGTTCAATAACGCCATCTACGGCAAGACGATGGAGAACGTGCGTAATTACATCGACGCAACGTTGGTCACGGACGAAAAGAAATTTGAGAAGATCGTCGCGTCACCCTACTTCAAAAACTTCACTATTTTCGACGAGAATCTAGTATTTGTTGAGAGGAACAAGAAGCAAGTGATGCTCAACAAGCCGATTGCCATAGGTGCCACTGTCCTTGAACTATCAAAATTGCACATGTACCAATCGTACTACGATCAGTTTCAACCCTTTTATGGAGATAACATCCAAATATGCTATATTGATACGGATAGCTTCATTTTTCTAATCCAAACACCAAGCCTCGAACATGATCTGACTAAGATGAAGCATCTGTTTGATTTTAGCAACTTACCATCAGGCCATCACTTGCATTCGACAGAAAACAAAATGACGATTGGAAAGTTCAAAGATGAAGCGGCTGGTAATTACAGCAGGGAATTTGCGGGGCTTCGTGCCAAAATGTACTGTGTAAAGATTACAGAAGAAAAAGAGATCAAGAAAGCGAAGGGGGTGGGAAAAATAAGTACCAGCAAATTTAGCATGCAAGACTACAAGGAATGCCTTTTTCATGGTAAAAGGCAACTCAGCACCGATTATCGCATTGCAAGTAAATTGCATGATTTGCACACGACGCGCGTAAGCAAGGTCGCATTGGATGCAACGGACAACAAGTTACGTGTTCTCGATTGTCAAATCCACACGCGAGAGTGGGGGCACTACAATAAAAGCGATAAATGTGACGTGTGTTAACCGTAACCTCATAGCCATGAAGTCCGCTGTGTTTTTGAAGAAGAATGGTAGACGGAGGAAAAGAATGAAAGGGGAGCCCTCGGGCGATGAAAAGTTGCAACCTGTTATTATGTTGTTAAGCTCCAAACCGAGGCTCATTAAATTCAACTCTTATTTTTCATCGCCCGAGGGCTCCCCTTTTTTTCCGTATGTTTTGAAGAAGAATGGGAAAAAAAGCACAACGTGTTAAATAACTAACAAGGACAATGAATCTCTTTGGTTTTCGCAAACAAGGCAACATGGACACTCCATTACTAAATTCCAATAACCTCTTACCTTCCATGTTATCTAAACTCAATGGTCTACTAATTGTACATCTTAATAGTATATGGACAAAAATAAATGACGATGTGGGTAAGATGTTTTACGTCTTCAATAACAATTTACATTTCTATGAAATTCCGATCGACGGGAAACTTCAAATCACCGTGAATCCGGAGAACGCAGGCGAAATCAAAATTTCTACTGGCAACAACATTTTTCGAATAAAGCACGACAAGATGCTTTCTAACATTACGTACGATGTGTCTGCAGGAGATTATCTTTACGTGGAACTCCTAGGAGATTACGACAAACTCGTTCCTCTCTTCGTAGAATTACGAATCGTCTATTCTATTATAAATAACCATTAACCAAAAATGCCTAACGACATTTTCGGCAACACCAAGCGTGTAGACCATGCAGAAGAGATTCTCATGCTGGACGTTCGAGTTAAGAAGTTGAGGACCGATTTGATCGCTTTGCAGGAGACCTTAAACAAAAGTTTAGAGTCTGAGATCGCTACGCTCCAAACGCAATGTCTCGATCCCATTCTGAAAATCGATTCCGAACTGAAAACACTGATAAAAAATTATGTTGACGTACCTTCTTACGACAACATTCAAAATATACAGTTGAGCATGGATTCGCTTCAAAATGATTTGGCCAAATTACAGCAATTTCAATCGAAAAATGAAGATTTGGAAAAATTGAAACTCGAAATCGAAGAGCGAACTTCCGCAATAGAAAAGAATTTCTTTGAACTTCAAACCGTCGTGAATGATATTGATGTAGAACGCTTGCAGGTTGTTGTTTCCAAATTACAAGAAGAATTCACCGGCACGTTGGAAGAAATCAAATCCAAGTTGCAGACTTTGGAAGATACAATGACGAACCTACCATCGTCGGACGAACTGCAGGTCATCGGTAAAAGCGTCGCGAACATAAAAATTCAACTGGAGGCTTATCAAGATTTCGAACACATTCAAACCACCATCGCTACGCTTCAGGCGTCTCTGGAGTTGATCAACGAAGAAATTAAAAATATTCACGCTGAAGCAAGTGTGTTGACGAGTATTCAGGACACGTTAAGCACGGTTCAGCAGAAGATCCAATATTTGGAAAATTTGAACGTCGAATCCAATCTTACTCATTTTCATCACGTACTGGACAACATACAGGGTGACTTGGAATCGTTACGAACGAGCGTGCCTTCGAGCGAAGATTTGGAAAAATTGAAAACGGCGGTGACGGCACTATCCGATTCGAGTGACATCAAAAGTTCGTTGAGCGATCTCGAGAGTAGGGTGGCCAATCTCCCCACCTCCAAAGAATTACACGCTTTGAAAAGAAACATATCACGTATGCTGAAACGACTGGAAACGGAAACAGCGAACGTGGAACAGATTCGAGACGAACTTGCTTCGCTGGTGTCGACGCTGCCCACTTCGCAGAGCGTCGCCGACCTTCACACGCAGTTTACAGAGATGCGAATCATCGTGAACGATCTTACCGAGAAGAGCTCGAAATTGAATCAAATCGAGAACCTTCAGAACATTGTCGTCAACATCAGAGATCAAGTTGGAGTGCTGGAATCAACGCAGGAATCAACGCTGGCCTCTTTCGGTGCCAAGTTGCAAGAACTCAACGAAAGCTACAAGCAGTTGAACGTGGAAGTGAAAATCAAACCGTCATTTTCTACCGTAACGGATACCATAGTCGAGCATTTGGTGCCCGTACAAAATACACTGGGTCAGCTTCACAGCAACCTCGTTAGCATCGATACTAAATTCGCTAAACTGCATTCTCTGCAAGCTATCGAAATCAACAGCATTCCCAATCAACAGAGAATCTCCACCTTCGTCGAAGGTAACAAACTGTACATGCTACATCCTTATCATCCGTACTACAAGTTTCTCCTCGATGGCACGATTCAGATAAACGAATTTTCGTACTGGTCTCACGGCAGAAAAGCTAGCGTTCCCACCATGACTTTGATATCGAATGGTGGTGTCCAGAAAGCAGGAAACATTCCTCTGGCGCGTTGGAACGAAACGCGCAACATATATGAAATACACGAAGACGAAGATCTTACTGTTTTCGACGTGAGTGCCGGCGATAAGCTGATCATTCAAAACACGAGCGAAGTGCCACCCTCTTTGAATCCCATCACGCTTGTGCTTCTTTTGAAACGTAATCTCTAAAAATAATAAAAAATGTCTAGGCAAGCCATCGTCCAAGAATTGCATAAACCTGCACGCCGCAACTACGAACGTTTGGCTGTGGTAACCAAGGGAATCGACGACCTCTGGGAAAGCGACCTCGTCGAAATGAGTAGCGGCAAGTTAAAAAACGTGCATAAATTGAACAATGGCAACAAGTACCTCCTCACCGTCATAGACACATTTTCGAAATTCGCATGGGCTCTACCTTTGAAGGCGAAAACAGGAACGTGCGTCACGGAAGCATTCAAGACAATTTTTCGCGAAAGCGGCGGCAGACGACCTCGGTTTCTGCACACGGACAAAGGGAAGGAATTTTACAATGCCGTATTCCAAAAGTTTATTCGGAAACACAACGTTCATCAGTAGTGCATATTGGGCGTTTCAACGCAATAATTGGTACGAGTGTTTTTGTAGTCTTTTTTTTATCAATTGAAAATCAGTTTTTGACATATAATGACAATTTTTTGTCATGTTTTGTCGATGTTTTAGCGCTTAGCGATGTTTTAGCAAAATTTCCTATTTTTCTCTTTTTTTCGCACTCATACTTGGTACGAACGCCACGATCTTATGTGATATAACTTAACCTATTTATATTTTTTTTACGTATAGGTGTACATGATGAATCCCCAAACAGATTTTTCCTAAGTTTTACGGTTTCCAAGATAATCTCACTTCCGGTTGCCATTTTGGATTTCCGAGAATAGGTTTTATTCATATTTTACTTACATATAGGCGTACGTGACGAATCTGCAAACAGATTTTTTCTAAGTCTTGCTGTTTCCAAGATAACCCCACTTCCGGTCGCCATTTTGGATTTCCGAGAATAGGTTCTATTCATATTTTACTTACATATAGGCGTACATGACGAATTCGCAAACAGATTTTTCCTTAGTCTCACCGTTTCCAAGATAACTAGTAGTGTAGTGTCCCCGGTTCACAGCCCGAAAATGGCGCTCGGTGGCGCTCGCAGTGTTACCAGCTGCTTATTCGAAAAAATCACCAAGGTTTTTGGTCTAACCTAACCTAAAACAGCAAGGAGCTGGCAATCTTGCTTGAGAGTTCACAAACCGGAAGTGGGGCTCAGGGGGCTCGGTGGAGCTCGCCACACACACACACTCATTTTCTCTCCACGTTTCGCGCCTTATTTATTGTGCTGACGATGTTTCACAGCGTAGAAAACAACACCAAAACATCAAAAACTCATTTTGATTATTTGGAACTTGCCAAAACCTCAAAAACTTATTTTTATTAATTGAGGTTCACCAAAACCTCAAAAACTCCCACTTTCTCTCCATGTTTAGCGCTTTTATTTATTGCGCTGACACAGCGTGATGAGTAAATAATGCACTTTCTCATCCTTGAAGGATGAACGCACTGTATTGTAATTTTCCAAGTCCCGGTTAAATGTTTATATATTGTGACCTTTGTAAACCTCTCGGAACGATGTGATCTCTCTGCCACACACACACACGCTTCTCATTATTTCTGTATTGTGATGTGTTTATTTTGGTATGGGAGGACAGAGGACACCGAGACTCGGCCGACACACTAAACCCAACCTCTCTACGCGTATTCTACGTCACCAAAAAAAAGGTTAAAGGTTCCAAATAACAATAGTTAAGAGTTTCGCCAATCTAGTAAAGTGGATTGGTTGAAATCTCCAAGGCGTATTTTTGCATTTTTTTTTTCAAATATGAACACGTTAAAACTGAACTGTCTTGGATTTTTGAGTTTTGTATTCCCCCTGAGAAAATTCTATATAAAATAACATACCTGAAAATTATATTTGCAGTAGATTGATTTTTTTTGAGTTTTGTAATCACCTCAAGAAATTCTATATAAAATAACATACCTGAAAATTGTATTCACAGTAGATTGAATTCTTGAGTTTTTTGTATTTGCACACAAGAAATTATATATAAATAACATACCCGAAATTCTATTTACAGTAGATTGAATTTTTGAGTTTTGTAATCACTCTAAGAAATTCTATATAAAATAACATACCTGAAAATTGTATCGCTAGACATTTTTTGATTTCTGTGATTTTTTGGAGAAAGCATAATGGCATCCACCACCAGTTTCAATCGAAAAAATGATAAAACTGAATGTGTTACTTGCGAAAAATTAATATCTAAAACTAATATTAGCAAGCACAGGGCAAGATGTAGCGAAACAGATTCGAGAATTAATCGTTTGTTACCTTCTAAGTCTTGTGCTCGATGTGGAAAGATGATCAGCATTGCAAATTTAAGTAAACACCTCAAAATTTGCAAACTATCGATCGAACGAGGAACATTGAAAAGGAAAATCGATAATGCAGATACGGAAGCTTCCACTTCCAAGCAAATTAAATTATCTAATGAACGCAAACCAATTAGATCTGCATTCAACGACCAACTCCAGGATTTTTCAATTAGGTCAGAACCAGGCCGTGACATCCTTAGTTTCTTGGACGAAACGAAAACATCTGTACTAAATATTCTAAAAAATAAACTTGAAAACAACTCTATAAAAGTATATGTTGTTCTGTTTTCTGAATACGAGAAAGTTGATGGCACAACGAGTATTTTTTATCATTGTACAAAAAACCAGACTCTTCATTTGGCGCGTCGAAAATTTGGACAACTTCTATTATAAAGTTACCAATGAGCTGGTTAAGAAACATGACGATTTCGAGGCTAAAGGGTCGGGATGGTCTCTGTGTGGAAGTCCTCACACGTTAACCGTTTACGTGAACCGATTCTCGCCTCTTCGCGCTTCCAGCTACGTTCCTCTTCCACCGAACATTCAACACAAGAGGGCTGTGTTAAATATACAGAACAGCGATAACAAGTGTTTTCTCTGGTGTATATTGGCTGCACTGCATCCTGTTCATTGGTTAAATCATCCAGAACAGGTTTCTCATTACAAGCAATACGAGTCCGAGTTTGAAAGTGTAATGTCTGGCATCGAATACCCGGTGACATTGTCGGATATAACAAAGTTCGAAAATCGTGCGGGAAAACGCATCGCTATTAATGTATATTCCTTCACGTCAGATAAATATCTCGTGCATCCCGTCAGGATAAGCGATATCGACGATGACGATGCTCGTGTGATTAATCTTCTTCTTATTTCAAACGAGGATGTTCATCATTACACGCTAATTCGTTCTCTATCACGTTTGGTCAGAAGTCAAACTACCAAGTATGCAAACAACATCGAAGTTTGCCCGAGATGCCTAACCACGTTCGACGATCGAAAACAACTCAATTATCGAAATTACACCGGACGTCAAATTGCTATCGAGAAACTTGCAGAACATAAAATTTATTGCGGCGACAACAGACCGGCTAGAATGTTGATGCCCGAAACGAACGAAGTCGAAGAATTCAAAATGCACAAGGCATTGTTGGAACATCCGGCCATCATCGTTGCTGATTTCGAGGCGTTCCTGAAACCACTCTCCTACTGCGAACCGGATCCTGAAATTTCCTCCACAACGCCGTACCAGCTTCATCAACCAAACAGTTTCGGCTATGTTGTTGTGCGACGTGATAAAATAAATGAGGCATATATATACCGCGGGCCAAATGTAATCGAACACTTCCTGGAAAAAATGGTGGAGGAGGTTGAGGTAATTGGTAGCGTATTGTTTACATCAAAACCGATGGCACCCTTTACTGAAAATGAACTTCAAGATTACAATTCCACTGAGGTGTGTCCGGTATGTGATCAAAGTTTCACTGATGAGAACAAAAAAGTATTCCACCACGATCATTTCAGCGGAAACTACATAGGTGGAATTTGCAATACGTGCAATCTTAAAATCCAGAAACCTAAATTCATCCCCATATTCTTTCACAACGGAAGCGGATATGATTTTCACCACCTGGTGAGACATCTTGGCTACGATCCGAAACGTATAGGTGTCTTGGCCGAGAATGAGGAACGCTACATTAGTCTCAGCAAGCAAGTGTCGATTCCGGGAACGAAAAATACAATCGAGATGCGCTTCCTGGATTCGTATAGATTTCTCTCTGCAAGTCTGGATGCTTTAGCGAACAAACTCACCGACGATCAATTCAAAATAACTAGAGCTAGTTTTCCCAACGTGGACATAGAACTCGTTAGACGTAAAGGGATTTATCCTTACGAATACGTCAGTGATGATTCTAAATTTAACGACGACGTTCTCCCACCTCCAAGGGATTTTTACAGCAGACTCAGAGAGAAAGGAATCACGGACGAAGAATACCAACACGCGCAACTCATGTGGGAGAAATTAGAATGTAGGACACTCGGAGACTACCACGACGCATACTTAAAACTGGACGTGACGATACTCGCGGATGTTTTTCAAGCGTTCAGGAAAACGGCAACGAATATTTATAAATTAGATCCAGCGTATTTCTACAGCCTACCGGGATTAGCGTGGTCGGCAATGTTATTCCAGACAAAGGTCAAGCTGGAACTGATATCGGACGTTGACATGTTGCTATTTATCGAAAGAGGGATACGAGGTGGAATGGTGCAATGCGTACAGAGACATGCAAAAGCTAATAACGTACACATGAAAGAAGATTACGATTCAAATCGAGCATCGAATTACATCTTCTACGCCGACGTTAATAATCTCTACGGACATGCCATGGTTCAAAAACTTCCTTACGGGGATTCGAATGGTTAGATCCCACTTTCGATAGACATTATTTATTTCGACGATAGCGAGTGTGGTTTCTTCGCAGAGGTAGATCTCCAATTCTCCGACCACCTGCACGACACGTTTTCGGATTTGCCTCCGACTCCCGAAATCAAATGTCCACCCGACTCGGTTCAAGACAAGCTTTTGTTAACATTGGACCCTAAACAGAGATACGTTGTCCACTACAAGAATCTCCGGTTTTTGATTGCGAAGGGTGTTCAGATAGTGAATGTTAGACGAATACTAAAGTTTAAAACATTCCACGTGGTTAAGACCTTACATAGAAATTAACACACAACATAGAACAGCTGCCACTTCTGATTTAGACAAGGACTTCTTTAAATTAATGAACAATGCGGTGTACGGAAAGACCATGGAGAATGTTAGAAAGCACGTAGACGTGAAATTAATTTCCGATAAGAATAAATGTCGGAAGTGGATAGCCGATCCTAGATTCAAGTCGAGAAAAATTTACAACGAGAATTTGGTATTTTTCAACCTAGATATAAAATTGATGAAATTTAGAAAACCAATTTACGTTGGTGCAACGGTTCTCGACTTGTCGAAACTTTACATGTTCGAATTTCATTACGACGTGATGAAACCCTTCTACAATGATAAGATATCACTTTTGTACACGGACACCGACAGCTTCATTTACAGCATACAAACACCTAACCTATACGAAGACATAAAAAGTTCTTCCATGCTTGAGTATTTCGATACTTCTGCGTATCCTCAACCCAACAGATTTGGAATTCCATCTCGTAACAAAAAAGTCCTAGGTAAACTGAAAGATGAATGTAACGGTGATATTATTGTCGAGTTCGCGGGTTTGCGTTCGAAGATGTATGCCATGAGAACAGAGAGTAGCGTCACGAAGAAAGCAAAAGGTGTGGGCAAGAATACGGTGGAGAACAAACTCACTTTCTACGATTACATCGATTGCCTTTACTCACAATCGACGATACTAAGTATAGAACAAAGAATCCAAAGTGTAGACCACGTGATTACAACAAACGAAGTTAGGAAAGTAGGCATTAGATCCGCATGACGATAAAAGATGTATTTTGTCTTGTGGAATCCACACGTTGCCTTGGGGACACTATTGTTTAGAAATCAGTAAAAATTGTAGGCAATGCAAATGAAAAAAAAACTTTAACTGTCTCACATACACAATAAATAACTAGCAAGAACAATGAATCACTTTGGTTTCCGAAAGCAAACAATGGAGACTGTACACCGCACGGCAGATCATGAATTTCTACCTTCCATGTTATCTAAACTCAACGGCCTGTTGATCAATCAATTTTCGGAACGCTGCTCTTCTTGCTGGAACAGTGACGATTTCGGATTCGCGACGTTCGACGTGACGAGGAAACCCAACGACGGAAAATACAGAAACAAAATCAACGACTTTCTAAACGTTGCAACGTTGTGAGAAACGTTTCTCACAACGTTGCAACGTTTAGAAAGTCGTTGATTTTGTTTCTGTATTTTCCGTCGTTGGGTTTCCTCGTCACGTCGAACGTCGCGAATCCGAAATCGTCACTGTTCCAGCAAGAAGAGCAGCGTTCCGAAAATTGATTGATCAACAGGCCGTTGAGTTTAGATAACATGGAAGGTAGAAATTCATGATCTGCCGTGCGGTGTACAGTCTCCATTGTTTGCTTTCGGAAACCAAAGTGATTCATTGTTCTTGCTAGTTATTTATTGTGTATGTGAGACAGTTAAAGTTTTTTTTTTCATTTGCATTGCCTACAATTTTTACTGATTTCTAAACAATAGTGTCCCCAAGGCAACGTGTGGATTCCACAAGACAAAATACATCTTTTATCGTCATGCGGATCTAATGCTACTTTCCTAACTTCGTTTGTTGTAATCACGTGGTCTACACTTTGGATTCTTTGTTCTATACTTAGTATCGTCGATTGTGAGTAAAGGCAATCGATGTAATCGTAGAAAGTGAGTTTGTTCTCCACCGTATTCTTGCCCACACCTTTTGCTTTCTTCGTGACGCTACTCTCTGTTCTCATGGCATACATCTTCGAACGCAAACCCGCGAACTCGACAATAATATCACCGTTACATTCATCTTTCAGTTTACCTAGGACTTTTTTGTTACGAGATGGAATTCCAAATCTGTTGGGTTGAGGATACGCAGAAGTATCGAAATACTCAAGCATGGAAGAACTTTTTATGTCTTCGTATAGGTTAGGTGTTTGTATGCTGTAAATGAAGCTGTCGGTGTCCGTGTACAAAAGTGATATCTTATCATTGTAGAAGGGTTTCATCACGTCGTAATGAAATTCGAACATGTAAAGTTTCGACAAGTCGAGAACCGTTGCACCAACGTAAATTGGTTTTCTAAATTTCATCAATTTTATATCTAGGTTGAAAAATACCAAATTCTCGTTGTAAATTTTTCTCGACTTGAATCTAGGATCGGCTATCCACTTCCGACATTTATTCTTATCGGAAATTAATTTCACGTCTACGTGCTTTCTAACATTCTCCATGGTCTTTCCGTACACCGCATTGTTCATTAATTTAAAGAAGTCCTTGTCTAAATCAGAAGTGGCAGCTGTTCTATGTTGTGTGTTAATTTCTATGTAAGGTCTTAACCACGTGGAATGTTTAAACTTTAGTATTCGTCTAACATTCACTATCTGAACACCCTTCGCAATCAAAAACCGGAGATTCTTGTAGTGGACAACGTATCTCTGTTTAGGGTCCAATGTTAACAAAAGCTTGTCTTGAACCGAGTCGGGTGGACATTTGATTTCGGGAGTCGGAGGCAAATCCGAAAACGTGTCGTGCAGGTGGTCGGAGAATTGGAGATCTACCTCTGCGAAGAAACCACACTCGCTATCGTCGAAATAAATAATGTCTATCGAAGTGGGATCTAACCATTCGAATCCCCCGTAAGGAAGTTTTTGAACCATGGCATGTCCGTAGAGATTATTAACGTCGGCGTAGAAGATGTAATTCGATGCTCGATTTGAATCGTAATCTTCTTTCATGTGTACGTTATTAGCTTTTGCATGTCTCTGTACGCATTGCACCATTCCACCTCGTATCCCTCTTTCGATAAATAGCAACATGTCAACGTCCGATATCAGTTCCAGCTTGACCTTTGTCTGGAATAACATTGCCGACCACGCTAATCCCGGTAGGCTGTAGAAATACGCTGGATCTAATTTATAAATATTCGTTGCCGTTTTCCTGAACGCTTGAAAAACATCCGCGAGTATCGTCACGTCCAGTTTTAAGTATGCGTCGTGGTAGTCTCCGAGTGTCCTACATTCTAATTTCTCCCACATGAGTTGCGCGTGTTGGTATTCTTCGTCCGTGATTCCTTTCTCTCTGAGTCTGCTGTAAAAATCCCTTGGAGGTGGGAGAACGTCGTCGTTAAATTTAGAATCATCACTGACGTATTCGTAAGGATAAATCCCTTTACGTCTAACGAGTTCTATGTCCACGTTGGGAAAACTAGCTCTAGTTATTTTGAATTGATCGTCGGTGAGTTTGTTCGCTAAAGCATCCAGACTTGCAGAGAGAAATCTATACGAATCCAGGAAGCGCATCTCGATTGTATTTTTCGTTCCCGGAATCGACACTTGCTTGCTGAGACTAATGTAGCGTTCCTCATTCTCGGCCAAGACACCTATACGTTTCGGATCGTAGCCAAGATGTCTCACCAGGTGGTGAAAATCATATCCGCTTCCGTTGTGAAAGAATATGGGGATGAATTTAGGTTTCTGGATTTTAAGATTGCACGTATTGCAAATTCCACCTATGTAGTTTCCGCTGAAATGATCGTGGTGGAATACTTTTTTGTTCTCATCAGTGAAACTTTGATCACATACCGGACACACCTCAGTGGAATTGTAATCTTGAAGTTCATTTTCAGTTAAAGGTGCCATCGGTTTTGATGTAAACAATACGCTACCAATTACCTCAACCTCCTCCACCATTTTTTCCAGGAAGTGTTCGATTACATTTGGCCCGCGGTATATATATGCCTCATTTATTTTATCACGTCGCACAACAACATAGCCGAAACTGTTTGGTTGATGAAGCTGGTACGGCGTTGTGGAGGAAATTTCAGGATCCGGTTCGCAGTAGGAGAGTGGTTTCAGGAACGCCTCGAAATCAGCAACGATGATGGCCGGATGTTCCAACAATGCCTTGTGCATTTTGAATTCTTCGACTTCGTTCGTTTCGGGCATCAACATTCTAGCCGGTCTGTTGTCGCCGCAATAAATTTTATGTTCTGCAAGTTTCTCGATAGCAATTTGACGTCCGGTGTAATTTCGATAATTGAGTTGTTTTCGATCGTCGAACGTGGTTAGGCATCTCGGGCAAACTTCGATGTTGTTTGCATACTTGGTAGTTTGACTTCTGACCAAACGTGATAGAGAACGAATTAGCGTGTAATGATGAACATCCTCGTTTGAAATAAGAAGAAGATTAATCACACGAGCATCGTCATCGTCGATATCGCTTATCCTGACGGGATGCACGAGATATTTATCTGACGTGAAGGAATATACATTAATAGCGATGCGTTTTCCCGCACGATTTTCGAACTTTGTTATATCCGACAATGTCACCGGGTATTCGATGCCAGACATTACACTTTCAAACTCGGACTCGTATTGCTTGTAATGAGAAACCTGTTCTGGATGATTTAACCAATGAACAGGATGCAGTGCAGCCAATATACACCAGAGAAAACACTTGTTATCGCTGTTCTGTATATTTAACACAGCCCTCTTGTGTTGAATGTTCGGTGGAAGAGGAACGTAGCTGGAAGCGCGAAGAGGCGAGAATCGGTTCACGTAAACGGTTAACGTGTGAGGACTTCCACACAGAGACCATCCCGACCCTTTAGCCTCGAAATCGTCATGTTTCTTAACCAGCTCATTGGTAACTTTATAATAGAAGTTGTCCAAATTTTCGACGTCCGCCAAATAAAGAGTCTGGTTTTTTGTACAATGATAAAAAATACTCGTTGTGCCATCAACTTTCTCGTATTCAGAAAACAGAACAACATATACTTTTATAGAGTTGTTTTCAAGTTTATTTTTTAGAATATTTAGTACAGATGTTTTCGTTTCGTCCAAGAAACTAAGGATGTCACGGCCTGGTTCTGACCTAATTGAAAAATCCTGGAGTTGGTCGTTGAATGCAGATCTAATTGGTTTGCGTTCATTAGATAATTTAATTTGCTTGGAAGTGGAAGCTTCCGTATCTGCATTATCGATTTTCCTTTTCAATGTTCCTCGTTCGATCGATAGTTTGCAAATTTTGAGGTGTTTACTTAAATTTGCAATGCTGATCATCTTTCCACATCGAGCACAAGACTTAGAAGGTAACAAACAATTAATTCTCGAATCTGTTTCGCTACATCTTGCCCTGTGCTTGCTAATATTAGTTTTAGATATTAATTTTTCGCAAGTAACACATTCAGTTTTATCATTTTTTCGATTGAAACTGGTGGTGGATGCCATTATGCTTTCTCCAAAAAATCACAGAAATCAAAAAGTGTCTAGCGATACAATTTTCAGGTATGTTATTTTATATAGAATTTCTTAGAGTGATTACAAAACTCAAAAATTCAATCTACTGTAAATAGAATTTCGGGTATGTTATTTATATATAATTTCTTGTGTGCGAATACAAAAAACTCAAGAATTCAATCTACTGTGAATACAATTTTCAGGTATGTTATTTTATATAGAATTTCTTGAGGTGATTACAAAACTCAAAAAAAAATCAATCTACTGCAAATATAATTTTCAGGTATGTTATTTTATATAGAATTTTCTCAGGGGGAATACAAAACTCAAAAATCCAAGACAGTTCAGTTTTAACGTGTTCATATTTAAAAAAAATGCAAAAATACGCCTTGGAGATTTCAACCAATCCACTTTACTAGATTGGCGAAACTCTTAACTATTGTTATTTGGAACCTTTAACCTTTTTTTTGGTGACGTAGAGTACGCGTAGAGAGGTTGGGTTTAGTGTGTCGATCGAGTCTCGGTGTCCTCTGTCCTCCCATACCAAAATAAACACGTCACAATACAGAAATAATAAGAGGCGTGTGTGTGTGTGGCAGAGAGATCACATCGTTCCGAGAGGTTTACAAAGGTCACGATATATAAACATTTGACCGGGACTTGGAAAATTACGATAAGGTGCGTTCATCCTTCAAGGATGAGAGAGTGCATTATTTACTCATCACGCTGTGTCAGCGCAATAAATAAAAGCGCTGAACATGGAGAGAAAGTGGGAGTTTTTGAGGTTTTGGTGAACCTCAATTAATAAAAATAAGTTTTTTTGAGGTTTTGGCGAGTTCCAAATAATCAAAATGAGTTTTTGATGTTTTGGTGTTGTTTTCTACGCTGTGAAACATCGTCAGCGCAATAAATAAGGCGCGGAACATGGAGAGAAAGTGAGTGTGTGTGTGTGGCGAGCTCCACCGAGCCCCACCGAGCCCCACTTCCGGTTTGTGAACTCTCAAGCAAAATTGCCAGCTCCTTGCTGTTTTAGGTTAGGTTAGACCAAAAACCTTGGTGATTTTTTCAAATAAGCAGCTGGCAACACGGCGAGCCCCCTGAGCCCCAAATGAGGACGTTCAACCGGGCTGATTGGACTACTAGTTATCTTGGAAACAGTGAGACTTAGGAAAAATCTGTTTGCGGATTCGTCATGTGCGCCTATATGTAAGTAAAATATGAATAAAACCTATGCTCGGAAATCCAAAATGGCGACCGGAAGTGGGGTTATCTTGGAAACGGTAAGACTTAGAAAAAATCTGTTTGCGAATTCGTCATGTGCGCCTATATGTAAGTAAAATATGAATAAAACCTATGCTCGGAAATCCAAAATGGCGACCGGAAGTGGGGTTATCTTGGAAACGGTAAGACTTAGAAAAAATCTGTTTGCAGATTCGTCACGTACGCCTATATGTAAGTAAAATATGAATAAAACCTATTCTCGGAAATCCAAAATGGCAACCGGAAGTGGGATTATCTTGGAAACCGTAAAACTTAGGAAAAATCTGTATGGGGATTCATCATGTACACCTATACGTAAAAAAAATATAAATAGGTTAAGTTATATCACATAAGATCGTGGCGTTCGTACCAAGTATGAGTGCGAAAAAAAGAGAAAAATAGGAAATTTTGCTAAAACATCGCTAAGCGCTAAAACATCGACAAAACATGACAAAAAATTGTCATTATATGTCAAAAACTGATTTTCAATTGATAAAAAAAAGGCTACAAAAACACTCGTACCAAGTATTGCGTTGAAACAATCAATATGCACTACTGAGCTAGTAGCAAAATACTACTAGCTCGTCACCTATAAGGGTCAGTCAGTAGAAAAGAGGCCACTTCGTATATCTCGACGTGCAGATGCCACGGCTCCACAAAACTCCTGCTGCCACTGGAAGGGGGTTCCGCTGTCGTCCGGAAGATGACAGTGGAGTCGCACGCTTGTGTGGAGCAGTGCGAATGCGAGCTGTGTGAAGTGCAGACATACAGAGACTTGCTGTCCGGCACATCGTGGATGCCAGTAAGGAAGAGCAGTGAGCAGTCGTGCGTTTTCTGGTGGCGGAAGGCACTAGTACGCGTGACATTCACCGTCGAATGACGGCGGTGTATGAAGAACATTGTTCATCTCTGTCGCTGGTGAAGGAGTGGAGTCGGGGGTTCCTTCGCAAAGGAAGAACGTCACTGCAGGATGACCAACAACCTGGACCATACGGTCAATCCTGTCCGAGACATGTTACTTAGATTTCGATGGGAAATGCTCAAGCACCCAGCTTACAATCCGGACCTGTCCCCGTGCGATTATGTTATTTTTGGTGAACTGAAACGGGCACTGCAAAGTCGCCGGGTTCAACTTGGACACTGAGGTGAAGTATGCAGTGATTGACTGGTTGTTGCAGCAACCGCCTACCTTCTACATGGTTGCCACTGATCTCCTGCCAGGACGTTGAGACAAATGCCTCAACGTCTATGGGGATTACCTTTAAGGCGAGAACATAGTTTCATAGTCATACAATGTGGTCTGTTTTTCAATGAATGACCGTTATACATATAAATAAACACTTGATATGCACATGCTCTTCAAATTGAGAATTTAAGAGATTTAAACCCGCGTGGAGTTCCTGTTCTCATATCGGGGGCTCCTCAGGTGGCGGATAGAGGAAAGCTCACTAGATATACATGGTACTGGGCAATCAAAAGAACCATGGTGGGCCAAGACCAGGACTACTGCCTTGTAGTTAGTAGAGGGATCTACAAAGGCTAGGGGAAGAAAACCCTGAAAACAAATCACATGGCCCTCCAGGTTGGGGGTTGAGCGTAAGGCTGACGGCATTACCTTGTAAACGAGCAACTCGTTGAGAAGTCAATATACGAGCCTCGGAAGAGTTGATTTTTAAGAAGAGGACCAGGACAGACCAGGAATTTGAGAAAGGTGAACAAAGTATGAACAACAACAACACAACTTGGAATGTACCTACTTTAAGGAAACCAGGTGTACTGAGAGTCGTTAAACAACAGGCTGAGAAATATGGGATCAACATTATGGCAGTTCAAGAACCAATATGGAAAGGGCAGGATCCCACGTAGTGGCGGAAACGGAAAGGCATATGGGGCAGGTTTTATTGTACAAAATAATATGAAGGACGCTGTACCGAATTTCACACCGATAAACGAGAGAATGTGCACCATTAGAGTCAAAGGAAGAATGTTTAACATCACAGTAATCTGTGCATATGCACCAAATGAAGAGATGAGATGAGATTAAAGATCAAATATGAGTTTTATTATAATTTGCAATATGTTTATGATACAGCACCACAACATGATGTAAAACTATATACAAGAGATGTAAATGCGAAAATAGGAAAAGAAGAAATTTCCAGAAAAATAATTGGTAAAGGAAGCTTACACAGTGATAGTAATGCAAAGAGATGAAAGCAAAAGAATGGTAGTTAAAAGTACTCAGTAGCAAAGAAAAAAGCATTAAGAAGGAAACATGGATCTCACCAGATGGAACCATAAGACACCAAATAGACCACGTGGTAATAGATGGTAGACATTCTTCAGATGTAATAGATGTCAGTAGCTGCAGGTGCAGAGTGTGGATCTGACCACTTTTTAGAAAGATTAAATTTAGACAAAAATTGAATGTTATAGAAATAGCAAAGGAATGAAACAAGAAATATATGATACAACAAAGGTACTATTAAAAAATAAAATGTATAGAGCAAGATGTAAAGAGGTATTAAGGAAGATATTGGGACAGGAAGATGAAGAATGGCATTATTCTGATGTAGAGCAAAAATTGAAAACAATAAGGGACAGAATTTAACATAACGCAGATAAAGTACTGGGTAAGAAGAAACCAGAAAGAAGAGAAAAATGGTGGGACAAGAATGTGATAAAGTCATGAATGAAAGAAATGAAGAAACGATGAAAATAATATTCAGCAGTACAAGAGAAAATAGAGAAATGTTTAAGGACAAGAGTAGAGTGGCAGATAAATTATGCACAAGAAACAGAAGAAAATATGAAACGCAAAACATAGCAGAGATAAAAGACACATGGAAAACAAGGGAAAGGAGAGAGTAATTCTGGAAACTGAAGCAAGAAAAGAATGGATTTCAACCAGGGTCTCCTTTTGCAAAGATAAAGAGGTAAATCTGATAGGACACAAGGAAGGCACACTAAATAGATGGCAGAGTATTTTAGTGAACTTTTGAAAACAAGTAATAATGAACAAGGGAATGAGGATATTGTAAATAGTGAGGAAGAAAGAAGCTTGACGGTAGAAGAGAGAGAAGAAAAAGACATGGAAATGGAGGACACAGATTAATCAGAACTGATCAAAGCCCTTTCGAGAAAAGAGGTTAAAGAAGCAATTGGAGAACAAATGTCCAATAATGCCCCAGGAGATAAAAATATAAAGGCTGACCTGCTGAAGGCAGGAGGGGACATCATAATGGAAAAGTTAGAAGAACTGTACAAACAAATATGGTAAGAAGAGAAAATGTCACAACAATGGGGAAGAGGGTTCACATGCCCAATACATAAAAGTAAAACTAGTGAAAACTACAGAGGAAGTACACTTCTCAATATGGCATTAAAAGTATTTGCAAATATACTAGTCAGGAGACTTTCCCCAGTAGTAGAGAAGATTATCGGAGAATGCCAGTGTGGTTTTAGGAGAAACAGGTCGACCACAGATCAAATTTCTTTAATTAGAATAATGGTAAAAGTGCTACGAATACGATATTGACTTGTTTCACCTCTACATTAACTTCAAACAGACATATGACAGAATCAAGAAGAACAAACTGCTAACTATCATGAAAGAGCCGAAAATATCAATGAAACTAGTAAGATGAAAAAGATGGACATTAAGAGAAACAAAAAGTAAAGTAATGATTGATGGAGAATTATCAAGAGAATTCCAAATAGAGACAGTAAGGCAAGGATATGTCATATCAACCCTCTTATTTAATCCAGCAAAAAAATCTATCAGACATCTGAGTATAAACCCAGGAGGGGCAATCTATAATAGGATGTGGGAATGGCTAGCGTGTTCCGTGGGATTGAATAAGTTTTTTCTCTTCCAAAGAGATAAGAGAAAAATATAATATATACAAAACAATTGTACGCCCAGTTGTAGCATATTTGTCAAAAACCTAGACCTTAGGGAGAAAGCATGAAGAGGTGTTAAGAAGATAGGAAAGGATGATCTTGATAAGAATTTTTGGAGCAGGGAGAGAGAACGAAACCTGGAGGATATGAACAAACATAGAAATACAAGAACTGTATAATAATCAGGACATTGTAACAGATATTTGGTGTGGACGAATTACATGGTTCGGGCATGTGTAGCGAATAGAAGATTGCAGGGTGCCAAAGAAGGTATTAAGCGGGGGACCAGAAGGAGAAGGACCTTGGAAACGATGTCTCGACGACCTGCAGGAAGACCTGAGAAGACTGGGAGTCCGGAGATGGAGGACGAAGGCTACAAATAAAGACGACTGGAGACTGGTTGTGAAAGAGGCCAAGCCCGTACATGTACTGCAGCACGAAGAAGTAAGTAAGTAAGTGAGTGGAACAGAGATCAATCATAATGTGTATTTACTTCGTTAAAGTTATGTGTTTTAAAGTTTAACTTTAAAAGTTAAAGAACATGAAACTCAGTGCCAGAAGGGCCAGATTTAGAGTGAAAAGATACATAGGGTAACTTAGGGTGAATCGGATTACAGGGTGAATAGGAGCACTTTTGAAATTGCCGGCCCCTGTAGGGGAATCCTCATCTTCGCAAATAACCAAAAGTGGCTCAAAAAAGCGAAGTAAAATAAATTAAAACAAATCAAAAATCAAATCTTTTCAAATTCTCTCTCCCTACACAAAACGAAACAAAGTCAAGGATATGTATCGATGTGGCAGTGAGGTTTGGAACTTCTAGCATCTAGTGAACGTAAAAACTACCAGCGAATAGTGTATTTGAAACTGCTAAGAAGTACAGAAAATACTCGTGTTAAAGGAAAGTGGAGAAGAAAAACTGTTTTTCAAAGATACCTATGTGTATGTATTAGTGTTATACTGTACAATAGCCGGTATTTTAAAGACCATTTCTGCGTAAGATGGTATTTAGTTGTCGTACAAGAAGCCATGATATTTCCCTTAATTCTTGCCACCATTACATCCAACTGACGAACAAAAAATTCTTGCGCTTTGGAGGATTAGGCCCAACAGTATACATATGTTGCTGTATTCCACCAATAGTAATGCTTAAAGTAAAGAAAACCACGCAAAATTTTATGTTTCTCCAATGCTTCGTTGACAACGTTTCCTGAATTTTGTTTGATTGTTTTGAATGGGCATGTGACACACAAGAACTTAAATACATAGAAGTTTTATGAGAAGAACGACATACACATGATATGTCTACCAAACCATATGACACATCGACTACGGCCTTCGGGTTTTCCTTCTCCGAGTGCAATAACTTCATACGCAATACAAGAGGTTGAGATAAACAAATACATTAACTTTAAGAGCATTACGAAGGCAGCATGGCTAATGTTGGCGAAATCAGCGATCGCAGAAAATGGTTTAAGTCCCATATGTGTTTTTCCTCTGATTCAACAGTCTGCTGAAGAACTAAGAGTGTTCAAATGTGTGCGTGATCAACGAAGGAAAAAGTTTATTTGTGGAAGATGTGCGAACAAAAAAAAAGGGTCCTGCACTCTGAATCTAAGATTTGCATTGGAAATTAAATACTAATATTGCCTATTTCAATGTTAGGTAATTGACCCGTGTATCCCTCACGTGAATAGGGTCATGCAGGGTTGTAATCTAAATGCTGTGAGCCAAAAATAATTTAAATTTTAAAAAAAATATTAGTTACTGGCAGTTATTTATTTAAGATCTATTTATAACTATATAGGTATAGAAGAAGTGCGAGGCGTGTTTGGACAGTAAAGCAAAAGGGATATACATCTAAGGAAAAATATCGTCTAAATCTAAAGTTGATTTAGAGGGGATCAACGCTCAGGCTATGTGAGAGCCTGGTGTTAGAAATAATGGCTGCGAGAGGTACATTTGTACGATATCTAAGACATAAGTTGTCTACACTGACAGTAAACTTGATCCTTAGTCTTTCCGGAAACGTTAATCAGACAGTGCTGCGCTGTCTTCTAAGAGTCACGCGTGCAGGAAATGGCCGCGGCGATAGAGAATCCAGCCAAATACGTGGTGCGGGTTGTGATGTTGTTTCTGCAGCAAGCGAGACTCACAAGACTAGTGTTTACACTTTACGTACGTTAAAATAAGAAAAATAGAAGGTCCTAGTTAATAATATGGAATATTGTTATACTGGTGCCTGATGTTGTTTGCTCTCTCTTACATTGCATCATTATGTGTATTATGAAAGTTGAAGGAGTCGTATGTTTTATTCTGAACTTGTCCCTTCAAGCACTGAGCTTCATGTTGTTTAACTTTTATGGTATTAACAGATAACTTTACCGTAGTAAATGTACATTATGATATTTGTCTCTAAGCCTCTTAAATTCTCAATTAAGGAACATGCGCATATGGAGTGCTTATCTATAACGTAAGAGTCAGTTATTAAAGAAACCTGTATAACTATGAAACTAATTCCTCACCTTAAAAGTAATCCCTGTAGAAGTTGAGGATTTTATCCCACCGCCCTGGCAGTAGGTCAATGGCAACCCAGTAGAAGGTTGGCGGTTGCTGCAACAACCAATCACTCACTGTATTCTCCAATTCAGCGTCCAAATTGAACCGCCAACAACGTAGAGCTCGATGCAGATCACCAAAGATGGCATAATCGCACGGAGACATGTCCGGATTATAAGGTGAGTGCTGGAGCGTTTCCCACACAAATCTGAGCAACAGGTCCCGGACAACATTGGCCGTATGGTACAGATCGTGGATCGTCCTGCAGTAACATTCTTCCTTCGCGAAGGAAGACTCCACTCCGCTACCCGCGACAGAGATAAAAAATGCTCCTCGTCCACCACCGTCGAATGACGGCAGTGTATGGGGAATATTGTTCATCTTTGTCGCGGATGAAGGAGTGGGTGAAGGAGGTTCCTTCGAGAACGAAGAACGTCACTGCAGGACGATCCACCACCTGGACTATACGACCAATGTTGTCCAGGACCTGTTACTCAGATTTCGGAGGGATGTTCTCTAGCATCCACCTTACCAACCCGACATGTCCCCGTACGATTATGCCATCATTGGTGAGCTATAAACGGGCACTGCTGCAAAGTCGCCGGTTCAATTTGAGCACTGAGCTGAAGGATGCAGTGAATGACTGGTTGTTGCAGCAACCGCCAACCTTCTACAGGCCTACCACTGACCTACTGCCAGGACGTTGGGACAAATGCCTCAACGCCTACGGGAATTACTTTCAAGGTGAGCACATATTGTCATAGTTATACAGGGTTTTCCATTAACTGACGCTTATACATTATAAATATACACTTCATATGCACATGTTCATTAATGGAGAATTTGAGAGGCTTAAAAATCAATCATGATGTACATTTACTACGGTAAAGTTATCTGCTAATCACTAATCTGGAGTTCATCGGGGTCATTTCGGACAATGCTGCATGTGCACAGAAAAGAAGTTGGAGAACAGAATTATGGGAGCTACGATAAGAAAGATTTGGAGAATGTCACAAAGATGTGAAGGCTGGAAAATCAATACACAACAGAGTAAGTAGACAGCAGTGACGAATCAGAAATGCAAGAGATCAACAAGAGAGAGACAGAAAGGGAGAGAGAGAGAGAGAGAGAGAGAGAGAGAGAGGAGAGAACATGTCAGAAACCTGTAATCGTGTTCTAGAAGAGGATATGATGTGCTTGTAACATGCGTAATACGTACACAGATAACAAAAAAGAGCAAATACGAAATTATGTTGAGGCTGTAACTGGTGGAGCAGCAAGAAATGTTCATGATGTGAAATTTCTGTCTTTATAATAACAGTAGAAGAGTTTTTGTGTTTCCTACCGTAGATGATGAGGCTTTCATTGGAAAATATCAAACCATGCATATTCTTTCAAAGCCGAAAGAGAAGAGAGGAAAATTCACATTTGGATATGATATTCTGAGACTTTGTACTGGAAGCATGATTTAAGAAAGAACAATTAATCACAAACTGATGTGATTGTCTTGTTTAATATGCACATTATGTAATGGATGTTTGTATCTATGCATGTATTTTGTCTCTATGTAGCCCTTTGCGTTTTTAAAAAATAATTTTTGTCAGAAATCTTCCGTATAATGGTAAAAATTCAGACAAACTGTTTGTACAATTGTTTATCCGAAATCATCACAAAACGTGGGGTGACTTCGGAAATCAGATATGTTTTATATTACTGTAGTTGTGTTCCCCATAAATATACCCCACAATGCAATAGCGTCAGAATTGTCCGTGCTCAAAATCTTGTATGATGTACTTACTAAAAAGTCACCAAAACGTCTGAATTTACTCTAGATTACGGTACTTTAAAAGTTAAACAACATGAAACTCATTGCTAGAAAGACCAGATGTAGAATGAGAAGATACATAGGGTAACTTAGGGTCAATCGGCTTACAGGCTTACACTTTTGATATTCTTGATATTCTCTCTCCTAACTCAAAACCAAACGAACTGATGTAAATGTTTCGATCTGGCAGTGAAGTTTGGAACTTCTGGCATCTAGGGAACGTAGAAACTGCCAGGGAGTAGTGTATTTGAAACTGGCAAGAAGTTCAGAAAATACTTGTGTTAAAGGAAAGTAGAGAAGAGAAACTGTGTTTTAAAAATGCCTATGTGTATTTATTAGTGTTGTACTGTACTATATGCGATATTTTAAAGCTCCAACAATCGCAGAAAATGGTTTGCGTCCCATATGTGTTTATGCTCTGATGGAACAAAGTCTGTCTGAAGAACCACAGGTGTGCTCAAGGAAGAAGAAAGTTTATTTGTGGAAGATGTGCGAACAATGAAAAGATCCTACACTCTGAACATAAGGTTTGAATTGGAAATTAGATTATATAAATAATATTATATTAATATTGCCTATTTCAATATTACATAACTGACCCGTGCAACGTTCACATGTGACCCGATTCACTCAAAACTCTTAAGAGTGAATATGGTCATGCAGAGTTGTAATTTAACTGCTGTGGGCAATAGATAAGTGAACTTAAAAAAATATTAGTTGCTGGCAGTTATAGTTCAAGGATCTATTTATAACTATATAGGTATAGAAGTACGAGGCGTGTTTGGAAAGTAAAGACAAAAGGGATATATATATCTGAGAGAAAATATGTAAGACATAAGTGTTTTTCCTCTGATTCAACAGTCTGCTGAAGAACTAAGAGTGTTCAAATGTGTGCGTGATCAACGAAGGAAAAAGTTTATTTGTGGAAGATGTGCGAACAAAAAAAAAGGGTCCTGCACTCTGAATCTAAGATTTGCATTGGAAATTAAATACTAATATTGCCTATTTCAATGTTAGGTAATTGACCCGTGTATCCCTCACGTGAATAGGGTCATGCAGGGTTGTAATCTAAATGCTGTGAGCCAAAAATAATTTAAATTTTAAAAAAAATATTAGTTACTGGCAGTTATTTATTTAAGATCTATTTATAACTATATAGGTATAGAAGAAGTGCGAGGCGTGTTTGGACAGTAAAGCAAAAGGGATATACATCTAAGGAAAAATATCGTCTAAATCTAAAGTTGATTTAGAGGGGATCAACGCTCAGGCTATGTGAGAGCCTGGTGTTAGAAATAATGGCTGCGAGAGGTACATTTGTACGATATCTAAGACATAAGTTGTCTACACTGACAGTAAACTTGATCCTTAGTCTTTCCGGAAACGTTAATCAGACAGTGCTGCGCTGTCTTCTAAGAGTCACGCGTGCAGGAAATGGCCGCGGCGATAGAGAATCAAGCCAAATACGTGGTGCGGGTTGTGATGTTGTTTCTGCAGCAAGCGAGACTCACAAGACTAGTGTTTACACTTTACGTACGTTAAAATAAGAAAAATAGAAGGTCCTAGTTAATAATATGGAATATTGTTATACTGGTGCCTGATGTTGTTTGCTCTCTCTTACATTGCATCATTATGTGTATTATGAAAGTTGAAGGAGTCGTATTTTTTATTCTGAACTTGTCCCTTCAAGCACTGTGTTTCATGTTGTTTAACTTTTATGGTATTAACAGATAACTTTACCGTAGTAAATGTACATTATGATATTTGTCTCTAAGCCTCTTAAATTCTCAATTAAGGAACATGCGCATATGGAGTGCTTATCTATAACGTAAGAGTCAGTTATTAAAGAAACCTGTATAACTATGAAACTAATTCCTCACCTTAAAAGTAATCCCTGTAGAAGTTGAGGATTTTATCCCACCGCCCTGGCAGTAGGTCAATGGCAACCCAGTAGAAGGTTGGCGGTTGCTGCAACAACCAATCACTCACTGTATTCTCCAATTCAGCGTCCAAATTGAACCGCCAACAACGTAGAGCTCGATGCAGATCACCAAAGATGGCATAATCGCACGGAGACATGTCCGGATTATAAGGTGAGTGCTGGAGCGTTTCCCACACAAATCTGAGCAACAGGTCCCGGACAACATTGGCCGTATGGTACAGATCGTGGATCGTCCTGCAGTAACATTCTTCCTTCGCGAAGGAAGACTCCACTCCGCTACCCGCGACAGAGATAAAAAATGCTCCTCGTCCACCACCGTCGAATGACGGCAGTGTATGGGGAATATTGTTCATCTTTGTCGCGGATGAAGGAGTGGGTGAAGGAGGTTCCTTCGAGAACGAAGAACGTCACTGCAGGACGATCCACCACCTGGACTATACGACCAATGTTGTCCAGGACCTGTTACTCAGATTTCGGAGGGATGTTCTCTAGCATCCACCTTACCAACCCGACATGTCCCCGTACGATTATGCCATCATTGGTGAGCTATAAACGGGCACTGCTGCAAAGTCGCCGGTTCAATTTGAGCACTGAGCTGAAGGATGCAGTGAATGACTGGTTGTTGCAGCAACCGCCAACCTTCTACAGGCCTACCACTGACCTACTGCCAGGACGTTGGGACAAATGCCTCAACGCCTACGGGAATTACTTTCAAGGTGAGCACATATTGTCATAGTTATACAGGGTTTTCCATTAACTGACGCTTATACATTATAAATATACACTTCATATGCACATGTTCATTAATGGAGAATTTGAGAGGCTTAAAAATCAATCATGATGTACATTTACTACGGTAAAGTTATCTGCTAATCACTAATCTGGAGTTCATCGGGGTCATTTCGGACAATGCTGCATGTGCACAGAAAAGAAGTTGGAGAACAGAATTATGGGAGCTACGATAAGAAAGATTTGGAGAATGTCACAAAGATGTGAAGGCTGGAAAATCAATACACAACAGAGTAAGTAGACAGCAGTGACGAATCAGAAATGCAAGAGATCAACAAGAGAGAGACAGAAAGGGAGAGAGAGAGAGAGAGAGAGAGAGAGAGGAGAGAACATGTCAGAAACCTGTAATCGTGTTCTAGAAGAGGATATGATGTGCTTGTAACATGCGTAATACGTACACAGATAACAAAAAAGAGCAAATACGAAATTATGTTGAGGCTGTAACTGGTGGAGCAGCAAGAAATGTTCATGATGTGAAATTTCTGTCTTTATAATAACAGTAGAAGAGTTTTTGTGTTTCCTACCGTAGATGATGAGGCTTTCATTGGAAAATATCAAACCATGCATATTCTTTCAAAGCCGAAAGAGAAGAGAGGAAAATTCACATTTGGATATGATATTCTGAGACTTTGTACTGGAAGCATGATTTAAGAAAGAACAATTAATCACAAACTGATGTGATTGTCTTGTTTAATATGCACATTATGTAATGGATGTTTGTATCTATGCATGTATTTTGTCTCTATGTAGCCCTTTGCGTTTTTAAAAAATAATTTTTGTCAGAAATCTTCCGTATAATGGTAAAAATTCAGACAAACTGTTTGTACAATTGTTTATCCGAAATCATCACAAAACGTGGGGTGACTTCGGAAATCAGATATGTTTTATATTACTGTAGTTGTGTTCCCCATAAATATACCCCACAATGCAATAGCGTCAGAATTGTCCGTGCTCAAAATCTTGTATGATGTACTTACTAAAAAGTCACCAAAACGTCTGAATTTACTCTAGATTACGGTACTTTAAAAGTTAAACAACATGAAACTCATTGCTAGAAAGACCAGATGTAGAATGAGAAGATACATAGGGTAACTTAGGGTCAATCGGCTTAGAGTGCCACACACGTAAATTTGCCGTTGCGTAGAAACGAATTTTCGTTTCGTCTCCCTCTCTCTTAGCATCACGTGTTCTACCCTGCTCGAAAACCTTCGCTATTGTTGCCATATTGTCATTCCATTCCTGGACACACTCGCGCAAACTTCATTGAAAACAATTGAACAGCGCTCCAGCTCGCGGTTCCCACCGGTCAGCAGGGACGGCAATGTGGCAATATAGCACGGCGTAGTCGTTGCTTCTTTTATGCAGTGCATGTTCATTGGCTAGCTAGTAACTAGTGTTGCCAACTGTAATAATGAAGCACTATTTCTGTCACGGAAGGGGAAAGCAGGTAAAGTGGCGGTGAGTTTTGTTGGATTGGAAGCACCATATTTTTATTTTATACTAAGTATTTGACCGGTTTGACGTTGTGTGCGTGTATTGCGTGTGTGTATGTAAAAGTGTGTGTTTGCTAATGAACGTTAAATTCCATAATGCCTCCAGTTCTGTCGAAGTTGAAATCAAAAACCTTGCATAGCCAAGCTCGGGAAATTCTAAGCAATTCAACTCTGGCTCCGGCAGGTGTTCTTGTAGAAATTGCATAGAGGAGGCTGTCATTTTTGCTGCTTAATGCGATACATATTGTTTTCTGTGTTAAAATTGCCATGCTTTGATGGGTGACCAAGTTCATAGCAGGGCCGGCGGAAGGGGAGGGCGAACCGAGCGGCAAAATTTGAAGAGAAGAAAAAAATAAGCCTATTGAAAACTGTGATCGAGCGAGATATTCTTTTGCGCTGAATAGTATTGAAATAGCATAAGAAGTCTCATTATTTATTTTATATTTGATGTTTTAGTTAGGAATATATTGATTTTCAATTTTCCGTTGCTGCGTAATGACCGGGGGGGGGGGGGTCGAAATAGAGCGGCATCTACTGCCACCTCCCAGGGAGGCAAAATTACTAGCGCCGGCCCTGGTTCATAACAAAAGAAAAAGCCGCGCAGCTTATCATCTAGTGGCAGTATATGTACTTGTTATTGTTGTCGAAGCCGGCATCCTTTGTAAATGTACAACAAAGGCAACCGACTGTCACAGATCTCAGAGAGGAAATAATAATACTGTTTGAGGAGGAGTGTTATGGTGCAATTGTAGCGGTTTAACACGTTGGCATGTTATTATCTGCCGTTGCAGTTCCATACCAGTGTATACGGGTTTTGGGAGTGAAAAGTTAGAACGCCACCAGTGCATTAATGCAATGAAAAATAATATATACGTATATATTTTTTTTATTTTGTTTGAAATCACTCAAATAAGGAATCGTATGAAGAAGTCTTCTTTGCAGAATTTTTGGTAATTGTACTTATGTGTTAGTTCATATTTTGCGAATTTTTAGTCCATATGTATGTAGCTACATACAAAGCCACTTGTTAGTACATATTAATCCTAGTCCTGGTATAATGCATGACGTTTAAAACTCAACGTTAGATAGACCTGAATTCTCTAATTTTATTGTTGTACGTAACAGCTGTGCATCGGCGCACCGCAGCGATTTTTCTATCTGCTCCATTAGCAACACTGCTTCTTTAGTTCTGTCGCGCATTGCACGGCAGAATTATCTGCGCTGGACTCTACAGGCTTACACTTTTGATATTCTTGATATTCTCTCTCCTAACTCAAAACCAAACGAACTGATGTAAATGTTTCGATCTGGCAGTGAAGTTTGGAACTTCTGGCATCTAGGGAACGTAGAAACTGCCAGGGAGTAGTGTATTTGAAACTGGCAAGAAGTTCAGAAAATACTTGTGTTAAAGGAAAGTAGAGAAGAGAAACTGTGTTTTAAAAATGCCTATGTGTATTTATTAGTGTTGTACTGTACTATATGCGATATTTTAAAGCTCCAACAATCGCAGAAAATGGTTTGCGTCCCATATGTGTTTATGCTCTGATGGAACAAAGTCTGTCTGAAGAACCACAGGTGTGCTCAAGGAAGAAGAAAGTTTATTTGTGGAAGATGTGCGAACAATGAAAAGATCCTACACTCTGAACATAAGGTTTGAATTGGAAATTAGATTATATAAATAATATTATATTAATATTGCCTATTTCAATATTACATAACTGACCCGTGCAACGTTCACATGTAACCCGATTCACTCAAAACTCTTAAGAGTGAATATGGTCATGCAGAGTTGTAATTTAACTGCTGTGGGCAATAGATAAGTGAACTTAAAAAAATATTAGTTGCTGGCAGTTATAGTTCAAGGATCTATTTATAACTATATAGGTATAGAAGTACGAGGCGTGTTTGGAAAGTAAAGACAAAAGGGATATATATATCTGAGAGAAAATATGTAAGACATAAGTGTTTTTCCTCTGATTCAACAGTCTGCTGAAGAACTAAGAGTGTTCAAATGTGTGCGTGATCAACGAAGGAAAAAGTTTATTTGTGGAAGATGTGCGAACAAAAAAAAAGGGTCCTGCACTCTGAATCTAAGATTTGCATTGGAAATTAAATACTAATATTGCCTATTTCAATGTTAGGTAATTGACCCGTGTATCCCTCACGTGAATAGGGTCATGCAGGGTTGTAATCTAAATGCTGTGAGCCAAAAATAATTTAAATTTTAAAAAAAATATTAGTTACTGGCAGTTATTTATTTAAGATCTATTTATAACTATATAGGTATAGAAGAAGTGCGAGGCGTGTTTGGACAGTAAAGCAAAAGGGATATACATCTAAGGAAAAATATCGTCTAAATCTAAAGTTGATTTAGAGGGGATCAACGCTCAGGCTATGTGAGAGCCTGGTGTTAGAAATAATGGCTGCGAGAGGTACATTTGTACGATATCTAAGACATAAGTTGTCTACACTGACAGTAAACTTGATCCTTAGTCTTTCCGGAAACGTTAATCAGACAGTGCTGCGCTGTCTTCTAAGAGTCACGCGTGCAGGAAATGGCCGCGGCGATAGAGAATCAAGCCAAATACGTGGTGCGGGTTGTGATGTTGTTTCTGCAGCAAGCGAGACTCACAAGACTAGTGTTTACACTTTACGTACGTTAAAATAAGAAAAATAGAAGGTCCTAGTTAATAATATGGAATATTGTTATACTGGTGCCTGATGTTGTTTGCTCTCTCTTACAGTGCATCATTATGTGTATTATGAAAGTTGAAGGAGTCGTATTTTTTATTCTGAACTTGTCCCTTCAAGCACTGTGTTTCATGTTGTTTAACTTTTATGGTATTAACAGATAACTTTACCGTAGTAAATGTACATTATGATATTTGTCTCTAAGCCTCTTAAATTCTCAATTAAGGAACATGCGCATATGGAGTGCTTATCTATAACGTAAGAGTCAGTTATTAAAGAAACCTGTATAACTATGAAACTAATTCCTCACCTTAAAAGTAATCCCTGTAGAAGTTGAGGATTTTATCCCACCGCCCTGGCAGTAGGTCAATGGCAACCCAGTAGAAGGTTGGCGGTTGCTGCAACAACCAATCACTCACTGTATTCTCCAATTCAGCGTCCAAATTGAACCGCCAACAACGTAGAGCTCGATGCAGATCACCAAAGATGGCATAATCGCACGGAGACATGTCCGGATTATAAGGTGAGTGCTGGAGCGTTTCCCACACAAATCTGAGCAACAGGTCCCGGACAACATTGGCCGTATGGTACAGATCGTGGATCGTCCTGCAGTAACATTCTTCCTTCGCGAAGGAAGACTCCACTCCGCTACCCGCGACAGAGATAAAAAATGCTCCTCGTCCACCACCGTCGAATGACGGCAGTGTATGGGGAATATTGTTCATCTTTGTCGCGGATGAAGGAGTGGGTGAAGGAGGTTCCTTCGAGAACGAAGAACGTCACTGCAGGACGATCCACCACCTGGACTATACGACCAATGTTGTCCAGGACCTGTTACTCAGATTTCGGAGGGATGTTCTCTAGCATCCACCTTACCAACCCGACATGTCCCCGTACGATTATGCCATCATTGGTGAGCTATAAACGGGCACTGCTGCAAAGTCGCCGGTTCAATTTGAGCACTGAGCTGAAGGATGCAGTGAATGACTGGTTGTTGCAGCAACCGCCAACCTTCTACAGGCCTACCACTGACCTACTGCCAGGACGTTGGGACAAATGCCTCAACGCCTACGGGAATTACTTTCAAGGTGAGCACATATTGTCATAGTTATACAGGGTTTTCCATTAACTGACGCTTATACATTATAAATATACACTTCATATGCACATGTTCATTAATGGAGAATTTGAGAGGCTTAAAAATCAATCATGATGTACATTTACTACGGTAAAGTTATCTGCTAATCACTAATCTGGAGTTCATCGGAGTCATTTCGGACAATGCTGCATGTGCACAGAAAAGAAGTTGGAGAACAGAATTATGGGAGCTACGATAAGAAAGATTTGGAGAATGTCACAAAGATGTGAAGGCTGGAAAATCAATACACAACAGAGTAAGTAGACAGCAGTGACGAATCAGAAATGCAAGAGATCAACAAGAGAGAGACAGAAAGGGAGAGAGAGAGAGAGAGAGAGAGAGAGAGGAGAGAACATGTCAGAAACCTGTAATCGTGTTCTAGAAGAGGATATGATGTGCTTGTAACATGCGTAATACGTACACAGATAACAAAAAAGAGCAAATACGAAATTATGTTGAGGCTGTAACTGGTGGAGCAGCAAGAAATGTTCATGATGTGAAATTTCTGTCTTTATAATAACAGTAGAAGAGTTTTTGTGTTTCCTACCGTAGATGATGAGGCTTTCATTGGAAAATATCAAACCATGCATATTCTTTCAAAGCCGAAAGAGAAGAGAGGAAAATTCACATTTGGATATGATATTCTGAGACTTTGTACTGGAAGCATGATTTAAGAAAGAACAATTAATCACAAACTGATGTGATTGTCTTGTTTAATATGCACATTATGTAATGGATGTTTGTATCTATGCATGTATTTTGTCTCTATGTAGCCCTTTGCGTTTTTAAAAAATAATTTTTGTCAGAAATCTTCCGTATAATGGTAAAAATTCAGACAAACTGTTTGTACAATTGTTTATCCGAAATCATCACAAAACGTGGGGTGACTTCGGAAATCAGATATGTTTTATATTACTGTAGTTGTGTTCCCCATAAATATACCCCACAATGCAATAGCGTCAGAATTGTCCGTGCTCAAAATCTTGTATGATGTACTTACTAAAAAGTCACCAAAACGTCTGAATTTACTCTAGATTACGGTACTTTAAAAGTTAAACAACATGAAACTCATTGCTAGAAAGACCAGATGTAGAATGAGAAGATACATAGGGTAACTTAGGGTCAATCGGCTTACAGGCTTACACTTTTGATATTCTTGATATTCTCTCTCCTAACTCAAAACCAAACGAACTGATGTAAATGTTTCGATCTGGCAGTGAAGTTTGGAACTTCTGGCATCTAGGGAACGTAGAAACTGCCAGGGAGTAGTGTATTTGAAACTGGCAAGAAGTTCAGAAAATACTTGTGTTAAAGGAAAGTAGAGAAGAGAAACTGTGTTTTAAAAATGCCTATGTGTATTTATTAGTGTTGTACTGTACTATATGCGATATTTTAAAGCTCCAACAATCGCAGAAAATGGTTTGCGTCCCATATGTGTTTATGCTCTGATGGAACAAAGTCTGTCTGAAGAACCACAGGTGTGCTCAAGGAAGAAGAAAGTTTATTTGTGGAAGATGTGCGAACAATGAAAAGATCCTACACTCTGAACATAAGGTTTGAATTGGAAATTAGATTATATAAATAATATTATATTAATATTGCCTATTTCAATATTACATAACTGACCCGTGCAACGTTCACATGTGACCCGATTCACTCAAAACTCTTAAGAGTGAATATGGTCATGCAGAGTTGTAATTTAACTGCTGTGGGCAATAGATAAGTGAACTTAAAAAAATATTAGTTGCTGGCAGTTATAGTTCAAGGATCTATTTATAACTATATAGGTATAGAAGTACGAGGCGTGTTTGGAAAGTAAAGACAAAAGGGATATATATATCTGAGAGAAAATATGTAAGACATAAGTGTTTTTCCTCTGATTCAACAGTCTGCTGAAGAACTAAGAGTGTTCAAATGTGTGCGTGATCAACGAAGGAAAAAGTTTATTTGTGGAAGATGTGCGAACAAAAAAAAAGGGTCCTGCACTCTGAATCTAAGATTTGCATTGGAAATTAAATACTAATATTGCCTATTTCAATGTTAGGTAATTGACCCGTGTATCCCTCACGTGAATAGGGTCATGCAGGGTTGTAATCTAAATGCTGTGAGCCAAAAATAATTTAAATTTTAAAAAAAATATTAGTTACTGGCAGTTATTTATTTAAGATCTATTTATAACTATATAGGTATAGAAGAAGTGCGAGGCGTGTTTGGACAGTAAAGCAAAAGGGATATACATCTAAGGAAAAATATCGTCTAAATCTAAAGTTGATTTAGAGGGGATCAACGCTCAGGCTATGTGAGAGCCTGGTGTTAGAAATAATGGCTGCGAGAGGTACATTTGTACGATATCTAAGACATAAGTTGTCTACACTGACAGTAAACTTGATCCTTAGTCTTTCCGGAAACGTTAATCAGACAGTGCTGCGCTGCCTTCTAAGAGTCACGCGTGCAAGAAATGGCCGCGGCGATAGAGAATCCAGCCAAATACGTGGTGCGGGTTGTGATGTTGTTTCTGCAGCAAGCGAGACTCACAAGACTAGTGTTTACACTTTAAGTACGTTAAAATAAGAAAAATAGAAGGTCCTAGTTAATAATATGGAATATTGTTATACTGGTGCCTGATGTTGTTTGCTCTCTCTTACAGTGCATCATTATGTGTATTATGAAAGTTGAAGGAGTCGTATTTTTTATTCTGAACCTGCCCCTTGAAGCACTGAGCTTCATGTTGTATAACTTTTATGGTATTAACAGATAACTTTACCGTAGTAAAGGTACATTATGATATTTGTCCCTAAGCCTCTTAAATTCTCAATTAAGGAACATGCGCATATGGAGTGCTTATCTATAACGTATAAGCGTCAGTTATTAAAAAAAACCTGTATAACTATGAAACTAATTGCTCACCTTAAAAATAATCTCTGTAGAAGTTGAGGATTTTACCCACCGACCTGGCAGTAGGGTCAGTGGCAACCCTGTAGAAGGTTGGCGGTTGCTGCAACAACCAATCACTCACTGTATTCTCCAATTCAGCGTCCAAATTGAACCGCCAACAACGTAGTGCCCGAAGCAGCTCACCAAAGATGGCATAATCGCACGGGGACATGTCCGGATTGTAAGGTGAGTGCTGGAGCGTTTGCCAAACAAATCTGAGCAACAGGTCCCGGACAACATTGGCCGTATGGTCCAGATCGTGGATCGTCCTGCAGTAACATCCTTCCTTCGCCAAGGAACCTCCGACTCCACTCCGCTACCCGCGACAGAGATAAAGTATGTTCCTCGTCCACCACCGTCGAATGACGGCAGAGTATGGGGAACATTGTTCATCTTTGTCGCAGATGAAGGAGCGGGTGAAGGAGGTTCCTTCGCGGACGAAGAACGTCACTGCAGGACGATCCACCACCTGGACTATACGACCAATGTTGTCCAGGACCTGTTACTCAGATTTCGGAGGGATGTTCTCTAGCATCCACCTTACAAACCCGACATGTCCCCGTACGATTATGCCATCATTGGTGAGCTATAAACGGGCACTGCTGCAAAGTCGCCGGTTCAATTTGAGCACTGAGCTGAAGGATGCAGTGAATGACTGGTTGTTGCAGCAACCGCCAACCTTCTACAAGCCTACCACTGACCTACTGCCAGGACGTTAGGACAAATGCCTCAACGCCTACGGGGATTACTTTCAAGGTGAGCACATATTGTCATAGTTATACAGGGTTTTCAATTAACTGACGCTTATACATTATAAATATACACTTCATATGCATATGTTCATTAATGGAGAATTTGAGAGGCTTAAAAATCAATCATGATGTACATTTACTACGGTAAAGTTATCTGCTAATCACTAATCTGGAGTTCATCGGAGTCATTTCGGACAATGCTGCATGTGCACAGAAAAGAAGTTGGAGAACAGAATTATGGAAGCTACGATAAGAAAGATTTGGAGAACGTCACAAAGATGTGAAGGCTGGAAAATCAATACACAACAGAGTAAGTAGACAGCAGTGACGAATCAGAAATGCAAGAGATCAACAAGAGAGAGAGAGAGAAAGAGAGACAGATAAATAGAGAGAGATAGATAGAGAGAGAGAGAGAGAGAGAGAACATGCCAGAAACCTGTAATCGTGTTCTAGAAGAGGATATGATGTGCTTGTAACATGCGTAATACTTACACAGATAACAAAAAAGAGCAAACACGAAATTATGTTGAGGTTGTAACTGGTGGAGCATCAAGAAATGTTCATGTGAAATTTCTGTCCTTATAAGAACAATAGAAGTGTTTCCTACCGTAGATGATGAGGATTCTATTGGAAAAGATCAAATCATGCAGATTCTTTCAAAGCCGAAAGATAAGAGAGGAAAATTCACATTTGGATATGATATTCTGAGACTTTATACTGGAAGCATGGTTTAAGAAAGAACAATTAATCACGAAATGATATGATTGTCTTGCATAATATGCGCAAGAACTTCTGGCATCTAGGGAACGTAGAAACTGCCAGGGAGTAGTGTATTTGAAACTGGCAAGAAGTTCAGAAAATACTTGTGTTAAAGGAAAGTAGAGAAGAGAAACTGTGTTTTAAAAATGCCTATGTGTATTTATTAGTGTTGTACTGTACTATATGGGATATCTTAAAGATCATTTGTGCGTGACATTGTTTTTAGTAGTCTTAGGAGAAGACATGATATTTCCCTTAATATTTGTCGCTATTACAGTGATTCCAACTGATGAACTGATAATTTTTCCGGGGATTAAGCTCAACAACATACGTGGCTGTATTCCACAAATAGTAATGGTTAAAGGAAACAATGGCGCAGTGGTAGCGTAATTAAGGGGACCCAGGTTTGATACCCGGTGGAGGTACATAGTGGTTCGGATCGCACTTTAAACAGTTCAATCCCGATTAGCCTTACTGTGCATAAAGTGGACTTAAAATACCAACACAATCATTCAATCAATGGTTAAAGTAAAGAACACCATCCATTTTTTCTGACTCTTTCCCCTATGCTTCTTTGACAACTTTCTGACCGAACACGTTTCCTGAATCCTGTTTCATTCTTTTGGATGGACATGCGCCACACAAGAACCCAAATACATTGAAGTTGTATGAGAAGAACGGCATAAACATGATGTGCCTAACAAGCCATATGACACATCGACTACAGACTTTGGATGTTTCGTTTTTCAAGCCTCCAAATCACATATTTCTCAGAGTGCAATAACTGTAAGCTATATGAGGATGTGAGAAAATGAAATACATTAACGTTGGATGTATTTTGAAGGCAGCATGCCTTATGGTAGCAACTCCAGCAATCGGAGAAAATGGTTTGAGTCCCACATGTGTTTATGCTCTGAAGGGACAAAGTCCGTCTGCAGAACCACAGGTGTGTTCAAGGAAGAAGAAAGTTTATTTGTGGAAGATGTGCGAACAAAGAAAAGGTCCTACACTCTGAACATAAGGCTTGAATTGGAAATTAGATTATATAAATAATATTATACTAATATTGCCTATTTCAATGTTACATAACTGACCCGTGTAACCCTCAAATGTGACCCGATTCACACAAAACTCTTAAGAGTGAATATGGTCATACAGAGTTGTAATCTAACTGTTGTGGGCAATAGATAAGTGAACTTAAAAAAAATATTAGTTTCTGGCAGTTAGAGTTCAAGGATATATTTATAAATATATAGGTATAGAAGTACGAGGCGTGTTTGGAAAGTAAAGACAAAAGGGATATATATCTGAGAGAAAATATGTAAGACATAAGTTGACAACACTGACAGTAAACTTGATCCTCATTCTTTCCAGAGAAATGTTCATTAGACAGTGCTGAGCTGAGTCTTGTACGAGTCACGTGTGCAGGAAATGGCTGAGGTGATATAGAATCCCGCCAAATATGTAGTGCGGGTTGTGATGTGGTTTCTCCAGCACGCGCGACTCACAAGACTAATCTTTACAGGTTACGTACGTTCAAAAAAGAAAAAAGGTGGTAGTTAATAATATGGACTGGTGACTAGACTAATGTTGTTTGTTCTCTCTTACAGTGCATCAGCATGTGTGTACGATGGAAGTTGCTGGAGTCGCATCTTTTCACTCTAAATCTGGCCATTCAAGCACCCAGTTTTATGTTGTTTAACTTTTGTAGTATTAACAGATAACTTTACCGTAGTAAATGTTCATTATGATAATTGATCTCTAAGCCTCTTAAATTCTCAATTTAAGGAAAATGTACATATAAGTGTTTATTTATAATGCATAAGGGTTATTCAGTGGGGAAAAGACCACTCTGTACAACTATGAAACTATGTGCTCACCTTAAAAGCAATCTCTGCAGACGCTCAGGCATTTGTCCTACCGTCCTGGCAGTAGGTCAGTGGAAGCCCTGTAGAAGGTGGGCGGTTGCTACAACAACCAGTCACTCACTGCATCCTTCACCTCAATTTCCAAGTTGAACCGGCAAACATGCAGTGCCGATTAAGACCACCAAAGATGGCATAATCGCAAGGGGACATGTCCGGGTTATAAGGTAAGTGCTGGAATGTTTCCCACAGAAATCTGAGCAACAGGTAACGGACAACATTGGCCTTATGTCCAGGTAGTGGATCGTACTGCAGTGACGCTCTTCCTTCGCGAGGGACCGTCCGACTCCACTCCTTCACCCGCAACCTAAATAAACAATGCTCCCCATACACCGCCGTCATCGACGGTGAATGTCTCGCGTACTAGCGCCTTCCACCACCAGAAGACGCACGACTGTTCGATGCTCTTCCTTGCTGGCCTCCACGATATGCTGGACGGCAAGTCCCTGCACATCTGCACTTCACACGGCTCACACTAGCACTGCTTCACACAAGCGTGCGACTCGACTGCCATCTACCGGGCGACAACGGAGCTCCCTCCCAGTCGCAGCAGGAGTTTCGTGGTGCCGTGGCATCTACATGTCGAAATACGAGGTGGCCTGTTTTCCAATGACAGGCCCTTATAATTCGGACGACCAACCGCCGCTGCCTCCCCGCCCCACACGGCACCAACTGCGACGAGCACTCCCCCGAGCGACACCACCGCTACACCACCCAACACGGCGTCCAGTTACCCAAGGGACCCACCCCCTGTGGCACATGAGGGTGGAAGTGTGGAGTTTTCACCAACGAGTGCTTTTCAGCAGCCGCTGGTGCCTACGTCCCCACCGACTTGGGTTACGTATCCCACTGGCCATTCACCCCTCTGCAGTGCTGGTTCTCCCCCGTGTAGGTCTGAATTCCACGAAGCCCGTTTTGACCTGTGGCCCGTGTCCGAATCCGCAGGTGCAACCCTCGCTCGAAGTGGGAATTACTATGCTCTGTCCCGGGAGTCTCTGGAGCAAGCGAGCGACAACAAGTCTCTGCGCAAGTAGTGACTCGCTCTCTCCCATTCTCTAACGTTACGGGAGGCATTGGTCAACAGACAAGAGTATAGTTGGGGAATGCTCTTCCGAGCTTAGGCATGGTCGTATGGATCAACCTGGAGACAATGAAGCAAGTGGGGAATGCTTCAAATTATCTCAGCCGAGTGGATGCTTCCCTCAGATTTTCTTAACTGGAGGAATAGCATACCCCGTGTCCCCCCCCTCCCCCACTTCGAGCTCTAGGCGCAACACTCCAAAGCACCTTACTACCCGTCGAATCCCCGTACCGTTCTTCTCTGAATCTGCGTCACAGGCAGAGTTTGAGAGGACAGGAGGAAGGTGCGACAAGTGCACCCTTAATAAGACTTTTAATGCTCTCCCCGAAATAGGCAATAGTTAGGCTGGATAGTCCAATCAACTAACCGATTCTCTAACTATACACTGGTAATGACAACAGACAATCTGCCTCCGATAGCGAATTGCTATCGACAATTGCACCGTTGAGTGTGCGTTTGACGTCTAAACATCCACCTGGCGGGAGAAAGCGGCAACAGTGCTGTTGTTTAGCTGTTAAATCAGGATGCATTGAACGGTAGGGGAAAGCGACGGGAAACAAAACGGATTCGAACACAGATTTAAGTCTTGGGTCAAATGTGAGGGCGGTAGAGGAAACGGGGTTGGGGGATATTTACTGATAGCGCAGTCTCATTTGATGTGTCGTACAAATTAAATACATTTCTTTTCCAGACAAGGCTCTTTTTGTTGTGGAGCTTTCTTGATTTTCGCTAATGGACACATTGACCGGTGTCGCCCTTCTCCACTTACACCCTTCCCCCACCCCCTTCTGGCCACGAGCCATAATCCTCCCACGGGGCGATAAGTCGGGTGGTGGCTCCTGCGTTTCGAGAGGCAAATGGTTGCAAACTAACTCACCGTCCACCACCTTCAAACCAGTGGCGTGCTGAGGGTTTTCGGAAGGGAGGTGTTACATAATCACTCTTAGTAGTCATATCTCGTTTTGTAATCCTCTCCTCCCTTTAGCGTTTTTTTTTTAATGACCAGGCCAAAAGGAGGGTAATGGCCCCTACCAACTCCCCTTGGGCACGCCACTGTTATGCAGCAGGATTCTTGCTTCCGAACATGGAAGCTCCATTCTGACTGACTGGAATTTGTCAGGATTCCGCATCTTTGTTAAGAAAACTCCGCCGTGGGAAGGGCGGTGGATCAAACAGCAAGGTGGATCTCCAATTGTTGCCGCTTCCACCAAACCCTATTTTGCTGCCCCGTGGGGTTGACCCAGGACTTAAACCGAGCTTTAAGCCAAAACAAGCTCCATGGAACCCAGTGCCTTGTGGGAACTGCGGGCCTCACCCTCCCCTGCCCTTCCCTTCCCCCTAAGGCTGAGGAGACCCTTAGAAAATGGAACCCTAGTTTTTCCCCTCTGGCCAAACAGTCCATTCATCGAGGGCGGGTTTTTCTTATTATTAAAGGCATAAATCTCTTCTTTTTTTTACGTCTAATTGAACCTGTAAAAAAATGTATTCATTTTAGTTTTATGGAAAACGATAATAAACAATATAGCTATACCAGTTCCACAATATTAATGCTTTGTTAATTGCCAACACACGAGAGGAATTCAATAAAGGTTTTTTCTAATCCACTTCCAGTGTCCGTATGGGAATTAGAGTGCCCTTGGGAAAACTCTTTACACGTGTTATAATGCAATTTGTAGCCACGAAGTAATAACTGTTGTTGTTTGAGGGATGTAAAGTGTGACAGGTTCTTCTTCCTGAAAAGCAACACACCCCAAAAACTTTCCCAGGAGATGACGACGGTGTATGACCCAGATCCCCTATTCTGTGAGGCCATAAAGCACTGAGTGATTGATTTGTTGTTTTAAGTCCACTTTATGCACAGGAAGGCTAATCGGGACTGAACCTACAGTTTAAGTGGGATCCGCACCACTGTGCCATGTGCCTCCACCAGGTACCGAACCCGGGACCCTTTAATTAGAAGGCGACGACGTTACCACTACGCCATCGGGGGTGGGGACAATAAGCACTGGTATAGGCATTTCTAACGCCTGTGGGGAAAGGGCTCCTATTCTCGGGAGACCACTGTCGGCCATTGAAACACACAGGCTGCGAAATCACTGAACACTGGTGGACGAGAGGAGGACCTTAATGCACACGCACGCACCAAAATAATGTTTACATTATTGCGGAGGATTTTATCTTAGCATCCACTGGTCTGGTCTCGTTCTCGTTCCAATTTTTACGAAATCGTCTCGGTCTCGGTTCTATCACTCTTTTCCAACACTAACAAGGGCTTTTATCCTTTCCCTTATAACATATCTTGCTTTCCTGAAAGTGACTGTATCTCCTGCACGCCTAGAAGGGTGTATCACGTGTCATGTTGAATATGAAAATCCACTTCGCCATTTGAGTTGCACATTTAATAGCTAGAGGAATTATATAAATAAAAATCACTTCTTACCTTCTGCTCGTACAGTACTCCTCTTGCAAGGTGCTGCTTCTTCTGTTCTCCTATTTCATTGGCTTCTGAGGAGGCTTCGAAGTCGTGAAGAACTTTATGCGTCATCACTCTGCCAGTCCTCTATTGGTGGCTTCTGTTTCCACTGGTCGAAGCCATCAACTGTCATCTGAGAAACAAAAATGCATTATGTAGATTTTCAGCGAAAAATGCAGGCTCGACCAGGACTCGAACCCGGGTCTCTGGCATCTATCCCATTTACTATCCCATTCCTACCACACTGTAATCAACACAAGAAATTGCGCAAAATTGAGCTGTTATTGTAATGTTTTGCATCAAAACATACATTAAATTATATACGCGTTTAGATTATTCAAACAAACATAGCTTCCTAATATTTCTTCTTACATATGGTCAGTCTTCGAATTTATTTATTTACTGCCTCAACAGAGGTAAATCCTCCAAATTACGGAAGGGAGATAAGCAATCACACAAAATACGTATAAGTTTATACACAAAAAAATAAGAAGGAACAAGACAATTAACGTACATACATACACACACACACCAATAATACAAGAAATCAATTACATAATCATAAATATCAAATCAACCATGCTTCTATTCACCCTTGTCTGAATACCACGCCAATCATTTTAAGCACCACAGTAAAACGCAACGCTTGTTGCTGTAGAAATATCCAAGCCTGGCTTCACCGTTAAAATTGTAAGAGCCAGTTAGGTAAAATGACTTTGTCTTTGTGTATGAGTGACCTTTCGTTAAGAAATACTGCAGCGCCTTGAATAACGTAGTGTTGAAAACGACCCAAGAAACTGGTTCCCGAGACGATGACAACATAGATGGTAGTGCGATCAGCACAGCTGCTAATTTTCTAATGAAATTAATGCGGCTCAGTTAGTTTTTGGAATATATTGTGTAGATTTGTTTGTCTTGAAAGGCGGTATGTGAATTGGTGGAAACAGTTATATTTGTGGAGTGATTTGCAGTCACGAAATGGCATTAATTTGGAAAGAAAAGTAAAATAAAATTAATAAATAAATAGCATGCGTAACACAAGAAGAAACATCGCAAATGTGATTCCGGACGTCAGGTGTTGGATTGTGTTCTAGAGTTTATTTTTCTATGTTATTAGAATAAAAATAGTATCCTGAGAGATATTTCATACCGAGGCGACAAGCCACAAGTGTCGCTTGGAAGCGAGCCGTTGGTAATCAATGCAGCCTTTCGAACCGTAGGGACACAAGCTCTTTGCTTAAGGAGATTTTAGATCAAAGCGACAAACGATACGGGGATTTCACACCAAAGCGCCACGGGTCATTCTGTCCAAGGCAACTTTCATATCGAAGCGACACGCGACATATATCACTTGGAAACGAGCCAATCAAGAGCAACATTTCACATCGTAGCGACATGACGGGCAGCCCAGGCTAGCTAGCGTTCTGTTGGTAAAATCCTCAAACGATAAGTGTCGCGTGCCGCTTGTCGCTTTGGTTTGCAATCTCCCTAAAGCAAGACACTCATAACATCTCGCATGCGCGAACAACAAACCACGACCACACGTTGAAAGCTATTCGGGAAAAGGGCCCAGTATGAGCGACACGTGTGGCTTATCGTGTCGCCTAGATCTGTTGTTGTATCATGCGGTTTATCGTGTCGGCTAGATCTGCTGTTCGCATAATTAGCAGCAAACTCTTGCTAATAGACTGAAGGCACCATATCGCTTGTCACTTAGTTGGGAACTCCATTTACTTCCATTATAAGCAGACGAATACCATGCAGCTTTGCCGACACCAGCGCCTCTAGCGGTATCATATTCGAGTGGAACCAGCCAGAGAGCCCAGAACAGTGCCGTTTTCCACACTACGTTATTCAAGGCGCTATAGTAAATACTATAAAAGTTTTCATTTTAAAACCAAAATAATGTTTTCGGATTGCAAGAATGCAGGAGATGCTAATTTAAACTAATGTCTTATTTGTTTACGAACAAACATGCACGCTTGTAATGATAACCTACATTATGCGCAATTTGAAAGAGGGGCATTCCACGAAAAGTTGTCTTGCTCCATGTAAATTACAAAATGAATTAATATGCAAATTATTATTTTAAAAAATTGCATTTAGGTTTAGAGGTTTGTGAATGCATGTAGTTTGCACATTCACCAATAAATGTGCTAGCATCTGCAGCCTGTGTGCTTCACAGACAAATGAAGTCAAAATTTGCTACATTTAAAGCATCACACACGTAACGCACCTGTAACACACGCATTCAGACTATGTCAGCATACTCAAGTTCTTTTCATTTGTTAGCAGACACCACAAAGTATTTCATGATTCTATGAAATCAGTTCATTGTGAATATTTGAATCCAATCTCACGTCTAGAACCCTAAATTGTGTGTCTAAAATGTCACACACGTAACGCTGAAATGCCCCAATAGCGTATTTTGGCGCTTGTTGTATGCTTTCGTGTTGGTTCTTTATTTTATGTATTCATGGACGAAATTATCACGCAACTTCTTATTATTAAAAAGAAAGAGAAACACTGATCACTAATAACCTTTATCCAGTGCAATCGCGAATGTTAAAGTTTGGATGAGAGGCACACTTACTTTGTTTTCCTTCATAGATTTTGGCTTTCAACTTCTGCCCGACTGTGAAATTTGTTTTTCACAGTCACCGGTTTTTTTTTTCATTCATAGCTATTTTGGCAAGACCATCTCTGGGGAAACGGTAAACATGTCGCCATTGTTGTTCTGGTATATTGTTGTAAGACAATAATGTAAATGTTAAGGCTCGGTGGAAGGGTGACGACGTTCTAAATTGTTTGAAATCAGAGAGTAGCAAGAGAAATTTGTGACAGGCAGTGGCGAAGCGTGGTATCGCTGGAAGGGCAGGCACAGGCGTGTGAACAGGGGGAGGAGGGGATTTCATGTTGTTATTGCTGTGATTTTTTTTTAGATGCAGTAATGCCATTGTCCCAGAAAGCTCGAAGATATGTACTGAGTACCGGTGTTTCAAATTTTTGAGATAAATGACTGTCTATGGTTCCAGGAATTTGTGATAAAAACCGCGTGTCCGGGTTAAAAAACACGAGCATATTAATTAGGTGGAGGCACATAGTGGTTCGGATCACACTTTAAACTGTAGGTCCAGTCCCGATTAGCCTATCTGTGCATAAAGTGGACTTAAATGAAAAACGCAAGCAAACAAAGCAGCATATTATTTTTGCTGCAAGATACAATGATCTTTTGAGCGTAATCGTGAAGCGGAATCTTGGACAATTGCGATGAAGCCAAAATCACGGACAATTGTGATGATTTTGACGGTGAAGGTCATTTTACAAATTAATGGTAGAACAATTGAGACGATAAGGACCTAACCTAACCTAACCTAAAGCGCTACAAAACTAATAATGCTGTAGGTTGGAACAACAAAATACAAGGTGTCTTGGAAGACCTCATCCAAACATTCATCATGTTCTGGCCTGCATCAGGAGCCAAGCAGAAGACACCAGCATCAAGTACATGCGGATGGAACTTAATCTAGAAGGTCAGAAAAGGAAGACGCGTGGCATTAAAATCGACGAGAGAGTTGGAAAGTAAGTGTATTCGCACATATGAGGAAACGGACGGGGGACTTCAAAATGTATCTGTTGGTTCTAGCCCATGTTCAAAAACTTGATTGAACCAAATTCCCAGCAAGTTTGACGAAGCACTTCCGTGCTGACAAGAAATAAAAGAAGAGAGAAAAGTAGTAACAAAAATACGAGAATAAGGAAATAGTGATGACTGACGATGTGTGGAATAACACTGGTTTTAAACACGCCAAAGTGGTTGTAATGCAAGTACGTTGACAAGCTACCTTCCCAGTCTCAAGCCTCACGTTTGAGAGGAATCAGTGTTCTATTCGAAAATATCTATGTTTCATATAGGGTAGGTTCTTGAAAGAGTACGCAGTGCCAATTTCCAAAGTTGGCAGCATTGTGGGATGGTAGCTTCTAGACGCTAGCAAGCAGCAGTGCGGAAGGTTGTGTATTAGCATGAAGGAAGTAACAAGCGGCTGGCAGGGACTGAGAAATTAGCAGTTAAGTACTTTGATGCCATTTCAGTGTAATATTACGCTTGTAGAATATAACGTCTGCACAATAACGCTAAAACGGGAAGACAGTGACCTGTATAGTAAATATCTGTGCACGCCTTGAGAATAGGTGTGGATTTCACATGCCTAGTCTGATTGATTCTGTCATCTGATGACCAAACATTAAATGTGGCGTTGTCCTCAAAGAGTACGCATTGAACAGTACACAAAGAGTTCGTATGCGTACTCTTGAGGGACAGTAGTAAAATTCCCTGAATCTGTGATTTTTTAAAAAAATATGTCTGAGGTCACAATTTCTCAATTTTCTGTAAAATTACAATAATTTACATAGATTGAATCACAAGTAAAATAAAAGTACAGTATAATATGTACATAAATTCATACATAAAAGACAAACTTTGTGACAATAGTCATTATTTCATCTACAGGAAATATGTTAGGCTAGAAAAGGAAAACAAACCGTAAATTGGTATTAACGGAGGAAGTATTGAATGACTGCTACAGGCGATTACAACTGGGAGAAAGCAAAAGGAAAATTACCCCATCGCTCGGAGTAAATGAGTGCACACTCCGGAAAGAATGAAGGCTGTAAGTCAGTTTTCCTACAAAAAAATCATTTTTTAACAAAATCTTTGGCATGTTACAAAAAATTAACTAACCTATTCCTTTCCAATCATGGAGGCATAATGACAACATCACCATATCGAACAACATTGGAGTCTGCATCATCTCAAGGTACGGAGCCAAGTACAGGAGGCAACTGTTGCAAAGGAAAAAGCGCTTGAAATTTGATGCTGCTGTACCTTCCACATCTACAGACCTTCAAGAAATTGTCAGCTGCCCAGGATGCCACGAAATGTACGGGGAACCAATTACAGAAGACTGGATTCAATGTGGAGGTTGCGAGCAATGGTGGCATGAAGCTTGCTATTCATATGAAGAACAGGGTGCCTTTCAGTGTGGCATGTAGTTAGAGGTTTTATTTCCTTCATCTCCACGACACTTTCAAGTGCGTACTTTAAGAGGACGTGTTGCGTTCTCTTTAAGGACTAGACCCCTAAGAGTACTATTTTGCATCCATTTAAAATTATAATTGTATATCCTATATTTTGTTTCCATTCATTTTATTCTTAGTTCCGTACGAAAGTGAAGATACTACTTATGAAGTAGGTGCAGTTATTTTGTGTCTCTGTTTGTTTACGTTTCCGTAATATGACTTTAAACACTAAGTGCGTACTCTTATAGGAACCTACCCTAGTTCTCTTGTTAAGTCACCCTTCAATTTAAAAACTAGATTTAAAATGTCATTGCAATTGTCCACCCGCCCTTTCACTTCGAACTGTGTTCATCGCAATTGCCCGGCTAGCCGTTAAACGACAACAAGCAAGTTTCATTTCACACATTCCTCGCGTAGCTGTACGACCTAAACTGTTCATCGAAGCCGTGTAACCGAGTCCCAGGAAAATGGATAGCATAAAAAGGTTATGGCATTTTAAACATTGTAGTTCCACGAAATACGTGACACACGCGTATGATTCACAAAGAAACAAAATAACTTGAATTCAAAATAGCGAGTTGTTTCTTGGACACCCTGTATATATGAAGAACGACTGCACAGTATCTCTTTGTACAATAATATTTTCATTTTTTAATTACCTTTTTGAATATAGGCCAAAATGTACAAGAGTCATTCCATGCCAAATCAACACAGAGATGTGAAATTTCCAACCTGACCATCTCCGATTTTCATGAAATTTGGAAAGTTGAAAGTATGCATGGAACTTAGTAATTATGAAAATTTTGAGTCGCGTGCGTCTTGTAATTGTTAAAAGGTTAAAGTTCACATAAATTGCCCTTTTTGAGCCCGCTTAGCTATACTAAATGTGCTGCTATTCCGCCCCTATTTCACCTAGGAAGCTCCAATCAAGCTTATTGTACAGGGAAATGAACAAGCTTTCCAGTATATAACAAGCCTAACTTTGGATAAAAATATAATTTTTTCACGTGACCTTGATCTTTGACCTTGAATATCTCAAAACATGTCATCACCAAAAATCGTGAAAAAATATATTTGGTCCCTCATTCCATACTTTAAAACATGTCAAAAAATCATTCTGGGACTGTAATGGGATCAGAAGATACAAAATAATATGTGTAACTATATGACTGATAAAAGGTTACCTGAACTATGACGAGACAAAAGTCCCTTAACACCTCCTACAATATGTAAAGGTGTTATCCTGGTTATGAAAGAAATAGGTTAGGCACAGGGAGATCCCTAGCTGTGTGTGTCAATCTCAGATCCGGCATATGGTTGACCGCCATATTGGATTCAACACAAAAATTCCAAAGGAAAGAGGGTGATGTGATATATCAGATCAGGCTAGAATTTCACGAGAAATGAAGCGGCGAAGGTTTTTCCAACGTATCTCTAGCCAGCAAAAAGTTATGCGCATATCTTCCACTTACGATATATGCACATTATAATGTCAATGTTCCTGTGTACACAGTCGTTGACGTCTCTCACACTCACATAGAACATTTTGCAATGTAGCAGGTGCAACATCATCGCAAGCAGCAAAGACGCCTTCTTTGAGATGGTCAATATTACGGACTTTTAGTGCATGCTCCATTCTTTTCAAATGTTTCTGAAGGTAAAAGTCCTCCTTAGATGTTAGATCTGGAGAACGTACAAGCCTTTTAATACGTAGATACCCGTCTGCAAATCAGTCTACCTAGAAATGTACATGAAGAAATTGCCACAATGTTCCCATAGTGTGGTCACACTCTGCCCTGTTTCAAAACTCTGGAAAGTGCTATATCACATAAGCAAGGATGAAAATCCTGTTCACTTAAAAAAATCCAAGAAGCCCTCACCATTTAAGGTTCCATTGTTGAATATGGACCAACCATTCCCGTTCTCCATACACATACCATACCACATCATTAGCTTACAAACAACAACCATTCTGCTGGAATCTGTCTACTGTAGATTATCAAATCACAGGTATTGCATACAGTGGCGTCTCCTGACCCTGAACTTCAGGCGTTGGCAAAGAAGGAATGTTAACCCCTCCCCCTCTCATTTCTGTGAACCAATATTACAAATTTTCTCCGTACCTTTTTGGTGTAATGTTATAAATATTTAGAAAAATATTAAATTACATAAGTTATTTTAAATGAAGTAAATACTTCATTTAAAGTATTAATATATTTCTCGCAGCTGAGAAAGTAATTCTTTCTGGATGGAGATAAGACTTAAATCCGTCATCCGGTTCTGAGTTTGAGTAGATCGGCAGAATGTGCGGATCCTCTTCAGTGATGTGAACGATCTCTCGACAGATGACGTCGTGGAAGTAATTGTTGCGATCAACATTGCTAATTTATACATTTCTGTAAACTCACCCACTAGATTCGTGTCCAGTAGATAATTTACAATCTCAATTGGTGTTTTCTCTGATCCTTCAGTGGAAGCATACCAAACATAAAGTTCATTCTTCTGCAGTTTGGTTAAATTAAACACACTGCCATAAATTTCCTGCAATTTATGTACGAGATGGTGAGGAAAGTTTTCTCTTTTATTCAAGTAGCCCCGTTTTGTGGGATTTAGTAAATCAAAATATTGCAATTTTTCAAATGATGCGAATCTAATTGTTATCTGGTTGCTGATATTATCAATGATTTCAAAGTAAAGACTCCGGCAGTGGTCTTTCTGTGATTCGTTGTTCAGTCGCCTCCTTTTCATTTCAACAGCCTCTTCCTCTTCTACTGCACCAGTTATAGAATTCCATAGTGTTTCGAAATTCTCACTTTCCTTTTTCAGCTGTTGTTGAAATTCAGTTATTTTATTACTGCAGTACAAAATATCAACATTTTTAGACTGCAATATACTGAATAATACGTCTGAAAAGGCAAGCAAGTTGGATAAAGTCTTTTTAAAAAATATATTTTCGAAATCCTTCAGGAAGCTAGAAAATCCTCTTGGAGTCATTGCAGTCAAATGATCGAAGTTTCCACTTTCATTAACATGCTCAAAAAACATAAGCAGTGGTTCTCTGTTGTCATTGACTGTCCACACTAGCCTAGAGGTAAAATTTCATCTGGTAGGAGCTAATGACGGGAGCTTTCTGGACATGAAAGCAGAAAGTTCGTGTAGCCTCTTTGGAGAATGAGGTTTAAGTGATTTAAGACCACAAAATAACACCTTAAGCTCTTTGTTACATTCTAACGATTGTTGCAGCACCAAATTCATGACATGAACATAACAATGCATAAAAAAAGCTTTCGGATAATTTTCTAAAACTTTACTTTGAAGGCCATTCAAATGACCACTCATTACAGAATATCAATCGTATGTCTGGGCAATTAATTTATCCCCACACTTATATTTATCCATTATTTCAGTCACGTGACTAAAAGGAGCTCCTGCAGTTTCATCGGCGCTCATGTCATGAAATCCAAGAAATCTTTCAATGACTTTTTTCTGTGAGGCCGAAAAAAAACGTAACACTGTTGGCACCTGAGATTGTTTGCTAATGTCTGATGTTTCATCCACAATGATAGCCACAAAGTCTGTGTTTTGAATTTCATTGTAGATTTCATCTCTCAGAACATCCGAAACTGAATTTATTAAATCATTTTGAATGCCTGCCGAAGTACCGCGAAAAACTGTAGAATTTAATAAATGTTCTTTTAATGAGGGATCGAACTGGGAATTTGCAATAAGGAATTCCATGTAATTGCCCTTATTTAGAGAGGCTGCATTTTCCTCATGGCCTCGGAATGGCAATTCTTGCTTTGCTAAATAGCAGACGGCGTTAATCAACCTCTTTAATATTTCCCTGTTCTCTTTTACTTTTCCATTGTGTAGCTCTATTTCAGCTTTTCGTTGAGTATTAAAAAGAACGTCAATTCTAGTAGGGGTGGCAAAAAAACTACTAAATTTAAAGAAACTATAAAGATGCAATTCACACTCGCTGTGTTTTCTCACTGCAGTATTGAGATGATTCAAATCCGCATACCCTTGATAATTCCCAACACCTTTTTTAGTCGAGAATAATAAACATGTCTCACACCCGCAAAGCCAGTATCAAATTTCATAGAGTTCTTTTCGAAAATGTCTCTTAAAAATCTTTTCCAGCACCACTTTTTCCTTTAACACATGTTGACATCGTGCGATTCGGACATGGTCGACCATTGTCAATCACTTGTTTCTTCTCTGAATACGAAAGCCAAAAAAATTAATTATTTAAATATTTTTGCACAACACTTTCACTATTCTCCATCTTAAAATAATCACATCACTTCACACCACACGTTTAAAAAATAATGCACAACAACCACGAGCAAAACAACGCGGAACGCGTGATGAATGAAAGCCAAAGCGTTGGAAACAAATACAACGCCTTGAGAAGCTAACCATGGTGGTGGGTGACAGTGTGCGCATGCGCGGTCATCCTATGTTTTGGCAGTGGTAAGACGTTGTATTTCCTCTCCAACGTCCTGGAAGTGCGGGACCGATCTGCCTGCCTGACAACCACTGCGCGCTGCTCCGCTTTCGAAAACTACCGGGTCTGACAATTGAAGAAAAACGCTCAAAATCATAATTTATAAAAGTACAGATACTTTCTTCTTTATTTCATTTTCCTTTGGCCGTTGACACACGACTTACACACCCAGAGAAATCGCCACTGATTGCATATTCTTTTTATTAACTTCACCGTGAACATAAAAATTCCAAAAGAAGTGTCACTAAATTGTTTGAGACACCTTTCCCAATATTCTTCACTATTCAACCTTTTGTAGAAGTCGCTGATTAAAATCATATGCAATGGTGCTTAAACGTCTCTCCCGAGATGTCAGTGTGATTCTAACATGTTAGGAGCATTCTAAGGCGTTGTTCTTTAACACCTCAAAAAGGAGAAAATGGGTACAAGCATGTAGTAATAACTTTTTTGCTGGTTAAAGATATGTTGGAAAAACCTTCGTCACTTAATTTCTCGTGAAATTCTAACCTGATTTGATATATCACATCACCCCGTTTCCTTTGAAAATGTTTTGCATTGGATTCAAAATGGCGTCCAACAATGTGCCGGACCTGCTCTTGACACACACAGCTAGGGATCGCTCTGTGCACAACCTATTTCTTTTATGACCAATTATACCCAGGAAAACGCCTTTATATTTTGTAGGGGGTGTTAAGGGACATTTAACTCATCATAGTTCATGTAATGAGGCTTTTATCAGTCACATAGTTATACATATTACGAGTTTGTTTCTTCTGATTCCACTGAAGTCCAAAACAATTTTTTGATATGTTTTAGAGTACGGCATGACGGACTAAATATATTTTTTTCACGATTTTTGGTTATGACATGTTTTGAGATATTCAACGTCAAAAGTCAGGGTCACGTGACAAAATTTCATTTTTATCCAAAGGTAGGTTTGTTATAAATCATTGGAAAGCTTGCTCAATTCCCTGTACAATAAGCTTTATTTGAGCTTCCTAGGCGAAATAGGGGCGGAGTTACAGGACATTTAGTATAGCTAAGCGGGCTCAAAAAGGGCAATTTATGCGAAGTTTGGCCTTTAATAATTTGACAATTACAAGACACACGAGCCTCAAAATTTTCACAGTTAGTAAGTTTCATGCATACGTACTTTCAACTCCACAAATTTCATGAAAATCTTAAATGGTCAGGTTGTGGGCTGTGTTGCTTTCGTATGGAATGATTCACAAATAATGTGTCAAAGACAAATGTTGCTCCGAGAGGATTGATTGAAAAAAATGTAGCTCTCAATCGTTGGATAGTTACAAAAGATTCAACAACCTCATCTTTTCCGTGCTCACTGAGGGCTGGTAAAAACTATATACAATTAGCATCTGCACGTAGATGAGGTAGCATTGTTGAAATTTTACTTCATGTAATTTGTTGTTTGAAGATTGATCGAGTACCAAGCAGAGCATTTGGCCTTCACCTTTGCACGGCAATATTAGTTGCACTGATCAATAATATTGAACCACACAGCTACAGCTTAACTTTAAAGGACGCCAACACCAGCATGTAGAAGTTATGACGCCTCACAAGTCACGAGGGGTTCTAACAACTTTTCATAAACGTTACATATACGAGGAGATGCCGAAAAGTTCGTAGCCCTACGTAAAAGGAATGCACTTGGAATGATTACTCAACATACTCCCCTCGAAACTCAATGCACTTTCTGGCCCGGTGATCCAACTTTTGCGAACTGCCTAAAAGAAATTCTTAAGTTTTCTCTGTGGCAGTATTCACCTTCTCATCTGAGGCAAAATGGTGTCCCTGCAGGTGTTTTTTGAGCTGAGGAAACAAAAAAGTAGTCCGATGGAGGCAGATCGGGGAAATAGGGTGGATGATCAATACACTGAAAGCCCAAGTCTCGCAATTTCTGCTGCTGTTGCTCGATGGCAAAGGGTATTGTCATGGACAAACAGGACTCCTGCGAGGAGCAAACTTCAGAATTTTTTAAAGTGGTTTGCAAAAGTTGGAGCACCAGCCAGAAAGTGCTTCGAGGGAAGTATGGTGAGTAATCATTCCAAGTGCATTCCTTTTACGTAGGGCTACGAACTCTTCAGCATCTTCTCGTATAGTATATATAATTATTCAGCACAGACAGTTACTAGCCTATACGTATATGTACATGAAAACCATAAAGTCCACACATTAATATTCCCTGAAATGATCGTTTTCGTATTGCGGTATTTTTTGAGATGTAGTTCGTCACTATACATTTCACTCCAATTCTTCTGTGCCGATCCTAGGGACGGATTGACTAGCACAGCACGCTCCGACGCCAGGGGTCCCGGGTTCTAATCCCGGATTGGGTATGGATGTTCTCCAGTGTGCGAACTCAGCTTTTTTTTTTTTTTGCTTTGGGGGAGGTGCCCACTCAGTGGCGTATTTGTGATTTCATTTCGGGGGGATGCAAATATGTATGTTTCAAGTTAATAAACTCTTACCTTCCGGTTCTAAGTACCTTACAAAAGTGTTTCCAACCTAAGTCATAAAATCTTATGATAACATTTACACTTAATTTACAAACACTTAGTATATTTCAATTCTAAGAAGAACCAAACTCATGAATTAAAAGAGCTATTGATTTTGTAACACTGAGAAAACTTGAAATTTCTATGGCCCGTTCAACAATGTGATCTACAATGAATAAAGCTAACGAAATCAAGTCTCCTTGCCATGGTGTCGGCACTCAGGCACGTAGCCAGGGGAGGGCTAAGGGGGCTGAAGCCTCCTCCCCCGAAATTCTACAAGTATCTATTTTAAATGTTATTTTTATTGTTAATAACAGAAATAAAGTTATAACCACAGTAAAAATTGCATTACATCGGAAAACGATTGGTGTATAATAGAGTTTATATTTTTATATTCTATCATTTAATCCAAAGAATAAATGGATTCACAACTTCCAAAACTTAGTTTTCTTTGTGAGAGGTCACAGAATATAAACTTTATGAGTAAAATTTCCCTCTAACTGTTAAAGCCCTTTTTGAACTATTGTGTAAAAGTTAAAATACAATAACTATGATTTTCAGTACACTAAAGCAAAGTTTCCATTCTGACAAGTTCCAGACTCATGACGCGCAATATGCGCCGGCGCATGTTGCGCTTCATTTAGTGCACTGTTTCCAATTCAAAACTACTTCTGCAAACTACGCCCGCAACAACACTGGAGTGAAGGACCGCAGTGTTTTAGAGTAGTCAGTGTTTCTTCTCTTGTATTGTAATAATTTGGTGGTGATTTAACTTGTGTAAAGATGGACAATACAGTTATGGCGGGTTTTGTGGTTATGGCAGGCGCGTACCATGAACTTCTAAAAAAAGAGGCGAAAACTACCTAAATGGTGGATTATTAGAAGTTTTCTAGCGAAAAAAAACTCGTTGATGAGAGACTTTCGTCTTCAAATTGGATACGAAAACTACGTAAGAATGACTGCAAGAGATTTTGAATTGTTATTAAATCTTGGTGGGCCAGGGATTGTAGTCGCGCCGTCTGTTTCTACTCTAGTGCGCATGCCCGTGCTACAGGAACTTACTGCAGGCTGTTTCCATTGTCTGCGGCGCATGTTGTGCGTCAAAATCGTTTGGGGCAATTTTGTCCCCGTCACTTGCGCCGCGGCATGTTGCAAATTTTTGGTAATGGAAACGGGGCTTTACTGTACAAAATATAAAAAAATAATGGGCAATAATTGTGTTAGATATTCACTGATACGGTGGCTTGAGTAGCAAAGTTTCTCCATATATGTAATTATGACAATAAATTTGGATTGAAATTGGCATATTTTTAATAACTTACAATCTTGACCCTCTTGACAAATATTTCTGGTGACGCCCGTGCTGGTAAGGAATGAGCCCCCCCCCCCAGAAATAAAATTCTGGCTACGGGCCTGTGTCAGGTGTTCATACTTTATTTATCAATGGACCGAGCAACGGCGCCAGTCTGGGAGCTTTTTTGTAAAACCTCTGCACCCGACGACATTGTAAAAAAGTAACGAACGGGCTTTCTCAAAATAGAAATTCAGACCCGTAGTAGGATGCAATTGTTTTAAGGGTAAAATTACTCTTCCCGAATGATTTTAAGTGGTGCTTGTACCATAGTTAAGAAATGAAGGGTTCGGGTGTAAAACATGGTACGTAATATTTTGGTTATTTTTTAGTTACAAAGTAAAATGTGCCATCCTTCAATTTTCGAGTGAAGTTGCCATGTCATACAATTTGCATTGGACTCAGTGAAGCATTCAGAAATGGGCAAACACAGCACGAAAACAATTTATCTACAGTATAGTTTCTAATAACCTTATTTCTTAATGAACTCAAAAATGACCAAAATGTCACTTACCATTTTTTACACCCGAGTCCGTCAAATATTATTCCACATGTTTTCAATTCCATTTGGGGGGAAGGATAAAAACATCCCTACAGTTCCATTCTTTTGTTGGGATAACAATTTTTGTGTGGGGGAAATCCCCGGCACCCCTGCTCCCTCTATGAGTGTCGCCTCATCAATTTCATCATATCATCACTCGGCCTCGCGAATAGCCAAAAGGGGCAGAAAAGCAGGTAAAATAAAGCAAATCAATCAATCCTGTTGCTGCTTGTCTGCGGCTCTTCCCACCTAACCACAATTTTTGGTGGTCCTTCCCCTATCCGCAACCCGGGAACGCGCATGGTTGCACATATCTCTGCCTCTGGGAATGTTGTCAAGCCAAGAATGCTGATTGTTACATTTTGCATTTTAGCATTTTTGGCTGAAAGAACAAAAACCTCCAGAAAAATTGCTGTTAAGTGATTATGGGACAAGTGTGGGTGAATTGCGTTGATTGTAGGCATGTGCTTCTTATTTTATAACTACAGTTTATAGTAGCTCCACCGGGTATCGAGCTAGGGCCTTTCTGGCCTTCATCACAAGGCGACGACGTTACCATAAGGAAGTACTCTCGCGCTTGTGATATAACTGAATCGTTTATTCCTTCAATTCTTGAGTCAGCAAATGCAAATAGAAGGAAAAAATGAAGCCCGTATTTGTGATACAGCCACATTTTAAACCAGTACACTACTACAGAAAAATAACAATAAACTGGAAAACATTTGGTAACAATCAAGTACACATTATTACTGTGAAAATATGCTGTGAAAACAAAGACGGTTGACTTTCTTCTTACATAAACAATATGTTCGTTTTACTGGAACAATGATTTCTGGGTGGAGTATTGTGCGCGTTAAGTTCGATTACAAGGTAAACCATTTTGGTACCATTAAACCATGCGTGGCGGAGCTATAATTATGGGTAAATTTGGGGGATGAAACCTGTCCTGTGGTGTAGTGGTTAGCACAATACCGATAGGTTGATATCTCATTTCATCCATGACGTGAATTCAATAAAACGACGCAAGGTAACTCAAAATATAAAAATATACAACACTACGTCGGTTCAGTGTAGTGTTAGTACGAAAATGACTCAGTAAACCACTTAAATGCAATGCTTAATGCAGTTATACAAAAGGAAGAAAAAGGCATTTGTTCGATTGAATACATTTCCACTCCAGTTGAATGTTATACATGCCCGCCACCTAGCGGTATTTGTTCGAACTAACATGCTCAATTCGACTACCTTGTGCAAGGGCATTTTTCATTCTGCTCGTTCTCATGAGTGTGTCTATCAATTTCTCATTCATTTGTAATTCCGGTGCTAAATGCCGGGAAGTTTCTTACACCCACCTACCTTGCCAAAGGCTTTCCAAGTTTAATGATTCAGATCACGAAGCAAGTACTGTATATGAAAGTTCCACTTCGTTCTCTTTACGAGTTCATCAACCGCCTCCAACTCTTTACTTAATCCGAAATGCAAACAAGTCCAGTTTGAATTTGACGAATAGTGACAGGAAATGCTTTTTTAAAGTAGGTTTCCACTGGCCTTTCTGGCACGTTAACTCTCAACTGTATCACTTTAGCGAACATTATCTCTCGCATCCAAACGTTTTTGTTGGTGGGAGGGGGAGGAGTATGATTAATATTCAATGTTGGAATTAAGTGTAACGAATAAAATCATATACAGGGAGTCTAAAAGTATTTGTACGCTGTGATTTTTTAAAATTTAAAATGGTATTTTTAGCAGTAATCTCGGCGACAATATCAAATAATTTTATAAAGTATATACCTGTAGAAGTCAAAGTTTTGATTTGATTCGAATAAAATAGTCGCGCCCAGTTTGCGAATTAACCGGGGGGGGGGATGCCGAGGACCCCCACAAAAAATGTGATCCCGGTAAAATAAAACTATTTTTATCCCTGCCAGGGATGTTTTCATCATCCTCGAAGAAATGAGATGGAACAAAATAGTATACAATTTCTTAACTATGTGACAAACACAATTTAAAAATCATTGCAATCATATTTCAGCCACCAAAGATTTCTCTGCCGAAAAGTATGCAACCTTGGAAACCATTCTGAAACTGAACAACCTTACCGAGTCGAAACAGCAGAAGGCTGGATAACACTTTACTATACCTGAGACAGATTCCTTCAAATTTACAGGAGAAAGTACTTACGGAATTCATTTTCTGGAGTGTTGTTGATGTTCCGGAATGTAGTTTTGGTCCATTTTGATGCGAATCCATGTGGTTTTATACGAAAATCTCTCTCCAACGTGCTATTTCTGCTCCCGCCATTTGCTTTTTACCCGTATATGCTAAATTGAACGAAAGGAGTGCTAATGGAACCTAACCTAACAGGCCTAACCTAACCTAGTAGGCATACCTCGTCCCCGTAAGTAAGTAAAAAAGTCAATTTAAAATTCCTAAAGTGTTTTTAATTTTTTAAAATTTTTTTAAACTATGCTTGCCTTACCTAACCTAACATAACGTCAAAGGTTTGTTCCTGAGGTGTTTTTGAAATCCGGCCCGAAAGTAGGTATTTTTCGGTAAAGGAGCTTGAAACACTGCATGCACACTCCAAATCGACAAAACACTGGCACAACGAACGATCAGCGGTAAGCTATCGCCATGTTGTGTGTGGAAATAAACAAGAACAGTAAGTACTCGTAAATGTAAGAAATATACATTATTTTCGTTACAAATTCCATTATTTCACCTAAATAAGAGTTCCGGAGTGCAGAATAGTACGTTAGCAATGTAAAAAAGTGCGAAAGAAATCATTCCCAGGTGTCTCAGGTATAGTAAAGTAGTACCGCAGGCTGTTTTCCACATAAGTTTTCATGACATTAACCTCTTCCCTGTGTTCGGCGTAATATTACGCTCTTGGTCGCTATAGCTTATTCTGTGTTGGGCGTAATGTTACGCCGGCGAACATCTCTGACTGAAGTAACCTGTGTTGAACGGAATAGTATGTTTCTTGTTGGTGAAACATATGTTCTGGTGTTGAAGAAACGACGACCTTTTATTTAGTCACAATTTTCAGTGCCGACAAAGAAGAAGAAGAAAAAAGAAGAAGACGTCCAGAGGAAAGTAAACTGTTTTTGTGTTATGCTGACAGTGACAAAGTGCAAACGTGAGTTCCTTTGTGTGCCGCGTTTAGTAAGTTGCTTTATGTACATTATTTTCGTGTTGCGTTATTTTAACTGTTGGTGATTTATTTTTGGTTTTGGTGTGTTAAATGGCAAAGAGGAAACGTGATAAATGCCAAGAAAAGTGTTCAAGTTCATAGTGGGGGGGGGGGGGCATGTAGTTTCCCGTGGGATTTTTGTGGTACAATAATGGGAGTTAGTTTTTCTGAAAGGCATTGGCACAAGGAAAACGAATATGGATGTTGCCAGACCCAAAAAGCTTTAAATACTTCTTGATGCAGTTTATACAATTATGATTATTAGGAATAATGTGAAATGTGTAAAAACTAGCGGTAACGCTACATATTTATTTTAAAAAGCTTTAACAAGCTCATGTTAGGCATAATTAAATACAAAAAAACTTTAATTTTCAGATGGATCTCAGTGAACCAGAAACGAGGTTAAAAATGGAAATCAATTATTCACATGGGCGTTTGGAAGGGGGCATCCTGCGGCCGTGGCCCTCCCCTGGGAAATGAAAGTCAACCAAAAATTATGTATTTCGCACATATAATTTCATTTTATCCACAATAATATGCGTTAATTATTGCATGAATATCATAAATTCAAATTTAAGCAATATTTTTTAAGGAACAACACTTTTGTTGGAGAAAATGTGCCTTGTTTGCCCCCCTGGAAAAAATACCTTCCTTGCCCCTCCCTGGAAAAAATCCTGCGGACGTCCATGACATGGGCGTCCGGAAGGGGGGCAAGGGGGGCCGTGGCCCTCCCCTGGAAAATGAAAGTCAACCAAAAATTATGTATTTCGCACATATAATTTCATTTTATCCACAATAATATGCGTTAATTATTGCATGAATATCATAAATTCAAATTTAAGCAATATTTTTTAAGGAACAACACTTTTGTTGGAGAAAATGTGCCTTGTTTGCCCCCCTGGAAAAAATACCTTCCTTGCCCCTCCCTGGAAAAAATCCTGCGGACGTCCATGACATGGGCGTCCGGAAGGGGGGCAAGGGGGGCCGTGGCCCTCCCCTGGAAAATGAAAGTCAACCAAAAATTATGTATTTCGCACATATAATTTCATTTTATCCACAATAATATGCGTTAATTATTGCATGAATATCATAAATTCAAATTTAAGCAATATTTTTTAAGGAACAACACTTTTGTTGGAGAAAATGTGCCTTGTTTGCCCCCCTGGAAAAAATACCTTCCTTGCCCCTCCCTGGAAAAAATCCTGCGGACGTCCATGACATGGGCGTCCGGAAGGGGGGCAAGGGGGGCCGTGGCCCTCCCCTGGAAAATGAAAGTCAACCAAAAATTATGTATTTCGCACATATAATTTCATTTTATCCACAATAATATGCGTTAATTATTGCATGAATATCATAAATTCAAATTGAAGCAATATTTTTTAAGGAACAACACTTTTGTTGGAGAAAATGTGCCTTGTTTGCCCCCCTGGAAAAAATACCTTCCTTGCCCCTCCCTGGAAAAAATCCTGCGGGCGTCCATGACATGGGCGTCCAGAAGGGGGGCAAGGGGGGCCGTGGCCCTACCCTGGAAAATGAAAGTCAACCAAAAATTATGTATTTCACACATATAATTTCATTTTATCCACAATAATATGTGTTAATTACTGCATGAACATCATATATTCAAATTTAAGCAATATTTTTTTAGGGAACAACACTTTTGTTGGAGAAAATGTGCCTTGTTTGCTCCCCCTGGAAAAAAATACCTTCCTTGCCCCTCCCTGGAAAAAATCCTGCGGACGTCCATGATTATGCACTGTGTATAATATGTCAACAGAATATAACCGAAGGACTAATCACAAACCCCACTACACATGAAAAGGTTTTACAAAGTGTGCAAGAGAATGCTGAATACGAATATCATCTAATATTCGTCTACGTGGAATGACTGCTGCCATGCTGGCAGACAACAGGGCATCATAGCACCGAAGTTGTTGTCAAGATGTCACTCACAAGGGAAAATTGGAGCGTATGAAAAAGCGCTATGAAAGCCAAAATCAGCAAACACCAACTGTGACGGAAAGCAGCACACTAACACGTTCGCATTGCATTTCATTCAACAAAGATGAATGCTTCTTCTGTAATGGTGGTCAGACACGTGCAAATTCCCTCAGGAAGCTGTCGGTTTACCATTCTCAAAAAAGCCTGAGTGATGCTATTGCTAAAAGTGGAAATGAAGCCCTCCAGATCAAGCTCAATACAGCAATCAACCCTGAAGATGGTCACGCTATCGACATTAGATACAATTTGCCGTGCTGGGCAAATAATGTGACACATGTACTACGATGTCCTGATACCAGTGCACCCAATATCTCTACAGCCCCTGAAGCTGCATCAGAGATTGAATTCATCTGTATGATTGAAGAGTGTTTAAAGACTGGTTCCTTGAGTATGGCTAATGTGGAAACCACTTATGAAAACATTCGTGTTATGAATAATGTCGCTTATCCATCTATAACAAGGAAAGAAATTAAGAAATTGCTGCACAAAAATGTTACAGATATTGAATTTCACCGTCCATAACAAAGAAATCAACCTGAAATTGTTAGTATGGAGTATGCTCGAGATATTGCTATGACATCATTGAATTATGAAGATTTGGGCTTGACTATGAGGAGTTTGTATGATGCTGCTAGTTATCTTCGTAAGTCTATAATGAACACCAAGAAGTGGGAATTCACAGGATCATTAGAAGCAACAGAAGAACATGTGCCACGAGAAGTGTATTCTTTTTTCAGATGGCTTATTTGTGGTACTGTTGAAAATATGTCTTCAGAACGCAAGCAATCAAGTGTTAACAAGGCTGTCATGAGCATATCACAAACTGCAATATCCACGACGTATAATGAGAGACAAGTGAAATGAAGGAAACCTGCTTTTACCAATTAGCAAGAGCGACCTTCTAGCCATTCTAGAATCTCAAATTGGTGACCAAGCACCTGAAGATCCAGAGCCGCTCAACCACATGTGTGTTGCAATTGTAGATGGTATGAAATTTTTGCAGAGCCTCGATAAGCCTCATTATATCTATACTTGTGAAGATTTGTCCAATCATTTCCTTAAAAGATTACAGACATACTATAACTCCTATGATGAAGTGCAAGTTGTTTTCGATAGATATAATATTCCGGTTTCATTGAAGAATACAACTCGCCAAAAACGTCTCGGAGGAAGTGCATCAATCGCATATCATATTGTTGACAATACAAGAATAAAGAACATTACCAAGAAAACATTGCTGTCTAGTGTGTAGGCTAAAGAAGAGTTAACTGCCTACTTGGCAAATAAAATTATCAGTTGGTTTAAAGAGCTGAAACTACATGTCATTGTGGCATGGCGAGAAGAAGTTGCAGCTACTCACATCACAGTACAGCACCTGCGAAGCTCACACAAGGAAGGTGACACAAAATTGATATTACACGCTGCTGATGCAACCTTACGAGGAGCCTATACTATTGATATTCACTCACCAGATACAGATGTTGTTATATTGGCTCTTCGGCGATACCCCATGCTATGTTCTAGAACATCGTGTATTGTAGGGAGTGGTAAGAAGAAAAGACAGATTGCTCTAAAACCAATCTAAAATGATTTAGGTGAAGAAAAAATGAATGCATTGCCTGGGTTTTATGCCTTCACTGGAAGCGATACCACAGGAGCTTTTGTTGGTAGAGATAAACTTTCATGTTGGAAAGCATTTCAGCAATGTGATACAAATATTTTGCAAGCTTTTACAAACTTGAGATTGGATGCAACACCATCTAATGGTATTTCTGATGCGTTAGAACGTTTTGTTTGTAAACTTTACATGCCAAACTCTGCAAAATCGGATGTTGGAGCTGTCCGGTTTACCTTGTTTCAAAAGAAAATGGCCGAATCAGAGAAAATGCCACCAACACAATCAGCTCTTCGCTATACTATATTGAGAGCACATTATCAAGCCATGGTATGGCGAAATGATGTTGTTGCGAATCCGAAGGTTCCACAGCCAGATGCTGGTTATGAATGGGAAAGACAAAAAGGTACATTTGTACCCCAGATGAACACGATGCAACCTGCCCCACAGGCCATTCTGGAACTAGTGAAATGTTCATGCAAAAAGAGTAGATGTTCAACACTTGTATGTAAGTGCAGACGTCATGGCTTTCCATGCACTGACATGTGTGAATGTGTGGACCCCGACGATGATGTAAATAACTGTTTTAACCGGAATGGGGACAATAGTTCAGATGAAGACAGGGAAACTGATTAATAAGGGTAATTATTATTTTACATTATTTTTATTTGGATGACCTCCTGTTTTCAAACACTTTGTAGTAATGATCTTCTGAAACAGACTATTACAATATTTAATTCATTTCATTGTGTTTTCGGTAACAAACAAATACATCAATATGATGCCATGGAGTTTCTCTGTTCTTGTGTCTAAAATTTATGATGATGGCATAATTAAATAAAATAAATAATGAAAGCTACACAATGAATATTTTGTTTCATTCCAAAATATTTTTTTTACTCTGTAACAGAAAGTAACCCTTCAACGGAAACCAGAAGAGCTATATTAAGCAATCCGTAAGAGGCTACCAGGTTCAATTATATTATTCGCAATATTTTAGTAATTGTATAAACTGCATCAAGAAGTATTTAAAGCTTTGAAAATTTATTGTAGTCGTATAAATGATGACGATATTGCTGTTTCGGTGAAAGGAGTTGTCGGCCATTTTGAATCCCCACCCCCACCCCCTGCACAATTTTTGGGTCTGGCAACATCCATATTCGTTTTCCTTGTGCCAATACCTTTCAGAAAAACTAACTGCCATTATTGTACCACAAAAATCCCACGGAAGGCAAATATATTACCATTTGCTCCCTCACTATCAGAGTGTTTTTCCTAAGTTCGAGTTTCTAATAGTGTCTAACAGTGGCGGCGATTAGGAGGGGCGAGGGGGCAGTTGCCCCCCTACTTTTTGCCACTTTTGCCTCCACACTATGCTAAATCTTGTCTACAAAGGGAAATATACTGTCTTTGCCCCCCCCACCCAGTTTTGGCACCTTGCCCCCCTGGTTTTGTAACCCAATCGCCGCCACTGGCTATCTAATAGTATTGTCAAACAGGATTGCGAAATATTTTTTCCCTCATCCCTCATACCTATTGAAGATATTGCAAAGAAACTTGGCGGACATATTACGTATAGACCACAGTATTTTTCAAGGTAGATTATAATCGGGTACCTATATCCAGGGCCGGTGCAGAGGGCCCCAAAGTTACCAAAAGGGATTTTTCGGAGGGAAATTTCCAGAATTATCCCCGATTTCCCTTCCCTCATACTTGTGCGTGGTACCATTTTAAAGCCTGTTCTATTCTGAAGAGAAAGACGTATCAACCATGATACTCGGATGAATTGTGCTGAAGCAGTAGCTACTTAAACATATTACTACGCAAACTCAGGAAAAAAAAACACGCAGACGGGAAAGCATTTTGACAGAAAATTACATTGGGAAGAGTGTTCGCAAGAAACTTGTAGGTGAGTTAGATGGACGATAAGTTTGAACTTGGCAATTTGAATTTGGTGCAGTTTTCGATTCTACTTATTCCATAGCTACAGGGTGTCTCAAAAGTAATAGCGTAAACTGACACAGGTGAAAGTGCACGATAATAGAAGCAAAAAAGTCTCAGTAAACATGGGTCTTCAAACGAGCCGTTTTCGAGATAATCGCGAATGTGTGATTACAATCCGCCACTGACTTCATTGTTTGTAAACGTCGTCCTAGTTGGTAAAATACCAATAATACAGTATGAAAAATCAGGAGATCTCTTTGAAAACAAAGAGCAAACCTCGGACCGCGCAAGTAGTAAAGCACCCGGTGTTTACAAAATGCAATTAATGACGGCTTGTAACCACACATTCCCACACATTATTAGAATTTTACCAACTAGGACGACGTTTACAAACAATGAAGTCAGTGGAGGGCTTGTAACCACACATTTGCAATTACCTCGAAAACTTGTCGTTTGCGAACCCATGTTTACTGAGACATTTTTGCTTCTATTATCGTGTACTTTCACCTGTGTCAGTTTGCGCTATTACTTATGTGTTTGTGTTTAGGTTTTGTTAGACTGTAAATATACTGTTTCATGTAAACGTTATCATTGACCTAGCTTAAAACTAATGTTTTATAACTCATAATGTACTCATAACAGAACCGCAAGGTAACAGTTTAGTTTGCTAACTGGTAACGTATACATATTTGCATATCCAATAAACCTACCCCCCCGAAATGAAATCACAATTACGCCACTGACTGGGTATCCGCCCCCCCCCCCCCCCCAAAGCAAACAGCTCAATTTGCACAGTGGTTGCGCCAATGCAAATACATATAGAGAAATAAAATGTTCAAGAATGGCGCGGAAATTAAGGTATATTAATTAAGGTATTTATTCCCCTTGTTTAGTCAATTGTTTTCCGTAACGTGGGATTCAAGGCTTCAAGCATTGAAACGAAAAGTACGAATAAGCAGAGGTCAAGTGTAATTCCATTCCCCAAAAGCCTCCCCGATGGCACAGTGGTACCGTCGTCGCCTTGTAATCAAGGGGTCCCGGGTTCGATTCCCTGTTAAGGCGTCGTTCGGATCCCACTTAAAACTGTAGGTCCAGTCCCGATTAGCCTTTCTGTGCATAAAGTGGACTTAACACATCAATTAATTCATCACCATTCCCCAAAATCAAACACAGGATGAAGAAAAGAAGGAACTAAAATAGCGATGGACAATTTACGTTTTCTGTGAACTTTGCGGTTGGCTGTACTTCCTAATTCACGGCTCCAATTTGACGAATGATGAAAGGAAATGCATTTCCGATCTGGGTTAAAATGTATGTGATTGTAATAAGGATAATGCTAAGCAATCGTTGTTTAACAACCTATTGTAAATGACAATCGTTTTATACTATAAATTATTACATACAAGCTGACCTACATTAACATTACCAAGGAGACAATAAAATTATACATTTTGGTTCGAGTTTTGATTATTTCCTCTTTTAAACGTAGAAATCATTGCATATAGGCCTATCCGTGTCATTCAAACTTCATATTTTAAAATTTATTGTGCGTTTTTTGTGAATGCGTACACATAATAAAAATGAGAAAATTGTTGTCTTGATACAGTTATACGAGTGTTACAATCACGTGCTAATTATGTTAAGATAATAGCGTGTAAGAAAGTTATGACAATAAAACTGAACATGCCCGTAAAATTCGCATTGTATGTGTGTGTCCAATTTCCGAACGTGTTTGGCAACAATGCAGTTCCTTGCGAAGTGTAGAAACAACATACTATTGTGACACTCCAGAAAAATTTGAACAGCGTTTACGATCTTGAAAATTAAAAAAAACGACCGTTCCATTTTTCGATGCAAGTCGTGGATAAGTGTATTTTTCTATCTCAGTCGTAACTTTCAGAAAACCATATAAAGGAAAATGGGAAAATAATGCGAATGCGAACGTCTCAATTACGTAATTCCACATTTCCACAAAATGTGTTGTTTCAGCAATGTAGAGTTTTATGAAAACCGTGGCGATGGGAATCATTCAAGAGCACGATTTATGATTTTCAATTTACACTTACATGTTCGATTTGATGGTTTAACGTTGATGATATAATAAACGCATCATTAATAATGTCACGTAACACAAAATTACATTTAAAATTAGCGTTTGTAATTAATTAGCCAGAACCAGAAAAGTTCAAACTGCATTCCAATACTGTCACTACAACTAACTTGCTGCACATTGTGCTATATTTAGAATATGCAGCGTCTTAGAAATGCAGGTTTTTTTTAAGTGTAAGCATAATTATTACCTTCTACGGGCACTCATTACTTTACCTGTGTTGAAGTATTCATTCTTTGCATTTTACAACATTTTTTAGTTCGGAAATGTCTGTGTGGATTACTCTGTAGTTCTCCAAAACTTGTATAAAACGATTGTTCTGGGATGAATTAAAAGCTTTCCAAGGATTATTTAACGCAAATTAACGCATATGTAAGTAATGAATGGGATAAAACTGAATATTATTCATTAATAAGCAAGAGCCTGGTCGTGATGTCATCCATCAGTGTTCGGTGAATATGCCATTGTATTTATAGCACACGGAAACTGAATTCTATGCCACGTCAGCAAAACAATACGAGTAGCTGCGTCATTAGCCTGTAAATATACATTAGGATTGAATGGTCTTGCCACCTGACTGTAAGAGCGAAACACAACAGCTCTGTTTTGTCATGTGGTCTTACGGCAGCGGTTTTTAACCTTTCTGAGACTGCGTTCTGGTAAATTCATTTTTTGAAACAATTGTACTCGCAACTACCTTTCTATTATGGCACAATCAAAAAGGGTAATAGTTCGATTAATATCTACGCTTATTGAAATGGCCGTATATAAGGGGACGGTTTCAACCCATCGCAGTGATTTAGTAAACATTTTACACTAATTTTATAACTAAATAAACGACATTCCAAAATTTCTTTAAACACTACATGCAATTAATATTGTTGAAGTTAATACAATTAACGTACATTAAGCCAATATTTACAACCAAATTGTTTTAAAAAAGTAATTATTTATAATTCAAGCGTGATAATTAATATAGACAAATATGTAATGACAATTACTATTAAAATTGTACTATCCTTGGGTTAATGTTAAGTCGAACCCCGCCAATTACTGCTATGTACATATAAAGCCAAAGAACAAACTTAGGAAACCCAGACTTCTCGCCTCCAGTTGTGGGAGTTTCAAGAGTGTAAAAACGGTGTTGTTACACGCCTGAATTTTGTCCAGTTGTACACGACACCTTTTACTGTCAACATGCACCCTTCGCTCGCATTTCAGGGAGAGGGAGGGAATCGGAGACCCATTCGCTTGCTACGTGGCGGCAACCATTAGGCTTCGCCGTGCTTGCACTTTTTGAGGGTGCCACCTGTTTCGAAAACGACTCGAAACGAAAAATATGGCAAAGCAGAATACCACGAGAATTTCCCCTCATCACCGCAACTTGACCAAGCCGATTGGTTCAGCGGTTCATGTGACTATCTCTGATATAGTGCATAAAAGTTAAGAAAGGAAGCATAGTACTGCAGAAGAACGTTTAATTGTATTTGAACGACTGTTTTCGGCTGGCGAATGGTACTGAGCTTGCACTCTGCAATTTGCTTACCTGTCGTGTCAAATTTTCATCGAAAAGTTTTGTTGCCACACACAAGGGCATCTTTAACAATAGCAAATGGTTACACGCAAGTGTCAAATTGAAGGTGAGAACGGTAATTCCGAGAAGTACATCCCACGAAGAAATCGTATCTATTGTTGTACAAAGCCGAGATGGACAGTTCCGGTCCCGTAATTATCATTTAGCAACGGTTCTCACTTCTGTTATCTCGTTAAGGCCGAACTAAAGGCAATTTTGTGGTAATTTTTCGATAACAGATGGCAGCACCGTTTGCCATGGCAACCGAGGGCCATGTTGCCAGATCTCCGCGTAAATATAACCAAGGTACATATATACAGGTAGGTCGATTAGGGTACTCGATGTGAGATGACGCCATATTGGTTAAAGGTGAGTTAGTGAATTTAAAAAAAGTAGTAAATCAGGGAAATTGATAATCATGAGATTTTAGTTATATGTTCTTCTTACAGAAAGAAGCAATATATCATCAGTGGAGGGTAGTAATAGTCGAAATATTAATATAAGATCCGTTGTTTTATATTAAGTATTTGTTTTAATATTTAGAACGCAGAGAAGAAAATGCAATAATGAGTGTAGTTAATTCAAACACGAAACTGACCAAGTGAGGACAGTAATTGAAATAATTGAAAAATTTTGTGAATAAGTTTGAAGCAAATGCTGCGTTGACTCAGGCACGTATCCAGGGGGGGCTCAGGGGGCTAGAGCCCCACCGAAAGTTTTCGGTTTACAATAGATAAAATGAGGCTTTTTGGTTTCTTGTGTGTGTGAAATAAAATAATGTGACGAAAATTTAAGGAGAGAAATAATTATCGAGGCAAGGTAAATTTTTCTACAACCCTGTAATTGATAATAGCACGTGTCCAATGTGGGGATAAGGGGAGTCGATCCGCCACGAAATGTTTCAGTTTACACTAGATAAAGTAGGTTTTTGGCTTCTTGAATAATGTGACGATAATTTAAGGAGAGTAATAATTATCTAGGAAAGACAGAAAACGTTGTATAACCCTGTTATTGATAATAGCATGTATCCAAGATGGGGATCAGGGCGGTCGAGCCCCTTCCAAGGGATATCTTTCAGTTTACACTACATAAAATTAGGTTTTTGGTTTCTTGAAAGATGCGATGATAATTGAAGGAGAGAAATAATTATCGGGGCAAGGTAGAGAATGTTCCATAACCATATTATTGATCATAGCACGTATCCAAGTTGGAGATCAGGTGGCCGAGCCCCCGCAGGAAATCTTATCAGTTTACACGGGATAAATTAGTTTTTTGGCTTCTTGAATAATGTGACGATAATTTAAGTAGAGTAATTATCGAGGCAAGACGGAGAATGTTCTATAACCCTTTTATTGACAATATTGCACGTAAACTTTTCTTGCGTTTTCATTGTTATTGTCGCAGCGAGCGCGATCATTGTGTAAAGATTTGTCATAATTTGGAAGCTGCACAACAAAGCGTGCCACGAGTAGTACGATTCTTTGTATTATTTATTCTTTGGAAAGCGGGAAAGGAAATGTTCTTAAATAAGAGGTGGAGTCGAACCACTGGTAATATTAACGAAACGTTTTACCTACGATGTTTCGATCTTGACGAAAACAGTAAAAAGAAGAAAGTGCTGTCATCTAACCAACTACTCCAGGGGATTACTTACAGAAAACTCGTAAAGCACGTTAATCTCAGTTGAAGCAACATTGTGCCGGAGTTTCGGACCATTTTTCACCAAGAACCAAGGAAAAGACAAACTTTGCAGAATCGTTTGGTGTTGTGCAAGGTATCTTTACTAAATATTTCGCATAAAATCATCATAAATTTGCTTTCTTGCATTCAAATGTAGTGTTGCCCACGGGACGAGACGGGACAGGCTTTTAAAAATTCGAGACGAGACGAGATTGACCATGTGTCATAAGACAAACGAATATTTTCGAGACGAGACAGCATTTCCACGAGACTCCACGAGACGAGACAGGCCAAAGTCTCGTCTCGTGGGCAACACTATTCAAATGTGACCGCAATTATTTCCAGGTGGATGAGAACCTGTTCAGTGTTTCACAATGCACATACATTTTACTATTTTCAAATTCAGAACGAAGAATCTTGAAATATTTTCAACATTCGTATTTCTGCTTAACATTTTTTTGTCTACTCATATATTTTATTACTGCTCTAGGGTATCTTTACTTTATGGAATGTGAAAGAATTAAAAAAAAATCACGAGCGTTTTCATTCAGGAAGAAGAAATGTTGCAAAGTTGGCTACTCTTGGTTGGCTCTGAAGCGCTATGCTGCCAAATTTACGAATTCCAGACTTTGAAAATTTTCAGGGCGGTCAAATATGATGTTGCGAAGTGTACCAATTGATCTGAACAGAAGTGTACAATTACTAATTTTTTTGCATAGAAAGGAATTTTCTTCTGTTCCATTTTTACAATTTGTTGAATCATATCCTCGCCTGAAAGAATGGACGAATTAGTGATTATTGAAATCGTGAGACCATGAGAACAATGTTATTTATTGCCAAGAACCAGAATGTATCTATTCCAAGTGTATTTTAATTAGAATAATTGCGACATAAGGCTATATAATCTCCAACAATCCTCATTGGTATACCACAGTTCAACAGTAATTCTGAATAATATATTGTTTGCTCAACAAAAATACAATAAAATATTATTTTTTCATCTTTAAGTAAAAGATGTGGATTTTATTACCTCTGTATTTACATATAAAATATATTAACTTAGTTATAATTATGTGGTTGATTGATTTAGTTTATTTTACTACGCTTTTCTGCCATTTTTGTCTAATCGCAAAGATGAGAACGAGTGATAAATGATGAAACTTATGAAGGATCACATGCAAAGTATACCCATGCCGGGATTCGAACCTGAGACTCCTAGCGTCGTAACGCACTGTTCTAACCACTCCAACACGGACACCAGCAGTTATAATTGAAGACTAAAATTGGTAAACGCTGTAAGTGCCACAATAATTCAAACACCGTTTTCCACGTTAAACTGTGAAATGTGCCATGCTTTATAATGTGGTAAATGTAAAATGTTGCTGGTAGCCCTCTAAGTAGTTCAAAGGGCGTGTAAAGAGGTCACTAGTGTGCACGTTCTTACTGGCTGATGTGCGGAACGATGCGATTTCCCAACACTTTCGCTTTTGGCACTTACAACGTTTACCACTTTTAGTCCTCAATTATATATGAACTTAATGCTAAGTTGTTGGTGGTCATCAGTGATGAAATGAATAGTGCACTTTCATTTCATGTTCTGAACCATGTCTTACTAGATATAACTAATCTAGAATAAAGTAATTGTAATAGTAACTAAATTAGATACGTTTTAAAGCTACAGTAATTATAACTGAATTAATTTCTCAAGTGATTAACTTTGAATTACTTTTGAAAAGTAACTTTCCACACACTGTCGATATCTTAGATAAGATTCTCAGATAAGAATTGTGAGAGAAGTTTTCTAAGATACAATATGGTAATTATTACCATTAGAATAAAATTCAAATCATTCAAAAATAATTGCATGAAGGGACTACTAAAACTATATATTCGGGATATACGTATAAATTCACAATAACATTTTTCTTTCAATGTAACTTCATTCTCCTTCTTGCCCATCCTGCAACATTATGTGGTTCTCTCATAGATGCGTATGCTTCTTGCTGTCTTGAAATCATCATTCCATTCAGAAAGCAATGAATATCCTAAGATTGTGGGCAAATACCCTTCAAAATTGGAACTAGCAAAAATTTCAAGGAATGTGTGCTATAACTTGACAGACAAGACAAACAAGTTATACCATTCCCATTATTTTCAGTTTCTCAAGTATACCGTTCCCAATTGCTGACTACTTGCAACCAGATATTAAGAAGTCTTGCAACATCATTTCTTGAGTATATTTTGGACTCTTGATATCTTGTAAACCATCACCATCCAACCATGTATGTGCAAATTGTGTACAGTTCAAACAATCCACACAGACGATTTTGATTCCATAGAGGCATATCCACAAACTTCCACGGTATTGGGTTGCCATTGTTAGTCAAATCTGTTGACCTTTTAAAAATTTCAAGGTATTCTTAGAAGACACATCAAATACGTAGATTCTCAAACGTTCATCTGCAAAAGGAGCAAATAAAAATATTGTTAATATGGTGTATGAGACTATGAACTTAACAAAGATGAAACAAATAATTTTCATTACATTGTTACAACCACAGACAAGTTGAGTTAATAATAAAATGAAAATAACTTACAGATGTTGTGTAAGTGGATGTGAATATAATTGATCTAAACTGCACCATAATTGTTAACGAAGTGGTCCTTTTATAACAGAATTATAAAAGGTTTGATTCACGGTATCAGCTCACTTCAGTGACTCAGATCTATCTTTACAGTGCATGTTAAATATGACCATAGGCGTACGCAGACCCTCTAATTAGAGGGGGGGGGGGAAAGCCTTGAAAGTTTAGTCGGGAAAGAAAAACTTCACTTTATCTCACTGTTTTAGTTCTATTGCATTGATGGGTATATGTGTGTGTGTGTGTGTGTGTGTGTGTGTATATGACATATTATTTATATACATTACATAATCAATTCATCCGCCCCATAACAAACCAATAGCAAAAATGTTATAAATTGTCTCTGAAATATGCGCGCTCCTTTTCCTCCAAACCAAGCTGTTACAGGAGCTACTGTCTGAAGTAATTAATTGTTCTTACACTATCTCTGGTAATTTACAATGCACTGCAGAAAATAAATTGCGAGCGAAGCGAGCAAGAAGATTTCACGATCCAAATTTTTGCAAAGTGATTGATTTAATATGGCGCAAAAAAAATCACGGGACGCCATGGCGTTCTCTTTTACAATTTTTCTCATTCAGATTGTTCAGCGTCCAGGGACAACTCCCGCCGTCCCCTAGCTATGACTATGAACTTGACAAGACTGTAAGAAAAGCAGATATTGCGAGCGAACCGAGCAAGAAAGTTTTACGAAATGTATTTTTGTTTGTATATAAGATTTGAAGTCGAGGGGGCAATTACCCTCTGTGCCACCCTACAAGTGTTCCTGGCCGTCTGGAAAAAATGATGATAGAAAGACGTGAAAACTAATTCCATTTTGAGTATCCTATTGTCCTGCTACTCTTAATTTCTGCTAGTTTTACTTTCTCTTAATTCAATGTTTGCCCTCCTAGAATTGATTTCCGTCCAAGGTTGTGATAAGGCAATGCCCCTCTGCCCCCTTGTGGTTGCGCCACTGCAACCAATATCGTTTAATAAGTCATAAGATTCCTCTACACTAAATTTCTAGTTGAAAGTATAATAATGTAGGGGCACATTAGAACGTCTAGGGAACGTCTAGAAGGGGGCAAGGATTACCACACCTCCCTCTTCGAAAACGAATATCTACCTAAAGGTATATATTTCACACGTATAATTTGATTTCAGTCATAGTAATTTACATTAATTATTACGTATGTAATGGAGGGACGCAAGTATGCGATAATTTCAAATTCAAGTGGTGTTTTTGAGGGGGCAGCACTATTATCGGGGTAATATGCCCCACGGAAAAATATCTTGCTTGACCCTATGTGGAAAAAATCTGCGAACGTCCGTGATCCCCCCCTTGCCCCCCCGTGCGCACGCCTATGAATAGGACTTTGACTTCAGTAGGTTATTGAATCAAATATTCGTAACATAATCTGGACAAATTATGATTTCTCTGAAAATCACTCAATCTTACCCACAAATAAATAATTGGCCTTGCACTTGTAAAATATATGAACTTCTAATATTTACTAATCTATACTAATTTGTAAATTCTCAGTAAACACGAAAACTATTGTTTGGTAGACTGTTAGGACTTTACTCTTTTAGATGTTAGGGTGTACTTTTACATTTTAAATACATAAAGCTTGAACTTATTGGAAATGTTGCGCTACCATTACAAGACGTTCAAAATTATGAATGAACGAGAAAACCAAATGTTTTATACAGATTACAAAACAGGTTTTCTGACCTGATTCTGTGAAAGAAAATAACAGAACTTTGTCCAGAACTTGCACAAAATTCGGGGATCTCACAATAAATCTATTCCAATCCAACCTAACAGCTTAACCTACTTATTGCATTTAACATTTGCGAGCTTTATGAACTGTGTTCAAGTTTCAAAAACATAAAAGAGAAAAATTTTGTTCAAAACAGGTCAGAAACAACTCGTTCCAACCTTGTACAAGGGCAAAGTGAAACTATAATGAACGACTGATTTGTAATACAAATTCCGATGTACGTACATTTGAATAGCAGCAGTGAAATACGAAAATAATCTCCCAAGAACGATAGTAGAGCATTTTGTGCAATATGGATTTAACGCCAGAATATAATCTATATCAAGGTATTTCATGTTCTAGTAATAATCACAAAACTGTAATATCTGCATTATGCTTAATTTAATATAACATTCTCTTCTTATTTTACAATTGCAAAGAATTATGAACTTCGTTTGTAAGGAAAAATGCGTGCTGCGTTGTGAAGGTTGAGACGTTGAAGCGATATTCTCACAGAAATTATATCGGAATGTATTTCCTCAACATATAAATAAATCATACATTCTGCACCAATCTTGCATATTGCAAACGTTTTACTTTTGATGGATTAAGCAACAACCATTTAAATATAAGACTTACCTTTCAGTTTTTTCCGATGTTTCCTTCTTCCATGTACTGGATTCGTTATTCTCTGGTAACTTGGTTTAACTTTCACGATTTCGACGCACTTGTATTGATCATATCGTTAGAAAACACGGCGTGAAATATCGGCAACAGTGTTGGCTAAAATCTGCACCACGGAGTATATTGCGACGAAACGCCACTTCAAAAGTTTTAATGATAGGCACTACTCTCTGAAGGTACGAAATGTTTTCATTTTTTCACATAGTATTTCAGATGCTTGCGGGAAGAACGTGTGATCTTTGTTTCACCACGAAATCTTCCATACTAGTCATAAAAGAAAGAAAATGCACCGGTTTTAACAAAACTACCACTTCAGCGCCATCTGTAAGCAGCAGTTTGAACATGACGGTGACCTTATATTTTCTGTTATTTACTTAAATCCCTTCAATTGTAACAGAAATATAAGGTTCACATGTTCTAGTGGATAAAACAATCTTTTATATCGGAAAATTTCTTCCTTACCGAATCTATATTAGTTGTACGGTTACCCTTAGAAATTTGGGTCTATGCTTTAGCATGGCTTTAGAACCCCCTTAAGCAGAAGCGGAATGACAATGCTACAGCTACTTATCAAACACGAGAACATGTACGTAACTAACCAACCAGCACGCAAAGTCACCTTCTATTTAGCTGGAATTCTGCAGGTAACTGCGTTTTTCACCAATGTGTGTAAAGAGGCTAGATTGTAGTTGGATTTACAATTCATCATAAATATTAAATAGCGCCTTGAATATTCTTAGATTTAATATAATCGATACTCACGACGTCTGGTGGCAAGAGTGAAATACAATTTCGATTGTGGGTTCCAAGTCAAACATGGACCTACCGACAGCAGAAAATGAAATTTCGGGCCGACCAATGAATGAACTTTTTACAGAATATTGTCAAGTTTACGTAGCGACCGAACTTCCTATTTTTCTTATGTAATAAGTTCAGAAGCAAACAAAGAAAAGTTAATCAAATTGTTATTTATTTAATTAAATACCTATTTTATCGACGAAACATTGCCTCAGGAATTGAGCATATAACGATTTTCTCGGTTTTTTAAAATTCTACACATGACACGACATAAACATTCTTATCCCCGTAGAAAATTTGCTGCCCCCTTAAATCCTTATAATATATGGAGGGGGTACAAATTCCCCGTAGAAAAGTGACTGCCCCTTAATTCCTTCTTATATTAGGAGGGGGTATAAATTCCCGTAGAAAAGTGACTGTTCCCTTAAAACCTTCTTATATTAGTAGGGGGTACAAATTCTCCGTAGAGCCTCCCCCATGGCGCAGTGGTAGCATCATTGCCTTGTAATCAAGGGGTCCCGGGTTCGATACCCGGTGGAGGCACAAGTGGTTCGGATCCCACTTTAAACTGTAGGTCCAGTCCCGATTAGCCATACTGTGCATAAAGTGGACTTAAAACACCAAATCAATCAATCAATCAAAATTCTCCGTAGAAAAGAGACTGCCCCTTAAATCCTTCTTAAATTAGGAGGGTGTACAAATTCGTCGTAGAAAAGTGACTGCTCCCTTAAATCCTTCCAATATTAGGAGGGTGTACAAAATCCCCGTAGAAAAGTGACTGCCCCTTAAATCCATCCAATATTAGGAGGGGGTACAATTTTTCCGTATAAATGTGACTGCCCCCCTAAATCCTTCTTATATTAAGAGGGGGTTCAATTTCCCTGTAGAAAACTTACTGCCCCCTTAAATCTCTATAATATATAGAGAGGGGAACAAATTCGCAGTAGAAAAGTGACTGCCCCCTTAAATTCTTCTTATATTAAGAGGGATTTTTAGCAGTGTCGTTCCTGACAAATGGGCAAATTGTATATTTTGAGCTCGATCTTAATAATTTTAATTAACGACATTCAAAGATCGTGAAAATCGCTTTTTATATATATATTTTAAGACGGTTAGATACACACAAGTTACTGACATTGTTCAAGTCAGAATTAAGTGACTGAAGCTTATGTTCCAACGAAACGTAATGACGTGGGGAATATAACTGGGTATCGTCTGTGTAAAAATCTGGTGTGATTGTTATACGTTGACATTCTACTCCCTCTTAATATAAGAAAGATTTAAAAGGGCAGTCACATTTCTACGGTGAAATTGTACCCCTCTCCTAATATAAGAAGGATTTAAGGGACAGTCCCTATGATACGGCGAAATTGTACCCGCTCCTAATATAAGAAGGATTTAAGGGGCAGTCACTTTTCTACGGGGAAGTTGTATCCCTATTAATATAAGGAGGATTTTAGGGGCAGTCAATTTTCTACGGGGAATTTGTACCCCCTCCATATATATTAAGGATTTTAGGTTGTGATAGACGCATGGTAAGAGGAAGAAGAAGACTTTGTATTCTATAGCATGTTATTGATTGGTTGTTATAGTAACCGTGTGTAAGATGTACGTGAATGGCTTCCATGTGTTAAAGTTATATTGTTTAATTTGAACCTACGTATTTTGTATGTCTTGAGCATTTATAGATAAGAAATCACACACAGAGCAACAAGGCTTACATCTATGGCGCAGTCATACAGGATATTCTTGGTGATTCTTCGTGAGAAGAAGTATGGATGAAGACGTCACGAAGAGTACGCGACGATCATCATTCCAGCATATGTTTAAGCAAGAAAAATTGTGTCAGCTGGATCTTTTTCTACGGTAAGAATTCAAGATTGCACGGTTTGTGTTTTATTTGCAGTAATTGTACAAGGGCAAGTTCAAATCATGAGATACGGATTGTGTCTACGATATTGTCATATTAAGTTGTGCACAATTATGAATATGTTCGGTTTGAATTTATTCTCTGAGTTCCGGCCAGTTTCGGAAGAAATAGAAGATTATTTAACGAGGTTTGAACAGTCTTGTTTGGCTCATGGTCTTAATGAAGCCAGGAAGGTACCCATACTGATTGCAGTTATAGGACCTGAAACATTCAAAGTGCTGAAGACTATCCTAGCACCTGAACCAGTCAAACAGCAAACGTATTCGACCCTCAGGGATAATCTACTTAAACATTATGGCCAGAGAATAAACAAATATGTGGAACGTTTTAAGTTCAGGCAATGCATTCAGGAAAGTGGTGAGAATGCAACACCATTTACGGTACGTGTTAAGCAACAAGCACTTAAATGTAGTTTTGGCCAGTACTTACAAGAAGCCATTATAGAGCAAATAATTGTAGGCGTTCGGTCTGACGCCATTAGAAAGAAATTACTGTCTGAACCAACATTGACTCCAGCATAATGCAAAGATGTTGTGCTTCAAATGGCATTAATTGAACGGGAAACACAAATGTTCGCACATCGTGAAAAGGAATGTAGTTCTAATGTAGTTGCATTTGCTGGGACACAGACATTTAAACCATGTTTCCAGTCCTCGCAAGCAAGCAAAAAGAACTTTGTTACTCCTCGGGATAAAAGTAATAGAAACACTGAAAAATGTGCTAGATGCTCCAGAAGGCATGATCTTGGACATTGTCCACCAAAATATTCGATATGTTCATTTTGTAAAACGAAAGGTCATTGGCATGTTAAATGCAAGTTTAGGAAAAAGAACCATGAACTTACAAGTAAGACAAATACCTCGGATCAAACTTCTAAGTCGAATATTAAACCTTTAGGCGCTATTGTTGGTGAACAAAGCATAGATAATAAATTTCATGGTTTGTGTCAGGGGGTGCTCGTTGCTATGTGAATTACGTATGCATTACGTCATCTGGGAGGATCGGGTTTGACGGTGCTCGTTGCTATGTGCAGTAAGTTTGGTGCGGGGTACATTTAGCTACTAACACGTCGCAAAAATTGGAAGAAGCAGGTTGTTGATTTTGTAACGTTCGATTTATTTTTATTGTATTTTTGTACTTGTAGACTGAAATCATGTCTAATTTTGCTGTAGCAAGCTATGAAAACTATAACCAGACAACTAAAGGAACTGACATAAAATATCATAGATTTCCAGTCGATAATTGCGTAAGTAAACAGTGGATTCATGCTTGTAAACGAAATGTAAAAAATGCAAGTGTGCAGTGCCAATTATTGTGAAGAAGACTATGTGCGAGATCTAAAAGCAGAATTTCTGTGTTTTCCACCAAAGAACGTGTTGAAGCCAACTGCAGTGCCATCGCTAAAATTACACCCAATTACTTTAGTTCCAAATAATCGAGGAAATGTTGTAGTTCTCCTAAACACTTATCTTCACAATATGATTCGCTTGTAGGACGTGTTGATAAGGTTTCCAGTTATGTACGCTACGAAAGATATGCAATAAGGAGACGTGCCCTAAATAAGCTAAAGACTATGCTGCCAGAAAAGAGAAAAATATATAGACGAAGGTATATGCACAAACTGCAAGCAATGGTTCGTTGTTGGAAAACATATTCCATCGTTTACAAAGGAGAAACACACGTCTGCATAATGAAGCAAATAAATTAAAGATTACAAACAACCTCTATCAACCTGCTTTAACTGAATAAAGCAGTTCAAAATCTACAACGTAACCTAACCGACAGAACCACAAGAAAAGTCATCAATATCTTGAATATGTGTTCAACTAGTGCGAAGTACGTAGTGAGCCTAACTGATTTGTTATGTACATTTTATGTAAGTCGGATTTATAATTATTAACAATTTCATTTAACACAGACCGATGTTGATTGTGATTTGTATGTTCACATTATTGTGAAAAACGTTGTCGGAAATGGCCATTTCGAAGATCGCGTACTAACTTTCACGCTATTCGAAATGAAATTCACTTAGTACATCTTCAATTCGAGTTACATAGCGTTGTTTGCACGATGGTAAATATTGCATGACTGAATATTACACCCATCATTGAAAGTTTTGTAACTTTGTTCAATTTTAGTATTTCACAAATATATTGTGAATAATTTTATACCCTTGTACTCAATATAAACATTTCTGTCAAAAAGAGCAAGATCTAAGGTTAGTGTAATGCAAGTTTCTTTGTTAATGTACAAATGTGTGTCGCATATCAGCCTTGGAGTATATTTTCCGGTTATACAACTCAGACACACATGGAAATATAAATGGAAAATCTGCGGACAAAGTCCTTTAACGAATAATGATTCGTACAGTTGCACGGTCAATCATTGTGAGTTCATGAAACTTTTCTCCTTTACTGTTTAATTAAACTAAGATATTTTCATCGATATTCTCAAAGCGTTTCATTTACCGTGTGATCATAAATCTATTTCTATAGGCTTGAATTAGTAGGTTAAGACATTTAAGTTTGATGTTCCTAGTACTCATCAAGTATTTCGAGTAGGTTAACTTAGTTAAATTAGTACTTGTACACTTTGGCTCGTCTTCTGCACGCGTTTGTATGTAAAGTTCTTAGTACGAAAATATACTTTTTAGAACTATGGAAAAGAGTATATAGATCTTGCTCAAGATAGGGACAGATGGAAGGCCTGTGTTGATGCAGCCATGAACCTTCGGGTTTAAGAAGGCTAGAGAGTTAGTTAGATCTATGACAACGATAACTTGCAGCCAAATTTGAACTAGAGAAATTAAAAATATCTGCAAATTACAAACTGTAATTGCGTTTTCAAAGTCCGAAACTACTATCTTACACACTATTTCATTATTCTTCCTACACATAAAACTTTCCAAAAAAAATTTGCACGTGGAACTTTGATCCTTACGTAAATTATTGTACAGTAAATAAATATATGAAGAAGGTTGGGAATTCTTTCGAATTTAGAGTAAGTTTCAAATGCAGAGTAAAATTTTATCTAGATTGTATATTGCTTCTTTCACTTGATAATTTGAAAAATAAAGTTACATTATGGAGAATGGTAAAGATTGGATTTTAAGTATATCAGTATAATTTTAATACTTTCTGATGTTATATAAAATTTGAAATGTTCCTGGAAATGATTGCAACGTTCTGAATGAATAAGAAGGAACTATTCAGTCAGAAAACTAAATCTTAGGCTTTTGTACTGCGTTGTGTTAAATGTTGTAAATAGATTATACCGGACTACTATCGGATTAAACATTTCGGATATTCAAGTTTGGACTCCAATTAAAAGTTAATCAGTAGAACCACCTAAAAACGAGTTACATCAAAATTCAGCTTATTCAATTCTGTGTCAATCTATAGTTACCAATTTATTTTTGATTATGCCTTCTATTTTTATTATCGTGAGAACAAAATAGGATTATTTTTTTTAGTTTGGCAAACTATCGCTCTCTTTGAGATTCTATAAATAAAGAACGAGTCGTTTTTTTATTTATAGATTATATATTATATAATTTATTTATTTATTATCCAAACTCTCATATCCATAATTTATAATCCGATAGTACTCCTGTGACGTTCTGTGAGGCCCGTAGTACCTCGGAGGCCTCTGTCGACGTAGTGGTTAGCACATCGCGCTTCGACGCCAGGGGTCTCGGATTCGAATTCAATCGGGTAAGAAATTGATTTGTCCTTAATGAGAAAATTGAGAATTTAGTAAATGTGATAGTATATGTGAAAACAAATATTGATTGATTGATTTGCTTCATTTTACTTCGCTTCTTGTGCCACTTTTGGCTAATTTGCGAAGATAGGGATGAGTGATGAAATGATGAATGAACACTCACAAACATCCATGCCCAAGCCAGCATTCGAACCCAAACCTCTGGCGTTGAAGTGCGATGTGCTAACCACTACGACAAGGAGGCCGGCTTGTGGAAACAAAGAAAGAGATCGAAAGAGGGGGGGGGGACTAAATCTTATGGGTTTTCCTTTCATATTTAAAAAAAGACAGAAAAGCAAAAATAAACCAAATCTGTCAATCAATTCTTTCCTTGTAACTCTTTCACTATGCAATTCTTCTTTAGCATGCAGCGTTTCTTATTAAAATCATAATACGATTTATGAAATGATGAAATCTGAAATTCTATTGAGAACACGGACAACCTTCTTTGTAATATATCGATCAGGTTTCAGAAACATGAATTTTTACAATACGTTTGCATGTGCAATTTTCCCTCTTTTAAAAGTAGCATGTTTTAATTATGTTACTAATGATTAAAAGAATACCTCAATACCATCCCGAAGTATGATAATTAATATTAACACACCCTCTTTCTTGTATTTCTTGTCCCTTTTCCTAATCGCCCTATCACCTTCCAGCAGAGGTTCACTTAATGGTACAGTCAACGGCAAAGATAATGGTAGGCAAATTGTCCACCGCTATTTTCATTACATTTTTATTCTACATCCTGTGTTGTTTTAACGAATGAAACTATGTTGGTTCGAAGCAAGCATTGTTCTCTGCTTATTCAAGTCTTTATTTCAGTTCATTGTCATCACATTGTGTAATACAGACAGAATGAAAATGCTGGTGGACAATTCGCCTACTGTTTCTTTCGTCGTTGGGTGTACATTAGGGTGCATCGAAAAAAAAACTTTTTTTCGAAATGTTAAGGTGGCTAGTGCGGAAAAGTGGTCATTTGTGACCAAAAAGACGTCTGATTTTTTTCAGATTTTTTGGAGGTCGTTTAGGTGGCGCGCATTGACCTTGAAGTTTTGATAGTGATTTGGTTATGCAACACGCACAACAATTTCACAAAAATGTCATTATTTGGCAATTTCATGTCTTTTTTCTGCATTATGGTCGTTTATTGTTTTGTTTATGGCAAATATGCTACATTCGTGCCTCCGGTGTGGTTTCCTATGCTGCTTACGTATGCTTTTGATCAAATATTGTCAATTATCCGTCAGTTATCGATGGTTCCTTCTTGATCCCATTATGTACTACATAATGAAGGTGTAGGCACCGGTGTGGTTTGGGATCAAGAAGGAACCATCGATAACTGACGGAGCCCGACACCTCTGGAATTTGATCCACTTGTCCCGATTTCTCCCACACCACTTGAGAGATCTGATTGATAGGGTCATTCAACAAAGCGCATTCTTCGCCCATCCAGAAAATCTCCTTCTGGCTTAAATAACCGGCCAAAACTTTGAAATAAGAAGTCTTGGTTGGCAAAGAATTAAGAAAGCAAGAGGATTGAAAAAAGGCAAAATAATTCGCACTTTTGTTTTACCAACCATCAATTTTAATGCAGACCAATACTATGACATGGTTGATTGGGCTTCATGCTCCCTCCACGAGCCTCCGTTGACCAATAACATTACAAATGAAGAAGTAGATGACTACATTAAAAACAAAAAAAATAGCGGAAATCCAAGACTTCTTCTGCCACACACAAGGAGTGGAGCGACTTATGAAAATTATCACAGAGGCTGTTTCTTTCGTTTTCGGCACCAGCGCACGTGATGGCTACATCAAAGCGAGATTGGAATCTAGAGAACATATGCTGACATTTCGAACAGAAAGTGACTATAAAGTTCAAGGAGAAATCTAGAATAAAATCTTGGCCTGCTCCTTAGTAAAATTATGTTTGCCAACATAATTTGGGTGGGTGGGTGGCTGGGTGGAGCTCGCAGTCCAGCCACCTCGTCGTGGTGAGCTCTGGGTTATTTTCAAAGCATAATAAGGTATGAAAATAAGCGAACCGCTGGACAGTAATTGAGGAACTGTTAGCAATTAGAAAGCCAAAATATTTTATTTAGTCTTTTATATCGGAAAACTTTCGAATAAAACACAAAGTCGAAACGAATTGGAAACCATCAATAGTAAAAAATGAATTTTTAGCCTTAAATTGACAATATTTGACCAAAAGCATACGTAAACAGCATAGAAAACCACCCCTGAGGCACGAATGTAACTTATTTGCCATAAACACAACAATAAACGACCATAATGCAGAAAAAAAGACATGAAATAGCCAAATAATGACATTTTTGTGAATTTGTTGTGCGTGTTGCATAACCAAACCACTATCAAAACTTCAAGGTCGATGCGCGCCACCTAAACGACCTCCAAAAAATCTGAAAAAAAAAAATCAGACGTCTTTTTGGTCACAAATGGCCACTTTTCCGCACTAGCAACCTTAACTTTTCGAAAAAAAATTTTTTTACGATACACCCTAGTGTACATTCAAAGCGCGTGAATATGCACCTTGCCAAGTTCAGTTTCGAATTTCTTCTTCCTTTGGTAGCCGCGGCGGCGACATTGGGAGACCGCAGTTCGATTAACAGGTTTGTTGATCAATCAACACTGGTATCACCTAGACAATGTATAGATATGGAGAACCTCGGTAATATAGTCGAAGTGCCCAGGCACAATCTACTTTGTCGTCGTCCTTAATATTTTCATGGCACGGAGCAAAGCAAAGGCAGGAAATTTAGTTACACCTCTTACCACAGACGAGCTGCTGTGTCAAATAACTATGACGCCACGTTATCTCATTTTACAACGTCAGTTTGATTCTCGACTTTCCTCGCATGCTTGCATTACTTTCATTTTAAGTAGTTTTTCTCTTTCTTTAGGCTAGTTTTTCCAGAAGATGAAGATGAATAATGGTTAGACGAAATTGATGCCACTGTCACTGAACAAACGGTCACGTCTGTGGGAATAAAGAAACGGAAAATCTATATGTTTCATCAGGGCAAACCCGTGGCGTAACGGCTAGTGAGGGTCAGGACGTACGTTCCTACCGACTGCCGGCCTCACTCTCACATGCTGAGCCGGGAGATCATCTAACCAGTCACTGGGTGACGTAAGGTCAGCACGACGAACACACAGTAGTAGGGATAAAAAGACAGTTCACCAACAGAAAGTGGTGCGTTTTTTGCAACCTTAACGGAAAGTATCGTAAGGCAAACGCGAAAGTGGTGCGCTCGCAGTGTTGCCAGCCCACCCCAAGAAAATTTCACCATGTGATATTTTACAGGCGAAGTTGGTAACACTGACTAGTTGCTTCTCAGCGTCTTGGAAAACGTCTCAAGACAAATATCTTAATCTTTAAGAAAGGCGACTTCCGGTATGTCAATTCCGGCTTCAAGAGGCTAATCTACAAATAGGAGTTGACGGCGAAATATATTGTAGCCTTCTAAGATGATAAGTATGCAGTAAGATGAAGAAGAGTTGGTGCTGCTAACTGGCAATAGTGGTGGTGGTGCAGTGTTAATACCCCCCTCCTCCCCCTCTATTTTTTTCTAGCATACTGATCTATTGCAAGAGTAGTACAGATTAGCGGGTTCACAAACATTAAGTGAGCCGCAGTGTTGCCAGCCCACCCAAGAAAATTTCACCATGTGATATTTTACAGGCGAAGCTAACCTACAAATAGGAGTTGGCAACACTGACTAGTTGCTTCTCAGCGTCTTGGAAAACGTCTTAAGACAAATATCTTAATCCTTAAGAAAGGCGACTTCCGGTATGTCAATTCCGGCTTCAAGAGGCTAATCTACAAATAGGAGTTGACGGCGAAATATATTGTCGCCTTCTAAGATGATAAGTATGCAGTAAGATGAAGAAGAGTTGGTGATGCTAACTGGCAATAGTGGTGGTGGTGCAGTGTTAATACCCCCTCCTCCCCTCTATTTTTTTCTAGCATACTGATCTATTGCAAGAGTAGTACAGATTAGCGGGTTCACAAACATTAAGTGAGCCGCAGTGTTGCCAGCCCACCCCAAGAAAATTTCACCATGTGATCTTTTACAGGCGAGGCTAACCTACAAATAGGAGTTGGCAACACTGACTAGTTGCTTCTCAGCGTCTTGGAAAACGTCTTAAAACAAATATCTTAATCTTTAAGAAAGTCGACTTCCGGTATGTCAATTCCGGTCTGTCAAGAAAATTTTCTTAAGACAAAAATCTTAAGACGTTTTTCCAAGACATTGGTTTTCTTGGCTCCTAATTGAGCTAGGATGACGATTTTAGTTTTGTTGGATAGGATTCGACGAGAACTATTCGACTGGCAAATAAAATCGATTCTACCCCCACCCCCTTTGTATTTTCTAGCATACTGATCTATTGCGTGCTAACCAAACCTCTTGGAAGGCAGGGGGGGCTCTTGTAACGCCACGGATCCTCCAATGTATGTATGTAATGGGATTTATGGGGGTAAGAGGGGGCCAAAATTTTGAACTTACGGCAGGAAAATGTTTCTATAAAAATAACCATGCCTATGAACCTGTTTGGCTTCCCTCTTTTCATAGAAATGAAAATCACCTACCCTGTAATAAATAACCACAGTGGCAACAATGCCTAACGATATTTTTGGTCACACGAAACGCGACGACCACGGCGACGAGCTACTCATGCTCGACGTCAGGGTCAAGAAGTTGCGAAGCGACCAGCAGGCCCTGCAGTCCACGCTCAACTCCAGCCTCCAGTCAGAGTTCGCTAGAGGCGAATGCTTTTGATATTGTGTTTTCTAATTAGTTAAAAAATACGTAATGTGATGACTCATATCATCTGATTGCACAACACTGTGGCAAGTTATTACGTAATGTGATGACTCATATCTAACGCGGTCTCTTTTGATTGGTGGAAAAATACGTCATACTTAACGTGGTCTCTTCTGATTGGAGGGAAAATACGTCATAAATAAACCGAGGTTATATAAGAGGGGCCAGAGCAGTCAGTCACAGTCTGCGAGAGCAGCTTGAAGAGTACGGACGTCCTGTCGCAGTGTTCCTCGTAGATTTGCCTTACATGGTGAGTAGCAATTATTTTCTGTTTGATTTTTAAAAATTGTATACACAGTGCAGTGTAGTTGAGTTTTTGTGAGACTGATTGAAGAGTAGTTATTTTTCTTGTAGTGCTTTTTTTGTATCTATTTGCACAATACTCTGTACCTAATTGTACTGCACTTTATACCTAATTGCACAACATTTTGTACCTAATTGTACAACAGTACGTGTGGATTCGACATCTAAAAAATCTTACATCAGCATATCTACATATATAAATAAACACCCCCAAAAAATATGCGTCCTACGAAGATTTGTATTACATGTAAGAAAAATAGTTCCAGTGCTCATTATGCACGACATAGTCGTACCTGTGTGCCTGGCAAGCATTTAACAGCAACCGAATTGTGTCCTAAGTGTAACAAACACTTTACAATTGCACATGACAAAAAGCATATGCCTAATTGCAAGGGCACTGGAGGCCTTGTGCTGCAACCATCGACCTCGGTCAAAAGGAAGGCTGAAGCAGATTTTTTTAACATCTGCCAAACGCGTCAAGTCGGCAACAAAAGCAAGCCGGTTTGCTTTTGATCATATATTAGAGGATTTTGATTTCACCTCAGATAGCTTATGCGATGTACGTAGCTTCCTAGAGAGTGTGCGACCCAAGATAATTTCTATCTTAAGTGATGTACTGGCTTTAAACTCTACTAAATTTTATGCATCGCTGGGATGCCAATACAAAAAACCATCTGATGAGAAATACAGCTTTCACCTTAATACCAAGGCAAAAATATTGCACTTGGCAGATGTTGCCAACCTCGAGAGTATCTACGACAAATTCTTGGAGGAGCTGGTTGCCAAACAGGAAGAACATCAGGCTGAAGGCTCGGGTGGTTCGTTGTGTGGTACTCCGCATAAACTTAAATTGAGTCTAACAAGTTTGTTCCACTGTCTGGGTCTAGTAATGTTTCACTACCGGCAATAATTGCAGTCAAGAAGGCTGTTCTAAACATCCAGAATAGCGATTCAAAATGTTTTCTTTGGTCGGTGCTGGCAGCGCTGCATCGTATCCACTGGTAAGATCGTGTTACCCACTACATACCCTACGAATCAAAATTAGAAAATGCGATGGCTGGGATTACCTGCCCAGTTCAGTTGTCGGACATAAACAAATTCGATACCCGTGCACACAACTTACTAAACCTGCAACTAGCTATCAATGTTTACGGCCTTACTAAGAACACAAGTATTGTATACCCTATTCGAGTAAGCAACATGGAAGGTGAAGCTGTACAAGAAATCAATTTGTTACTTATCAAGAACGAGACTTGCCATCATTACACGCTTATTCGCTCTCTCTCACGGTTAGTCTCAGATCAAAAAAGCAAGCATGATGGTTGCATAGAAGTCTGTTGCAGGTGCTTGTTCACGTTCGATAATCAAAAATCACAAGATTACCAACACATTCAACGTCCCGACATTGCTGCCCAGAAGCTTGCACACCACATGCGCTATTGTAACGACAAAAGGCCTGGGGTTACAGTCTTACCCGAGCCTGGTACTGTGGAGCAATTTCGGGCGCATAGTGCTATGGGAGAGCACCCTGCTATTATCATTGCAGATTTAGAGGCCTTCCTTGAACCGCTGTCCACCTGTAAACCCAACCCAGAAGTTTCTTCTACCATGCCTTGTCAAATTCACAAGGTCTCCAGTTTTGCCCATGTTGTGGTGCGACGAAATCAAATAATTGCCCCTGAGCCATATGTATATCGCGGTCCCGATGCAGCCAAACATTTTCTGGAGAGGATGATTGTAGAAGTGAACGAGATACGAGAAGTATTGTTAGATCCTATAGCTATGCGAGACTTAACTCCCGAAGAAAAGCGTAAACACGAAGAGGCTACAGTTTGTAACGAAAAATGTATTGATAGTAGGAAAAAAAGAAAGTTCGACACCACGATCACTTCACCGGAAGCTATATTGATTCTTGGTGTAACGGGTGCAACCTGAAAGCTAAGGACCCGCGCTTCGTTCCCGTATTCTTCCATAACGGCTCCGGGTACGATTTTCACCACCTTATCAGGCATCTCGGATACGACGATGCGCGCATTAATATTGTAGCACAAAATGAGGAGCACTACATTGCCATCTCTAAATGGGTGCAAGGCATAGAACTTCGGTTTCTCGATTCTCTGAGGTTTCGCCAGGCAGGCCTCGATGCTCTTGCTGGGATGCTCAACAACAATCAACTAATTATTACCTCAGCCAATTTCCCGAACTTGGATGCTAGTCTCTTCGGGTGTAAGGGAGTCTACCCCTACGAGTATGTCAGCGACCCTTCCAAGTTCGAGGAGGAGTCGTTGCCCCCCCAGGCTAAGTTTCACAGCCTGCTGCGTGGTTCGGGCATCAGCGATGAAGAATATCAGCATGCTCAGTCCATGTGGCTCAAGCTGGGTTGCCGAAATTTTGGAGAATACCACGATGCCTACTTAAAACTTGATGTAACACTCCTCGCAGACGTCTTTCAAGCGTTTCGCGCAAATGCAATGCAAATCTACAAGCTGGACCCTGCATACTTCTACGGTCTCCCCGGGCTGGCATGGTCGGCCATGCTTCTTCTAACAAAAGTCAAGCTCGAGCTTATTTCCAATGTGGACATGATGATTTTTGTGGAAAAGCTTGTTCGGGGTGGCATGGTCCAGGTGTCACAACGGTACGCTCGCGACAACAACCAACACATGTCGACCGAGTACGACCCTTCTCAACCATCCAGCTACATCATGTACACGGATGCTAATAATCCTTACGGGCACTCAATGGTGCAAAAACTTCCATTTGGAGGATTTGAGTGGGCTGATCCTTCCAAATTCGACGTAGAAGGTTTCGACGACTCGGAACGAGGCTTCTTTGTCGAGGTGGACCTCGAGTTTTCCGAGAAGCTGCAGGATGTGTTCTGCGACCTTCCACCAGCATCGGAATTCAAGTGTCCACCTGCGTCGAAGCAGAAAAAACTTATTATGGATTTCGAACCCAAAAAGCGTTACGGGTTGCACTACCGAAATCTTCGATGGTTGATGCAACGAGGGGTCACGATTACAGCAATTCACCGAGTCCTCACTTTCAACCATTCAAATTGGTTGAAGCCATACATCGACCTCAATACTAAACATCGTACTGCTGCTATCTCGGAACTTGATCGCAAATTTTTTAAGGACATGAATAATATAATATTTGGTAAAACAATGGAAAACATGCGAAATCGTGAAGACATAAGGTTGCTTACTAGCGTCGACCGTTGTCGCAAACTTGTTACAAGCCCACTGTTTAAATCTCGAACAATCTACAACAAACAGCTTGCTTTGGTACACATGAATCGTGGTGAGGTAAAGCTCAACAAACCAGTCTATGTTGGTGCCACAGTGTTAGAGTTAAGCAAGCTGCAAATGTTCGAGATATATTATGATATACTACGCTTGCACTATAGTAACAACATCAATCTTCTCTACACAGATACGGACAGTCTGGTATATCACGCCCACACTGCTAACGCATATAAAGATATCACCACGATTCCAGCTCTCGTTAACTTGTTCGATACGTCGAGCTATCCCCAACCAAATCGATATGGAATCCTGGCTCGAAACAAAAAAGTACCTGATAAACTAAAGGACGAAAAAGATGGGGATATTATATTAGAGTTTGCTGGTCTTCGTGCCAAAGCATATGCAATTCAAGCTGAGAGTTCTGTGACCAAAAAAGCTAAAGGCATAGGCAAGCAGGTGGTTCAGAGAAAACTGAAGTTTGAAGACTACGTCGAGTGCCTCGAAACCAAAAAGCCGATTCTGCGAAAAGAGTATGGCATCCAGAGTATTAAACATATACTTACAACCAACACTGTCAGGAAAATTGCTCTGGATGCACCAGACGACAAGAGATGTGTTATCGAATGTGGGATTCATACCCTGCCGTGGGGTCACTATCGCCTAAAAACAGGTAAAACTTGCTGTGTGCCAAAATAATAATAATAAAAAAAGAAATTTGATTTACTAGTGTTTTTTTTGCCCTCGAATGCAAAACGAGGGGGTGGAGGTGGGATATGTTTTTCAAAATATTAATTTCAGAGTTTTTTTTTTTGTAATACATACGATATATTCAATCAACAGAATTTATTGTTGACCTACACAAAAGGATACAAAAAATTAACAATGTCTGCAAATATATAGTATGTATATTTTTTAACGGAACTAACTCCCGCCGTGTCCTACGGGACGAAAATTTGGGGCATGTGCAGGGCCAAAGGGGGAAGTTCCTTTGCGCTCTCAAGCATGGCTTTTTTTATTTCTTGTTATTTCCTATGTATATTTAAAACTACTCTGTCACTCGCTCGTTCCTGACATCGTACACAAAAGTTTTCTCTGCAATAAGGATGACGCTGCATAGAGTATCGGCAGGCAAGGCGTCATGGAACTCACAGACAATCTTGATGTTGGTGCGATCGTTAACAACCACCTGCTTTCTCTTAGATGTGTTAATGACGAACATGGATCTGCGAGCTATGAACTCATTGGGGTTGTAGTACACGTCCACATTGCCGGAGGTCTCTCTCTTGTAAGCTGTGTATGCCTCGTACAGTTTCAGGTAGTCGTTTGCAATATTCAGGTTGTAGTTCTCACGCGGGAATATCTCGTTCCTGCCATTTTTGAGGTAGATGTTTTTGATCTTGCAATTGTCGAACTGGCTCGAATCTTTTTCTTGGTTATTGCCCTCCCCCGTCTGGAAGAGCACGACCACAAACTCTGGCATATCGTACCGGATGCTGTTAAACTGTGTGGTCACGTCAAATTCAAAATGGTTGCCGGAAGCAGGTTTCTGCACGCACTGGTAACCGTCAAATTGGATGGGTGCTTGGGGATTCTTCAAAATGTCTGCTTTGTACTTGAGAGCATGGTTAGTTTCGTATTCCACTATGGGCATGCGCAGCTCCATGGACTGGATGATGCACTTGGCAGGATCAGGTAGTGTGTTGGGAAGTGCTGAACCGTCTGCACTCAAGGTGCTGTAACGCATCAGCGCATTGTTGTCGTTGGCGTTTCTGCGAAAAGTGACGCGCAAACCACCCTTCCACATAATCTCTGTGTAGTCGGAGAAGAAACCAGGAAGCAGGCGCATGGGAAACAGTACTGTGTGACTTTGATTTTTGTACCTGCTTCGAATCCCCCTGCCTGGTAGTATGCTGCATCGGTCTTGGAGAGTTTCAGTGTTCCCACAGCTGTAGAGGTAATCCCGGGGTAGTCAACCCTATCGATGACGGTGCCATGCTTTCTAACTTCCACTTGCGAGAATAAGTACGGCACAAAATTATCTACAAGTCTTAAATTTGCATTGGCAAGAAATGCTTCGCCGTTGTCTCTCTTCACAACATCAAACTTAATATACAAATCAGCTCTGTGAGGGTGAATGAATCTATCCCCGACGTCCACGTCGTATTCTATCTCTCGATTCGCTTCATTGAGGTTGGCAAACGTGCGACGATTGGGTGGGAAGGACTGCAACTCGTAACTTTCGATTTGCTCCATGATGGTAATTTATTATATGTTAATCTTCACGACGGCAGTGGTTGTGGCTCCTGCAAAATCAACCACCTCTCCCTTCTCGTTGGTAATTGCCAATTCTATGTTGTCTGTGCGATTACGAGATACAGGAAAGTATATCGTTGGGGAGGGTGTGTAGATAATTGGCTCCATGAACTCAGAGTTTGGTTTGAACGTAGCGATAATACCTGTCTGCTTGTGACTCCCTGGAATGCCGTCCGAGGATTTGGTGATCACACCTTCTGCCACATTGCAATGTATATTCAGAGTCTCGATGGCTAGAAATTTAGGAATGTTAGCACCGATGTGCTTGATGCCAGGTTCGAGCTTTGTGTTGTTCTCGAATCCCAAAAGCTCTCCGATGGTACCCAGGTCTACGGTTTCCGTGGCAGACACCAGTTCCACCCTGTGAGTTACAGAATTTTGCGACAGCAGTACACTTCTTGGCAATTGAGCCTGCAAGGTAGACAGGTTGTATTGGCCAGGGGTGATGCTGATTTTTTCGCTGCCAATTTTGATGGTATTGTTGTGTACCGTCACATTAGGTATCAGGTACATGCTGTAGACTGCACGAAGAGCAATAGATTTAGGATAGATGATATCGTCATGCAGTATGAGTTTCAGAAGCGAGGTTTCGCTTCTGAGATGGAATACTCCCATAGTGCTTTAGGTGCCACAATGCTTTCTGGAAATCCTCGATTATTGGGTTATTTAATTGCGAGAGGAAGACAAGCATGGAAACGCAGAGATGGCCACAATTCACATCGCTGAAACCCTGAATGCGTTCGTCATTGTAGTAGAGGTTGGCAATACTGAGATACTTTACCAACTCAGCAGGAGGCGTGCCTCCGAATGAATCGAAAACAAATGCTTTGTTGTTGTTGTTGGCTTTGAGGTAGCATATCCAATGTGTACCTGGATTTTCGTAACTGTTTAGGTTAACCACACCACACTCTTTTTCTTCACAACAGAAGGTAGAGAATCAGACATGAAAACGCCCCTGAAGTGCTTGACCCCCAACGATTCGATCAAAGATTCAATATCGAAGTTGGACAGGAGCTCTTCTTTCTTTAAAACTTTTTCAAAGCTACGAGGTTGTTCTTTCGCTTTTTGGTCACACCTTTCCCCTTCTTCTCCATAGCCAGGTTGCGGCGTTTCTGCTCTTCCAGCTCGGCTTTATTCTTTTTTGCATCGATGACGGTCTTGGCAATGGCGACTCTGCCTCCTGCCAAGCTGCCGACAGCGCCCAATGCTGCCAAGATAGCCGGGATGCTGAATATGAAACCTCCAGTCTTCTGCTGCTTTCGCGAACCTTGTAACCTCCTCAACTGAGGAATGCTAAGCAGCAATTTCATTCCATGACCTTTTGCCAAGCAATCCATCAAGAGCTCCGAGAGACTTGAGGTTTGCGTAGGGTATTTGGTAAACGACACCTTTGGGCTTCATGGTGATAGTATGTTATTTATATATCGTGAAAAAGGTAAGGCTTTGCCCCCTAAAAGGTTGGTTATACAAGTTGCTTTTTTCACAGGGTGTTATTTATTTACAACCCCACCCCAATTTTCGTTTTGTGTTCATGGCGATGGTCGTACCCAATGCAGCAAACCCGTTCACCTAGCGAGGCATCTCTGCTGACGAGTCTCCCGAAAGCTGCATGCTCCAACTTCCTGTCGGCATCATGACGTGCGTCGAGATCTGTGTGAGTATTGTAGGCAATGTCGTGATCCTTGCATGCTGTGTCCAGTGGGTTCACACCCTTGTCTCCTTTCTCCAGTCGCTGTTCGAGTTTGGTACCCGGACCGCAGTACTGGTAACCTGGAAGGTGCATTTCGAAGGGTAGCTTGTTGATAATATCGTTCACGAGACCTCGACCCTCGGCCACATTCCAGAATTTGAGAGGCAGGGTGTTGATGATTTTGATGAGGTAACCTATACCTTTGCTGTCGTTGACAATGAAGTTTCTAAGCTTGGTGCTAATCATGTCCATGATGCCCACCTTCTCGTTGTGGAAGTTTGCGATTGCCTGCATTTTCCTCGCCTGCGATAACCAGCAATCGATCTACAAGCTTCCTCACGTCGTCTACCCAAACAAACTCTTTAGGTAGGCTATTGAAGAGTTTTATACCGCTGCCAGTCTTGAGCTGGGTCCATATTGGCTTGATGAGGTTCCTGTACTTTTCTCCACTGCTTGATTTCACGCGATTCTGTGTCGCATCGTTGTTTTGGTACAGGGCGTCCGTCATGATTAAAATTTCTGTGTAACTTTGGTAATCCTCGTCTGTATAATCTTTAGGTTGCTCTTAGTGATAAGTTCCCACAGTCCCACCGTGCCGGGATACCTAGTCCAGCTGTTCTTCTCGCCCAAATTAACTTCCACGTCGTCACCCTCGAACGTGACTTTTGACTTTCCAATTTTCCAAACCACACCCTCGTTGGGTTCCATGGTCGGGTACAATCCGAATACCTCGTCTTTTTCGAATTTCCCAATGCTTAGGTAATCCCTCGCCAACGGACCCAGCTCGACTAGCTTGTCCGAACAGGTACTGCCTAGGGCCTGACGTCTCGGAGCCGGAGTAAGTTCGAACGGAGTAGTGTGAATGCTGGATATCGGTGTGGGTATTGTATAATTTTGAGCGGTGAGTGGCACAAGCTCGTTGATTAACTCTTTGTTTTGCTCGGTGACATCTTTGATTTCTTTACCAAGTCCACTGATGGCATCGATGATAGGCTGGTCCTGACGCTTTTTCTCTTCGGAAATTCCACGACTCTCGGATTTCCAACCCTTAAACCGTTTTGCCAGGTAGCTACGCAGCTTCAGGTTGTCGTCTGCAAGTTTGCGTTTCATTTTTTTTTGTATGTAGTTATTTATAATAGGTCTTGTAACGTTGCAACGTTCAGAAAATTATTAATTTTGTTTCTGTATTTTCCGTTATTGGGTTCCCTCGTCATGTCTATTGTGACAAATCCGAAATCATCTTGGTTCCAGCATGAAGAGCAAAATTTGGAAAACTGATTGTAGTTTATGTCCCCACCTACATAATGATCGTAAGCGTGTTTTAAATTTGTGTAGTCTTGACGAAACAAACAAATAAAATTAGCATTGTCTCGGAGTAGCTGCTTGGGGATTTTGGAAAAAGTCTGAGCAAGATAGAAGCAGTCCATGCCTCTGTGACTACCCTGAGTAAAAAAATTGCCAATTTCGTTCTGGTTCTCCAGGATCACATCGTCAAAACCCACCACCGAATTTTCGAGACAGCAGTCTAGTGGTATCACTTCAGAAGCAAATATAGCTATGCCTAGTCCCTCGTACAGTTTCGACAGCTGGCGATACTTCGATTGCTCCAAACTTTTGGAGAAAACATACAGGTGCCTGTTCTTCCAGTTTAACCAGTTGGGTGCAAGAAGAAAATTATCAATAAGGAACGTTGTTTTTCCACATCCAGAAGGTTCAACAATAAGACAGCGAATGTTGTCGGGTAGAAGCTCTCCATTTTTCCTATCCTGACGTTCCGATGGAAAATCTGGCAGTCGCCGTACCATGTCCCAAGCACCCGTTACACAATCACCTCGTTTGCGTCTATCCAACCTTTTTCCTCGAGTCCCAGCCATTTCACCAACAGTTTGTCGCCTTTTCTACGTAATAATTTTTCAATAAGATACGTGTCGGGGTATTTTGTTTTAGAAAGTTCCTCTTCGTAAAATCCTCCTTTCAGAATTTCGTCGCGATTATCTTTTATTATAATACGTGTGACGGTTTCCGGGTAAGACTCGAACTATGAAAAGTTCCGTACTCCAATTTTTTGTGAAGCCTTTTTCGAACGCACGCTTAACTTTACTGATTCTCACCTGATCTCCAATTTTGTATTTCGGTTTCTTGATTGTAAATTTGTACTTTGGACAATAAACCGTAGAAATTAAACGCCGCTCGTCAGATTTGTTGACGTCAGCTGGTTTCATGTTTATCGTGCGATACAAACTGTGATTATAGCTGTTAGCAAGTTCCGGAAGCATGTCGAGCCACTTGCAATTCCCCTGAAGCGTGAATTTTTTCCACATCCGTGTTTTGAGAGTTCGGTTGAAACGTTCCACTATGCTGGCTTTGATGTGACTAAAAGTGGAGTAATGTTGAATATTTTGGTTTTGAATAAATTGTCGAAAGACAGAGTTGTGGAATTCTTTTCCGTTGTCTGTTTGAAGAAATCGAGGTCGCCTGCCACTTTCATCGAAAATAGTTTTAAATGCTTCCACCACACAGGTTCCTGTTTTTGCCTTGAGGGGTAAAGCCCACGCAAATTTTGAAAATGTGTCTATAACAGTGAGAAGATACTTGTATCCCTTGTTGATTTTATGTAAATTTTTTAAATTGCCATTGCTCATTTCCACAAGGTCAGCTTCCCACAAGTCGTCTATGCCTTTGGTCACTACCGCCAGTTGTTTGTAGTTTCGCCGTGCAGGTTTGTGCAGCTCGTTCACAATAGCCTGCCTATACATTGCGCGAAAATAAGAATATAGCTTTGGTGGGATTTCTGGCTGCAGACAATGCAGGGTTTTCTATGTACAGCTTGTCACCTATTTCTATGTCGATAATTTGAGTGGCATCTTCGGCATAGGCAGTCTCGCGAGTTTCGGGGTGGGTAAAATCGACCAACTCCACTCCTCTTAGTATAGGCTCGTCACTGATCGTCACGGTCATGGTTGGGTAGTGGGTTGCGTGAGGCAATGACCAGTATGAAACCTTGACAAACTGAAGTGTTCCAGCGACGAAAAACTGGTGATAGGCTTTGGCAGGAGTCAGCATGTAGAGTTTGGCACCCGGATGGAAGAGCGAGCAAAATTCCCTGTTTGGAATGCTGTACAGTTCGATGACAACAGTGGACTTGAGATTGTCGATGCTGGCGTTCAGGGTGTTTACATTGGTTCGAACCTTGCTCTCCACATCTTCCAATCTACCGTTTATTGATTCCAGATGCTCCTCGATAGCACGGACAACAGTGTCGTAATCGGGCTTGATATTCACATGGACAATTAGCTTCTTGAATTTTTCGTTTAACTCATATTGGGTACTGAAATTGGTTATGGCCCATTCCTGGCTCGCCTCGATGCTGCCAATTTGCTCTTTCACATTGGTGATAATCTACTGCAGACTTTCCACGAGTGTCAACTTGGAGCTCTGGGTTGTGAGGTCGTGGGCCTGGGTTCTAATTTCCGCAAACAAGCCATGTAGCTCGCTGATGTTCTGGTTGGTGGGTAAGGTTGCAACAGACTCCCGAAGCAATTCAATTTCGGTTTGGGTGTTTTTGATGTCGTCGGATTTGAGTATTCGGTTGAGAGCCTTCTTCACGCTTTTCAATTCCTGCGAGGTAGGCAGGGTGGCCACCGTGCTTTGGAGCGACTCCAGAGCTTTTCTCAACGCATCCAACTCTGAGGCAGCAGCAGCAGCGCGTATGCCTTCTTGTAATTGTGTTATGTCGTCCTGGGTGGGGGTAGATTGTTGCAAAGTTTCCAACTTAGCCTGTATGTCGTCGATCAAGTGATGAAAATGCGACAACTCTACTTCTGTGTTTAGATTTTCCAACTTGGTGATCTGCTGTTGGACGCTGGCCAGAGTATCCCTGATGCCAGGCAGTTTGGATTCCAGTGCTTCGTGTACGTTTGCCAGATCATTTTTGATGACGGCGAGAGCATCTTCAATATGGGCTATGCTACCTTGCAGCTTCCCGAAATCCTCGTAGGTCTCAAGTTGGAGTTTTATGTTGGCCACGCTACGGGCAATAGCATTCAGCTCGCTGGACGAAGGTAGATTGTCGATGAAGTCCTGTAGTGTTTGGAGTTTAGTTTTGACTTCGTTGATGGCTGCACGCAAAGCGTCCGTTTGAAGCTCAGCCTTGATGCTTTCCAACGTAGGAATTTCGAACGATTGAAACTGTTCGTGCAATTTGGCAATACTGGCATTCACGCGATCGTAGTCATCTTGAGTCTTGATGCTCTGGATAATATTTTGCAGTTCAGTCTGGATGGTGCTCGTTTGGTCCTGCAGGTGTCGCTTCAGCTGTTCCACGTCGGAGGTCTGCGCTTGCTGCAGCTTCACAAGTTCGTTCTGCAGCTTGCCTACGCTCAGTGCCAAGTTGTCGAAGTTGTCTATTGACGCGAGGTCGGTGTACTTTTGCAGCAGCGATTTAAGCTCGGCGTCAATTTTGAGTACGGGGTCCAGGCACTGAGACTGTAGACTAGCTATCTCTGACTGGAGGCTGGAGTTGAGCGTGGACTGCAGGGCCTGCAGGTCGCTTCGCAACTTCTTGACCCTGACGTCGAGCATGAGAAGCTCGTCGCCGTGATCATCGCGTTTCGTGTGACCAAAAATATCTTTAGGCATTGTTGCTATGTTTATTTATTATAGGGTAGGTAATTTTCATTTCTATGAAAAGAGGGATGAGTTTAGCGTAGTCGTCCAAGAGCTCCACGTACAGGCGATCGCCAGCAGACACATCGTACGTTGTAGTCGCATCCATCTTATCATGCTTGATGCGATAGAGGTTCTTGCCTGAGGAAACCTTAGCCTCCCCTTTGTTCTCGGGATTCATGTCGAACTTAAGTTTGCCGGAGATGGGAACTGGTAATAATTTAAGTTGTTGTTGAATACATAGAAAGTTTTGCCCACATCCTCATCATACTGGGTTAAAATGCTATTCAAGTGTATAATTAACAGACCGTTAAGTTTAGATAGCATGGAAGGCAGGAGTTCGTTGAAGCTCGATGACGTAGGCTGGACGGGCACTTCCGTAGCTTGCTTCCTGAAGCCAAACAGGTTCATAGGCATGGTTATTTTTATAGAAACATTTTCCAGCCGTAAGTTCAAAATTTTGGCCCCGTCTTACCCCCATAAATCCCATTACATACATACATTGGAGGACCCGTGGCGTTACAAGAGCCCCCCCTGCCTTCCAAGAGGTTTGGTTAGCACGCAATAGATCAGTATGCTAGAAATTACAAAGAGGGTGGGGGTAGAATCGATTTTATTTGCCAGTCGAATAGTTCTCGTCGAATCCTATCCAACAAAACTAAAATCGTCATCCTAGCTCAATTAGGAGCCAAGAAAACCAATGTCTTGGAAAAACGTCTTAAGATTTTTGTCTTAAGAAAATTTTCTTGACAGACCGGAATTGACATACCGGAAGTCGACTTTCTTAAAGATTAAGATATTTGTCTTAAGACGTTTTCCAAGACGCTGAGAAGCAACTAGTCAGTGTTGCCAACTCCTATTTGTAGGTTAGCTTCGCCTGTAAAAGATCACATGGTGAAATTTTCTTGGGGTGGGCTGGCAACACTGCGGCTCACTTAATGTTTGTGAACCCGCTAATCTGTACTACTCTTGCAATAGATCAGTATGCTAGAAAAAAATAGAGGGGAGGAGGGGGGTATTAATACTGCACCACCACCACTATCGCCAGTTAACACCACCAACTCTTCTTCATCTTACTGCATACTTATCATCTTAGAAGGTGTGAAAGTGTCGCCCCCCTATCCTTCGTTTCTATCCGGCCCTCTTGTTTACTTCCTACTTAATCCCTCAATCTCTCCTTTCACCTCACCCTGGGTGCCAAGCGAGCAGATTATATTTGCGCCAGAATTACAAAAGGGGGGGTTTCACATAACAATTTATATTTTTATGTCCCTGGTTCGTTTACACATATACAGCAAGTGAATATACATCTTGTTAAATGGACAGTACCGTAGTTCTTGAAATTATAACATTCTCGTAGGATATATTGGTTTATTTTGCGTAGTTATATATATACATATTTTACAGAGCGTTTCCATGAGTGTCTTGCATAGATCAAATTACCAAATCTCTAATAATATACAGGGTGTTTCTAAAGGTCGTTTACAACGCTTGGGAGGTGATTCCTCACACGAAAACAAGCAAAAAGTCTAAGTTCCATTTTTACGACTGAGGCTTCGTTTCCGAGATAGGAGCCTCGCAAAAGGTGACAAAGTGAACGTCACACCTGACTGGGACGAATACTATAACAGATAGAGAGGCGGTTCCAAGGGAATCATAAAGGAATCGTATGTGCTCAGTCCGGAAGTCACTATGAAAAGTTCACTGCACGCATGCGCAATGGAGTCCTCAAAGGAATTGGGGATTTCCAGCAAGAACAATGCATGGAAAGTGTATGTAACGCATCAAGAAGGACCGTGACAATGAGAAAAGCGTTAAAGACAACACATCCCGACCTCAAACATCAAAACATGAGTACGGAACACATAATCCGAAAAGTTGAGCACGGTTGCATACCCCAGTTACACGCGAGGAATGAACGAATCGTGTCATGTGGCATACGAGAGACACATCACTCCACCAGGAGGAGGGAAAGAAAAACACAATATCAGATGATTGCGACAACGTGTATTTTTAAACGCGACAACTACGTAATATCCCCACACACACAACAAACAACAAATGCTACAATATCTTACGCACGGACAGTGCGTGTGACTGTACACCAACTGAAGATGTCACTTTCACCACACAAAGGGGGTGGGGAGCAATACCAAGAGTGTTCGCGCGCGATCACTGTGACGTAAAAGAGACCAGTTTTGGAAGCGCTGCGCAGGCAAGTCTGGCTCTCGTAGTCTACGTTTGACCTTCATGGCTGCTGTACCCGCGAGAGGAGCTCGAAAGGTTGGTTCTCTCCGGCAGTCGTCCCAATCGTGTTGCAGGTGCTGGGATATGATCAGCAGTTCGCTCTAGGTTGTCATACGCATTGAAGAGTACTAGTATGTTGTATTTAAAGAAGTTGACGTGGTGGAGTGGGCAAGTCAAGTATCGCAACAATTGGTCTTTGGTGTTCGTACGGTGATACGGCCAATTTTTGCAGTGTGCCAGTGTTAAACAAAAACGATACTTTGCAGTTCCAGCTCCCTATTACATAGATGGCTGCGTATACGACCCAGCAGTTAGCAGACATGCATCTCATGTATGGGGAGGCACGTGCTAATAGCCGTGAGGGAAGTTGTCTTTATGGAGAACGCTTTCCACATAAACGTTTACCGTTTCACGCCTTCTTTCAGGTAGTGGACATTCGACTGCGTGAAACAGGGTCAGTCTTACCACCGCGGCAAGACGTTGGAAGACCCCGAAGTGTACGCACATATCAGTTTGCAGAAGATGTGTTAACAGCGGTCGCAGAACATCCTGGCACCAGTACGCGCGTGCTCGCTCGGGCACGAAACACGTGTCATGTGAATGTTTGGCGAGTGTTGTCAAAAGAAGGAATGCACCCTTTGAAACTGCAAAAAGTACAAGAACTGTTACCTCGTGACTTTCGACCTCGTATTGAGTTTTGCCAATGGTTGTTGAATCAGCTGGACACAAACCATCACTTCTGGGGAAAGGTATTGTGGGCAGATGAAGCCATTTTCACCAGGATGGATGTCTTCAATAGTAGAAACAGTCATGTCTGAGACTTTGACAACCCACATGCACTTTTTGTGGCCCATCACCTGCACAGGTTTTCAGTGAATGTGTGGTGCGGGATAGTACATGATCATTTAATTGGACCATACATTCTCCCTGTTCGCCTGATTGATCGAACGTAGCATGCATTTCTTAGTGAGGTTCTGCCTGAACTGTTGGAGACCATACCTTTGGCACTGCGGCAAGAAATGTGGTACTAACACGATGGGACAACAGCTCATGTCGATCGTAATGTACGACATTTCCTGCATGACGTGTTTCGTAATAGGTTCAATGGTAGGGATGAACCTATGCCTTGGCCACAGAGGTTGCCAGATCTCAACCCTCTCGATTTGTTCTTCTTGGGAGATATGAAAACCCTCGTATGCGACACACCTGTCACATCAGCTGAGGACCTCGTTGCTCGCATCAACGTCGCCGCCGCGACGGTAGCATATACACCTAGCTTGTTTGCTCGTACTCGACAATCCTTGATTCGTCGCTGTCATCTCTGCGTAGAAGTGAACGGCAGACATTTTGTAAACCGTCTCTGATTATCGTTCTCGGCAAATCCCAGTGAGACCACTCTTGGCATTGCTCCCCACCCCCTTTGTATGTTGAAAGTGACATCTTCAGTTGGTGTACAGTGAAACGCACACGCAAGACATTGTAGCATTTGTTGTTTGTTGTGTGTGTGTGGGGGGGGGGGATTTACGCAGTTGTCGCGTGTAAAATTACACGTTGTCGCAATCATCTGATATTGTGTTTTTCTTTCCCTCCTCCTGGTGGAGTAATGTGTCTCTCGTATGCCACATGACATGATTCGTTCGTTCCTCGCGTGTAACTGGGGTATGCAACCGTGCTCAACTTTTCGGATTTTGTGTTTGGTGCTCATGTTTTGATGTTTGAGGTCGGGATGTGTTGTCTTGAACGCATTTCTCATTGTCACGGTCCTTCTTGCTGCGTTACATACACTTTCCATGCATTGTTCTTGCTGGAAATCCCCAATTCCTTTGAGGACTCCATTGCGCATGCGTGCAGTGAACTTTTCATAGTGACTTCCGGACTGAGCACATACGATTCCTTTATGATTCGCTTGGAACCGCCTCTCTATCTGTTATAGTATTCGTCCCAGTCAGGTGTGACGTTCACTTTGTCACCTTTTGCGAGGCTCCTATCTCGGAAACGAAGCCTCAGTCGTAAAAATGGAACTTAGACTTTTTGCTTGTTTTCGTGTGAGGAATCACCTCCCAAGCGTTGTAAACGACCTTTAGAAACACCCTGTATATGCGCACCTATGGCATAACCATCGGCACTTCCCTTACCACCGAGTTAGCAAAACTATCTCGGTGGGCCTATCCTCAGCTTAAATGATATTCCGTTACAATTTGCGTTTCCTTACGCCTTCACTCCTTCGTTTGGGCATCAATTAATCAAATCCGGAAATATCCACATAATCAAAGCTTTTTCTAAAAGGGGACTTGGGACAGCAACAGGGGCTGGCATAACCAGATGCTACATTATGATATCCAGTTTAGCCACCATAAGTGGACTAAACTTGAGGAGACGTTCCTCTTTCGTCGATCAATGGGGAAACACTGTTTTTTTGCTAAAGCCCACTGGCTCTTTTTATAGCCGGGGTAAACGTCCGTGGACGTGGACCCCGTAGCGTTGGAAAATTCCACTACAACGGTCTCTTGAAAGACTGCTAGCTCCCCCAACCGGGGAGGTAAGAAACAGGAAAATCTAACATCCAGCAAAGCACAATTCAATAATATACACTTACATGCAATAATAACATAAAAGTACACTCATGGAAGCATATTACTTAACCCTACACCTTGTAGCTGGCCAGCAATTAATTATTACAATATACCAAAACCAGTAATGGTCAATCCGACCGTTACATAGTTCCCCCCTTCAAGAGGAACAAGAAAAAAACAATACACTCAAAACAAGATTACCATATTTACAAAATCATCCAACACAATTACACAATACCCACTAAGGTATTCAACTGTTCTCAGAGTATCTGAAAAATGAAATAGTCACTAGTTCATTCACTTTATCACATTGTCCACAATGTTCACAGATTCACCAAGCTTCCTCTTCCTTGTGAAGTCCGCCACTGAAGTATCCTCTCTAGGATGAAGTCTTCCTGACAGCATCTTCCTTGAAGTTGGTTTTCTCTGGTTCCTGGTTTGACTCCCCAACGAGTCCCTGGTTCGACTCCCGACTGAGTCCCTGGTTCGACTCCCGACTGAGTCCCTGGTTCGACTCCCGACTGAGTCCTTGGCTTCGACTCCCGACCGAGTCCTTGGCTTCGACTCCTGACCGAGTCCTTGGCTTCGACTCCTGACCGAGTTCCTTGGTTGGACTCTCAACCGAGTCCTTGGTTTGACTCCCAACAGAGTCTTTGTTCGACTCTCAACCGAGTCCTGGTTCGACTCTCGAACCTAAATTCGCAATGTGTCTTTCTGTTTACAACTTGGAGACACGCAAATAAATAAACAATGTTGTGTGAATGAAGAAAATGGGGTAAGTTATATACAAATGAAAACTAAATAAAAAAATTAACAATAAAAGATGATCCGCGGTCGGCTATTATGACATCTGGGATTGCTGACTAGGCGGCCAGACGGTAGTCTTCCTAACCCTCATTAGGAGTTGTCGCGTGGCTCCCCTTGGCTGTTTCCTGTCCCTCCACCTCACAGCAAAAGCTGGTGGTTTATGGCTGGACAACTGGCCTGGTTCAGCTTCCACAATCGGACAATCCTTCCCATTCTTTGCCCTGAAAGTATCTTCTTTAATCCTTCCAGACATTAAACATGGACCTGAGTGTTCCGTTTCAAGTTCACCATTAACGCCACGCAATCTACCAGATGTAGTGCGCTCTTTCAGCCACACCTTGTCTCCAATGCGAAATTTACATGGCCTACGTTTGATCTCGTTCTCTTCATCCGGGAACACTTTATGTAAAGCTGTGCTCGTTTTCTTGTATTTCAGTCTCACTTCTTCTGTCTTCCTTTTGCTGGAAACAGTACAGGGAACGCAACTTCTGACGTAGCGAGCGATATCTCGTGTCATTCCAAGCCACGAATATTTCTCCTTGATTTTCGACAAAGTTTTCTGCTTCCAATTATGTCCTGCAAATTCAGAATCGTGATGTGACGTCAATAATTGAGATTTCAAACTCAACGGGACCCATATCTTGGCTGTTCCCTTAGAATCTTCCTTGCAGTCTATCCTCCTGCACAAAACTCCCTCCTCATCCAAAAACGACTGATTGGCCAACTTAGCAACTTTCTCCTTATACTTCCTACTCCCAGAGAAATGCTTTCCCTTCAGTTGTTTCTTTATTTGAGATAACAAACTGTCTCTCATTTGCTCTGAAACAATCGATGAAGTTTCTTGTAGCCTCTCAGAAACCAGTAATTCATCATTTTCATTGTCCTCTAAAGCAAAAGGCAAAAATGATAATGCATGGTTCTTCTTGTCCGTAGAAATGGATTTTTTTCGAGGAAATTTGCATTCCCTTTTTATTCCCTTCCTCCGTTTTCTCTTTACCTCTTTCGAGATTTTCAGAGAGCATAATGCACCAGCGTTTGCAGTCTTCTGAACTTCGAGTCCTTGGGAATCCACTAATTGGTCCGTATCCTCATTCGTAGACTTCCCGCTATTCTCTTGTGCATGTGTGTTGCATCCATCCAGGCTCGAGGGATCTGACGAGTTATTCCTTTCCTGTACCACGTTATTTCTCTGCATAACTGTAACAGCGAATTCTCGTTTACATGCACGCTTCGAGAACGTGTAAATCACGTCGCTATCCTTGAACGACCAACCGTTCTCCTCAATGTGCAAAATTATCCCACTCTGCCTTAAAAAATCCCTTCCAACGATTATGTCACGGAAACAATTCTCAAGGATGATAAATTTATGCTTAAATTTCATATTATTAATACAAACAGTAGCATACATCTCGCCCTTCGACGTAACGCTGCCCACAGCTAATGAAATGTTCCATTTTCTCGTTTTCATGAATTTATTCCCATCCCTCTCTAACAACTTGGCTGTTTCCAAACTTAGCGTAGAAGCTGAAGCTCCCGTGTCTGCAAATAATACAAAGCGTTTGTTGTTAATCCTACATTGAATGAGAGGTTCGAGGTCTTGGTGAAAACAGCCTTCTCCATTCAAAAAACGGCCTTTGTTTCTGCGTTTTCTCCCGGCGGGCGACAGAAGGTTTATTTGGGGACGCTGCTGACCTCCCTTTCCAGCGGGTTGGTTCCTTTTATTGGCCTGTTGACATTCCTGAAGTTTATGGCCCTCACTACGGCAGCCCCAACAAATTATCTTTGCAGAATTTTTATTGGCCCCCGCTTGTCCAAAAGTCGCATCAAAAGAGGGTCTCTTTTGCCCTACGGTTGTGTCACCGCCAATACCCCTTCTTAGAAACGCGGTTGTTTCACAGCCCTTGATCCTTTTTCCTAAACCTGGATTCAGAGAGCATAAGGGTAGCTGGTCACTCTCGGTTCCCCCCTCGCTTGTCCTCGCGGACAAAGCCAAATGTTTTCCTTCTGTTCTTCGTGAGGTGTCCTCTTCAGTGTTGCAAACTTCAGAAAATGATAATTCCGTCTCACCGGCGAGCGGTGAAAAATAAAGCCTTTCTGAATACAACCTTCTCTGAACAATGGCTGCTTCAGATTCCAATTCCTTCAAAGTCTGAAATTGCATTCCATACAAATGCCTTCGGAAACTAGGGTGTGCATGAGATAGAATATGTTCTATTACTTCACATTCGTCTGTCTCTTTTTGCCTCATAGAAAACAGTTTTCTCATTCGACGAATAAACAATACAAGAGATTCTTCGCTCATTTGGAAGCGATTCAGAATCAAACGGTCAATTTCATTCTTATAGTCTACAGAATAATATTCTTCTAAGAAAGCATTTTCAAAGCTCTTGAAATCTTCAAACGGGCGTGAAAAGCTAAACCAATCCCCTGCAGCCCTCCTTAGCGAGAACGGAAGAATCTTGTCAAACAATGACTTCTCCGAAATGCCCATGACATCCTTATAATTCCGCAACTCTTGCAAATAATCATGCGGCGAAATCTTGTCATCGCTCCCCGTGAAGACTGGAATTGGTAAATTTGACTTTTCGAGAATTTTCTGAACTTTTTTCTCCTCTTCCTTAGCACTCTGCTGTTCAGTGCGCGATAAAGCAAGATTATTTAATTCCCTAATAATTTCCTCCTGAGATTTATCGCTTATATCCTGATTACCCAATAGCTGTCCAAGCAAATCTCTATCAATTTGTACTGCCATTTTTTCTACTTTACTTTTTCCACTACGTAATAACATTCACTTCTGTACAATCTTCGTTGTAAAAATTAAAAAAATCTATCCGTCCGTCAGTCCGTCTATCTTTCAAACCTATAGACCTGACGACAATTTATACAACAAGATATATCCTGGACAATAGAGCCCCCATATGTGAAAGTGTCGCCCCCCTATCCTTCGTTTCTATCCGGCCCTCTTTTTTACTTCCTACTTAATCCCTCAATCTCTCCTTTCACCTCACCCTGGGTGCCAAGCGAGCAGATTATATTTGCGCCAGAATTACAAAAGGGGGGGTTTCACATAACAATTTATATTTTTATGTCCCTGGTTCGTTTACACATATACAGCAAGTGAATATACATCTTGTTAAATGGACAGTACCGTAGTTCTTGAAATTATAACATTCTCGTAGGATATATTGGTTTATTTTGCGTAGTTATATATATACATATTTTACAGAGCGTTTCCATGAGTGTCTTGCATAGATCAAATTACCAAATCTCTAATAATATATATGTGCACCTATGGCATAACCATCGGCACTTCCCTTACCACCGAGTTAGCAAAACTATCTCGGTGGGCCTATCCTCAGCTTAAATGATATTCCGTTACAATTTGCGTTTCCTTACGCCTTCACTCCTTCGTTTGGGCATCAATTAATCAAATCCGGAAATATCCACATAATCAAAGCTTTTTCTAAAAGGGGACTTGGGACAGCAACAGGGGCTGGCATAACCAGATGCTACATTATGATATCCAGTTTAGCCACCATAAGTGGACTAAACTTGAGGAGACGTTCCTCTTTCGTCGATCAATGGGGAAACACTGTTTTTTTGCTAAAGCCCACTGGCTCTTTTTATAGCCGGGGTAAACGTCCGTGGACGTGGACCCCGTAGCGTTGGAAAATTCCACTACAACGGTCTCTTGAAAGACTGCTAGCTCCCCCAACCGGGGAGGTAAGAAACAGGAAAATCTAACATCCAGCAAAGCACAATTCAATAATATACACTTACATGCAATAATAACATAAAAGTACACTCATGGAAGCATATTACTTAACCCTACACCTTGTAGCTGGCCAGCAATTAATTATTACAATATACCAAAACCAGTAATGGTCAATCCGACCGTTACAAAGGCTACAATATATTTCGCCGTCAACTCCTTCTTGAAGCCAGAATTGACATACGGGAAGTCGCCTTTCTTAAAGATTAACATATTTGTCTTAAGACGTTTTCCAAGACGCTGAGAAGCAACTAGTCAGTGTTGCCAACTCCTATTTGTAGGTTAGCTTCGCCTGTAAAATATCACATGGTGAAATTTTCTTGGGGTGGGCTGGCAACATTGCGAGCGCACCACTTTCGCGTTTGCCTTACGATATTTTCCGTTAAGGTTGCAAAAAACGCACCACCTTCTGTTGGTGAACTGTCTTTTTATCCCTACTCACAGTCGTTGTAGGTTTCCCTGACCGCGTTGCGCTACTCATTCGTAGCTCCCCAATTTTCTCACGATCGTGGGTGGCCACCGTGTCGATACACAGGCCGATGGTCGAAATCTCAGGAGAAAGGTTGTTACGCTTCCTCCCCCTACAACATTTGGAGTTCTAGGAGTAATTTATGCTAAGTAGTAATGCGTCCCGTAGCCCGAGATCAAAGAATGACGCCTGAGACCACTCAGCCAAGGTGTGAGACTTTAAAGAAAAATCGTTTTAAAAAAAATACAAAAAAATACAAAACTTGTCATTTTCTGTGAATGATCCAACTGAGAGATTTTATCCATAACAAGGTACAGACCCGTGACGACGATTGGTGGAATTAAATCATTGTGAAGATCTACCACCATTTCAAGCGGCGATCTCGTACAACGACCAAGTGCTATTTCCATGCTAGTAATGACATTAACGACGGAAGCGCTTGAACTGCAATTACCCAGTTATTCATCCTTTTTCCACGAAAATAAATTATCCATTCCCTAAGCGGAGACATCAAAGACAAAATTAAAACGCACGTTTGAACATATCGGTCCTGCTCCATTTCAAAGAATGGACTTCTACAGGCCCCGCAGCGCAGGTTCTTATCAAAAGCCCGTACTTTATTCCTACCGGAGAGGAAATGTGGTGGGGGGAGGGCAAGGATAAACCTTAACTGGAAGGGGGAGGGGGTTGTTGCCCTGATACAAAAATGAAACATTACGTTCGATGAGCTACGCTATCTTCCACGGTTTAAATTTCAATGTCGTTTTTCTCCCAAAAACTCACTGAAGAGCCTGGCTACGAGGTGAATGAAAAAACAATTTGGAGCGTCCGCCCGTATGTTTTGAGTAGATAAAAACTGGCGCCGTAGATTTATGGGGAGGCTGACTCTGAGATGAAGTGGCGCCTGGCCTTGTCGTCACGAGATGGTGGAGAATATGATGATGTGACTTTAGATGAGACGTAAGTACATATACATATGCACGGACGCGGTAAAAATTTTCGACGTCTCTATTTTCTCCGGCGTTTCACCAAGTAGTCATGCAACAAGTCTTCTCTTGTAACCTAGGAGACGTGGAGAAATATCAGTTGCATACGAATTCTATTTACTACATACAGGCACGTATCTAGGAACATATTTCGGAGGGCTTAGACTGTCTCATTAATAATAATAATAATAATAATAATAATAATAATAATAATGATGTTTCAATTAAGATAACTATATAATAATTACATTGAAATAAATGAATACTAATTAAAATAAACAAATTAATTAATATGATATTGTTATTATTACATCAACATGTAAAATACGGAATAAGAATAGAGATATAACAGCATATATTCATTAATTTTTATCTAGTAGTTAAGATCTGCATAATTTGTGTAAAAACAAGTGCCATGGCATATAAAGTAATATCAAATACGTGAAGAATTGAATATTTGTTGAATATCAAAAAAAGGATGTTAGATCCACTTGGAGCAAAGTAAAGTTCCTGATTAATATTTTATGCATATTATTACAAGTACTACAAGTAGTATGCATAAATCTTGGACACTGTCTGTTCTTGAAAGCCGTATTTATCCCAAACCTTGCCTTCCAATAAGTTCAGAAGAAATTATAACCATCAGTTTTGCAATAAACGATAAACAAGTATATTTTAATTATTTAATTTTTGTATTTGGTAATTCTTTCGGAGGATGGGGCTGATGTGGACCCCTTGCTAAATACGTCTTTGACTACGTACATTGTAAGATCTTTCGGATAAAAGTATTAGTTCGGCCATCACATTGTACTTACATGGTTAGTACTGTCTGAAGTGTGTAAACGTAAGAAAATTTGCTCTGAGAAACATCTCTCCTCCAAAAGTTGTAATAGCCTACAGCAGGCTTGAATATCTCACTTGAACTTGTGGAGGCAGGCGAGTTTTTCCGTGCTGTGCGAGCTTCCCGCTTGTACACCGAAAGAACGCGATCGACTAAGCCTCTTCCCTCACTCCTTTCCACCCCTCTTACAATACTACAGTGCCGCTGCTCTCTCTGAAGTCCACACTAGGGATGGCCAGATCCGGATCCAAAACAATTTCGGATCCGGATCCGTTTGGTCATTCTTCATGAGCGCTTCTTTGGAAAGTAAGAATGTGTTTATAACATATTGTTACCTGCTTACATACATACATACATATATATACATATACATATACATATACATATACATATACATATATATATATATATACACACACACACACACACACACACACACACACCCACACACACACACACGCACACTAATGTCCAAAATTAAAGCAACAAACGGAAATTATTTCCCTTGTGTCCATTTGACCACAATATGATCAGGTGATAGTAATATTTATGATATCATAGACAACTGGTTTAAGATAGAAAATAAACAAACTTATTGTGCCAGGATTCAGGGGTGCCCCCCCCCCCCAAGGCCAATGGCGCATCCCCCCAAAATCATGTCATGTGTTTCCCCCAAATCATATCATTCGTGCCCTTAAATCATATCGTAATCCCCACAAAATATTTAATTACGACAGCATGTCTACCGAAATTAACTTTTTTCTTAGCTTTACTGAAAATTATAATTGATCTGCCCCTCCTCCTTAAACAGGGGTGTCATCACGCAAGACCACCCCTACAATCGTTCATCATAATCGAGAATATCGTGTGGATCCCACTTTATACTGTAGGTTCAGTCCCGATTTGCCTTAGAGTGCAAAAAGTGGACTTAAAACACCAAATCAATCAATCGAGAATATCGCTTGTCTTGTAATGCAGCTTTAGTATACAAATTTCATATTCATATCATTAAAGTATGAAACACACATCGTAGCAACAAATTATTGCGAGCGAAGCGAGCAAGAAAATGTTTACATTCATTTTTTTGCAGGCTTTGAAGAATATTAATTTAATGGGGTGTCAATACTTTCTTAAGATCCCGAGATATTTAGTCCTTTCCTTTTCCAGCTTTTCCTTTGGCACATTCAGGGTCGAAAACGTGTGGATGCCTTATCGCTAGATACAGTCTCCAAAATGTAATGTTCGAACTCTCTCTCCACTACAGAAATCCCTTGACAATCTTAAGATTTAACACTTTCTATCTCCCCCTTTAAATTTCATACTCAATCCTACCACCAAAGTTTCCATGCCAATTTTAGACTTACTGTTAATATTGAAGAGTAGATGAGTAGATATTGCCTCCTCCAAAAAATTAATTCTCACACCGGAATTTCGGCAACAGTCTAAAACAATAGTAATGCACAAAAATTGGATACCCCCTTCAATTTAATGCTCAATCTCCCTCTAACTAAAGTACTCGCCATAATCTAAGATCTAGAGTTGGATACTGTCCCCCCAAAGTTTAATTCAGAATCCCCCTCAGAACCCACGTGTCAATTAAGGCCCAGTATATAGGAGTTCGATACCCCACCCCCCTTTCAATAATGCCCTAAACACTTCCATTTCTTCATCTAATGGATTAAATATCGTGCATTTAAGGTGTAAAAATTTTACATATGTTTCAGAAATGATATAAATGTTGAATTTTATATTATTTGAAGGGAAAAAAATCGCTCCCAAAAATCTCGATGGCGCAACCTGCGCCATAAAACCCTCCTACGGGCACCCCTTCCAGGATTTATCAACAAAAAAATCACGATAGCAACAGGTTAAACTTGGCAAATTTATCAACAAAAAAAATCACACGAGGAAAGGATTTCTGTTTGTTGCTTTAATTTTGGACACACACACACACACACACACACACACACACACACACACACACACACACACACACACACACACACACACACACACACACACACACACACACACACACCACACACACAAAGGGGTCTATGTGATGGCAACTTATCAAAAATTCTAATTCCATTGAATTAAACAGTGTATATACAATAAAAGTAGGCAAAGGCATCTCTTATAGTTTCCAGTCTTTGTCCTACGGAAATAAGAAGAATAAGCTACTTGTACAGTGTCTCTCAAAAGTTTTAGGACAACGACATTTTAAACTAAGCAACCCAATTTACACAAGGCGTTGGTGGGTTGCGTGTAGAGTTAGGCTAAATTTCAGAGTTGCCACATGCACAATAGGTATTTATGAAATACGCGAAAGAAATGAGAACAAATATTATTGTATAAAATTATTAAAAATATCAATATTATATTGCAAATGACAAAATTCTTTCTTAAAGAAAAAACTAGGTTTTCTAGTATTTCATCGCTGATGAGCCTACAGAAAGGATAACAGGTTAAAGGAAACGAAAGGTGATAAAGAGAGAAGAAAGAGAAAGCGAAAGGAGAAGAGGAAAAGTAGAGGAGAGAAGAAAGAGAGGATAGACGAGGAGAGTAGAGTAAAAGAGAGAAGAAGGGAAGAACCAAAATAAGAGGAGAAGAGTGCAGTGGAGTCGGAAATCGAGGAGATAAGAGTTTGAGTTGGTGTTTTAAGTCCACTTTATGCACAGTAAGGCTAATCGGGACTGGACCTACAGTTTAAAGTGGGATCCGAACCACTTGTGCCTCCAACGGGTATCGAACCCGGGACCCCTTGATTACAAGGCAATGACGCTACCACTGCGCCATGGGGGAGGCCCTCGAGGAGATAAGAGAAGTGGAGAATAGTAAGATGGACTCGAGTGGGAAAAGGGGTATAATTAGTATATCCTGAATTGCCACAAATATAAAGAGTTATATCATTAATATTTGTCAATGTCTTTGAGGCAGTACACAATTGTCGTTAGAGTAGCATAATTCACGATCTTCTACATGAAAATATCCCTTTGAAGGTCCATCAATTCACTTTCTCCTTTTATATACACAGGGTGTTTCTAAAGGTCGTTTACAACGCTTGGGAGGTGATTCCTCACACGAAAACAAGCAAAAAGTGTAAGTTCCATTTTTACGACTGAGGCTTCGTTTCCGAGATAGGAGCCTCGCAAAAGGTGACAAAGTGAACGTCACACCTAACTGGGACGAATACTATCACAGTTAGAGAGGCGGTTCCAAGGGAATCATCAATGAATCGTATGTGCTCAGTCCGGAAGTCACTATGAAAAGTTCACTGCACGCATGCGCAATGGAGTCCTCAAAGGAATTGGGGATTTCCAGCAAGAACAATGCATGGAAAGGATATGTAACGCAGCATGAAGGACCGTGACAATGAGAAATGCGTTAAAGACAACACATCCTGAACTCAAACATCAAAACATGAGCACGGAACACAAAATCCGAAAAGTTGAGCACGGTTGCATACCCCAGTTACACGCAAGGAATGAACGAATCATGTCATGTGCCATACGAGAGACACATTACTCCACCAGGAGGAGGAAAAGAAAAACACAATATCAGATGATTGCGACAACGTGTATTTTTACACGTGACAACTACGTAATATCCTCCCCCACACACACAACAAACAACAAATGCTACAATGTCTTACGCAAAGTAACATCTTCAGTTGGTGTACAGTGAGACGCGCTGTCTGTGCGAAAGACATTGTAGCATTTGATGTTTGTTGTGTGTACGTGGGGGGGAGGATATTACGTAATTGTCGCGTGTAAAAATACACGTTGTCGCAATCATCTGATATTGTGTTTTTCTTTTCCTCCTCCTGGTGGAGTAATGTGTCTCTCGTATGCCACATGACATGATTCGTTCATTCCTCGCGTGTAACTGGGGTATGCAACCGTGCTCAACTTTTCGGATTTTGTGTTCCGTGCTCATGTTTTGATGTTTGAGTTCAAGATGTGTTGTCTTTAACGCATTTCTCATTGTCACGGTCCTTCTTGCTGCGTTACATATCCTTTCCATGCATTGTTCTTGCTGGATGCAACGTACTCCAGTTGGACACCAGTCGTCGATAAGTTACTCCGCTACTCCTCTAGTCGGGAACATGAGAATCTCTGCAAATCATCAGGGCTTGCTGGGCAGAAAAGAAACACAACACAGTATTCAAAGTTAAACGTAGTTTTTATAAGCACTTATATTTCCTATCGTATGTGTACTTACAAGCAAGGCACAGATTTGCTTACGTTTCTGCCTGAAGAGGAACAATTCTATATCATATTAAATCACATCACAATCACTACAGACACTTGCATATAGAATTAACGTTGGACAAGACAAACATAAATACACGAAAGTTTCTGTACTTAATTATTATTTCGAGTATAGCCAGAATGAATCGAAAATAGTTACCATTACATTTTTCCGGCATTAACTGTTACCACGTTCTTGTTGATTCTTCACCTTCACCTGTTTTTTTAAACTCAGTCTGTCGTCAGGTGAGAAACATTCAGGTGTGTTCACTTCCTCTGCTGAGATGAGAAAGTGACGTCAACACGAACAGATTATGACATATTTATAAACATCTACACAAGTTCCAAACACAACTGTATCAATCCAACCATAACTATCTGTGACAACTTGAACATTATTTGAAGTAACAAACATTTCAAAAATCCTAACGTCTTACAAATATAAAACCTTAAACTCTCAGGTTCGTTACATGGAAATCCCCAATTCCTTTGAGGACTCCATTGCGCATGCGTGCAGTGAACTTTTCATAGTGACTTCTGGACTGAGCACATACGATTCCTTGATGATTCCCTTGGAACCGCCTCTCTATCTGTGATAGTATTCGTCCCAGTTAGGTGTGACGTTCACTTTGTCACCTCTTGCGAGGCTCCTATCTCGGAAACGAAGCCTCAGTCGTAAAAGTGGAACTTACACTTTTTGCTTGTTTTCGTGTGAGGAATCACCTCCCAAGCGTTGTAAACGACGTTTAGAAACACCCTGTATACATTCCAGATGCAGAACAATGTAGCCACTGTTATTACAAATAATGAGAATCTAAAAAAAGAGAGCACTTCGTAAGGATGATCGAACCTGGGACTTCTAGCAGCCCAATCGAGAACACTAGCCACTACACCACGCCCTTATCTTCCTTTGAAACAACAGCTTTAAGTATTCCGCCCCTCCAATATTCTAAATGTCGTTGGGTATACATGTAGTTAAACTTATACTTTAATTTTGAATTGCTTTCTTGTAGCATAGCAGCTACCTTCGAGAAATAATTTGATGTGATGATGAAAAACGAGAATATTAGTAGTTGTGAAAATGCGAGTTATTTCTTCTAACTTATTATTGGGTTAGTTATTATGAATGGAAAATATCTAGAGGCTTGAATATTGCAGAACGATGCTCTCTTCCTGTGATACTGCAACAGACGAAATGCTTGTTTACTGACAGAAGTCTCGTGTCCAGAACAGTCTTATGAAATGTATATGCTGTTGCGTAAGATAACACGAAATAATTACACCGTTTACAAAAAATTTTGTGAACTGCCAAATGTGAAAAACGTTATTACGTACACAGGCGGAACATTTTATTCATGAAATCACATCACATTTGACAGTGTTTGTCAAGAGATACTCGTGGGACACTGTGTTAAGGAGCCGGACTAAATGCTTGTTATTTTTCTTCCTCGAAGAACAACAATTTTTAAGGTAGAGCAACAGTAGTTCCGCTCTTTCTAATTTCTTTTAAATTCTTGCACATTCCTTTAATTGGGTTAAAAATAAATAAAAATATTGCTTGCATTTCTGTCATTGACGTAGACCAGGCACGTATCCAGGATTTCTTTGAGGAAGGGGCCAGACCCAAAATTATAAATTTATATATATATATATATATATATATATATATATATATATATATATATATATATAGAGAGAGAGAGAGAGAGAGAGAGAGAGAGAGAGAGAGAGATTACAGAACAGTTCAAATTGTGCGAGCGCCATTAAAAATTCACGATAATTCTATGTCTATGTTTAGAAAATAATATATTTATAAATTAATTGTTGCGTACTAGAAATTATTATTACAATAAAGAACATGTCTAATTGCGAGTAAACAAAAAAATAATAAAGAGACATTTTCGCATCACTACTGCAGTTCGAAAAAGTCTGGACAGGGATTAAAGTAACGCACTGTCCCGACTAATTCGGTGAATTGGACATCTTATAGCCTTGCATCAATGATTATAAAACTGAAACAACCCCATATTGCAGCCTGGACTTTTGCGCAAGAAGCAGATTCCTTTATGCAAGAACAAAATTGAAATTTTTATACATTTAAAATATCGACGATGTTATTTTCGTAGTTTTTTATAGGTTCACATTTAAATATTTCATGGTTCGAGGGGGAGCATGATCCGCATGAGGATGAGTAATGAATAATAAAATAAAGAAGGTCACATACATAGAAGAGGACGGATCTTCAAACCTCTTAGATTACGAGTTCAAGCCCTAAATATGAGGATTTCAACCTTAGACCTCAATTTCAAAATTATGAACAAAATGCCTATTTACACTAAACTTCTCATAGAGGACAAAATAGTTTGTAACTGTGAAACTACTCCTGAATGCAAATTGACATTTTTTCATGTGAGTAAGAATTAAATGTGTGGTACACAGAGATACGTTTTGCAAAAACAATTAACTGTGCCCTGTCCCAGCATCTCTGGAGCAAGGCCACGCAGAGCGGAAGAGAAGGGGAGAGTGGACAGAGCGAAACAGTGCACGCTGCTGGGAAGGCTGGTAACAGCAGTGGCTTTCCTCCCTCCACGCAATCCCGTTCCTTTACGTGTTCATCGTTGCTCAGATATTTGTTTTCGTTCATCTGCTCCAGAGATAAGTGGGATCAGTAGCGTACGCAGGATTTCATCAAGGGGGGTGTTATTTCGAAAACTTTCTACAAATTCACATTACCATTGTTTTATTATACTTTATTTAATTAATTAATAATAATAATTAATTAATTAATTATTATTATAATTAATTTAATTACTACTAATAATTATTATTAATGCAGCTGCTATTTATGACAGAAATAGAACAAAATTACATTTCTTTTGTTTCTTTGTTACAAAATAATTGTCTAGTCAACGGTTATTTGTATATGATAAGTGAGACATTTTAAGTGTGAAGAAAATCCATAAAAACAAGCAAATATATTAAATTTATTGAAATAATCGAAATATGAAACTCATTCAAGGAGACGCGCTGGTCTAGTCTGACAACTTCGTGGGATATCCGGGTTCGATTCCCGGAACTGGTTGGAATTTATCCAGCCTTGTCTCCGCACCCAGCCTCATAGCAATGGGTACCTGAGAGCAACCCTGGTGGATGAAGGCTGCCGGAGCATGGTGCTGATCACATCACCTGCAAAATAGTTCGAGATCAAGAATCTTTGGGGCCCACCACACCACTACGTGTGCCTTCATGGCACGGTGCTATATGCACGGGGGAATTTACATTACCTTTACCTATGGAACTCGCCCAGGATGATGATGAAGCGCGAGAATACATGTTGCTAAATTCCACTGAGTCTATGTGTTCGTTGAAAAGTAAGTTTATAGACATTCCAACACATTTATCACTTCTAGGTGATTCACAAAGCACTTCTTCAACATTATTTAATGATGTGGATGTAGACTCAGCATCACTTGAGAGTTCACAAGGGGATGCGAAATCAGTACAGAGAAGAACGTTTGCAATAAGGTCGGCACACAGCGACGAAGCAAGGAATTTTCACAATTCTCGCGAGAGTCACTGCGCGTCATTTTGCAAAAAAAAATTGCAAAATTGAAATTTGCTGCCGCTTAGATTGTGTTTGGAATGTTGTTTTTTTCTTCATGCTGCATGGGAATAATAATTCAAATTATTATTATTATTATTATTATTACTGTCGCAGATCTTTGACTGTGATAAATTAGCCATTTTTTTCTACAGCATATTCCATAATATTTCAAAAGCTCAAGAGGGGGGGTTTAAACCCGGTAACCCCCCCCTTGCGTACGCCACTGAGTGGGATTGAGTGTAGTTCGCATGCATGTAACAAGTAAATAAACTTATTTCAGAATTAAAATTCCACAGAATTTTAAAACATTTCCTTCAGCAATGAATGACTGAAAACGGATCAAAATCTAGTAGTCTAAAATTCATTTGAAGAATTGAAAGTATATATTTACTAGATTCCAAGTTATAAGGAACTATTTCGTAGATGTTCGTGTAACCGTTATAAAATTAGAAATAAATTATTCACAAGCTTAGATATACTAATACGAAGAAAGAAATTCAGAGTTAAATTTCAAATGCATGTGTATAATGTACTTTTAGAAGTACGGAGCTATTTCAGAGTATTGAACTTTTTGTTGCAGGATAACGTTTACAATATTGAGGCGAGAGAATGATTAAGAATTGTTGCTCCAAGAGAAACGAAGGGCGTAGTGTATTGGTTAGATTTCTTGAAAGCATTGATTGGGGCCCCAGGTTCGATCCTCCATACTAGGTGTTTTTCCTTTTTTTTCTAAAAAAAAAACATATCTCCCCTTCTATTAAACAAGAGCATGGTAACATTATTTTTAATAGTAGTGTAATGTGGCTACATTATTCTGCATATATATATATATATATAAAAGAAGAAAGTGAATTGATGGACGTTCAAAGGGATATTTTCATGTAGAAGATCGTGAATTATGCTACTCTAACGACAATTGTGTACTGCCTCAAAGACATTGACAAATATTAATGATATAACTCTTTATATTTGTGGCAATTCAGGATATACTAATTTTACCCCTTTTCCCACTCGAGTTCATGCAAGGATACCTCCGCAAATATCGAATGCAATTTTTCAACATGTTCAACTCTGTTAAATGTTTTCGCCGATTCGTTCTACCTTCGTCTTCTTTGTTACAACAAGTATTATTTGCACATTAAGTTACATGTAGGAGGAGAGTTGCATCTACATTTCACATTAGTCAGCTCCTTCTATCTGCTTTCAAGAGCTAAAGCTTGTAGGGTAGTGGTTATCGTTAAGGATTGTCAACCTAATGGTCGTAGGTTCAAACCCCTCCGGTGGCAGAGAATTTTCTTAAGTTTTAGACATATCCCATTGTGTTCATTGTCCACGCCGTGTGAAACTGAATGATTCAGTTTGAAATTAGCGATGGGGGGAGGGGAAATATTAAATTACAAAATCTCCATTTCAACGAACCGAGAAGTGGACAAAAATTGGATAATTATTATAAATATTAAAATTACATTCATGTTTTTAGTGGCATAATCGCAGGTAAAATCAAAGATTTTACGTGAAAGATTTCATCTTGCTCTGAACTCAGCCAAAAGGCATTTGACACCGATCTAATACATTCTCCAATAAATTTCAAAATGTCATTGAATGTTTCATGTCAATAATTTGATCAATGCATCAATTCTTGACGCCGAGACGATATTTTCTCCAACTACCTCTTCTCTTCTTTCGTCTCCATTCTCTTCTATTTTTCACTTCTCAATCTTATTCTTCTCTTCCCTCCTTCTCCTCTGCTTTTATCTCATATCACCTTCTCTACTTTTCTCGCATCTTGTCTCAATCCCACTCTTCTCCACTTCTCTTATCTCCTCGATTTCCGACTCCACTGCACTCTTCTCCTCTTCTTTTCGTTCTTCCCTTCTTCTCTCTTTTACTCTACTCTCCACTCCCTCTTCTTGTCTCCTCCCCTCCTCACCTCTCGGTTTCCTTCTCTCTTCTCTTCTCTCTTTTTCCTTCCTCATCCCTTCTCGAATCTTTTTCCTTTCTTCTCACTACTTCTCCTCTCCTCGTCTATCCTCTCTTTCTTCTCTCCTCTACTTTTCCTCTTCTCCTTTCGCTTTCTCTTTCTCCTCTCTTTATCACCTTTCGTTTCCTTTAACCTGTTATCCTTTCTGTAGGCTCATCAGCGATGAAATACTAGAAAACCTAGTTTTTTCTTTAAGAAAGAATTTTGTCATTTGCAATATAATATTGATATTTTTAATAATTTTATACAATAATATTTGTTCTCATTTCTTTCGCGTATTTCATAAATACCTATTGTGCATGTGGCAACTCTGAAATTTAGCCTAACTATACACGCAACCCACCAACGCCTTGTGTAAATTGGGTTGCCTAGTTTAAAATGTCGTTGTCCTAAAACTTTTGAGAGACACTGTACATATATTTAAAATATTTAATTTACATTCGACAACACACACTCAGACTTGAAATCAGAGGCGTTTCGTGAACGCACGCGGCGCATGCCGCGCATGCGTCAACTATGGGGAAAAGGACAGCCCGCTCTGCGACGACATTCCTGAGCATTTCTACATTCTAATTTCTTCATATAGGAGAAGTATTTATTTTACACGAGAGCGCTCAACTAAGCTTATATTACATTTCTTGGATCTGAAGTGACGCATGCGTCAATTGAGGGAAATGAATTTTTACTTTCTTTCACTTCAGATCATGAATGTCGTCGCAGAGCAAGCCGTACTCCCTCCCACAACCGACGCATGCACCGCACGCGTTCACGAGACGCCTCTGCTTGAAATACATCTACAAACACAAGTAAAAAATGTTATGGGATGCAGTAATCTAAAAAAAAATTGCAGCTATCTTTTCCTTCCTCGATAAAATTTAAAGCTAAATCGTGGGGGGGAAGCTCGCCTCAGGTCATTTATAAATATGTGTAAATTCAATTTTTTACGTCTACGCAGAAAAAGTCACGCAGGATTCTCGGAGCCAATAATTCACTCAGATTTCCCGGTGAGTAGCCACTCTGTCACCCTATGGTGGGGGATGCAGGGGTGAGTTACCCTCACCTCACCCTAGGAAATGTTTCTCCTCCCATTGAGTATGCAGCACCCTTTAATCAATTGAAGGGCTCTGGTGTAAAACATGGTAAGTGACATTTTGGTAATTTTTGAGTTACAAAGTAAAATGTGTCATCCTTCGATGTTCGAGTGAAATTGCAATGTTATACAATTTGCACTGGACTCAGTGAAGCCTTCTTAAATTGGTAAACACAACACGAAAACAATGTATCTACAGTATAGCTTCTAATAACCCTTTTTTCTTAATGAACTCAGAAATGACCAAAATGTCACTTACCATGTTTTTTACACCCGAGATCCGAACCAGTATGTGTCTCCATTGGGTATCCAAACAGGGAATACTTGATTAGGTTACCACTATGCCATTTTGACGCCATTGGGGAGACCCCTCATACTGGGAAGGGTCCAGGGTTCGAATCCTGGCCTGGGCATGGATGTTTGTGAGTGCCCATTCATCAATTTCATATCATCATCGCTCATCCCCATCTTCGCAAATTAGCCAAAAGTGGCACAAGAACCGATGTAAAAAAAAAGCAAATCAATCCATGAATAATACTGGGAAGAAATCAAAGGAAATGGACCATATTAATGTGACGTCACGCTGCATAGTGTTGTTTATTCCAACCAAATATTAAATAGTTTTGGAAAGTTGTGCAAGGATGTGAAAATGAAAATTTCGACAGTTTTGTTCACCTCAACTATTCTATTTCCATAATTAACAGCTTTTCAAACGCTGAAACTTGTCCATTGTTCAGGCACATTTCTATTCAGCACGGTCCTCATTTCTCACAACAAATAGATTCAAGCAACAATGGAAAAGTAGCCCTTGTTTCCAAGGTGGCCCGCTTTACGAAAATCATATTAGTATTTTACACTATGTAGAAAAATAAAACTGTCTATGGCTGTCGGCAGCTATATTATGTAAGTTATTGTGTTGGGGAGCGACGAGATTAGTCGTCGATGTTATTTTGAGGTAATTAAGTAAGTAAGTAAGTATGTAGGTAAGTACATTCTTGACATTAACGAATGTTCACATATTATACACATTTTGATAGCTCATTTCATTTTTTTATAACTTTTCTTGTGGCAAAACAAATATACCTATTTTTGTTTAAGAATGTGGTCCAGACACGAGTTCCTAAAGTGGTCCATGTCTGATTTGATTTACTTAACTTCGTTTTTTGGCACTTTTGGCTAATCGCGAGGATGAGATTAAGAAATGATATGATGAAATCGATGAAGGGACACTCACAAAGAACACCCATACCCAGGCCGGGATTCGAACCCTGGAACCCCTGGCGTCGTAGAGGCTATGCGCTATGCTAACCACTCCGCCACGGAGGTAGGCTATTTGTTATTATAATGCATGCCACCAATCAAAAGTTTGAGACCAACAATTTTTTTTCTAGTAAATTGTAGAAACTTGAATAGAAATGTTTACTTGAGCACAAGCAACACTTTCTAAACAACTATAAGGGGTTGCCCACCTTTAGGATCTTGGTTCCCAACGTGGCTCATATATAACAGTTTTGTAATTCTTTCTTTTTTTTAAAAAAAAAAAAAGAGTTACAATTTTACAAAATACCCATTTGGTAGACGTTGTTAATTAGTTATAGGAGTTATTTCTTTTAATTTTAGAAATTTATCTCTCATTAGAGGTTTGTAAATTGCCTTAGAAGCTTAACTAGGGCCACCTTTGGTTCACCTACCTTATTATGTTATTATAGGTTTATGTAGCTGTTGACGATATTCAATGTGAATTTAGTTTCACTGAGCAGTGATAGAAAGAGGTTTAGAGACATTGCTTGGCATGATCTCAACAACGGTAAAACCTGGCTACTGGCCTGACCGCTCTTTCTTCCCCGCGAAGCTTAGTGTTGGTCACTAGACGAGATAAGCTACTATTTGAAACTAGACAGCATTTTCACGAGACAAAGTACCGTCTCGTGGGCAACGCTAGTTAAAATGTGTGTTTCACCCACTTATGGCATAGAGAGCTGAGATATTACTGCACTTTGCCTCATCCCAAGGTTCGTCCATTTTAGTGGCATCCAAATATCCCAAATTTTCGCAAGTTCCGGTTGCCACCATCAAACGTTCGTACCCGAGCTTCTGAGCGAAACTGATGGCAAGGACCATCACAACTGTGTCCATCGTTCGGAGTCCACCTTTCTAGAATTTGCAGGCAACACCATTTAGAGCGTGCAGGAACATTAGAGGGTTTGCTGTTCCTGAGAGCACGGTGAAAGTCAATCTGTGTTTGCGTCAACAGTGGCCTTCCTTTAATCTGCGCAGGAGGAAACAATGATTATGATTCGAGGAGGATGACGCTTTATGAGGAAGTTTAGATAAAATTTATTTATTTTCATCATCCACACGAAGGAACTGGAACAAATTTTGGAGAACATTCCTTTGGTTGCCTACACCCCTTCAAATTGTCTTTCCTCTTTGGCTGTTGTGAGGCTCGTGGTGCGATTCGTGTCAAAAACCACGTCTTCTGGTCGAACTGGATTGAACTGTGATGTATGTCAGATTCAAACAAAGTTAGTTACTGCCGCATCATCTATGACAAGCATACCTAGTCGTATTTCAGGGTGGTAAGTAAATTTCTTCTACACATGGCAACAAATCGGACTTAGCTCCCAACCTGCATCCATTTACCGCAAAGGAGGCCGTTCGTCACTTGGCAAGCAATATACATAACCGAGATCAAGTTTCTATCATGTTTTACGGTGACGAGCTGTTTGTTCCTTTTCGCCCGATTTTGTTCTCTCAGGAGGGCGACTGAAGAGAAGAAGATTGTTTTCTTAAGTAAATTATCGAACGACACTGTTCGATGAATTAGATACTCTTCGAAGAAATGGACATTTCCACTCAATTTTTTTACAACAATTTTAAAAACTACACCCTGAAAAAATGACCCCTGCAAGTTCTCGCGTTTCTCTGCGTCCAGTTTAAGGCAGAAACGATACTTCCAAAGTTGCGAGGCTAGCGTTGCGCTGAAAACACGCCGCCGCCATGTTACTACGTCATTACTTAGGGAGAGTTCGTTTGCCGTCTGCTTCGAGCGTCCAGTTCCGGATGGGTAGCCCACGGTGAGCGAACACGTACAGCAGTTTTACAAATCTGTACCGATTTATTGCTTATAAAATTGGTTGCTGACCAGACAGTCAAAAATATATATATTTTAAACTTATATTTATCGAAATTTACCGTAACCTATGTAGTGCAAAAGAAGAATTTTCACATTCCTCACTTTATTTATAAAGCCTATTTAACTTTCTTTTTGATAAAGCAATTTCAGTTTCTGTTCCATTTCTGTTGCGCAAATTATGATCAAATATTTTTGTGCAGATAAGAGAAAATACACTGAGAAGATTACATTGGTTGCACAGTACATATCTATACTTGGTTTATGTAAAATTATTACAAGAAAATAATATGTATAACCATGGGCGTATTTAAAGGGGATTCAACGGGTCCAACCCACCTCTTTTTTGGTTCAGTAAAATTACCAGAGTTACCTGTTCTATCCGCTTGTTCATAAAAAAATCTTCAGACTTATTTCATTCTCTTAAATTAGAGACGAATAGGACGGGATACGGATGGGAAGGAAATTTCGTAATTCTACATAACAGATGGGACAGCAGACCAATGTTTGCAATTTCCTGATAGTTTCGGAATTGTTCCTGAAGCCCAACAATTCTCTTATGTGTGAATTCAACCTTTTCCAAATATCCCAGATTCAGGAATCATACAATTCTGGCATATCTATTATCATAGATTTATCAACATGACTACTGTATATTCTTAATTTTAACAGAATCTGGAATTTTATCATAATCTACATATATACTCTGCTCATCTATGTGATTTTCATATTATTAATATTAATTTATAACAAAAACATAAATATAAATTCGAATGGTTCGACGTTATACGTGATAAGTTTGAGAAAATTTAACCACAACGAAAAGTGGCCCTCTTGTTTTATTTATATCCTCAACTTACACACAATTAGAGTCGCTAGCAGTTTAATATACATATGACTTGCTATATTTTTATTAAGAATATGACACGTCCTTTCCCATTGCACTATTTATTGTTATTAATTACCCTTTCTCTTGTACAAATGTTTATTGTGTTTGTGTTTATCTTGTGTAGTAGTTATGCTGTCTAATGTGTTTCTGTTTGTCTTGTGTAGTATCGGTGGTATGTAACGATGTATCTTGTGTTGTAGTTGTGGTGTCTAGTATGTTTGTGTAGTAGTTTGCTGTCTAGTATGTTTATTTTGTCTTGCGTAGTAGTTGTGCTGTCTAATTGTGTTTGTCTTGGGTAGTAGTTGTGGTGTGTAGTTTGTTTATGTTTATATTGTGTAGTAGTTGTGGTGTGTTTGTGGTTATATTGTGTTATAGTTGTGATGTGTTTGTGTGTGTCTTCTGTAGTAGTTGTGCTGTCTAATGTGTTTGTGTAGTAATTGTGCTGTCTAATGTGTTTATGTTTGTCTTGTGTAGTAGCTCCTCCATTCATATTGGGGGTTAGGCGTAGAGCTGACAACTCTGCACTGTAAAAAGAAATGTCAAGAAACAGCAATATAAGGCCATGGATGTTCCCAAGGTAAAATATTCCGGAGGTAAAATAGTCCCCCGTTCGGATCTCCGGGTGGGGACTACTTTGGGAGGTCCCTGGACTAAGGATAAGATCTTCATTAGGAATAAGGATATTAAATTAGGCACCTGGAATGTTCTGAGCCTTTACCGGCCTGGTGCATTTCAGTGTACAGTTAATGAGATAGTTAAGTATAAATTAGATGTAGTAGCTGTCCAGGAAGTTAGGTGGCCAGGAGAAGGGAATTGTAAATCTAAAAATTATACTTTTTTCTATGGTGGTACTCAAAATCATAATTTTGGAACAGGCTTTTTCATAAATAATAGAATTATCTCGGCTCTTAAAACAGTAGAATTTATTAATGATAGGATATCATATGCAGTTTTACAGGGTAGGTGGTGTAAAATTATTTTAATAAACATACATGCACCAACGGAAGATAAAGATGATAATACTAAAGATGATTTTTATACAGAAGTAGAACAGGTGTTTGATAACTTTTCTCAGTATGATATGAAAATTCTGTTAGGTGACTGTAATGCACAGATTGGCAAAGAAGAGACATTTAAACCCACGATTGGTAAAGAAAGTCTTCATGAATTAAGTAATGATAATGGTATAAGATTGATTACTTTTGCAACCTCAAAGAATTTAATTGTGAAAAGTACCACTTTTAAACATAAAGATATCCATAAATATACATGGTCTTCTCCAGATGGTAAAACTCATAATCAGATAGATCATATTCTCATTGATAAGAGAAGGCATACTAGTATAATTGACGTTCGTACACATAGAGGTGCTGACTGTGCCAGTGACCATTATTTAGTAATTGCTAAATTAAGAGAAAGACTCTCAGTGATAAATCATCAGCAACAAAATCTAAAACTTATAAAATTTGATACAGGAAAGTTTACTGATGAAAGAATTAAGAAAGATTACCAAATTAAACTGTCAAATAGATTTGATGTTTTGCAGGATTTAAATGATGATGAAAATATAAATGAAACAGACGTAAATAAGAATTGGGAGCACATACGTAATGCAATAGAATCAGCAGCTAAAGAAAGTATAGGATACCATAAACCGAGAAAAAGTAAGCCATGGTTTGATAATGAATGTCATAATCTAATAGAAATAAGAAATCAGGCTAGACTTAGGTGGTTAAATAACTCTGATGATACAAATCTAAACAATTATAATAGAATAAAGCGAGAAGTTAACCGCACGTTTAGAAGTAAAAAAAGAGATTACTTGAAAAACAAAATTAACGAAATTGAAACAAACAGCAAAAATAAAAATATCAGAGATTTATATAAAGGTGTAAATGAGTTTAGAAAGGGGTGGCAACCTAAAGTAAACTTGATAAAAGATAAAGACGGTGAATTTCTAGCTGACCCAAGCGATATTCTAAATAGATGGAAGAACTACTTTAATGACCTTTTAAATGTCCATGTAGGAGATAAATCAGAAGTAAATGAAGTCCACACAGCAGAACCTTTAGTTCCAGAACCTAACTTCACTGAAGTTAAAGATGCTATTAAAAGGCTAAAAAATAACAAAGCACCTGGCATTGATTTAATACCAGCTGAGTTAATTAAATATGGTGGAAATTCATTAATATGTCAAATCCATAAATTAATTTGTTTAATATGGAATAAAGAAGAAATCCCTCAACAGTGGAAAGAATCCATAATTGTTCCTGTGTTTAAAAAAGGTGATAAAATGAACTGCAATAATTACCGTGGAATTTCTCTACTCTCAACAACATATAAAAAATTATCTAACATTCTTTTAACAAGACTAACCCCATATGCTAATGAAATTATAGGTGATTATCAATGTGGATTTAAACGTAACAGATCAACTACAGATCAAATTTCTCACATCAGACAGACACTTGAAAAAAAGTGGGAATATAATCAAAATGTCCATCAACTATTCATTGATTTCAAAAAAGCATATGATTCGGTCAAAAGAGATAAATTATATAATATATTAGTAGAGTTTGGAATACCTAAGAAGCTTGTTAGTATGATAAAAATATGCACCAGTGAAACAGAAAGTAAAATTCGTGTGGGTATTAATATGTCTGACAAATTTGCAATTCATGATGGATTAAAACAAGGAGATGCATTATCTCCATTGCTCTTTAATTTTGCTTTAGAATATGCTGTTAGGAAGGTAAAAGAATCTAAATAAGGACTAAAATTAAATGGTGTGACTCAGTTGTTAGCATATGCAGATGATGTAGACTTACTGGGGGATGATGTGAATACAATTAAGAATAATGCTAAAATATTTTTCAAAACTGCTAAAGAGATAGGTTTGGAAGTTAACAAAGAGAAAACTAAATATATGATTACAGGCCGAAACCAAGTGTTAGGTAATAATCAAAATCTAATTATTGATAACAACTCGTTTGAACCAGTTTCCAAATTCAAATACTTAGGAGTAATATTAACAAATGAAAATTATATTAAAGAGGAAATAAAAAGTAGGCTTAATTCCGGAAATGCATGTTACTTCTCTCTTCATAAACTTTTGTCTTCTCGTTTAATATCTAAGAAACTAAAAGTTAAAATATACAAAACAGTAATTTTGCCTGTAGTATTATATGGATGTGAAACTTGGTCCCTTACATTGAAAGAGGAACATAAATTGAGAGTATTTGAAAATAAGATCCTTAGGAAAATCTTTGGACCTAAAAGGGATGAGGAGACAGGTGAGTGGAGAAGGTTACATAATTTAGAACTACATAATTTGTATTCATGTCCAGATATTGTTAGAATGATTAAATCAAGAAGACTTAGGTGGGCAGACCATGTGGCACGAATGGGAGAGGAAAGAGGAGTTTACAGGATTCTTGTTGGGAAACCTGATGGTAAGAGACCTGTAGGAAGGCCAAGACGAAGATGGACCTAAGGGAAATCGGTAGGGATGGAAAAGAGTATATAGAACTTGCTCAAGATAGGGAAAGATGGAAGGCCTGTGTTGCTGCAGCCATGAACCTTCGGGTTTAAGAAGGCTAGAAAGTTAGTTTAGTGAGTTAGTTAGTTAGTTCGGAATTTCTGCGATAAGAAACTGCATTGAGACTGTCAAATCAGTATTTTTTTCCCCCTCGAGTAATCTTAAAGATATTTGTTTTTTTAAAACGCAGTGACACAAGATGAACAGAAAACTATCAATACTAGCGTGACTTCGTGACTACATACACACAACTTTGTCGGGTCCAGCACCCCCTGCTCCCCAACAAGCTTCCGGCCAGCAGTGTCCTGGATTTTCACTTACGAAATAAAGCAACCCTAATCATACCAAAAGTTGATCCACCCCCCCCCCCCCCCGTGAACTATATATACGTCCATGTGTATAACAATATCCCATACTGAAATGGTACGATATATATTTTGAATTTTGTACTGCGAAAAAAGCCGCCTCATCTCGTTACCCCGAATGCATTAATTGGTTGGTTCACGTCTTCACCACTAAGGATCCTATCGAGACGAGACATGGCAGCCTAGGTCTCGTTCTCGTTGAGAGTTGTAAATGTCTGTCTCGTGTTTATTTGTAAATGTCTCATTGACAGTCTCGTCTCAATTTATAAACATCCGTCTCGGTTTGGAAGGGCAATTCTCGTTCTCGTCTCAAGTCTCGAAAAATATAGAATTAACAACGTATGCAAAGACTTATCATTATAAAAACAAAAAAAAACTTTCTTAATATATATATATATATATTTTTACTCCTCGTTTCGACGCTACAGCCCTCGAAAACTGAATATTATCCTGCTTATATATGCAAACCAAACTGCAGATTCAGAATTACCAGGAATGAACTGGCGTTGTAATTATTATACACAAAATTCATGATTTATCCGAGGAAGTCTCATGTTCCAGGTTTGACTCTCGACTTGGGCATGACTGTTTCCTTGTGAGTGACATTTCATTGAACTGGAAATTGTTACATGGGAGGATGTTTGCTCGAGACTTTGGGTTCAGCTAAGGGGATGCTTCTATTGTTAATGTTAGTGTTGCTCACGAGACGAGACATTTTCAGTCTCGTCTCATAAAAGGAGCTGGGACAAGTGAATGTTTTCGAAATGAGATGGGACAGAAGAAATAGTTCGTCTCGTATCGTGGCAGGTTGATGATACTTAGATTGTGCACTTGGTGGTAGTGTGTGTGTGGGGGGGGGGGGGTGTACTCCTGCACCCCGACTTCAAATAGTGCTTGTAGTCATTCATCTTCATTGTAGCCATTAGCCAAAAGTGGGAAGAAATGTGATGTTGGACAAGATACATACTAAATTAACCATGCGTTCTCATCGTTGCGGTTAAACAAAGTGAACGGAAAAGCGACGTAAAAGTAGGCTAAATACAAAAATTTGCAATATGTATATATTAACTTAAGAAAACTGTCATTTACTGCAGGAAATTTAAAAACTCACCGTACCTTTTTATACCGTATCACCTCTTATATTGCAGAAATTGGTGTGTAAACCAGTGTTCTAAAAGTATTATCTTAAAATTTGCGAAGAAAATATTATGACGAAAATAATTGTAATTCCAGAAAAGGCATTCCTATAACATCAAGTTCTTGCCAGTCAGAACCAACCTATTGTCACGAGCCGGAAATAAAATGCTGGGTAATCAAAAACGCCAGCACTCCCCGGGTGACGAGAGGTCGCCAAGGAGAGTCTTGATCGAGGGAGCGAAGCGCGAAGTGTGTTGCGAGTGACAGTGTTAAGTCGGTCCATTTAAAAAGTTTGGGCGAACCCACTGAGGACACCTTCAATGGACCGATACAGCGCCACCTAGCCGAGGAACCGCGAAGGAAACCAGGTACAGTGGTGACACTTTGGGTTTTATCATTGTCAGTGTTTAGATATCTTGCTGGCTCGTGCGTGATCCCCCCTCACTTGTGCGATTCTATTAAATATTGGTAAAGAGCAATGAGCGTAATTTATTCCATTCTTCATACACACATCCTCTTGCAGCCAAGCAGTTTAAGCCGGCGAATGGCCTAAACGTAACACTATGTATTCGCAGTGAACAAGGCTGTTCACGTATTCAGGCATTGACTGTTACAAGGTTTGCTTTGTCGCCCTAATGGGAAAACCCTCTACCGAGTGGCTAAATTATAGTAAATACTGCTCTACTGCTAGGGCATAATTCATCTCCAAGAAATGGAGCACAGATTTTGCACTGGAAGTTGCAAGATACTTGTTTTACACAGTAACAAGTGAGTTTGCTGTCGCTTCCTCGGCTCATGCTAAGTTGACGGGACGAGCAGAAGCTATGCCTGCACGCATTACTATGTGATGACGTCAGATGACCTCGTGTCTGTGGAGAGGACGTTTTCAAATCTGTGACGTAGGAGGTGAATTTCAGCGGTGTTTGAAGGTGTGTTTCTCGAGAACCAAAACAAATATCGCCGTGATATTTTGCACATCTCATGTTTGTGTCATTATCTGTAAAATGAATGGATTTAAAACGTTTTTCATGTCAAAGTGGAAATGTCCATTACTGCATTTATTCCGTCCAAGTTCCTGGATGTCTCTTGCAGACTGAGTAACTGCTGCATCTGCCACTATTGGTGTGTCTAAAACGATTTATCGGTGCCGCTATTGGAAAACGTGTTTCCAAGTTCTCTAGTAGGCGACCCGTAGGATGTGACATGCTTCACAAAAATGCTTGTTTTCCGGATTAATCTTGGTGGTGCAGGTACTTCTCGGTTTCTTCAGTTCAGGTGCCTTGATTGCAGCGAGGAATTCTTCGACGACCAGCGCTCTTTCTGGTTCAGTAACCATCCTATACTACGTCGAGGGAGTCTGGGGATTAACGCAGCGCATAACGATAGAGACGGGAAGAAATGAAGTGGGTGACATAAGCAGTGCTTACTTCTGCTGCAAACTGCCTGTAATCTCTTCCCCTCTCACGACTTCGTTGGTCGAACCCTCTCAAATCACTACTTCCGCAGAAAACCAGTTGTTCCACAGACTCTTGAGACAGAGTAGAAGTAGTGGCGCTGGGTTCCCTGTCAATCCTATCGCTCCTCCAGTCCCCTTAATTCGTGAGCCTTGTCAACAAAAGGATCTAGGTTTCTACGTTTCTTGCATTGAAAATTTTCCTTCGTAAAGCGACCACAAACAAAAGATCCTTCGGCCATCCCTTCCGTCCATCCCTTCAGCTCGGCCTACGGGGAAGCCTGCTCCACGCTGCCCCTCCCCCTACACGCGCGAGTACGATACACGCGGTTCTGCGCAGGTTCCTTTTCTTGTGATCCAACCATCATCAAATACTGTTGGATTCTGTTCATTCAAACCCATCTATCTCGTACGCGCACTGTGACAGCATGGATTAGTGATCGACGGCAAAACATATCCACAAGTTAACCAAAGACGAAAGTTGCTTTCGTGGACAGATTGATCCCAGGTGAGAACGAATAACTCTAATTGCAGAGGATCTCCCGAAAAGCAAAGTGTGGACTCTGCTCTCTTCTTCTTCACTCCAGGCTTCTAAGGTCTTGGAATCTTCATTGTTGTTGATCTTTCCTTTCCTATGAAGTATATAGGATTTCTGCTGAAGTTTTCTGCGGAAGCTGTGACTTGATGTGCACAAAGTGTTCTCTTAGATGTTTAATGAATGACTATGATGCTTCGCTGCTAGCCACTTGAGATAGAGTTCAACAATTCAATATGCAAGTATTTGCACTCTGCGTCATTTTTAATGTTCTGCTCAGTATAGTGTAAGGTGCGGTATCTCACACAGCACTTCTTCGTTTGTCGGACTACCAAGTCTATATGGATTAGGCTTCTCCTTCGACATAAAACCAGAAAAATGGGAAATATACATTTAGAAGTCTGTAAAGGGTAGATTGTACACAAAGTGTGGGTTCTCTCAATGTTTGTAGTCATTTTCTCCTTGATAGGTACAATAATAAAACGTTAAGCGAATATAATGACTTCGAATTCAACATGATTCAAAGCAGATGTAATTAATGCTATTACTTTATTGCTCGCCAGACGTTAGATTTGGTGGTATCGTCTGTTATTATCATTGTGATACTATAAAGGCGTTATTAGTTATCGATGGCTTCAAGACAAGAATCTGCAGATTTCACACTGCTGTTTGATTATTACGTTAATATTTCTATAGGGTCATTCGCTGAAGTGTCCTCAATCATTCCTCAGAATAAGGGGATCGAAACCTGCCACTCCCACAATAAATCAATGGGTGATGTAGCTTATTCATCATTCATCCTCATAAATGATGAGAGCACTTGTCATTAAGATGACAAATCTAAATGCTTGACTGCGAAAGGCAAACCTAAAATAAAGTCTCTAAACAACTAGAAAGGTCACTCATTCGGTTTTATGAACCTTCAAACCTGAATCATGCATGTTGTTATTATCTATCTGAAGAATGATAATAACGAATTTGAAATGACGTAGAATACAATTAATCTAAACTCTCTTTGGACTTCGTTGCTTGTTGACCAGCGACACTCTGACCTCTCCTCTCCAGTCCTTTCTCTCAACCTAATCTCTCTCTCAATATTATTCTTCGTAATTGCAGTGGGTTAATGACGTGATTATTTCTAATCTTGTCAAGTGTGCATTCAAACAAACGTGTGTCGTTCGAATTCACATTTTCAAGACCTTTGTCTCTCTTGGCAGTTTTATACTGATGGAACAGGAATTCCTTTCGGGGGGGGCTCAACACCATTTTTTAACTGGTATAGTAAGAACCTCACAATTGTATGTTTAAGACCAGTGGTGACAATTGGGTTCCAAAAAGAGGGGGGGGGGCGGACGGCGGTGCAAGGAAAGTTTACTTTCTCTTGGGAGACAAGGCTTAACATTAAGAGGCCATAATGTTGAGGCACGAAAATGGGGAGCAACTATCCCTTAAATAAATCGTCGCCACTGTAAGGCTGTCATTTTAATCTGAACGTGAAATCGGAACATTTTTTACCACTCGACTCCTCTGTTTCCATGCATTAACATTGTGTGCCGGAACCATCTCAGTATGTGTGTTTGTCTATTTCTTCTCATCAGGCATAAACACATCTACGGTGTCTTTGAGTGTTTTTACGAAGCTGTTACACATGCACGGGATGGACAATCCACTCGACAACGCGAGATCCAATTTGTGGGCTGCGAACTCGACGCAGACAGCTCTCGAATATTTCTCTCTGATTCGAGACTGAACACCATTAACGTGTCTTGTCCTCCCATGTTTGCAGCTCTTATAAAAGCCGAAACCCACCAAATTGTTCAGATTCAGGCCTTAGCACTCACAAGTGTTCAAAAATGCCTGTCACAGCTTCCGCTGTCTTGTCATATATCGGCACGAAACAAAGGAAGTGTTCTCGAATACAGCTGGATCGCGAAACAATTAATGCACAGTGAAAACCCTTCCGTTCCCAACACATCTAATGTCTCGTCTCCCAGTATGATCAAATGCTTACTCATTTATCTCCAGTGACGTGCCCAAGGGAGCGTTGGTGAAGTCATAACCCCATTTGACCCAGTATTCCTTTTTTTTTAAAAAAAAAAGAAAAAAAAAAGAAGAACGTCAAAGACAGGGGAAAAATGGCAAAATCAGGACTGACCACCAAAATAGTATGCGTAACCCCTCTCCCTTCCGAAAATCCTGGGCACGCCTCTCTTTATCTCGGACACATTTTTTAAAATCAACTCACCAGAAGTTTTATCATTCCGTATTGGAGATTAAAGTAAGATGCGTTCTTCCTGCAGGTTTGGATATGATCCTATAGGGTGCAGTAGTCTGCCTGCCTTCCCACCTAACCTTAACAAGATCCTAATTTTCCATCCTTGTGACTTGGATTTTCAAGACTTACGAAGGTTTCAGCCCGAAGGGACACGCGATACATGTCGATTGGAATGGGCCAATCAACAGCAACGTTTCACACCGGAGCGACACAAAAGGCTGCACAAAACTAATTTCGACTTGTGAAATCCTCAGGCGACACGGTGTGAAATCTCCCTTATTAGGCCATTGTCATTGTCCCCTCGAAGTAGTAGCTCTTGTTGACCCAGAAGAAAAAAATTATCCTCAACCGGTGGGAATACCCCTCAGTTTTCTTCTCTCTCCTATATTTTCTGTGCTTGTTCACTATACAGGCAACACCTTGCGATTTGATATACACAGGACGTGTACTACTTAGACATTTTAACGAAAAATCGGTTGAAGTTAAGGATGGCTTGGTGGCTCAGTTGGTAGAACCCTGATTCGGGTTCTGGTAGAGCCTGCAATTTTCGCCTAAAATATCTACATATGCAACATCTTCTTGCTTTCTCTTCTCGACATTCATAAAATGTTCGGCTGTCTCTTTATGGTAGTTAAGTGTTTGAATGTGTTTCGAACCCAGTAGGCTTAAACAAAAGTATTTTTTTATACCATGAAATTCTCGGACTGCTTATACGAAATTTAGATCTGGCAAAACTAAATCATCACTCAAAACTTTGATTTTCAGTTGATCTATGCAGCTTATTTCTGTTTTAAGAAACCACTCCAATATCCGGTACTGCTGAAATATTCACTTTAGAGAGAGAGAGAGAGAGAGAGAGAGAGAGAGAGAGAGAGAGAGAGAGAGAGAGAGAGAGAGAGAGAGAGAGAGAGAGAGAGAGAGAGAGAGAGAGAGAGGCGCCTTGATCTCTTCGGTCCTCGACCCGAACTAGCACTACATTAAGGCCTCGGAAGTTCTGCTGTCGTCAATGTCTTCATTTTCGAATCACTATATCTTATTGCAACCAGAGGACGCTGACTGATCATTAATCGACTGTATGGATTGTCACACTTACCTCTGAAGTCTCATTAACCGATTTTGTACAGATCAACCGAAAAATTGAATCCGCGTATTTATATCCTCATTATATTCTAGAACGTTCCGCAGATAAAACGATTCGTTAATATTGCCAGTAGTTGACTCCTCCCCTCATTCAAGAACGTACCCTCTCCCGCCTTCCAGAGATTAGAAATTACAACGAATCGCCCTACGTGTGGCGCTACCTTTGTTGTGCAGCTTCCAAATGCTGACAAGTATGTACATAGTGCTCAAGTGCGCTGCGACAACACCGAAAGCGCAAGAAAAGTTTACGTGCAATATTATCAACAACAGGGTTATAGAACATTCTCCGTCTTGCCTCAATAATTGTCTATCTCCTTAAATCATCGTCACATTACTCAAAAAGCCAAAAATCTAATTTTATCTAGTGTAAAATAAAAACATTCTTGGGGGAGGGGCCTCGAGCTACCTCAACCCCACCTTGGATTCGTGTTATTAATAATAACAGGGTTAAAGAACATTCTCCGTCTTGTCTCTATAATTATTTCTCCCAAATTATCATCACATAATTCAAGAAGCCAAAATACTAGTTTTATCTAGTATAATCAGAAAATTTTCCTGAAGGGGGTTCGAGCCTCCTGATTCCCATCTTGGATACGTGCTATTGACAATAATATGGTTATACAGAGTGTCCGAAAAGTCACGCAACCCGGTGTTTACGACCGTATAACGGAATAGCGAAACGGAATGAGAAGAAACTCTTTCTGCCAAGAGAATGCCCTGTATATTGGGAAAATTTAGAGAGACAAACATATGTAAGAATATGCATGTTTTAATAACAAATAAGCAAAGTGTTGCCAAAGGCGGAAGAAAAATATTTGCAAATCGTGTGTATTGATGCACATAACTCATTGAGGTAAATTATTGCAACATTTCACAATACCAACGAACAATTTGGATGGCCATCTAATGAATTTGACAGAAAAAGAACTTTGACGAAGTTTCAAAAACATTGCAGAAGGGAATAAATGGGCTGTTCCAAAAATCGATGTTTTCACAATATTACGAGAGATACTGGCAACACTGTTGCTGTCACGTGTCACTAACAGACGTGTTTCACCTCAGGCTATCACACTAAGGCACTTTTAACGACAAAGGAGAAAGTTGGTTATTCTCGAACATATGCAATAAATTACATACACCTTGCAACCTTACGCAAGAATATGACGATGTTCGGATATATTCTTCAACAATAAACACTCTTTCCTGTGTAGAATATGGCATTTTAAAAACACACACACGACGTCAGCATAAGTAGACACAATCTGGAATGCCGTTTGCGGCAAACAGCAACCAACTAAGGCACAGAAAACATAACCATTGATACACGTTCTTCTGTACCCACATTTCAGGGTTGCAAGGTGTATGTAATTTATTGCATATGTTCGAGAATAACCAACTTTCTCCTTTGTCGTTAAAAGTGCCTTAGTGTGATAGCCTGAGGTGAAACACGTCTGTTAGTGACACGTGACACCAACAGTGTTGCCAGTGTCCTTTGTAATATTGTGAAAACATCGATTTTTGGAACAGCCCATTTGTTCCCTTCTGCAATGTTTTTGAAACTTCGTCGAAGTTCTTTTTCTGTCAAATTCATTAGATGGCCATCCAAATTGTTCGTTGGTATTGTGAAATGTTGCAATAATTTACCTCAATGAGTTATGTGCATCAATACACACGATTTGCAAATATTTTTTTTCCGCCTTTGGCAACACTTTGCTTATTTGTAAATTAAAACATGCACGTTCTTACATATGTTTGTCTCTCTAAATTTTCCCAATATACAGGGCATTCTCTTGGCAGAAAGTGTTTCTTCTCATTCCGTTTCGCTATTCCGTTATACGGTCGTAAACACCGGGTTGCGTGACTTTTCGGACACTCTGTAGAACACTCTTCGTCTTGTCTAGATAATTATTTCTCTCAGATTTATAAATTTATTATCTTCACGTTATTCAAGACGCCAAAAATCTAATTTTATCTAGTGTAAATTGAAAAATCTCCTAAGGGGGTCGAGCCACCTCATCCCCACCTTGGATACGTGGTATTAACAATAACAGGGGTATAAAACATTCTCCGTCTTGCCTCGATAATCATTTCTCTCAAATTATCATCACATTATTCAAGAAGCCGAAATCCTAATTTTATCTAGTGTAAACAGAAAAAAATCTTAAAAGTGGGTGGGGGGCTCCTGCCCCCTGATTTCCATCTTGGATACGTAGAACATTATCCGTCTTGCCTCGATAATTATTTCTCTCCTTAAATTATTGTCACATTATTTTATTTCACACCACATGAAACCAACAACATCATTTTATCTAGTGTAAACCTAAAACTTTCGGGGGGGAGGGTCGAGCCCCCTAACCCCCCTCTGGATACGTGCCTGGAACCATGGGTGTTTTTGACCTACTTGTGCGAACCATTTATAAGTTGTAGTATTCATTAATTTTTCTGCATACCAATTATTACATCCTTTCTATTACGTTCATCACTAGAAAGTGGCCGCGCTGGCTCAGTCGGTAACGCGTCTGACTACCATGCTAAAGGTCCCGGGTTCGAACCCCGGCCGGTTCAAATCCGGGAACTTTTCTAACGATGGAAGCGGCCTCGGCGCCCACCCAGCGTCGAATAACATGGATACATGCTGATCACATCACCCCCACTCACGACCGGATCAAGAAAGTGTGGGGCGTTACCCCCACACCCCCTATACGCCTTCATGGCGCGGTGCTATGCACAGGGGAGCACTTTACCTTTTTTTAGTAAAAATAAATGGTATATTGTTTCTTCATTCATCCACACTAGCCTTAACAGCTACAATGATGGCTTACAACCATGTACCAGTATGTACAACAATGCTCAAGTCTAAACAGTTTCCGTAGAGCTTGTCTTTCAAAAGTAGCTATGAAACATTTTGTAACTAAATTGAAAACGTGGAAGAATGAATTGGCATTTCACTATTAGTGAGAAGGAAGGCCACAAATTATCCACATAGAAAAAAATAAAGTAAGTGTTGCTTATATACTAATCAGGCGCGGCTCGTGCATTATTTACCCGGGGGTTCACTGAAGTGATGTGACATATATTCACTTTCCGCAAAATATACTTCCTTCGCCCAACAAAAGGATGGGGGAGGGTTTAAAAGCTTTGTCAAGAATTCTTTTTATCTGGGAGTATAAGGTTTTGTTGTAGGGGTGTGCGAATAAATTTAGGGCTGAAACTACAATAAATTGTGCCTTTATGAAAAAAGTTGAGTTTTGTTGGAATATCAGGGACGTCCTCATGTAAGGTCAAGTAATATATTTTTTCCCCACGAGCTGCAAAAAACACTCCTTCAGTCTGAAGTTACTGCAACGCTTTTATAATAATTACCAAAAATTACTGTGACTGAAATTAAATTATATTCGTGTAATATATAATTTTTGGTTTACATTCAATTTCCATGGGGGGCGGCCCCCTTTTCCCCTTCCGGACGTCCATGCTGACTAATCAGAACTGGTCCTACATTTGTTAAAGGGAAATGGCAACTAATGGCATGCGCATACTAGAAATCGAACCTGAGACCCTTTTAATTTATACGCGACAGGTTTGTTCAAATTTGGGGCTGGTCGACCAGCACACGCTTTTTTTCAGTGGACAAGGAAGTTTATGTTAATTATGTGCATTTCTATCGGTCATTTCTTACCTGCGCGGACAGCAACGCCTACACTGCATCAAATGACATAACCTAGGTAAAGCCCATCCCTCGTTTCACTCGCAGCATCACTTAATACTTTCCAACAAGTATCCAAGCACTTCAAAAACTAAAAAAACTTGAGACTTTGACACCGAGCGACAGCGAGTCACGTCTTCGCGCCATTCTTTCTCTTTCGCGAACCCGAAGTGTTTCCACCTTTAAGGAAAAACCTCTGAATGCATGCACAAGGTATTTTGGTAATGTATCTCCTTTATTTTAATTCATCGCATCTAATTTCAGCTTCTATTTGTTTCCACTCATCCATCTCTGACACAATCTTGCATTTATTCCAAGAAGTTCGGTGCAAAAATGATACAAGAGAAGATTGAATATGTAATGTGTGCGCTTCAAACTTGAACCGCACACAGCAACACTGGAAGGGAGGAAGCAGCGAGAAAGGAGCCTTGTCCCGCGGCTTCTGCGAGAGAACGAACTGCGCATGACCGTTGGGTAGAGACATAGGTTCTGGAATCTCATCTCCCATGTATTTTGTCCTATACCCTCCTCGCGCTTCTGCTCCCGCACGAAGCTTTCACAATGGCACGAGCTGTCCTGTGGGGGTTCAACTGAGGGTCTGTATCAGGGCGGCCGATTCGCGGTTTCTTCTTCTCAGCAAGAGAGTTCGCCGTGTTACGGGCACAAATACATGACTTATTGTGTAGAATTTTTAGCGAAATAATGTGAAAATTTAAAGACATTGTTCATTGTTCAATCTCGAGGTGATTATCGTATATTACTGGGGGTTCACTGATCCTGTGCGCTATAGGGCCAACCGCGCCTGATACTAATAAAATGTAGTAGTGTACTGTCCTCTCATTAAAACTCAATTCCATTGGAATCAGGTTTTAAATGGTCAGTATACGTTTTTGTTTACAGTGATATGGAAATAAATTTGTGTAAAGGAACAGGAGATCATTACTATTTTTACAAAGATAAGTACTAAAACGTTCATTACTGGGATATCAGGAATCAACTAACGCTCTGAAGTATTTGTGTGTAGAAAAATGTTCATTTAAATTATATTAACAGTTAATCCTTTATTATCACACAATAAATTGCGTTTAAGACTACGATAGGTACAAAATATAAAGTATAATATTAAATGATGAACACAAAATAATGAGCTCAAGTTAATATTTTCAGTATCACATACAGAAACAGAAAATAAGATTAATTACCTAGATATAGTAATATACAATAATAATTCTTAATTAAACATATTACGAGAATAATATTGAACCAATTTCCTCAGTAGAGACGAGAAATTTCAGTCGTATATAGTTTAGGTTTCTAACATTCTATTTTGGAATGTTATGTTTGTTAAAATAGTTATGTTATTATTGGATTAACTCGTTAAAATATTCTTTGTAAAAGTAGAATAAGTTTTAATCTGTTCCTTTAGTCTTTAAGAAAAATCTTTTAATGTGTTGTATTGGTTCTCATAACCCTAAACACATTATCCTATTAGAAATGATTCTTATAGTGGCGAATATGTCTGAATATGCGTTAACAAGAAAGAAAAAAAAGTGACACTTTCGCAACACGACTGCATTTCGAAAAAGTCGAAACCCACCAAGGAATGTTCTGTAAATGAAGTACAACAGTACAATTATACATTTGTACATTTCTTTATGTTATTATAGAGAAGTTGAATTGCTTAAAGGAATATATGTTTCTTTACTTCTCAGAAGATACCTGAACGCTGGTGGAAAGATTCTCTCGAGCTATCGACCAGATGATCTGGCAACATTTCCAAGCTTTCGAGAGCTTACGTCGCTCTCATCTTCGACGACTACGGACACATTTGTTCTGTGCTCGACAAGTTGAAAGAAGCGCCATTCAGCCTGGAGAGGCCGCAACGTTCGACTTCCAGCTTTGACGTCATCAGTTTGGTGTCTTCTGATAATCCATGGAAGTAGAACTAAAGAAGGAGCTCCTAGCAAGAGGAGAACTGCATAAACAGTAGGTGAGAATTATTTATATATACATTGCTAATAAAAATAAACTTAATTTTTTTTGGCTCTGATGCACTAAAATGCAAAAATCTGCTTTATAAAAATGTTAGGTTGCATTTAAGTTTCTATTTACATTTTGTTAATATGACTAATGATGCCACTGCTATAAGACACACATGAAAACAAAATGGATATTAATTGATACAGTAGGGCCTCCCCGATGGCGCAATGGTAGTGTCCTCGCCTTGTAATCAAGGGGTCCCGGGTTCGATACCCGGTGGAGTCACATAATGGTTCGGATTCTACTTAAACTGTAGGTCTAGTCCCGCTTTGCCTTACTGTGCACAAAAGTGGACTTAAAACACCAACTAAGAAAAAAATGATACAGTAAATGGTACGTAAAGCTTAAGGAACTTATTGTCTGTGAAATAGCAATTTAAAACATTGTTTACATTTGAAAACTTCGAAACCCGTCTACATATATCCTGCAGATGTAGCACAACTGTACAATTATATATATTAGTGCCGTTGTAGAGAAAGTTGTGCTATGAATTGAATGGTACAAAATAATGTATTTTTATTTCTCAGATGATTCCTAACCGCTGATGAAAAGATCCTCTCGGACTATTGACCAGGAGAGATCTGGCAACATTTCCAAGCTTTCAAAAGCTAACATCCCTGTCATCTTCATAGTAGGAAGTGAAAGCATTTCAGTGCTTCGACAATTTGAAAGAAGCACCATTCAACCTGGAGATACAGCAACGTTCAACTTCCACCTTTGACTTCACCAGATCAAGGTCCTCTGGAAAACCAAGGAAGTGGAACTGAATAAGCAGCTAGCAAGAGGAGAATTGCACAAACAGCAGGTGAGATTTGATTTTATATTTTCACTTATTATTAAATTTGCAAGAAAGTAAAATATACCTTCTAGTGCAACAAGATGCGGGCACTTTCGGCAAAACAAAAGTGGCCCTATCGACGAATATCAATAAATATCAAAGAAAGAAAAATGAAAAAACAAAGAAGCGACCGAGAGACGGAGGGGAAATAATATAAATGAACGAGCGACACATACAATCACACAGACCGAGAGAGAGAGAGAGAAAGAGAGAAATAAAGGAGGACAAACAGGGAGAGAAGACGAGAGAGAGTTAGACAGAAAACGTAAGAGAAATATGAATGCTAGGCTGAAAGATAGAGATGGACAAGAAATAAAAGCGTGACAGGGAGGCAGAAAAAGATACAGAAATTAAGTAGAGACGGAGCAGCGAAAGGAAAGAGAGAGGATGAAGATTCACCACAGAATGAGGCAGACCATTAAGAATTAAACATTAATGGAAACTTAGAAGCTTCCTTTGGTTTAAAAGCTTCTGTTATCTTTTGCATAAGCCTTAGTGAATCTTAAAATGGGAAATGGAGGTACTTAGGTTCAAGGGGCGCTGGAGAGAGCAAATATAAAGTCAAATACATTCAAAAATTGAAGAAGAGTGACTATTATTCCATGACTGTTGTTGAAGATTAGTGAAACCTAGCGCCATAAAAATCATTGTTCTATTGTAACTATGTTCATAGTTCTCCAACTTCTTACCAATCTCTAACATTTACCAAAGCTTTAGTTAAAACTACATTTTTAGCGATTCGATAACAAAAATGTCAAGATTTTTATGTGCATAATAAAGCATCTGAAGTACGGTGGCGAAGGAAGCGTCAAGTGTCTGGTCACTAGATGCATAGTTCTTGAGCTGAAATGTCCATGCCAGTTTAGATACCTGGTAAGCAAGGACGTATTTAAGGGGGTCCAGGGGGTCTGGACCCTGGGAGACTTACTTAGTTCAAAAATTAAATAAAGAATATAATAAAATAACTGTGAAATAATGAAAATATACTTGTTTATTCGAGGGTTATTTACTTTCGTCAAACTTATTGGAAGTGAAGGATTATATTGGGATCATACTACTCTGAGTGACAGTGCCAAAGTAGATTTATGAAAGATTTATTACTACTTACAACGTAACATTCATAAACTATCACCAGGAATTCTACTTTTGGTCAACTGCATCCAACATATTTTCTTTTATATATTTAATAAGTGTTCGATTCTTTATCTATTTGACATTAATTACATTGCCAGGGCAGTTTTTTGTGCAAATTTTGCTGACCTTAACTACACGTAAGATAGATAATGAATACGTGCTGTTATATAATTATTCTTATACCGTCCTTTTACTTATTCATGCAATAAAAATATAATATTAATTAATTTGATTATTTTAAATGATACTATTTTAGTTAATATAATTATAATTACTTTAGTTTAAATATTATTATTATTATTATTATTATTTTGAGACACTAGGTTCGGTCTCCCCCAGCACCCGAAACATATTTCTAGATACGTTCCTGCTGGTATGACAGGACAATTGAGAGAAATTTAGCTTAAGTTTCTATTTTAGAATACTTAATCAGACTTTCATTTGAGCAAAATGATCTGAGTTTTAAAATGCCCGATCTCACTCTGCCGTAAATAACTTGGGGTTGCCCTTGCACTTGGCCCAGATGATGTTTACAACGAGAACGTTGAACCATGTCCTAAAATTCCTTATCGTACGCTTAGTTCGTAACACACGGGATGACAAGGGGAGGTCTTTTGTACGCTTGTACGTTCAGCTTCGACTACACGTAGCTTTAGTTGTTAATAAATAATAGGCATTACCTACACTTGGGTTTATGTGTGTCTTACTCGTATCTTTCAGAGGCAACAGAGTGACACAGGGACTGAATGTAAATGCTGCATCCTGAAAGAACGCCCGCCAAGGCTTGGTAAGTACAGATTATTCCATATTCTCTGTTTTGATTTAATTTTTGTTATTTAGCGTCGCTTCTCTGTCACTGTTGGTTAATTGCGGCGATGGGGATGAATGATACGATGAAATTGATGAAGGGACACTCACAAGGAACATCCATGTTAAGTCCAGGATTCGAAACCGAGACCCCCTGGCTTCATAGTGCGCTGAGATAAGCACTGCGCTACGGAGGTCGGCCTGCAATGTTTATGGTTAAATGAAAATGCACAGGAATTGAATGCTCAGAACATTACAAACCTTCTTTTGTTGTGTCGCCATTTCAGTCAGCTCCTATGAAAGAGGAAAAGGACCGTTGAAAAATATTGAATTTGTGCGAATTAATTATCTATGGATATAGTACCGGGACTTTACGTAATGAATTGCATCGCTTTGAAACTTCGTAACCCAGTGGTAAATTCTCAGACAGATAGAGTAGACAGGTCTATCCAAATCTTCTGCTTGCAGTATTACCTAGGAGCAGAAATGTCGATGACACTAGATAAATCATTTGATCTTTGCAAGTTCCTTTATTAACAAGACATTCGGAATCTTGTAAAGTTTTCGTTTTTTAGATAATTTCCAATAAATGTGACTAAAGTTACACTGTATTTTTCAGGTTCCGTTAAAAATTTGACGTAACCAAAAAAAAAGAGATCTTTTCCCTTAGCTCAAAAGAAAAAAAAACCTCCCCCTCGATACAACGCCTGTTTGGCCAAGGGGAAAACTAGGGTTCCATTTTCAAAGGGTTCCTCAGCCTTGAGGGAAAGGGGAGGGCAGGGAAGGGGTAGGGTTAGTCCTGGGTTCCATGGAAGACGTTTTGGCTCGAGACTCGGCTGGATCTTCGACGGGCGCCAGAGAAGCACTTTTCGATTTTCGAAAAACCGCTAGGATATTCCTAAATCTGAAAATTTACACCTGCTTGTGATTGATTGAAAAGCCCCATTTATGAGAATTTGCATAAAGCATCCCCGTCTGACGTATTGTCTCCATGTTGATCCCTACAAGCATTCCTACCCTACCATCCCGAATATAACCAAAAATCTCCCTGCTAGGATGTTCTACTTCGAGCATGCAGAGGGGGTAAGTGGGCGGATTATCCCGATCGACCTGTTTGCCCTAAACAAAACTTGAAGACTAAAACAAACTTTGCTCAAATATGCATTCCTTGCATGGCATTTGGTTTTATATTAAATCTGATTCTTCCAAAAAAAATCCGGCCCACTGTGCCCCCCACCATATTCTTCTGGCGCCGTTAGATTTGGCCCAAGACTTAGGCCGTGTTCGAATCTTCAACGCCCCCCTCCCTACCCCTCCCGTTCAAGGTTTTCGGATTGAACGACTCCAGCACTGGAGCACTCCAGCACTGCTACCGCTTTCTTCCGCCAGTGGTCAGTTGGAATCAGTGGTTTATCTATGCTTGGAATATCACGCAAGTCGCCTTCCTAACGTGGAGGTACAACGAGTCAAACCGTGCACTTATCACACCTTCCAACTCTTCCAACTATGACAGAGATACAGATTCAGACGAGAACCGCTTAGGGATTAGGGGAAGGAGCGCTGGCGTACGAAGAGGGGTACTTGATAGGGCTACAGCCTCCCGAAATTTTGAGAAAATCAAAATTTTCAAACTAAGGCAGTAAATGAACTCGGGAAAAACTGAAGTGGTAAATACAAACAATTAACCATATCAAAGTTATTGTCATTAAACAACTTTCAAAATGGAGGTTGAAAATGAAAATTACGAAATGTTTACAATTCCAGCCCCCTCCGAAAAATGAAAATCCTGCGTACGCCAGTGCTTTGGAGGGTAGCAAGCGCGGATTCGGACACGGCCATAAGGCCAAAACGGACTCCGTGGAGGCCTATCAAGATTTAATAACAATTCAAAATCATTTGCAGTTATTCTTACATAGTTTTCGTATTCAACTTGAAGACGAAAGTCTCTCATCAACGAGTTTTTTTTTTCGCTAGAAAACTTCTAATAATCCACCATTTAGGTCGTTTTCACCACTTTTTTAGAAGTTCATGGTACGCGCCTGCCATAACCACAAAATCCGCCATAACTGTATTGTCCATCTTTACACACGTTAAATCACCACCAAATTATTACAGTACAAGAGAAGAAACACTGAACTAATGTAAAGCACTGTACACTGCGGTCCTTCACTCCACTGTTGTTGCGGGCGTATTTTGCAGGAGTAGTTTTGAATTGGAAACAGTGCACTAAATGAAGCGCAACGTGCGCCGGCGCAGGTTGCGCGTCATGAGCCTGGAACTTGTCAGAATGGAAACGTAGCTTTAGTGTACTGAAAATCATAGTTATTGTATTTTAACTTTTACACAATAGTTCAAAAAGGGCTTTAACAGTTAGAGGGAAATTTTACTCATAAAGTTTATATTCTGTGACCTCTCACAAAGAAAACTAAGTTTTGGAAGCTGTGAATCCATTTATTCTTTGGATTAAATGGTAGAATATAAAAATATACTATAACCTGGTTCCTCTATTATACAACAGTAGGTGGAAGGGGCGACTCTGGGCCCATCTTTTGACCTACTTTCTCACCTTAATGGATTTCTCGCGTAAGGCACGAGCAGTGTTGCCAACTCCTCACTCGAAAAATCACCAAGGTTTTTGTTTTACGCACTAAACTAACCTACAATGAGAGAAAAAATGGACAGAAAAAAGCTCTGGCATCACTTTTTAAGCTATTTTTTATGCTAACTCGTTTTTTGACCCACATTTGAAATGACTTACGATATTTTCCTATAAGGCTGCCTCCCCCCCCCCTTTCCCCCAGTGTAATCTACTACGACCTGCTAATAGGCTTTTGCTCTCAGCGTAATCTGTTTTACGCACTAAACTAACCTACAATGAGAGAAAATTAGACAGAAGAAGAAGAAAAGCTCTGGCATCAGTTTTTTTAAGCTATTTTTTTACCTTCTGCAAATCTTGCTCCTATGCTACCTCGCCTTTTGATCTTCATTTGAAATGACTTACCTATAAGGCTGGCTCTCTTTTACTGTAAGGCCCCCCCCTCTCTCCTCTTCCCCCCCTTTTTTAGTGTAATCTACTACGACCTGCTAATAGGCTTTTGCTCTCAGCGTAATCTGTTTTACGCACTAAACTAACCTACAATGAGAGAAAATTAGACAGAAGAAGAAGAAAAGCTCTGGCATCAGTTTTTTTAAGCTATTTTTTTACCTTCTGCAAATCTTGCTCTTATGCTACCTCGCCTTTTGATCTTCATTTGAAATGACTTACCTATAAGGCTGCCTCTCTTAGTGTAAGGCCCCCCTCAGTGTAATCTACTACGACCTGCTAATAGGTTTTTGCTCTCAGCGTAATCCGTTTTACGGGCTAAACTAACCTACAATGAGAGAAAATTAGACAGAAGAAGAAAAGCTCTGGCATTAGTTTTTTAAGCTATCTTTTACCTTCTGCAAATTTTGCTCTTATGCTACCCCGCTTTTCGACCTATATTTGAAATGACTTACGATATTAAACAAAAATATGTTCACTCGAATATGGAGTAGGTTACGAGAATGAGCAGGAAATTGCATTGTGTTGGTTTCGAAATGCCGTTCTTTTATCTCTAATGAAATTCTAAAGCTTTTTATTACATTGAAATACCTGTAATGCGAAGGGGGATTTCGCATGCTATGAATATTGACGCAATAACGCAAATTCAACAATACGTAGACCTTGGGATGACGGAAGTATATATAGTAATGTCAGTTAGCAGCATAGATGCCAGTGATGCAAGTCCTCTTATCTCTAATGAAATTCTAAAGCTTTTTATTACATTGAAATACCTGCAATGCGAAAGGGGGTTTCGTGTGCTATGAACATTGACGCAATAACACAAAATTTAACAATAGGTGGGCCTTGGGATGACGGAAGTATATATAGTGACGTCAGTTAGCAGCATAGATACCAGTAATACAATACGATGCATTATTCAAAATGATGTGGCTGAAATGTAGGGGAAGAATCTTCTAGAGCGGATTGTCTCGGATTTCTATTGGTCCACGTTGCGTTGGCTAACATTTCACTTTTGACCTTATTAGAAAACCGTATAAAACTTAAAGCACTGGTGTAGAAAGTTCTGTTTTTATTTTAAACGATAGTGAAAAGCATTTCTGCAGTATTTTCCAAAGGTAAGTAACTTTGTTTCTTAGCTTGCATGAGTTAGCTTTGATTTATAAGTGTGGTTTTGTTTTTGTGAGTTGATTTTTGAAACTGGACCTACAGTTTCAAGAACCACTTGTACCTCCACCGGGGTATCGAACTCTTGATTACAAGACAACGACGTTATCGCTGCGCCATCGCAGAGGCTAGTGGAAGTACTGATTGATTTGATGTTTTAAGTCCACTTTATGCACAGTAAGACGAATCGGGGGGGTGGACCTACAGTTTCAAGAACTGCTTGTGCGGGTATCGAAGCCTTGCTTACAAGGCAACGACGCTACCGCTGCGGCATCGCAAAGTCTAGTGAAAGTACATAGTTATTCGAATCTTATTTTATTTAAAATATTTAGTTTTTATGCGCGCTTATTGATATTAAACCTCAAATTAAATAAAATCTGACAACTATATCCAATTATACTTATGGCTACAGAACGAGCATTCGCAAAAAGTGGCTTGAGATTTTTTTTACCACGTAAACAAAATGGCCGACATGCCAAATATGAACAGGCTATATAGATTTGAGAGAGAGAGAGATGAATAGAAAAAAATAATTAAAATTTAATTTCATGATTGCAACACACGGAACTTAATGATTGATTTATTGATTTAGTTTATTTTACTTCGCGTTTTGTATTTTTTGGCTAATTTGCGAAGATAGGGGATGAGTGATGAAATGGATGAATAGACATTCACAAACAACCAAGCCCGACCGGGATTTGAACCCGGGGCTCTTGGCGTTGCAGTGCGATGTGCTAACCAGTCGGCCACAGGGTTGGGGCAAACACGGACATACATAAAAATTAAATGTTTGGTGCTGATCACATCACACATTACCAACTATGTATTGGACTTCCCATATGCACAGATATGAATTTATTTTTTGCTTGTTGTAGTGCAAATATGTCGTCTGGGGCCTCCTCCATGGTGCAGTGGTAGGTAGGTTTTGTATTCAAGGGTTCGATACTCGCTGGAGGTACAAGTGGTTCGGATAACACTTTAAAAACTCTGTGGGTCTAGTCCCGATTAGTCTTACTGCACATAAAGTGGACTTAAAAAAAAAATACCAACTTAAATGTTGTCCGGTTCGGGTGACCTAGACCTACAGTCTAAAATATTATGGTATTATTATTTCTGCAATTATTTGCAATCTTGGGCAGAGAGAGAGGAGGAGGAGAAAAAATAATATTTTGTTTCAATATTGAGCTTATATTTAAATTTATACATGTGTGCATGCGCGCAGGGGGTAAATTTTATTTTTTGATCAGGTGGGTTGTAAGGTGAGTGAGTGATCATGTAGAAAAAGTACTGGTATATTAATTGATTTATTGATTTAGTTTATTTTAATTTGCGTTTTGCACCTTTTGGCTAATTTGCGAAGATTGGGGATGAGTAATAAAATGGATGAATAGATATTCACAAACAACCATGCTCGACCGGGATTCGAACCCGGGACCCTTGGCATCTCAGCGCGATGTGCTAACCACTCGGCCACAGGGTTGGGGAAGTACTGATATATACATAGATCAAAGTTACATGGTTCTAGACCCCATAGGAGCCGAGAAAATCAACGTCTTGGAAAACGTCTTAAGACAAATATCTTAATCTTTAAGAAAGTCGACTTCCGGTCTGTCAAGATGTTACTTCCGGTCTGTCAAGAAAATTTTCTTAAGACAATTATCTTAAGACGTTTTCTAAGACATTGATTTTCTCGGCTCCTAATTGAGCTAGGATGATGATTGTGGGTTTGTTGGATAGGTTTTGATGATAACTACTCAACTACAAGCAAGCCCCCCCTCAATTTGTTTAAGAAATTCGATTTGATCCTAAAAAACACTCTGCATCCTATTGGAGTGCTTTGGATGTGTTTTTAGATTAAAAATTTTGTAATTGGGGAATGTAGAAAAGCTATTCTTGCTTGTTGGCGATATTTTTTAAAACTGCTCTGTGACCCTCTCGTTCTTCACGTCGTAGGCGAAGGACTTCTCTGCAATCAGGATGACACTGCATAGGGTATCCTCGGGCAAGGCATCGTGGAACTCGCAGACGACCTTGATGTTGGTTCGATCGTTGACCACAACCTTCTTTCTCTTAGATGTGTTGATGACGGTCATGGGTCTCCGTGCTTTGAACTCGCTGGGCGTGTAGTACATGTCCACGCTCCCCTCGGTCACGCGTTTGTAAGCCGAAAACGCTTCGTAAAGTTTGAGGTAATCGTTTTTGGTCACGTCGAGGTTGTAATTCTCGCGCGGGAACACTTCGTTGCGTCCATTCTTTAGATAAACGTTCTTGATCTTGCAGTCGTCGAACTTGCTGGAATCTTTTTCCTGATTCTTGTCCCTCCCGGTCTGAAAAAGCACTACGACGAAATCTGGCATGTCGAACTGTATGTTGTTGAACTGCGTCGTCACGTCGAATTCCATGTGACTTCCCGACGCCATCTTCTGCACGCACTGGTAACCGTGAAAGTGAATCGGCACCTGCGGACTTTTCAAGATCTCCGCTTTGTACTTGAGGGCGTAGTTCGTTTCGTATTCCACCACCGGCATTCTCAATTCCATGCTCCGGATGACGCACTTGGCTGCTTCGGGTAAAGTGTTGGCTATCGGCGTGGTGCCGTCCGGACCCAAAGTAGCGTATCGCATTAGTGCGTCGTTGTCGTTGGCCGCTCTTCGAAACGTAACGCGCAGTCCCCCCTTCCACATGATCTCCTTGTAGTCCGAGAAGAATCCTGGAAGCAGACGCATGGGAAAGAGCACCGTGTGACTTTTCGTCGATATTTTGGTCCCGGCTTCGAATCCTCCCGCCTGATAGTACGCTGCGTCCGTTTTGGATAATTTCAATGTTCCCACTGCCGTCGACGTGATGCCTGGATAATCTATTCTGTCGATGACGGTGTTGTGTTTCCTCACCTCCACCTGCGAGAACAGGTGAGGCACGAAGTTGTCCACGAGTATCAAGTTTGCTGCTGCGGGAAACGCGTCTCCGCTTTCCTTCTTCACCACGTCGAATTGAAGGTAGAGGTCCGCTCTGTGAGGATGAATGAACCCGTCGCCTACGTCCACGTCGTATTCGATCTCCCTGTTCGCTTCGTTCAGATTGGCGAACGTGCGACGGTTGGGAGGGAAAGATTGCAATTCGTAACTTTCGATTTGCTCCATTTTTTTTTTCACTATGTGTGTTATTTATTATACGTTGATCTCCACGATGGCCGTCGTAGTGGCACCTGCGAAATCCACCACCTCTCCTTTCTCGTTCGTCACCACCAACTCTATGTCGTCTATGCGGTTGCGACATACTGGAAAATAGATCGGCGAAGAGGGCGTGTAGATGATCGGTTCCATGAACTCGGAACTTGGTTTGAAAGTGGCTATGATTCCCGTCTGCTTGTGACTTCCCAGTAACCCCCCGTCCGAAGATTTCGTGATCATGCCTTCCGCCACGTTGCAGTGTACGTTCAGAGTCTCTATGGCCAAGAATTTAGGAATGTTGGTTGCTACGTGCTTGATGCCAGCTTCGAGTTTGGTGTCGTTCTCGAAACCTAAAAGTTCTGCCATGGTGCCCAGGTCCACGGTCTCCGTCGCGGATAGGATTTCCACTCTGTGCGTGACCGAATTTTGAGAAAGGTATGTGCCTTTGGGTAATTGAGCTTGCAAAGTGGAAAGATTGTATTGTCCTGGCGTGACGACGATGTGTTCGCTTCCGACGCTAATTTTGTTGTTGTGATGCGTAACATTGGGTATGAGGTACATGCTGTAGAATGCACGCAGAGCCACGGATTTAGGATAGACGATGTCGTCGTGCAGCGTGAGTTTCAAGATCGAAGATTCGCTCGTGAGATGGAACACACCCATCCTAGTGATGCTGTTTGAGGTTCCACAATATTTTCTGGAAATCTTCCACCGTAGGGTTATTTATTTTAGAGAGAAACGCGAGCACGGAGAGGCAGAGATGACCGCAGTTCACGTCTCCGAAATCTTGAATGCGTTCGTCGTTGTAGTATATGGAGGTTTTGTTCGTTTTCAGATAATGAACTAAATTTGTAGGTGGAACACCTCCGAAAGAATCGAAAACGAATGCTTTATCATCGTTTTTGTGGTAACATATCCAATGCGTGCCTGGATTTTCTTGACCGTCCAAGTTGACTACTCCGCATTCTCTTCTTTTGACGCTTGAAGGTAACGAGTCGGACATGAAAACTCCTCTGAAGTGTTTGATTCGTAACGGTTCGATCAGAGATTCAATGTCTCGGTTGGTGAGTGCTTCTGTTTCTTTTTTTTAAACTTTTTCATCACGCCCTTCCCCTTTTTCTTCTCCATGGCCAGGTTGTGACGTTTCTGTTCTTCCAATTCCGCCTTGTTCTTCTTCGAGTCGATGACGGTTTTCGCGATGGCTGCACTTCCGCCGGCCAAACTTCCAACGGCCCCCAATGCTGCCAGAATGGCCGGGATGCTGAATATGAAACCTCCGATTTTTTGCTGTTTCCGCGAACGCTGCAATCTTTTCAATTGAGGTGTGCTGAGCAGCAATTTCATTCCGTGTCCTTTCGACAAGCAAGAACGTTTCTTCTCGCGTTGTTTCTTGGTGAGTAACCCATCGAGAGCACCTAGATTTTTTAGATTGGAGTATGGTATCTGGTACACGACACCCTTGGGCTTCATGTTGATGCTCTATGTGTTATTTTCACGGTATGTTATTTATATATATATATTCTGAGATTTTTTCTTGTGTAGTTTTTTACGGTATGTTATTTATATATTTTCAAGGCCTCGCACTCGTTACACAAATTCTATTACGTGCTTCGTTTTCTTGCCAAGAAGTTCTTTTGTCCCCTTGTACACGATTCGAGTTTTGTTCTCGATTAAAATAGATAGCTTCTCGTCGGATAACATGTTAGCGTATCGATCTGGTAAAAATAGACTGTATTGTGCGTTGAGCAACAGGCGTACCTTGGGACCATACTGGGTAGAAACGATTGAACCGGAAGTTATCGTGTAAGGTTTGTCGACTTCCAATTCCTGAATTTTTACATACTCGACTGACAAATTTAGCATTTGTTTTAATGCTTGGAGATCACTTATTTTTTCGGTCGTCATATCAAAAAAATTTCAGAGTGTTAGAGAGAAATTTAATTGTTTTTTCACGATGTGTGTTATTTATATACCGAAGATTATTTTTTTTCACGATGTGTGTTATTTATATATCAAGTTTTTTGACACGTATATATATTATTATTTTTTTAACAGAGGAAGAAAGTCCGTGCTTCGGAAAACGCGATGATGTGCGTAGTGATATCTTCCTTCTCCTGCATAGACTTGTACCAATCATCGGTATATCGTCTTCTTCCCTGCATCGCCTCGTGCAGTTCGTCCGACCTCTCGTCCAATTTTTCCCCAGCAGCCGAAAGCAGAATGTTGAGATCACTGCACCTCAGGCCGCTGATCTCCCGAAGAAGGTCCTTGAGAACCATTTCACAAGGGATGCGAAATTCCGGCGTCGTTCTTGCTATGATTACAAGTTTATTAACATCTCCGTTAACTACTTTCTTGAATATTTTAGATAGTAGCTCGGGTGGCAAATCGGTTATGTGAGACATGTTGTTTTTTTTTTACGGTATGTTATTTATATACCCCACCCCAATTTTTGTTTCGTGTTCATGGCGATGGTGGTGCCTAGTGCGGCGACCCGTTCACCCAGCGATGCGTCTCTACTCACGAACCTTTCGAAAGCTGCGTGCTCTAACTTTCTGTCTGCTTCGTGACGTGCATCCAGATCCGTCTGCGTGGCGTTGTAAGCGATGTCGTGATCTTTGCATGCGGCGTCCAACGGATTCACACCCTTGTCTCCTCTCTCCAATCTTTTCTCGAGTTTGGTACCCGGTCCGCAGTACTGGTAGCCAGGTAGATGCATCTCGAAAGGTAACTTGTTGATGATGTCGTTCACGAGTCCCTTTCCTTCGGCCACGTTCCAAAATTTCGGAGGCAGCGTGTTGATGATTTTGATCAGGTAACCTATGCCCTTGTCGTCGTTCACGATGAAGTTGGAAAGTTTCGTGCTGATCATGTCCACGATGCCAACCTTCTCGTTGTAGAAATTACGGTTGCCTGCATTCTCTTCGCCGGCTATCACCAACAATCGGTCCACGAGTTTCCTAACGTCGTCCACCCAAACGAATTCTTTGGGTAACGTGTTGTAGCGTTTGACGCCGCTGCCCGTTTTGACCTGGTTCCAAATCGGTTTGATGAGATTCCTGTACTTCTCGCCGCTGCTCGATTTCACCCTATTCTGCGAGGCGTCGTTGTTCTGGTACAAGGCATCCGTCATGATCAGAATTTCCTTGTAACTTTGGTAATCTTCGTCGGTGTAATCTTTCGGCTGCTTTTTGGCGACGAGTTCCCACAGTCCCACCGTACCCGGATACCTGTTCCAACTATCCTTGTCGCCTAAATTGACTTTAATGTCGTTGCCTTCGAAGGTCACCTTCGATTTCCCAATCTTCCACACCACACCGCCGCCTTCGCTGGTTTCCATGCTGGGATACAATCCGAACACTTCATCCTTGTCGAATTTCCCCGTGCTCAGGTAGTCTCGTGCCAAAGGTCCCAACTCGATTTTATCCGAAGACGACGACGTGCTGCCTATGGCTCGACGTCGTGCCGGTGCATCCTTCAGTTCGAACGGTGTCGAAGGAATGCTCGAAATGGGCGTGGGTACAGCATAACTTTTAGCTGCGAGCGGCACGAGTTCGTTGATCAAATTTTTATTTTGTTCCGTGACACTTTTAATTTCTTTACCTAGACTGCTGATGGCATCGATCACAGGTTGATCCTGACGTTTCTTCTCTTCGTAGAATCCGCGATTCTCGGATCTCCAACCTTTGAAGCGTTTCGCGAGGTAATCGCGAAGCTTGAGATTTTCGTCTTCGATTTTTCGTTTCGTCATGACGTTATTTATACACGTCGTTTCTCACAACGTTGCAACGTTTAGAAAGTCGTTGATTTTGTTTCTGTATTTTCCATCGTTGGGTTTTCTCGTCATGTCGATCGTCACAAATCCGAAATCGTCACCGTTCCAGCAAGTAGAGCAGCCTTCCGAAAATTGATTGTAGTTCATGTCTCCGCCTACGTAGTCATCGTACGCATGCTTGAGGTTGGTGTGATCTTGACGAAACAAACATATAAAATTAGCGTTGTCGCGCACTAACTGTTTTGGAATTTTGGAAAACGTTTGAGCTAGGTAAAAACAATCCATTCCTTTGTGACGACCTTGCGTGAAAAAGTTGCGAATTTCATTTTGATTTTCCAGGATGGCGTCGTCGAACACGACGACTGAATTTTCGCGACAATCGTCGAGTGGTTTTATTTCCGAAGCGAACGTTGCAATGTCCAGACCATCGTACAGTTTCATCAGTTGCTGGTATTTGGATTGCTCCAAACTTTTCGAGAACACGTACAGGTGCCTGTTCTTCCAATCTAACCAATTCGGTGCGAGGAGAAAATTGTCCACGAGCAGTGTCGTTTTCCCACACCCCGAAGGACCTACGATCAGACAGCGGATGCTGTCGGGAAGCAACTTGCCGTTCTTTTTCTTCGTTTGACTTTGCGGATCCGGTAGACGCTTCACCACGTTCCACGTACTCACAAGATCACTTCGTTCGCGTCGATCCAACTTTTTTCCGGAAGTCCCAGCCATTTGACAAACAGTTTGTCACCTTTCCTACGCAATACTTTCTCGATGAGGTACGTGTCGGGGTGTTTTGTTTTAGAGAGTTCCTCTTCGTAAAATCTTCCTTTCAAAATCTCGCCGCTACTATCTTTTATTATATACGTGTGTCGGTTTCCGGGTAGAACTCGAACCACCGTAAAAAGTTCCATGCTCCAATTTTTTGTGAATCCCTTCTCGAAGGTGCGTTTGAATTTGCTGATCCTCACCTGGTCTCCAATTTTGTATTTAGCTTTCTTTGTCGTGGGTGTGTACTTTGGACAGTAAACTGTAGAAATTAAACGCTGCTCGTCGGACTTGGTAACGTCAGCTGGCTTCATGCCTATCGTTCTGTGTACCGTATCATTATAGGTGTCGACGAGTTCCGGCAGGATGTCGACCCATTTGTAATTTCCCCGAAGCGTGAATCGCTTCCACATGTGTGTTTTCAAGGTTCGATTGAATCTTTCCACGATGCTGGCTTTGATGTGACTGAAGCTCGAATAATGTCGAATGCCATGTTTTTGAATAAACTTTTGGAATACGGCGTTGTAAAATTCTTTACCGTTGTCCGTTTGCAAAAACCGTGGTCGTCTGCCGCCGCTTTCGCGAAAAATTGTCTTGAATGCTTCCGTGACGCACGTTCCCGTTTTCGCCTTCAAAGGTAGAGCCCATGCGAATTTCGAAAACGTGTCTATGACGGTGAGAAGGTACTTGTTGCCCTTGTTTAATTTATGCACGTTTTTCAAATTGCCGCTACTCATCTCCACGAGGTCGCTTTGCCAGAGGTCGTCGATGCCCTTGGTTACCACAGCCAAACGTTCGTAGTTACGGCGTGCAGGTTTATGCAATTCTTCGACGATGGCTTGCCTAGACATTTTTTTAGAGATTACGTTTCAAGAGAAGCACAAGCGTGATGGGGTTCAAAGAGGGTGGCACTTCGCTCGTGTTTTGAATGATCAGCTTATCGCCGGCACTCACGTCGAAAACGGTGAGATCTTCGTCTTCGTGTATTTCATATATGTTGCGCGTTTCGTTCCAACGTGCCAGAGGAATGTTTCCTGCTTTCTGGACACCACGATTCGATATCAAAGTCATGGTGGGAACGCTAGCTTTTCTACCGTGAGACCAGTACGAAAATTCGTTTATCTGAATCGTGCCATCGAGGAGAAACTTGTAGTACGGATGATAAGGATGCAACATGTACAGTTTGTTACCTTCGACGAACGTGGAGATTCTCTGTTGATTGGGAATGCTGTTGATTTCGATGGCTTGCAGAGAATGCAGTTTAGCGAATTTAGTGTCGACGCCGAGCAGATTACTGTGAACTTGTCCGAGTTTATTTTCGATGGGCAGCAAATGCTCGACTATGGTATCCGTTACGGCAGAAAACGACGGTTTGATTTTCACTTCCACGTTCAACTGCTTGTAGTTTTCGTTGAGTTCTTGCAACTTGGCACCGAAAGAGGCCAGCGTCGATTCCTGCGTGGATTCCAGCACTCCGACTTGATCTCTGATGTTGACGACGATGTTCTGAAGGTTCTCGACTTGATTCAATTTCGAGCTCTTCTCGGTAAGAACGTTCACGATGCTTCGCATCTCTGTAAACTGCGTGTGAAGATCGGCGACTCTCTGCGAAGTGGGCAGCGTCGACACCAGCGAACTAATTTCGTCTCGAATCTGTTCCACGTTCGCCGTTTCCGTTTCTAGTCGTTTCAGCATACGTGATATGTTTCTTTTCAAAGCGTGCAATTCTTTGGAGGTGGGGAGATTGGCCACCCTACTCTCGAGATCGCTCAATGAATTTTTGATGTCGCTCGATTCGGATAGTGCCGTCACCGCCGTTTTCAATTTTTCCAAATCTTCGCTCGAAGGCACGCTCGTCCGTAACGATTCCAAGTCACCCTGTATGTTGTCGAGTACGTGATGAAAATGAGCGAGATTTGTTTCGACGTTTAAATTTTCTAAATATTCGATCTTCTGCTGAACCGTGCTTAACGTGTCTTGAATGCTCGTCAACGCTCTCGCTTCGGCGTGAATATTTTTAATTTCTTCGTTGATCAATTCCAAGGACGCCTGAAGCGTGGCGATGGTGGTTTGAATGTGTTCGAAATCTTGATAGGCCTCCAATTGAATTTTTATGTTCGCGACGCTTTTACCGATGACCTGCAGTTCGTCCGACGATGGTAGGTTCGTCATGGTATCTTCCAAAGTCTGCAACTTGGATTTAATTTCTTCCAACGTGCTGGTGAATTCTTCTTGTAATTTGGAAACGACGACATGCAAGCGTTCTGCGTCTATATCGCTCACGACGGTTTGAAGTTCAGAGAAATTCTTTTCTATTGCGGAAGTTCGTTCTTCGATTTCGAGTTCCAATTTTTCCAAATCTTCATTTTTCGATTGAAATTGCTGTAATTTGGCCAAATCATTTTGAAGCGAATCCACGCTCAACTGTATATTTTGAACGTTGTCGTAAGAAGGTACGTCGACATAATTTTTTATCAGCGTCTTCAGTTCGGAATCGATTTTCAGAATGGGATCGAGACATTGCGTTTGGAGCGTAGCGATTTCCGACTCTAAACGTTTGTTTAAGGTTTCCTGCAAAGCGATCAAATCGGTCCTCAACTTCTTAACTCGAATGTCCAACATGAGAATCTCTTCTGCATGGTCTACACGCTTGGTGTTGCCGAAAATGTCGTTAGGCATTTTTGGTTAACGGTTATTTATAATAGGATAGACGATTCGTAATTCTACGAAGAGAGGAATAAGTTTATCGTAATCTCCTAGGAGTTGAACGTAAAGATAATCTCCTGCAGACACATCGTACGTAATGTTAGAAAGCATCTTGTCGTGCTTGATTCGAAAAATGTTCTTGCCGGTAGATATTTTGATTTCGCCTGCGTTTTCCGGATTCACGGTGATTTGAAGTTTCCCGTCGATCGGAATTTCGTAAAAATGTAAATTGTTGTTGAAGACGTAAAACATCTTGCCCACATCATCATCCAATTTCGTCCAAATACTGTTGAGATGAACAATCAGTAGACCATTGAGTTTAGTTAACATGGAAGGTAGATCTGTCGTCGTGCGGTGTACAGCCTCCATGTTGGTTTGTTTTCGAAAACCAAAGAGATTCATGCCGGTTATTGAAAATTGAGAACATATCTAATATAAACAGCACCACAAATAGTAACTTCATCTATGGTAGATTATTTATGGTTTTGGGGTCTAATATAAATAACACCACAAATAGTAACTTCATCCATGGTAGATTATTTATGCTTGGGGGTCTAATATAAATAATTACTACAAATAGTAACTTCATCTATGGTAGATCATTTATGGGTTTCGGGGTCTAATATAAATAACACCACAAAAAAATGTGTGCAATTTAGTAACTTCATTTTTTTTCTTAGCAAAAAAATGGAGAAGAAGCAAGCGAAACGTGCATGCGACCAATGTGGGAAATATATATCTATTTCTAACTTGGGTAGACATCGGAAGGATGTGCATGGCGAAGGATCAAGTAAGAGAGAGCTCGATGTTGACGATCAAGCGCCACGAAAGAAGCAGAAGAGTGCCGGCGAAAGTATTCGAAATATTTTAAGCGAGGAGACTTTCCGATCTGAAGAAACAACTGATCTAAACAACTTTTTTCGCTCGGTCAAAAGCAAGTTAATTTCGTCTATCACCGAAGCTTTGTTGCAATGCTCGTTGAAAATCCACCTCATCGTTTCCGTCATTTACGAAAACGTAAAAAAAGAGCGAGAAACTTTCCATCATTACACTGGTGTAAAGAGCCTCCACGCCGCCGACGTCGATGAGGTGGATGCCATTTGCAACCAGATGATTGACGCTTTGTTGAACAAGCACGAGACTTTCGAACAACGTGGATCGGGTTGGACACTTTGCGGTTCGCCTCACACTTTAACTTTGAAGGTGGCACGATACAACCCGATGGGGGCATCCAGCTACATCGATTTGCCTCGGGAAATAGCCGCTAAGAAAGCCATCATCAACATTCAAAATGAAGATAACAGATGCTTTTTGTGGTGCATCATTGCCGATCATCACCCAGCCAATGATCACAAACATCGTTTATACCACTACAACAAGCCAGAATATCTCTCAGAATTTGAAAAACCTATGGCTGGCATTAATTACCCCGTAAATCTACGAGACATTAGTAAATTTGAGGCACAGTACAAGACAGATAAAAACGAAAGTATAGCAGTACACATCTTCGGATTAGACAAAAACAACACCATCTACGTTCTCAGACACAGCAACATTAAAAGTAATCGCGTCATCAGATTACTCCTGATCGAAGATGATGATAATTATCATTACTGTCTAATTCAGAATCTTCCAAAATTAACAAGAAGTCAAATTACCACACATCAACATAAAATTGAAGTATGCGACAGATGCCTGAGTATATTCTACGGTCGAGGGAAAAAAAATGCTGATGAAGAACTCCGAGATCATCATGAAATGTGCAGTAAACATCCGGCTACGGCTATCAAAATGCCTTCTCATGACATGACATTTTCCAACTACAAGGCGTTACTCTGGCATCCCGTGGTGATATGCGCCGACTTTGAAAGTTTCCAACTTCCACTCGCCACATGCGAACCGAATCCCAGCACATCGAGCACCACCGAAATTCTACATCACGAAGCCTGCGCTTTTGGATTGATGGTCAACAACACAGACAATCTTATTTTACATCGTGGCAATGATGCTCCACAAATATTCGTTCAAACCTTGAAACGGATGGCCATACAATTCGCTCCTCTACTAAGAGAAGACAAAGCAATGGAGCCTCTTACCCAGGAAGAGAAGGAAGCATACGACCTTGCCTCTCAGTGTGGTGTGTGCGAAAGTAACTTCACCCTCGAAAATGTCAAAGTTCGCCACCATAACCATCACACGGGAAAATATGTGGCCCCCCTGTGTAACAACTGTAATCTACAAATCAAGAAACCAAATTTTATTCCAGTATTCATTCACAATTTGGAGGGCTACGACGCCAAAATCTTCATAAAGGACATGGGATGCGACGCTCAACCCATTAGCGTCATAGCTCGCACCAATGAGAAATTCATTTCATTCAGCAAGAAGGTGGACGTTGGAAATGGCAATCACGTAGAAATTCGCTTCTTGGACTCCTACAACTTTCTGTCTTCGAGTTTGGCGACACTCGCGTCTCAACTCACCGACGATGATTTGATCGCCACCAGGAAATGTTTCGGCGACCAACATTTAGCACTGTTGAGACGCAAGGGTGTTTACCCGTACGAATACATGACGGATGCTTCCAAATTCTCAGAAACGTCGTTACCACCGAGAGAAGCATTCTACAGTCGTCTTAGCGACACCCGTTGCAGCGAAGAGGACTACCATCATGCTCAGCTCGTGTGGTCTACATTCTCTTGTCAAACCATGGCCGACTATCACGATGTGTATCTAAAACTGGATGTTACGCTATTGAGCGACCGTTTTCATCTCCATCGCTCGAGAGGAATGGCAGCATATGGTTTGGACCCCGCTTTCAGCTACACCACACCGGGTTATTCTTGGCAGGCAATGTTAAAATCCACGAAGGTGAAGATAGAACTCATCAAGGACGTCAATCAACTTTTGTTTGTCGAAGAGGCAAAACGCGGTGGAATCGTCCAGTGCCCCCTTCGATACGTCAAAGCCAACAATTCATATGTTGCCGATTTCGATGCAGAGAAACCGACAAACTTCTTGGCATACTGGGACATGAACAACCTGTATGGTTATGCCATGTCCGAGACTCTGCCCATCGGAGAATACGAATGGATGAGCGAGCAGGAACTTCAAGATTGTTTGGAATGGGGCGAAGATCATGAAAATGGATGTTTCCTGAAAGTAGATTTGGAATATCCTGCATCGCTTCATCGAGAACACCATGGATTTGCGATGGCACCTGTGATGGAATCGACTCCGGAGAAGAAGCTAATGCTCACCTTCAAGAGCAAAGAGAATTACGTGGTGCATTATCGTCTCCTACAATTCTACCTCCAGCATGGATTGGTTTTGAAGCGCGTGCACTCAGGATTGAAGTTTAGACAGACCAGGTGGCTAGCGCCCTATATCGACGGCAACACTCAACGTCGAGCATCAGCTTCTTCTTCCGCAGACAAAGACCTATACAAATTAATGAACAACAGCATCTACGGCAAGAGCATGGAAGATGCGAGGAAAAGAAGAAATATCAACTTGGTCTCCGACCCGAAGAAAATAAACAAGCTCATCGCTCAGCCCACGTACACTAATTTTTTTGCATTCACACTTTTTTTTTATATTTTTCTATCATATTATGTACACTATTTTGAGGATATTTTTTTATTTCTTTCAGATGCTGCACCCCCTACGGAAACTTTTTTAGTTCTTACACATTCTATTCTTAACCAAAAATTTTTTCTTCTCTTCAATCATAAAACACACACATTACACACGGAGGTCCTCTGTAGGGAGTCATGGGGGGGTTTAAAAAAAAGAACCCATGAAACTCTACAAAGGCATGGCTTTGTTAGCCGTGGCCATTAGAACTGTGTTGGGCACCACGCACCCCTGGCGGGATATTTTCTTTTTTTTGGGGGCCAGGGATTTCCTTAACAAAAAATAAAAATTTTGATTATCACACATACACATTGTAGAAGATCACACCTGAGAGTTTTAATAACAAAACATTGTGGCAGATTACGCTGAGAGTGCAAGGTCGTGGTAGATTACACTGAGGGACCTTACAGTAAGAGGAGACGGCCTTATAGGAAAATATCGTAAGTCATTTCAAATATAGGTCAAAGAACGATGTTAGCAAAATTGGCAGAAGGTAAAAGATAGCTTAAAAAACTGATGCCAGAGCTTTTCTTCTTCTGTCTAATTTTCTCTCATTGTAGGTTAGTTTAGCCCGTAAAACGGATTACGCTGAGAGCAAAAGCCTATTAGCAGGTCGTAGTAGATTACACTGAGGGGGGCCTTACACTAAGAGAGGCAGCCTTATAGGTAAGTCATTTCAAATGAAGATCAAAAGGCGAGGTAGCATAAGAGCAAGATTTGCAGAAGGTAAAAAAATAGCTTAAAAAAACTGATGCCAGAGCTTTTCTTCTTCTTCTGTCTAATTTTCTCTCATTGTAGGTTAGTTTAGTGCGTAAAACAGATTACGCTGAGAGCAAAAGCCTATTAGCAGGTCGTAGTAGATTACAGTAAAAAAGGGGGGAAGGGGAGAGAGGGGGGGGCCTTACAGTAAAAGGGAGGCAGCCTTATAGGTAAGTCATTTCAAATGAAGATCAAAAGGCGAGGTAGCATAAGAGCAAGATTTGCAGAAGGTAAAAAAATAGCTTAAAAAAACTGATGCCAGAGCTTTTCTTCTTCTTCTGTCTAATTTTCTCTCATTGTAGGTTAGTTTAGTGCGTAAAACAGATTACGCTGAGAGCAAAAGCCTATTAGCAGGTCGTAGTAGATTACACTGGGGGAAAGGGGGGGGGGAGGCAGCCTTATAGGAAAATATCGTAAGTCATTTCAAATGTGGGTCAAAAAACGAGTTAGCATAAAAAATAGCTTAAAAAGTGATGCCAGAGCTTTTTTCTGTCCATTTTTTCTCTCATTGTAGGTTAGTTTAGTGCGTAAAACAAAAACCTTGGTGATTTTTCGAGTGAGGAGTTGGCAACACTGCTCGTGCCTTACGCGAGAAATCCATTAAGGTGAGAAAGTAGGTCAAAAGATGGGCCCAGAGTCGCCCCTTCCACCTACTTACAACAATCTTTTTTCGATGTAATGCAATTTTTACTACACCATGGCAAGGAGACTTGATTTCGTTAGCTTTATTCGTTGTAGATCACATTGTTGAACGGGTTATAGAAATTTCTCAGTGTTACAAGTTCAATAGCTCTTTTAATTCATGAGTTTGGTTCTTCTTAGAATTGAAATATACTAAGTGTTTGTAAATTAAGTGTAAATGTTATCATAAGATTTAAAGACTTAGGTTGGAAACACTTTTGTAAGGTACTTAGAACCGGAAGGCAAGAGTTTGTTAACTTGAAACATACATATTTGCATCCCCCCAAACAAATTCCCTCCGAAATGAAATCACAAATACGCCACTGAGTGGGCATCTCCCCCAAAGCAAAAAAAAAACTGAGTTCGCACACTGGAGAACATCCATACCCAATCCGGGATTAGAACCCGGGACCCCTGACGTCGGAGCGTGCTGTGCTAGCCAATCCGTCCCTAGGATCGGCACAGAAGAATTGGAGTGAAATGTATAGTGGAAAAATACATCTCAAAAAATACCGCAATACTAATATGTGTAGAATTTATGGTTTTCATGTACATATACGTATAGGCTAGTAACTGTCTGTGCTGAATAATTATATATACTATACGAGAAGATGCTGAAGATTTCGTAGCCCTACGTAAAAGGAATGCACTTGGAATGATTACTCACCATACTTCCCTCGAAGCACTTTCTGGCCGGTGCTCCTCGCAGGAGTCCTGTTTGTCCATGACAATACCCCTTGCCATCGAGCAACAGCAGCAGAAATTGCGAGACTTGGGCTTTCAGTGTATTGATCATCCACCCTATTTCCCCGATCTGCCTCCATCGGACTATTTTTTGTTTCCTCAGCTCAAAAAACACCTGCAGGGACACCATTTTGCCTCAGATGAGAAGGTGAATACTGCCACAGAGAAAACTTAAGAATTTCTTTTAGGCAGTTCGCAAAAGTTGGATCACCGGGCCAGAAAGTGCATTGAGTTTCGAGGGGAGTATGTTGAGTAATCATTCCAAGTGCATTCCTTTTACGTAGGGCTACGAACTTTTCGGCATCTCCTCGTATATGTAACGTTTATGAAAAGTTGTTAGAACCCCTCGTGACTTGTGAGGCGTCATAACTACTACATGCTGGTATTGACGTCCTTTAAAGTTAAGTCATTTCGCCTGTAGCTGTGTGGTTCAATATTATTGATCAGTGCAACTAATATTGCCGTGCAAAGGTGAAGGCCAAATGCTCTGCTTGGTACTCGATCAATCTTCAAACAACAAATTACATGAAGTAAGATTTAAACAATGCTACCTTATCTACGGGCAGATGCTAATTGTATATAGTTTTTACCAGCCCTCAGTGAGCACGGAAAAGATGAGGTTGTTGAATCTTTTGTAACTATCCAACGATTGAGAGCTACATTTTTTCAATTAATCCTCTCGGAGCAACATTAGTATTTGACACATTATTTGTGAATCATTCCATACGAAAGCAACACAGCCCACAACCTGACCATTTAAGATTTTCATGAAATTTGGGGAGGTTAAAGTACGTATGCATGAAACTTACTAACTGTGAAAATTTCGAGTCTCGTGCGTCTTGTAATTGTCAAATTATTAAAGGTCAAAATTCGCATAAATTGCACTTTTTGAGCCCGCTTAGCTATACTAAATGTGCTGTAACTCCGCCCCTATTTCGCCTAGGAAGCTCAAATAAAGCTTATTGTACAGGGAACTGAGCAAGCTTTCCAGTGATTTATAACAAACCTACCTTTGGACAAAAATGAAATTTTGTCAAGTGACCCTGACTTTTGACCTTGAATATCTCAAAACATGTCATAACCAAAAATCGTGAAAAAAATATATTTAGTCCGTCATGCCGTACTCTAAAACATATCAAAAAATTGTTATGGGACTTCAATGGAATCAGAAGAAACAAAATAATATGTGTAACTATGTGACTGATAAAAGCCTCATTACATGAACTATGTTGAGTTAAATGTCCCTTAACACCCCTTACAAAATATAAAGGAGTTATCCTGGGTATAATTTGTCATGAAAGAAATAGGTTATGCACAGAGCGATCCCTAGCTGTGTGTGTCAAGAGCAGGCCCGGCACATTGTTGGACGCCATTTTGAATCCAATGCAAAACATTTTCAAAGGAAACGGAGTGATGTGATATATCAAATCAGGTTAGAATTTCACGAGAAATTAAATGACAAAGGTTTTTCTAACATATCTTTAACCAGCATTCTAACCATTTTATCCTTTTTGAGGTGTTAAAAAACGACGCCTTAGAATGCTCCTAACATGTTAGAATCACACTGACATTTCGGGAGAGACGTTTAAGCACCATTGCATATGATTTTAATCAGCGACTTCTACAAAAGGTTGAATAGTGAAGAATATTGGGAAAGGTGTCTCAAACAATTTAGTGACACTTCCTTTGGAATTTTTATGTTCACGGTGAAGTTAATAAAAAGAATATGCAATACCTGTGATTTGATAATCTACAGTAGACAGAACCCAGCCGAATGGTTGTTGCTGGTAAGCTAATGATGTGGTATGGTGTATGGAGAACGGGAATGGTTGGTCCATATTCAACAACTGAACCTTAAATGAGGAGGGCTTCTTGGATTTGTTAAATGAACAGGTTTTTCATCCTTGCTTATGTGATATAGCACTTTCCAGAGTTTTGAAACAGGGCAGAGTGTGACCACACTATGGGAACATTGTGGCAATTTCTTCATGTACATTTCTAGGTAGACTGATTTGCAGACGGGTATATATTAAAAGGCTTGTACGTTCTCCAGATCTAACACCTAAGGAGGACTTTTATACCTTCAGAAACATTTGAAGAGAATGGAGCATGCACTAAAAGTCCGTAATATTGACCATCTCAAAGAAGGCATCGTTGCTGCTTGCGATGATGTTGCACCTGCTACAATGCAAAATGTTCTATGTGAGTGTGAGAGACGTCAACGACTGCGTACACAGGAACATTGACATTATAATGTGAGTAGTATAAAATACAATATTATAAACTCAGGAAAGTATGAACCCCCCTCTGGCAGATTTGTCTACACTTAAAACTTGCTCAACATGCCCATATGAGCTTTTTGCTCAAGTGTGGAACCCCGTCTAATCCAAGATTTTTGTAAAAATGCCCTCGGGAATTTCTCGGAAAGTATGAACCCCCTCAGATTGATTTGTTTACACTTACAAAAGGCACTTCTGTGAGATTGTTGTCCATAAACCTGTCAAAAATATGCCCCTCTTGATATTTTTTTTGGCCACACTTAAAATTAAGCCAAGATGCTTATAAAACCCACACCCACACACACCCACACACACACACACACACCCACACCCACACATATTTACTTCCGGTCCACTTCCGGTTTACTTCCGGTCTACTTCCGGTCCACTTCCGGCCCACTTCCGGTTTACTTCCGGTCCACTTCCGGTCCACTTCCGGTCTAAGTTCAATTGGACACCAGGCTCATCTTGCATATCTAGTACTAAGACAATGCAATATGCAGAGACCCCTCTAGAATTGTTCTGTGACTCTCTCATTTCTTACATCATAAACATATGATTTTTCACCTATGAGAATAACACTACATATGGTGTCATCAGGTAATGCCTCATGGAATTCACAGATAATTTTAATATTTGTCCTGTCATTCACCACAACTTGTTTTCTTTTTGAGGTGTTGATTACAAACATAGGTCTCTGTGCCTTGAATTCATCTGGTGTGTAATACATGTCAGTATTGCCAGTAGTGACCCTTTTGAATGCCGTAAATGCCTCATATAATTTGAGGAAATCATTCTTGGACATGTCTAAATTGTAATTTTCTCTAGGGAATACCTCATTTCTGCCATTTTTAAGATATATGTTCTTGATGTTGCAGTTATCAAATCTACTTGAATTTTTTTCCTGATTATTGTGTCTCCCAGTCTGAAACAGTACCACCACAAAATCAGGCATGTCATATTGAATACTGGAGAATGAGTTTGTAGCATCAAACTCATAATAAGAACCAGTTGCGGGCTTCTGTACACATTGATATGTATAAAATTGCAGAGGAATCTGTGGATTTTTTATTATATCAGCTTTGTATTTAAGAGCATAACTGGCCTCATATTCAACAACAGGGATTCTTAGCTCCATAGTCTGAATAATGCATTTGCCTGCATCAGGTAGGGTATTAGGCAGAGCTTCTCCTGTAGGGTTTAATGCGCTGTACCTCATCAAAGCATTATTATCATTGGCAGCTCTTCTAAATGTGATTCTTAAACCACCCTTCCACATAATATCTTTGTAATCTGAGAAGAATCCTGGCAACAGGCGCATGGGGAACAGCACTGTGTGGTTCTTAGATATAATTTTATCACCAGCCTCAAATCCACCTATTTTGTAGTAAGAAGCCTCGGTTTTGGATAATTTTAGTGTGGCCAAAGCTGTGGAGGTAATGCCGGGATAATCCACTCTGTTTATAACAACGCCATGCTTTCTGATCTCAATTTCAGAGAACAGATGCGGCACAAAATTATCCACCAATCTTATATTTGAATTTGCCGGATAATCTGTTCCATCGAGCTTTACAACATCAAATTTGATGTATAAATCTGCTCTGTGGGGGTGTATAAAGCCATCCCCTACATCAAGATCAACCTCAATCTCTGTGTTGGGTTGATTTAAATTTGCAAATGTCCTCCTGTTTGGGGAGAATGATTGTAGATCATAACTCTCAATATTTTCCATTGTATGTATTTTTATTTAAATGTTAATCTCTATGATTGCAGTTGTTGTGGCTCCAGCAAAATCAACTAATTCTTCTTTTTCTTTAGTGACCATCAATTCAATATAATCTATTCTATTATGACACAGAGGAAAATATAATGTTGGGGATGGATTGTAGATGATTGGCTCCATAAATTCAGAATTAGGTTTAAATGTTGCAATGATGCCGGTTTGTTTGTGAGTGCCTATGCCATTTGATTTGGTGATCATACCCTCAGCTACATTACAGTGAATATTTAGAGTTTCTATGGCTAAGAATTTAGGTATATTCATAGCAGTGTGTTTGATGGCTGGTTCAAGTTTTGTGTTGTTCTCAAATCCTAACAGCTCTCCTATAGTACCCAGATCCACTGTTTCTGTAGCAGATACAATCTCTACTCTGTGAGTGACAGAATTTTGAGTTAATACTATACCTCTGGGTAATTGAGCATTTAGAGTGGACAGATTATATTGCCCTGGAGTGATGACAATTTTTTGATCCCCTACTGCAATTGTGTTGTTGTGGTGTGTAATATTAGGGATCAAGTACATGCCATAAAATGCTCTGAGAGCTATTGTTTTGGGATACACTATGTCATCATGCAATTTGAGTTTCAATATTGAATTTTGGCTGGTGAGATGGAATACCTCCATGATGTTTCAAATACCACAAGGCCTTTTGAAAATTTTCAATTGATGGTTTATTTATTTGAGACATATATCTGAGAACAGATAAGCACAGATGTCCACAATTAACATCTTTGAAATTTTGTACACGGGCATTATTGTAATAAAGATTAGGTGATTTTAAATATTTTATTAAATTTTCAGGTGGAACACCTCCAAATGAATCAAACACAAATGCCTCATTGTTTAAATATTTAAGATAACAAATCCAGTGAGTGCCCTGATTTTTGTACTTATCCAAATTAACAATGCCACACTCTTTGTTGAGTGGTTGTTCTGGTAAAGAATCAGACATGTACACACCCCTAAAATGTTTGATGCCCAGTGGCTTGATTAAAGCTTCAATATCTTGGTTTGTAAGCGGCTCTTGTTTTTTTTAAACTTATTCATGGTTCTCTTAACACCTTTGCCTTTTTTCTCCATGGCCAGGTTATGGCGCCTCTGCTCATCTAATTCTGCCTTATTTTTCTTGGCATCTATTACTGTTTTTGCTATGGCAGCTGATCCCCCAGCCAAGCTCCCAACAGCCCCGAGAGCAGCTAAGATGGCAGGGATAGTAAATATGAATCCCCCTACATGTGATTTTTTCCTGGATTGTTGTAATTTTTTTAATTGGGGGGTACTAAGCAACAATTTCATACCATGGCCCTTTGCAAGACAAGAGCTTTTTTTCTTGCGCTGCTTTTTGGTTAAAAGACTATCAATAGGCCCAAGAGATTTGAGACCTGCATAAGGTATTTGATACATAACACCCTTGGCCTTCATTGTAGGTTTATTATATACATATTCACAACCCCCACCCCAGTTTTTGTTTGGTGTTCATAGCTATGGTGGTTCCCAATGCTGCTATTTTTTCACTCAAAGAAGCATCTTTGCTTACAAATCTACCAAATGCAGCCTCTTCTAATTTTTTGTCTGCAACATGTCTCTTGTCAAGATCAGAATGTGTGTTGTATGCTATGTCATGGTCTCTACAAGCAGCATCTAGGGGATTAACACCAGGGTCCCCTCTGTTTAATCTATGGTCCAATTTTGTACCGGGACCACAATACTGATAGCCTGGAATGTGTAGTTCAAATGGCAGCTTGTTTATAATGTCATTAACCAAACCCCGGCCCTCAGAAATATTCCAAAATTTGGGGGGTAGAGTATTAATAATTTTTATAAGATATCCAATCCCCTTAGTGTCATTCACTATAAAATTAGACAATTTTGTGCTTATCATGTCCATAATTCCAACCTTTTCATTGTAAAAATTGTGGTTGCCAGCATTTTCCTCCCCAGCTATCACCAATAACCTATCTACAAGTTTCCTGACATCATCAACCCACACAAATTCTTTAGGCAGGGTGTTGTATTGTTTGATTCCACTGCCTGTCTTAATTTGTGACCATATGGGCTTGATTAAATTATTGTATTTTGCTCCACTGCTAGACTTGACTCTTTTTTGTGTGGGATCATTGTTCTGGTATAGAGCATCTGATTTTATTAATATTTCTTTGTAATATTCATAATCTTGATCTCTATAGCTGCCAGGTCTCTTCCTAGTCATCAGTTCCCACAATCCAGGTGTTCCGGGGTACTTAACAAAAGCACCTTTTTCTCCGAGACGAGATTCTGAATAAATAATCAGATCATCCCCCATAAATGTTACTCTGAAATTGCCAATTCTATGTATGATGCTGCCATCAAGCTCTGTGTCAGCATATAACCCAAAGACCTCATCTTTGTTGTCTTTAGGTGTGGTTAAATATTTTTGAGCAAGAAGACCCAATTCAATAGGATCCTGAGTAGCTTCAATTCTTCTAGGAGCAATAGGACTAGGTGTATGAATACTGGAAAGTGGGGTGAATGGATAATCTAATATGTTCCTAGCAGCTACAGGTACAAGCTCTGTGATCAAATTTTGATTTTGCTCTGTAACAGTTTTGATATTCTTACCTAATTCACTAATAGCATCAATGATAGGCTGTTCTGCTTGTTTGTGTTTTTCATAAATTCCCCGGTTCTCTGATTTCCATCCCTTAAATCTTTTTACAAGATAATCTCTTAATTTAAGATCATCAATGATTGGCCTTTTCATGTTTATTTATTTATATTTCAATGTCTAGAAAATTGTTGATTTTATTTCTGTATTTGCCACCATTGGGTGTTCTTGTCATATCAATAGTGACAAACCCATAACTGTCCTGGTTCCAGCACCTGCTGCAAAACTTGGAAAAATCATTGTAGCTCAAGTTCCCACCTACATATTCATCATGTATGTGTTTGAGGTTGGTATGATCTTGATGAAACACACATATAAAATTGCTGTTGTCTCGGATCAGTTGCTTCGGTATTTTAGAAAAAGTCTGTGCCAGGTAGAAGCAATCAATGTTTTTGTGTCGGCCCTGTGTAAAGAAATTTCTAACCTTGTTTTGATTATCCAGTATAATGTCATCAAATACAACAACAGAGTTATCAAGACATTCATGGAGTGGCTTAACATCTGGTTCAAAAGTGGCTATATCCAATCCATCATATAGCTTCATCAGCTGCTGATATTTTAATTGTTCCAAGCTCTTAGAGAAGACATACAAGTGCCTGTTTTTCCAGTCTAACCAGTTGGGTGCCAATAAAAAATTATCAACCATTAGTGTAGTTTTACCACAAGCAGATGGCCCAACAATAAGACATCTAATATTTTCAGGCAGCAACTTGCCATTTCTCTTATTCTGCTGTTCAGGTTCTGGCAGCCTTTTTATAACATCCCAGGTGTTCATATTATTATTTTGTTTGCATCGATCCAGCTGTGTTCTGGAAGTCCTAGCCATTTAACAAATAACTTGCTGCCTTTTCTGCGAATGATTTTTTCTATGAGATATGTGTCAGGCTGTTTAGTTTTGCTGAGCTCTTGTTCATAGAACCTGCCTTTGAGAATTTCTCCTCGGTGGTCTTTTATTATATATGTGTTAAGGGTCCCGGGTTTAACTTGAACCACTGTAAATAATTCAGTGCTCCAGTTTCTTGTAAAGCCTCTTTTGAATAAGTGCTTATATTTGCTGATTCTTACTTGATCACCCACCCTGTATTTGGCCTTTCTTGTTGTTGGCTGGTATCTAGGATAATAAACAGTCCTGATCAATTTTTGCTCATCAGATGAAGTTACTTCAGAGGGTTTCATGTTGATTGTGGAATGGACCGAGTTGTTATATTTATGTAGAAGTTCTGGAAGAATATTAATCCATTTATAATTACCTTGGAGTGTAAATTGTTTATACATAAGATTTTTTAAGGTTCTGTTGAATCTCTCTCTACAATTGAGGCCTTGAGATCACTGTAACTCGAATAATGTTGTATTGACCGGCTTTTAATAAATTGTTGGAACACAGAATTATAAAATTCTTTGCCATTATCTGTTTGCAAATAGCGCGGTGATCTTCCACTCTGATTGATGATTGTCCTGAAGGCTTCTGTAACACATTTTCCAGTCTTGGATTTGAGTGGCACAGCCCAGGCAAATTTTGAAAATGTGTCTATTACAGTGAGTAGATACTTGTAGCCCTTGTTGATTTTGTCTAAGTTTTTCAACTGTCCACTTGCCATTTCAATCAAGTCGCTCTGCCATAAATCATCTATGCCCTTTGTGACTACTGGGAGTCTCTTAAAATTATGTCTGGCCTGTCTGTGTAATTCATCAACAATAATTTCTCTAGACATAATATGAAAACAAGAATATTGCAACTATGGGGTGTTCAGCAGCTGATACTACAGGATTTTCTAAATATAATTTGTCTCCTATTTGTATATGAAATTCCAGAGAGCCATCATCTTCAGTATAGGCTGTTTCTAATGTATTGGGATCTGTAAAATCCTCCAATTCTACACTGGTGATTTTTGGTTTGTTGTCAGCATTTGTTATTGATAAGGTGGGGTAGTGGTGTGCCTGTGGTTGAAGCCAATATTTGATCTTGAACTGGTAATAAAATTGTGCAGGGGACAGCATATATATTTTGCCTCCTGGTGTAAATGGTGAATCATATTCTTTGTTGGGGATGCTGTACAATTCAAGAATTACTGTATGTTTTGGATTCTCGATTATGCCTGTTATTTCCTTTTCTGCTGTGAGCAATCTGCTTGTTACAGATTCAAGGTGCTCATTGATGGTCCTAACAACATCATCATGGCCTGCCTTGATTTTTATGTCCACAACAAGTTTCTTGTATTGTTGCACAATCTCTTGTAGCTGGGTGGCAAAAACAGACAGAGCATTTGCTTGATTGGATTCCATGGTCCCTAGCTGTTGCTTGATATTAGCTACAATTTGTTGCAAATTTTCAACAACTGCCAATTTTGAATTTTGAGCAGTAAGATCATGGACCTGTCTTCTGATATCCTCAAACAGGGCATGCAGTTCATTAATATGTTGATTGGTTGGTAGAGTGGCCACTATCTGAGTGAGTTGTTTGATCTGTCTGGATATTCTTGATATCTTCTGATTTCAATATGCGATTCACTGCCCTCTTAATATTTTTAAGTTCCTGTGATGTAGGCAGATTTGATACTGTATTTTGCAAAAATTCAAGTGCCAATTTTACATTGTTTAATTCAGAAGCATCAGCCACATTTTGCATAGCATTTTGGAGCAGGGCTATATCTGCCTGAGAGGGTGTGGATTGTTGTAAAATTTCAAGTTTTGTTTGGATATCATCTATCAAGTGATGAAAATGAGATAGCTCAGATTCAGTGTTGAGGTTTTCAAGCTTTGTGATCTGTTGCTGGACACTGACAAGAGTATCTACAATCCCAGGCAATCGGGATTCTAGTACATTTGCCAAATCACTTTGCACTGCTGCTATTGTACCTTCAAGATGAGTTATGGAACTTTGAATTTTTCCAAAATCTTCATATGTTTCAAGTTGCAGCTTAATATTGGCAACACTCCGAGTTATTGCATTCAAAGCATCAGAAGATGGCAAATTGTTCATAAAATTTTCAAGTGTCTCAATTTTTCCTTTAACCTCGGCTATGGCATTGTTCAAGGGGTCCAGATTAGGTATTTGGAGTGATTGAATCTGTTCCTTTAGAGTGGAAATCACTAGATCAAAATCTTCTTGTGATTTTATGCTTTTGACAATTGTTTGGAGCTGTGCCTGGACATTATTAATCTGTTCCTCCAATTGTTGTTTCAATTGCTCGGAGTTGGTAGCCTGGGTCTTAAATTTGGCTTGAAGAGCTGCTACAGCTTCTTCCAAACTTTGAAAATTATCCAATGTTGCCAGATCAGTATATTTCTGAAGCAATAATTTGAGTTCAGAATCAATTTTAAGAAGAGGGTCCATGCATTGTGATTGTAAATTTGTAATTTCTAATTGAAGACTGGCATTCAGTGTGGTTTGTAAAGCTTGTAAATCACTTCTTAATTTCTTGACTCTGACATCAAGCATCAGAATCTCATCACTGTGATCTTCATGTCTTGTATGGCCAAATATATCATTAGGCATTTTTGTTTTAGTGGTTATTTATTATAGAGTATCTGATTCTTAATTCTATAAAAAAGGGTATAAGCTTGTCATATGACCCAGGGACCTCAATATATAAGCAGTCACCAGCAGAAACAGTATAAACAGTGCCAGAAACCATGTTTGAGTGCTTAATTCTGTAAATATTTTTCCCTATTGAAATCTTGACATTGCCCTCAGGGGTTGTAATAAATTGCAATTGCCCACCCACAGGTAATTGGTAATGATTTAAATTATTGTTAAATATGTACACTATTTTACCTGTTTCATCATCAATATCTGTAAGTATGCTGTTCAGATGAATAATTAACAAGCCACTCAGTTTAGATATCATATCAGAAGAGGGTTGTGGTGTTGGCAGATCCATAATAGCCTGTTTTTTTTAACCCAAATAAGTTCATAGGCATGTTTATTTATTTCAAATCATGCTCTGTAATTGGGCATTGATTACCACTTTTCAAATCACAATGCCCCCATGGTAGAGTATGTATGCCACATGATAAAATACATCTCTTATCATCATGTGGGTCCAGGGCCACTTTTCTTACAATATTTGAAGTCAATAAGTGATCCACACTCTGAATTCTGGATTCTGATGTTTTGATTAAATTCTGGGATTTGAGTCAATTTTTATAATCTTCAAATACAAACTCTTTTTCCACAGTCACTCTGCCAATGCCCTTGGCCTTTTTGGCAACAGCGCCACTACATGTTTTAAAACTATACATCTTGGCACTTAACCCAGCAAATTCCACAATAACATCACCAAGTGTCTCATCTTTTAACTTGCCAGGCACCTTTTTGTTGTGGTGTTTAATTATTGTATGTTCACTGGTATCAAAGTATTGAAACAATTCAGGCTGTGACATATCTTGATAAACATCTTCTGTTTTAATATCAAGAATAAAACTATCCGTGTCCATGTACATCAATTTTATATTATCACCATAAAAAGGTTTCAACACATCATAATACAATGTTAACATATGTAATTTGGCCAATTCCAATATCACAGCCCCTACATAAATAGGTTTATCAAATTTGATCTTTGTTTTTTTCATGTTGAAAAGTGCCATGTGCTCATCATAAATTCTTCTATAATTGAAATTAGGCTTTGCAACCAATTTTTTGCTCAGGCTGGGGTCAGTAATTATTTTAACATCGGTATGTTTTCTGACATTTTCAATAGTTTTGCCATACACAGAATTAACCATCAATTTAAAGAAGCCCTTATCAAATTGGCTCTTTGCAGATGTTCGAAGCTCTGTATTTGTATCAATGTATGGTTTCAACCATTCTGAGTGCCTGAACCTCAAAACTTTTCCAATTTTGGTCACTTGAACACCATGTTTCATCAGGAACTGGAGGTTTTTGTAATATATGACATAGCCTTGTTTCGGCTCCAGAGTCATCATGAGCTTCTTCTGTTTAGAGCCAGGTGAGCACTGAACCTCGGGAATTGGGGGCAGATCAGAAAATTTATTGTGCAAATCATCAGGAATTGTCAGATCAGCCTCTAAGAATAGGCCATAGTCACTGTCATCAAAATCTTTAAGATCTTCAATATTGAAATTTTCAACCCACTCAAGCCCTGCATATGGCAGTTTATCCATCATGGCATAACCATAGAGGCTGTTTGCATCCACATACAGTATATAATTTGATGGCCGTGCTGGATCATAATCAGGCATATATTTGTTATTTGCTCTGGCATATCTCTGGGAACATTGCACCATCCCCCCCTCTTATACATTTCTCCATAAACAGATACTTATCTTGATCGTGGATCAGATCCAAATGCATGTTAGTGTTCAAAAACGTTGCAGACCATGCTAGGCTCGGGGCACTGAAAAAATATATTGGATCCAGTCTATAATTTTGCATAGAAGATTTTCTGAATGCCAGCAATATATCAGCTAAGAGGGTGACATCAAGTTTTAAATATGCATTGTGATAATCACCAAATGTCTGGCAATTTAAATTGTTCCACATCAATTGGGCATGGTGATAATCTTCATCAGTGATTCCAGATCCTCTGATTTTGCTGTAAAACTCTTCTTGTGGTGGCAGGGAACACTCATCAAATTTAGAAAAATCTGTAACATAGTCATATGGATATACACCCTTCCGCCTAATTAATTTCAGGTCCTGATTTGGAAACAAGGCACTTGTGATTTTGAATTGATCATCAGATAATTGATTTGCCAGTGTAGCCAGGCTAGCCGATAAAATTCTGTAAGAATCAAGAAATCTTATGTGAATAGGAACACCATTAACTTTAATTATCTTGCTAATAGATATATATTTTTCATCATTTTCAGCTAAAATATTTAAATTCTGCTTGTCAAACCCCTCGTATCTGATCAGATGATGGAAATCATAATTGGATGCTCCATGGCAAAATATGGGGACAAATTTTGGTCTCTTGATCTGAATATTGCAGCTATTACACAGGGCCATTAAGAATTTACCATCTGTATGAGAATGGTGTTTCACCTTGATATTTGTATCTGAAAATTCAGAATCACATACCGGGCATTTTTCTGCATTGTTGAAATCTTCAATCTGTTTCTCTGTTAAAGGCAACATAGGCTTTGATTTTAATAAGATGTTAGATGCTATGTCATGGCACTCATTTTCTATTCTATGTGCAAATATTTTGATGGCATCTGGTCCCATGTATAAGTGTGGCTCACTAGCTACACCATCCCGTATAACTATATAACAAAAACTGGAAGGTTCATGTAGCTGGTATGGTGTAATTGAAGATTCTTCAGGATCTGGATTGCAGAATGCAAGAGGTTTGAGGTTTGATTCAAAATCACAGACAATATATGCTGGGTGTTCCAACAAGGCTTCAAACTTTTTGAATTTGCAATTTTCACTTGGATTGGGCATCACCATATGAATAGGTTTATGGTTGCCACAGTATTTCAGATGCTCAATTAACTTGTTTTTAGCAATTTCTGCACTCACTTCCCGAACCCCATTTATTATTTTTTGACCATCAAATACACTTAAACATCTTCTACACAACTTGAATATTGTATTGGATTTGTCTAGTTGTTTTCTGACTAAAGCTTCAAGATTATGTATCAGAGTGTAATGATATGTGCCATCCTTTTCAATTAAGAGCAGATCAATCGGAACAGCAGAATCATCATCAAATGTACTGATTCTGAGAGGTTCTATCGAGCAATTGCCAGTGGAACAAATAAATACATTAATAGATAATTGTTTGCCATTGATATGCTTGGCCCTTTTTTCAAATTTATCAATATTCTGAACAGACATTGGATATTCTAAACCCTCCATTGCCTCATCGAAATTGTGTTCATATTGTTTATAATAAGTTATTCTCTCAGGATTCCTTGAAACTGGAAACAAAGCAGCTAAAATACACCACAAAAAGCATTTCTGGTCTGTATTTTCAATATTGACCACGGCTCTTTTGTTTTTAATATTGGCAGGTAATGGCAAATATGTAGATCCTTGTAATGGGCTGAATTCAGAAATATTAACATATAACTTGTGTGGAGATCCGCATAGGCTCCATCCTGACTCTTTTGCTGCAAATTCAGAGTGTTTAATATTCAATTGTTCTATCAAATTGCTTATTATTGTGTCTGAATTTGCGTTTGAATATACCGGTACAGTTTCTGTTATGTGGGGCTGTGTAAATTTTGTGCCATTTGGTTTCTTATATTGTGCAAACAATTTAAGGGACAGTTTATAAGAGCCATTTTGTGCATTTAGAATTGCCTGCAGATCAGAATTTATACTGTTCAAAAAATTCTTAATGTCACATCTTGGCTCTGATACAAACCGGTAATCCCTAAGTTGGGCATTAAAACTGCTATGGATGGGTGCATGGCGTGGCTGCTTTGCAGGTCCAGCATTAACAGGTGCTTCATGCTTTCTTTTCAAACCAGATGTAGATGGTTGTGAGGGCAATATTGATGACTGTGCAGAGCAAGTATCTTTATGTGTATATGTGAAGTATTGCATGCTATATTTTTTATGGCATTTGGGGCATATTTTTGTGGGAGTTCTGTATTTATCCGGGTTACAAATCTTTTGGTGCTTAGCCCAATTGGGGCTGGATATATTCTTATTGCATTGATTACAATATTTTTGATTCGGCATTTTTGTGTTTAAAAAATATGAGCAGCACTGCAACAACACACCCTTTCTCTTCAACAGCTCTCACAATACTGGCTGATATGCAATGCAAAATCTCTTTATATAGCGTAAGCACGGACCGCATTGAAAATATCTGAAACAATAAGACCAGAAATAGGCCACAAGTGGACCGGAAGTAGGCAAACCGGAAGTAGGCAAACCGGAAGTGGACCGGAAGTGGACCGGAAGTGGACCGGAAGTAGACCGGAAGTAAACCGGAAGTGGACCGGAAGTAAATATGTGTGGGTGTGGGTGTGTGTGGGTGTGTGTGGGTGTAGGTGGGTGTGGGTGTGTGTGGGTGTGGGTTTTATAAGCATCTTGGCTTAATTTTAAGTGTGGCCAAAAAAAATATCAAGAGGGGCATATTTTTGACAGGTTTATGGACAACAATCTCACAGAAGTGCCTTTTGTAAGTGTAAACAAATCAATCTGAGGGGGTTCATACTTTCCGAGAAATTCCCGAGGGCATTTTTACAAAAATCTTGGATTAGACGGGGTTCCACACTTGAGCAAAAAGCTCATATGGGCATGTTGAGCAAGTTTTAAGTGTAGACAAATCTGCCAGAGGGGGGTTCATACTTTCCTGAGTTTATAATATTGTATTTTATACTACTAATGTGCATATATCGTAAGTGGAAGATATGCCCATAACTTTTTGCTGGCTAGAGATACGTTGGAAAAACCTTCGCCGCTTCATTTCTCGTAAAATTCAGCCTGATTTGATATATCACATCACCCTCTTTCCTTTGAAATGTTTGTGTTGAATCCAATATGGCGGTAAACAATATGCCGGACCTGCGCTTGACACACACAGCTAGGGATGTCCCTGTGCTTAACCAATTTCTTTCATAACCAGGATAACTCCTTTACATTTTGTAGGAGGTGTTAAGGGACTTTTGACTCGTCATAGTTCATGTAATGAGACTTTTATCAGTCACATAGTTACACATATTATTTTGTATCTTGTGATCCCATTGCAGTCCCAGAATGATTTTTTGATATGTTTTATAGTATGGCATAAGGGACCAAATATATTTTTTCACAATTTTTGGTTATGACATGTTTTGAGATATTCAAGGTCAAAAGTAAAGGTCACGTGACAAAATTATATTTTTGTCCAAAGGTAGGCTTGTTATATACTGCAAAGTTTGTTCATTTCCCTGTACAATAAGCTTGATTGGAGCTTCCTAGGCGAAATAGTGGCGGAATTGCAGCACATTTAGTATAGCTAAGCGGGCTCAAAAAGTGAAATTTATGCGAAATTTGACCTTGAATAATTTAAGAATTACAAGACGCACGAGACTCAAAATTTTCATAATTACTAAGTTCCATGCATACTTTCAACTTCCCAAATTTCATGAAAATCGGAGATGGTCAGGTTGGAAATTTCACATCTCTGTGTTGATTTGGCATGGAATGACTCTTGTACATTTTGGCCTATATTCAAAAAGGTAATTAAAAAATGAAAATATTATTGTACAAAGAGATACTGTGCAGTCGTTCTTCATATATACAGGGTGTCCAAGAAACAACTCGCTATTTTGAATTCAAGTTACTTTGTTTCTTTGTGAATCATACGCGTGTGTCACGTATTTCGTGGAACTACAATGTTTAAAATGCCATAACCTTGTTATGCTATCCATTTCCCTGGGACTCGGTTACACGGCTTCGATGAACAGTTTAGGTCGTACAGCTACGCGAGGAATGTGGGAAATAAAACTTGCTTGTTGTCGTTTCACGGCTAGCCGGACAATTGCGATGAACACAGTTCGAAGTGAAAGGGCGGGTGGACAATTGCAATGACACTTTAAATCTAGTTTTTAAATTGAAGTGTGACTTAACAAGAGAATTAGGGTAGGTTCCTATAAGAGTACGCACTTAGTGTTTAAAGTCATATTACGGAAACGTAAACAAACAGAGACACAAAATAACTGCACCTACTTCATAAGTAGTATCTTTACTTTCGTACGGAACTAAGAATAAAATGAATGGAAACAAAATATAGGATATACAATTATAATTTTAAATGGATGCAAAATAGTACTCTTAGGGGACTAGTCCTTAAAGAAAACGCAACACGTCCTCTAAAAGTACGCACTTGAAAGTGTCGTGGAGATGAAGGAAATAAAACCTCTAACTACATGCCACACTGAAAGGCACCCTGTCCTTCATATGAAGAGAAAGCTTCATGCCAGCATTGCTCGCAACCTCCACATTGAATCCAGTCTTCTGTAATTGGTTCCCCGTAGATTTCGTGGCATCCTGGGCAGCTGACAATTTCTTGAAGGTCTGTAGATGTGGAAGGTACAGCAGCATCAAATTTCAAGCGCTTTTTTCTTTGCAACAGTTGCCTCCTGTACTTGGCTCCGTACCTTGAGATGATGCAGACTCCAATGTTGTTCGATATGGTGATGTTGTCATTATGCCTCCATGATTGGAAAGGAATAGGTTAGTTAATTTTTTGTAACATGCCAAAGATTTTGTTAAAAAATGATTTTTTTGTAGGAAAACTGACTTACAGCCTTCATTCTTTCCGGAGTGTGCACTCATTTACTCCGAGCGATGGGGTAATTTTCCTTTTGCTTTCTCCCAGTTGTAATCGCCTGTAGCAGTCATTCAATACTTCCTCCGTTAATACCAATTTACGGTTTGTTTTCCTTTTCTAGCCTAACATATTTCCTGTAGATGAAATAATGACTATTGTCACAAAGTTTGTCTTTTATGTATGAATTTATGTACATATTATACTGTACTTTTATTTTACTTGTGATTCAATCTATGTAAATTCTTCTAATTTTACAGAAAATTGAGAAATTGTGACCTCAGACATCTTTTTTAAAAAATCACAGATTCAAGGAAATTTACTACGTAGAAACTGCCCTGTCCCTCAAGAGTACGCATACGAACTCTTTGTGTACTGTTCAATGCGTACTCTTTGAGGACAACGCCACATTTAATGTTTGGTCATCAGATGGCAGAATCAATCAGACTAGGCATGTGAAATCCACACCTATTCTCAAGGCGTGCACAGATATTTACTACACAGGTCATTGTCTTCCCGTTTTAGCGTTATTGTGCAGACGTTATATTCTACAAGCGTAATATTACACTGAAATGGCATCAAAGTACTTACTCAGTCCCTGCCAGCCGCTTGTTACTTCCTTCATGCTCATACACAACCTTCCGCACTGCTGCTTGCTAACGTCCAGAAGCTACCATCCCACAATGCTGCCAACTTTGGAAATTGGCACTGCGTACTCTTTCAAGAACCTACCCTATATGAAATATTGATATTTTCGAATAGAACACTGATTTCTCTCACACTTGAGGCTTGAGACTGGAAGGTAGCTTGTCAACGTACTTGCATTACAATCACTTTGGCGTGTTTAAAATCATTGCTATTTCACACATCGTCAGTCATAACTATTTCCTCAGTCTCGTATTTTTGTTACTACTTTTCTCTCTTCTTTTATTTCTTGTCAGCACGGAAGTGCTTCGATAAACTTGCTAGGAATTTGGTTCAATCAAGTTTTTGAACATGAGCTAGAACCAACAGATATCTTTTGAAATCACCCGTCCGTTTCCTCATATGTGCGAATACACTTACTTTCAAACACTCTCGTCGATTTTACTGTCACGCTTCTTCCTTTTCTGACCTTCTAGATTAAGTTCCATCCGCATGTACTTGATGTTGGTGTCTTCTGCTTGGCTCCTGAGGCAGGCCAGAACATGATGAATGTTTGAATGCGGTCTTCCAAGACACCTGTTTATTTTGTTATTCAAACCTTCTACAGCATTATTAGTTCTGTAGCGCCTTAGATTAGTTTAGGTTAGATCCATATCGTCGCAATTGTTCTACCATTAATTTGTAAAATGACCTTCACCGTCAAAATCATCACAATTGTCCGTGATTTTTGGCTTCATCGCAATTGTCCAAGATTCCGCTTCACGATTACGCTCAAAAGATCATTGTATCCTGTAGCAAAAATAATATGCTGCTTTGATTGCTTGCGTTTTTCATTTAAGTCCACTTTATGCACAGAAAGGCTAATCGGGACTGGACCTACAGTTTAAAGTGTGATCCGAAGCACTATGCCTCCACCTAATTAATACACTCGTGTTTTTTTTTAACCCGGACACGCGGTTTTTACAAATTCCTGGAACCATAGACAGTCATTTATCTCGGAAATTTGAAACACCGGTACTCAGTACATATCTTCGAGCTTTCTGGGACAATGGCATTACTGCATCTAAAATAACAGCAATAAAACCATGAACTCCCCTCTCCCCCCCCCCCCCCCCCATTCACACGCCTGTGCCTACCCTTCCAGCGATACCACGCTTCGCCACTGCCTGTCACAATTTTCTCTTGCTACTCTCTGATTTCAAACAATTTAGAACATCGTCACTCTTCCATCGAGCCTTAACATTTACATTGTTGTCTTACAACAATATACGAGAACAACAATGGCGACATGCTAACCGTTTCCCCAGAGATGGTCTTGCCAAAATAGCTATGAATGAAAAAACTCGGTGACTGAAAACATTCGGGCAGAAGTTGAAAGCCAAAATCTATGAAGGAAAACAAAGTAAGTGTTCTCATCCAAACTTTAACATTCGCGATTGCACTGGATAAAGGTTGTTAGTGATCAGTGTTCCGTTTCTTTTTAATAAGAAGTTGCGTGATAATTTCGTCCATGAATATATAAAATAAAGAACCAACACGAAAGCATAATTGGGGCATTTCAGCGTTACGTGTGTGACATTTTAGACACAAGATTTAGGGTTCTAGACGTGAGATTGGCAAATATTCACAATGAACTGATTTCATAGAATCATGAAATACTTTGTGGTGTCTGCTAAAAAATGAAAAGAACTTGAGTATGTTTGACATAGTCTGAATGCATGAAAAGCTTTAGCACAGGTGCGTTACGTGTATGACACTTTAAAATGTAGCAAATTTTGACTTCATTTGTCTGTGAAGCACACAGGCTGCAGATGCTAGCACATTTATTGGTGAATGTGCAAACTATATGCATTCACAAACCTCTAAACCTTAATGCAATTTTTTAAAATAATAATTTGTATATTAATTCATTTTGTAATGTACATGGAGCAAGACAACTTTTCGTGGAATGCCCCTCTTTCAAATTGCGCATAATGTAGGTTATCATTACAAGCGTGCATGATTGTTCGTAATCAAATAAGACATTAGTTTAAATTAGCATCTCCTGCGTTGTTGCAATCCGAAAACATTATTTTGGTTTTAAAATGAAAACTTTTATAGTATTTACTATAGCGCCTTGAATAACGTAGTGTTGAAAACGGCACTGTTCTGGGCTCTCTGGCTGGTTCCACTCGAATATGATACCGCTAGAGGCGCTGGTGTCGGCACAGCTGCATGGTATTCGTCTGCTTATAATGGAAGTAAATGGAGTTCCCAACTAAGTAAGTGACAAGCGATATGGTGCCTTCAGTCTATTAGCAAGCGTTCGCTGCTAATTATGCGAACAGCAGATCTAGCCGACACGATAAACCGCATGTTACAACAACAGATCTAGGCGACACGATAAGCCACACGATGGCTCATACTGGGCCCTTTTCCCCAATAGCTTGCAACGTGTTTCCGTGATTTGTTGTTCGCGCATGCGAGATGCAATGAGTGTCTTGCTTTAGGGAGATTGCGCACCAAAGCGACAAGCGCCACGCGACACTTATCGTTTGAGGATTTCACCATCAAAACGCTAGCCTGTGCTTCCCGTCATGCCGGTACGATGTGAAATTTTGCTCTTGATTGGCTCGTTTCCAAGTGAAATATGTCGCGTGTCGCTTCGGTATGAAAGTTTCCTTGGACAGAAGGACCCGTGTCGCTTTGGTGTGAAATACCCGTATCGATTATCGCGTGTCGCTTTGATCTAAAAGCTCCTTAAGGAAAGAGCTTATGTCCCTACGGTTCGAAATATCTCTCAGAATACTATTTATATTCTAATAACATAGAAAAATAAACTCTAGTACACAATCCAACACCTGACGTCCGGAATCACATTTGCGATGTTTCTTCTTGTGTTACGCATGCTATTTATTTATTAATTTTATTTACTTTTCTTTCCAAATTAACTGAAAATCACTCCACAAATATAACTGTTTCCGTCAATTCACGTAGCGCCTTTCAAGACAAACAAATCTACACAATATATTCGAAAAATTAACTGAGCCGCATGAATTTCATTAGAAAATTAGCAGCTGTGCTGATCGCACTGCCATCTATGTTGTCATCGTCTCGGGAACCAGTTTCTTGGGTCGTTATCCACACTACGTTATTCAAGGTGCTGTAGTATTTATTAACGAAAGGTCACTCATACACAAAGACAAAGTCATTTTACCTAACTGGCTCTTTACAGTTTTAACGGTGAAGCCAGGCTTGGATATTTCTATAGCAACAAGCGTTGCGTTTTACTGTGGCGCTTAAAATGATTGGCGAGGTGTTCAGACAAGGGTGCCAAAAAGGGGGGGGGCATAATGGCGTGCTTCGCCATCAACATTTTGAGGGCGACCTTACAATAGAAGCATGGTTAATTTGATTATTTATGATTATGTAATTGATTTCTTGTATTATTGGTGTGTGTGTGTGTGTGTGTATGTACGTTAATTGTCTTGTTCCTTCTTATTTTTTTGTGTATAAACTTATACGTATTTTGTGTGATTGCTTATATCCCTTCCGTAATTTGGAGGATTTACCTCTGTTGAGGCAGTAAATAAATAAATTCGAAGACTGACCATATGTAAGAAGAAATATTAGGAAGTTATGTTTGTTTGAATAATCTAAACGTGTATATAATTTAATGTATGTTCTGATGCAAAACATTACAATAACAGCTCAATTTTGCTCAATTTGTTCTGTTGATTACAGTGTGGTAGAAATGTGATAGTAAAACGAATGCATTTTTGTTTCTCAGATGACAGTTGAAGGCTTCGACCAGTGGAAACAGAAGCCACCAATAGAGGACTGGCAGAGTGGTGACGCATGAAGTTCGACTTCACGACTTCGAAGCCTCCTCAGAAGCCAATGAAATAGGAGAACAGAAGAAGCAGCACCTTGCAAGAGGAGTACTGTACGAGCAGAAGGTAAGAACTGATTTTTATTTATATAATTCCTCTAGCTATTAAATGTGCAACTCAATTCGCGAAGTGGATTTTCATATTCTACATGACACGTGATACACCCTTCTAGACGTGCAGGAGATACAGTCACTTTCAGGAAAGCAAAATATGTTATAAGGGAAAGGATAAAAGTCCTTGTTAGTGTTGGAAAAGAGTGATAGAACCGAGACCGAGACGATTTCTTAAAAATTGGAACGAGAACGAGACGAGACCAGTGGATGCTAAGATAAAATCCTCCTCAATAATGTAAACATTATTTTGGTGCGTGCGTGTGCATTAAGGTCCTCCTCTCGTCCACTAGTCTTCAGTGATTTCGCAGCCTGGGTGTTTCAATGGCCGACAGTGGTCTCCCGAGAATAGGAGCCCTTTCCACACAGGCATTAGAATTGCCTATACAAGTGCTTTATGCCCCCCCGATGGCGTAGTGGTAACGTCGTCGCCTTCTAATTAAAGGGTCCCTAGTTCGATACCTGGTGGAGGCACATGGCATAGTGGTGCGGATCCCACTCAAACTGTAGGTCCAGTCCCGATTAGCCTTCCTGTGCATAAAGTGGACTTAAAACAACAAATCAATCAATCAGTGCTTTATGGCCTCACAGAATAGGGGATCTGGATCATACACACCGTCGTCATCTCCTGAGAAAGTCTTTGGGGTGTGTTGCTTTTCAGGAAGAAGAACGTGAGAACTACTCTGTCGTGAATAGCTCCATCCTCACACTTTACATCCCTCAAACAACAACAGTTATTACTTCGTGGCTACAAATTGCATTATAACACGTGTAAAGAGTTTTCCCAAGGGCACTCTAATTCCCATACGGACACTGGAAGTGGATTAGAAAAAACCTTTATTGAATTCCTCTCGTGTGTTCGCAATTAACAAAGCATTAATATTGTGGAACTGGTATAGCTATATTGTTTATTATCGTTTTCCATAAAACTAAAATGAATACATTTTTTTACAGGTTCAATTAGACGTAAAAAAAAGAAGAGATTTATGCCTTTAATAATAAGAAAAACCCGCCCTCGATGAATGGACTGTTTGGCCAGAGGGGAAAAACTAGGGTTCCATTTTCTAAGGGTCTCCTCAGCCTTAGGGGGAAGGGAAGGGCAGGGGAGGGTGAGGCCCACAGTTCCCACAAGGCACTGGGTTCCATGGAGCTTGTTTTGGCTTAAAGCTCGGTTTAAGTCCTGGGTCAACCCCACGGGGCAGCAAGATAGGGTTTGGTGGAAGCGGCAAAAATTGGAGATCCACCTTACTGTTTGATCCACCGCCCTTCCCACAGCGGAGTTTTCTTAACAAAGATGCGGAATGCTGACAAATTCCAGTCAGTCAGAATGGAGCTTCCATGTTCGGAAGCAAGAATCCTGCTGCATAACAGTGGCGTGCCCAAGGGGAGTTGGTAGGGGTCATTACCCTCCTTTTGGCCTGGTAATTAAGAAAAAACGCTAAAGGGAGGAGAGGATTAAAAAATGAGATATGACTACTAAGAGTGATTATGTAACCCCCCCCCTCCGAAAACCCTGAGCACGCCACTGGTTTGAAGGTGGTGGACTCTGAGTTAGTTTGCAACCATTTGCCTCTCGAAACGCAGGAGCCACCACCCGACTTATCGCCCCGTGGGAGGATTATGGCTCGTGGCCAGAAGGGGGGGTGGGGGAAGGGTGTAAGTGGAGAAGGGCGACACCGGTCGATGTGTCCATTAGCGAAAATCAAGAAAGCTCCACAACAAAAAGAGCCTTGTCTCAAATATGCACTCTGGAAAAGAAATGTATTTAATTTGTACGACACATCAAATGAGACTGCGCTATCAGTAAATATCCCCACCCCCGTTTCCTCTACCGCCCTCACATTTGACCCAATTTAAGAGGCTTAGAGATCAATTATCATAATGAACATTTACTACGGTAAAGTTATCTGTTAATACTACAAAAGTTAAAAAACCTAAAACTGGGTGCTTGAATGGCCAGATTTAGAGTGAAAAGATGCGACTCCAGCAACTTCCATCGTACACATATGCTGATGCACTGTAAGAGAGAACAAACAACATTAGTCACCAGTCCATATTATTAACTACCACCTTTATTTCTTTTTTGAACGTACGTAACCTGTAAAGACTAGTCTTGTGAGTCGCGCGTGCTGGAGAAACCACATCACAACCCGCACTACACATTTGGCGCGATTCTTTATCACCTCAGCCATTTCCTGCACGCTGACTCGTACAAGACTCAGCTCAGCACTGTCTAATGAACATTTCTGGAAAGAATGAGGATCAAGTTTACTGTCAGTGTTGTCAACTTATGTCTTACATATTTTCTCTCAGATATATATCCCTCTTGTCTTTACTTTCCAAACACGCCTCGTACTTCTATACCTATATAGTTATAAATAGATCCTTGAACTATAACTGCCAGCAACTAATATTTTTTTTTAAGTTCACTTATCTATTGCCCACAGCAGTTAAATTACAACTCTGCATTACCATATTCACTCTTAAGAGTTTTGTGTGAATCGGGTCACACGTGAACGTTACTCGGGTCAGTTATGTAACATTGAAATAGGCAGTATTAGTATAATATTATTTATATAATCTAATTTCCAATTCAAACTTTATATTCAGAGTGTAGGACCTTTTCTTTGTTCGCACATCTTCCACAAATAAACTTCCTTCTTCCTTGAGCACACCTGTGGTTCTTCAGAAAGACTTTGTTCCATCAGAGCATAAACACATATGGGACGCAAACTATTTTCTGCGATTGTTGGAGCTTTAAAATATTTCATATAGTACAGTAAACACTAATAAATACACATAGGCATTTTTAAAACACAGTTTCTCTTCTCTACTTTCCTTTAACACAAGTGTTTTCTGTACTTCTTGCCAGTTTCAAATACACTACTCCCTGGCAGTTTCTACGTTCCCTAGATGCCAGAAGTTCTAAACTTCACTGCCAGATCGAAACATTTCCATCACTTCGTTTGGTTTTGTGTTAGGAGAGAGAATATCAAGGATATCACCCTGTAAGCCGATTGACCCTAAGTTACCCTATGTATCTTATTCTACATCTGGTCTTTCTAGCAATAAGTTTCAAGTTGTTTAACTTTTAAAGTACCGTAATAGTGACTTTTTAATAAGTATATCATACAAGCTTTTGAGCACGGACAATTCTTACGCTATTGCATTGTGGGGTATATTTATGGGGAACACAACTACAGTAATATAAAACATATATGATGTCCGAAGTCACCCCACGTTTTGTGATGATTTCGGATAAACAATTGTACGTACAAACAGTTTTTCTGAATTTTTACCATTCTACGGGAGATTTCTGACATAAATTAGTTTTTAAAAACTCAAAGGGCTACGTAGAGACAAAATACATGCATAGATACAAGCATCCATTACATAATGTGCATGTTAAACAAGACAATCACATCAGTTTGTGATTAATTGTTCTTTCTTAAATCATGCTTCCAGTACAAAGTCTCAGAATATCATATCCAAATGTAAAGTTTCCTCTCTTCTCTTTCGGCTTTGAAAGAATCAGAATGATTTGATATTTTCCAATGAAATACGATAGGAAACACAAAGACTCTTCTACTGTTATTATAAGGACAGAAATTTCACATCATGAACATTTCTTGCTGCTCCACCAGTTACAACCTCAACAAAGATGAACAATGTTCCCCATACACTACTGTCATTCGACGGTGGTGGACGAGGAGCATTCTTTATCTCTGTCGCGGGTAGCGGAGTGGAGTCGGAGGTTCCTTAGCGAAGGAAGGATGTTACTGCAGGACGATCCACGATCTGGACCATACGGCCAATGTTGTCCGGGACCTGTTGCTCAGATTTGTTTGGGAAACGCTGCAGCACTCACCTTATAATCCGGACATGTCCCCGTGCGATTATGCCATCTTTGGTGATCTGCATCGGGCACTACGTTGTTGTCGGTTCAACTTGGACGCTGAATTGGAGAATACAGTGAGTGATTGGTTGTTGCAGCAACCGCAAACCTTCTACAGGGTTGCCACTGACCCTACTGCCAGGTCGGTGGGTAAAATCCTCAACTTCTACAGAGATTACTTTTAAGGTGAGCAATTAGTTTCATAGTTATACAAGTTTTTTTAATAACTTACACTTATACGTTATAGATAAACACTCCATATGCGCATGTTCCTTAATTGAGAATTTAAGAGGCTTAGAGACAAATATCATAATGTACATTTACTACGGTAAAGTTATCTGTTAATACCATAAAAGCTAAACAACATGAAACACAGTGCTTGAAGGGACAGGTTCAGACTAAGAAATACGACTCCAGCAACATTCATAATACACATACTGATGCACTGTAAGATAGAGCAAACAACATCAGGCACCAGTATAAAAATATTCCATATTATTAACTAGGACTTTTTATTTTTCTTATTGTAACGTACGTAAAGTGTAAACACTAGTCTTGTGAGTCACGCTTGCTGCAGAAACAACATCACAACCCGCACCACGCATTTAGCTGGATTCTTTATCGCCGCAGCCATTTCCTGCACGCGTGACTCTTAGAAGACTCAGCGCAGCACTGTCTGATTAACGTTTCCGGAAAAACTAAGGATCAAGTTTACTGTCAGTGTTTTCAACTTATGTCTTACATATCGTACAAATGTACCTCTCGCAGCCATTATTTCTAACACCAGGCTCTCACATAGCCTGAGTGTTGATCCCCTCTAAATCAACTGTAGATTTAGACGATATTTTTCCTTAGATGTATATCCCTTTTGCTTTACTTTCCAAACTCGCCTCGCACTTCTATACCTATATAGTTATAAATAGATCTTAAATAAATAACTACCAGCAAGTAATATTTTTTTTGAAAATTTAACTTATTTTTTGCTCACAGCATTTAGATTACAACCCTGCATGACCCTATTCATCCTTAAGAGTATTGTGTGAATTGGGTCCCACGTGAGGGATACACGGGTCAATTACCTAACATTGAAATAGGCAATATTAGTATTTAATTTCCAATACAAATCTTAGATTCAGAGTGCAGGACCTTTTTTTTGGTCGCACATCTTCCACAAATAAACTTTTTCCTTCGTTGATCACGCACACATTTGAACACTCTTACTTCTTCAGCAGACTGTTGAATCAGAGGAAAAACACATATGGGACTTAAACCATTTTCTGCGATCGCTGGAGTCGCTACCATTAGCCATGGTGGCTTCGAAATACTTTGAAAGTTAATGTATTTGTTTATCTCACCCTCTTGTATTACGTATGCAGTTATTGCACTCGGAGAAGGAAAGTCCGAAGGCTGTAGTCGGTGTGTCATGTGGTTTGGTAGACATATTATGTGCATGACGTTCTTCTCATAAAACTTCTATGTATTTAAATTCTTGTGTGTCACATGTCCATTCAAAAGTCTCAAACAGAATTCAGGAAACGTGCTGGGTCCGAAAGTTGTCAACGAAGCATTGGAGAAACAGAAAATTATGCGTGGTTTTCTGTACTTTAAACATTACTATTGGTGAAATACAGCAACATATGTATACTGTTGAGCCGAATTCCCCAAAGCGCAAGAATTTTCTGTTCATTAGTTGTATGTAACGGTGACAAGAATTAAGGGAATATCATGACTTCTTCTACGACAACTAAATACCATCTTACGCAGAAATGGTCTTTAAAATACCGGCTATTGTACAGTATAACACTAATATATACACATACTCTATGTGATCAAAAGTATCCGGACACACCGCGAAACGTGTGTTTATCATAGAGGGCAACACAGTACTGCCATCTACCGCGTGGAACACATAGTCAGCGAACTCAGTAGTCTGCAGACAGTGTGAGACAGCAGTATGGGATGGTCTGAAGAACTCTCAGACTTTCAACGTGGTCAGTTGGTTGGGTGCTACTTGTGTAGGAAGTCTGTGTGTGAGATTTCCACCCTCCCAAACACCCCTCTGTCTACTGTTTCCAATGTTATAGTGAAGGGATGTGTACAACCCAAAAGCGTGCAGGCCAACCTCCCATGTTGACCTCCAGAGACCATCGAGTGTTGAAGAGGGTCGTACAGCATTATCGTCAATCATCCATCGCCACCATCACACAGGAATTCCGAACTGCATCAGGATCTACTCCAAGCACCATTACTGTTTGGCGCAAGGTGCGGCAACTTGGTTTCCATGGCCCATAAGTCAAACATCACACAGACAAATGCCAAAAGCCACCTCGTATGGTGCAAGGTGCGTCGAAACTGGACCATAGAACAGTGGAAAACCGTTGACTGGAGTGATGTGTACACAGTACACAATGTGGCGATCCGATGGTAGGGTGTGGGTGTGGCGAATGCCTGGTGAACGACATCTATCAGACTGTATAGTGCCGACATGAAATTCGGAGGTGGCGGGGTTACAGCGTGGTCATCTTTCTCCAGGAGGGGGCTTGGCCCACTGGTTGCTTTACATGGCAATGTCACGGCACAAGCTTAGGTTGATATTTTAACAGCTTTCATGCTGCCTACCATCGAAGACCAGTTCGAGGATGACCACTGTGTCTTTCAACACGACCGAGCACCCGTCCATACTGCAGGGCTTGTGAGGGAGTGGTTTGACGAAAACAACGTCCCACTAATGGACTGGCCTGCGCAGAGTCCTGATGTGAATCCCATAGAACATCCCTGGGATGTTTTGGAATGCCGACTTCGTGCTAGACCACACCGATCCACATCAATACCTCTTCTCATTTTGGCGCTCTGCGAGGAATGGGCTGCCATTCCTCAGGAAACCTTCCGGTACCTGATTGAAAGTATGCCTGTGAGAGTGAACGCTGTCATCAAGACTAAGGGTGGGCCAACACTGTATTGACTGCCAGTGTTCCCGATGGAGGGTTGCCCAAACTTGTACTTTATTTTCAGGTGGGTGTCCGGATACTTCTTATCAAATAGAGTAGGTATTTTTGAAACACAGTTTTACCTATCCACTATCCTTCAACACGAGTATTTTCTGTACTTCTTAGCAGTTTCAAATACACTATTCGCTGGTAGTTTTTACGTTCACTAGATGTTAGAAGTTCCAAACTTCACTGTCACATCGATACATATCCTTTACTTTATTTCGTTTTGTGTAGGGAGAGAGAAATTGAAAAGATTTGATTTTTGATTTGATTTGATTTGCTTTATTTTACTTCGGTTTTTTGTGCAACTTTTGGCTAATTTGCGAAGATGGGGATGCCCCCACAGGGGCCGGCAATTTCAAAAGTGCCCCTATTCACCCTGTAACCCGATTCACCCTAAGTTACCCTACGTATCTTTTCACTCTAAATCTGGCCCTTCTGGCACTGAGTTTCATGTTGTTTAACTTTTAAAGTTAAACTTTAAAACATATAACTTTAACGAAGTAAATACACATTATGATTGATCACTATTCCACTTACTTACTTACTTACTTACTTCTTCGTTCTGCAGTAGGCCTCTTTCACAACCAGCCTCCAGTCGTCTCTATTTCTTGCCTTCGTCCTCCAACTCCGGACTCCCAGTCTTCTCAGGTCTGCCTGCACGGCGTCGAGCCATCGTTTCCAAGGTCCTCCTGTCCTTCTTCTTCTACCTGGTCCACCGCTTAATCCCTTCTTTGGCACCCTGCAATCTTCTATTCGCTACACATGCCCTAACCATGTAATTCGTCCACACCAAATATCTGTTGCAATGTCCTGATTATTATACAGTTCTTGTATTTCTATGTTTGTTCATATCCTCCAGGTTTCGTTCTCTCTCCCTGCTCCAAAAATTCTTATCAAGATCATCCTTTCCTATCTTCTTAACACCTCTTCATGCTTTTTCCCTAAGGTCTAGGTTTTTGACAAATATGCTACAACTGGGCGTACAATGGTTTTGTATATATTATATTTTTTCTCTTATCTCTTTGGAAGAGAAAAACTTATTCAATCCCACTGAACACGCTAGCCATTGCCACATCCTTTTATAGATTGTCCCTCCTGGGTTTATACTCAGATGTCTGATAGCCTTTTTTTGCTGGATTAAATAAGAGGGTTAATATGACATATCCTTGCCTTACTCCTCTCTCTATTTGGAATTCTGTTAATTCTCCATCAATAATTACTTTACTTGTTGTTTCTTTTAATGTCCATTTTTTTCATCTTACTAGTTTCATTGATATGTTCGGCTCTTTCATGATAGTTAGCAGTTTGTTCTTCTTGATTCTGTCATATGCCTGTTTGAAGAGGTGATGCAAGTCAATATCGTATTCATAGCACTTTTACCATTATTCTAATTAAAGAAATTTGATCTGTGGTCGACCTGTTTCTCCTAAAACCACACTGGTATTCTCCGATCATATTCTATACTACTGGGAAAGTCTCCTGACTAGTATCTTTGAAATACTTTATATGCCATATTGAGAAGTGTAATTCCTCTGTAGTTTTCACATAGCGTTTTCTCTTTACTTTTATGTATTGGGCACGTGATCCCTCTTACCCATTGTTGTGACATTTTCTCTTTTTCCCATATTTGTTTGTACAGTTCTTCTAACTTTTCCATTATGATGTTCCCTCCTGCCTTCAGCAGGTCAGCCTTTATGTTTTCATCTCCTGGGGCATTATTGGACATTTGTTCTCCAATTGCTTCTTTAACCTCTTTCTCGAAAGGGCTTTCATCAGTTCTCATTAATCTATGTCCTTCATTTCCGAGTCCTTTTCTTCACTCTCTTCTACCGTCAAGCTTGTTCTTCACTATTTTCAATATCCTCATTCCCTTGTTCATTATTATCTTTCTTCAACAGTTCACTAAAATACTCTGCCATCTATTTAGTGTGCCTTCCTTGTGTCCTATCAGATTTCCCTCTTTATCTTTGCAGAAAGAAACCCTGGGTTGAAATCCATTCTTTTCTTGCTTCAGTTTCCAGAATTACTCTCTCCTTTCCCTTGTTTTCCATGTGTCTTTTATCTCTGCTATGTTTTGCGTTTCATATTTTCTTCTGTTTCTTCTGCATAATTTATTTATCACTCTTATCTTGTCCTTAAACATTTCTCTATTTTCTCTTGTGTTGCTGAATATTATTTTCATCGTTACTTCATTTCTTTCTCTTATGGCTTTATCACATTCCTGTTTCCGCTCTTTTTCTCTTCTTTTTGGTTTCTTCTTACCTAGTACTTTATCTGCCGTATGTTAAATGCTGTCTCTTATTGATTTCAATTTTTGCTCTACATCAGAATAATCCCATCCCTCATCTTTCTGTTCCAATATCTTTTTAATACCTCTTTACATCTTGCTCTATACATTTCATCTTTTATTACCTTTGTTGTATCATATATTTCTTGTTTCATTCCTTTGCTATTTATATAACAATCAATTTTTGTCTGGATTTAATCTTTCTAAAAAGTGGTCAGATCCACAGTCTGCAGCTCTGCAGCTACTGACATTATCACATCTGAAGAATGTCTATCATCTATTACCACGTGGTCTATTTGGTGTCTTATGGTTCCATCTGGTGAGATCCATGTTTCCTTCTTAATGTGTTTTTCTTTTCAACTGAGTACTTTTAAATACCATTCTTTTGCTTTCATATCTTTGCTTTACTATCACTGTGTAAGCTTCCTATAACAATTATTTTTCTTGAAATTTCTTCTTTTCCTATTTTCGCATTTACATCTCTTGTAAATAGTTTTACATCATGTTCTGGTGCTGTATCATATACATACTGCAAATTATCATAAAACTCATCTTTGATCCTTGATCTCATCTCATCTCTTCATTTGGTGCATATGCACAGATTACTGTGATGTTAAACATTCTTCCTTTGATTCTCATGGTGGACATTCTCTCGTTTATCGGTGTGAAATTGAGTACAGCGTCCTTCATATTCTTATGTACAATGACACCTGCCCAATATGCCTTTCCGTTTTCGCCACTATTAAACACTATGTGGGATCCTAGCTTTCCATATTGTTTCTCAAACTGCCATAATGTTGATCCCATATTTCTCAGCCTGTTGTTTAACGACGTTCAGTACACCTGGTGTCCTTAAAGTGCGTACATTCCAAGTTGCAACGTTGTTGTTCATTCTTTGTTCATATTCTCATATTCCTGGTCTGTCCTGGTCCTCTTCTTAAACATCCACTCTTCCGAAACTCGTATATTGACTTCTCAACGAGTTGCTCTTTTACAAGGTAATGGCGTCAGCCTTACTCTCAATCCCCAACCTGGAGGCCATGTGATTTGTTTTCAGGGTTTTCTTCCCCTAGCCTTTGTAGATCCCTCTACTAACTACAAGGCAGTAGTCCTGGTCTTGGCCCACCATGGTTCTTTTGATTGCCCAGTACCATGTATATCTAGTGAGCTTTCCTCTATCCGCCACCTGAGGAGCCCCCGATATGAGAACAGGAGCTCCACGCGGGTTTAAATCTCTAAAATTCTCAATTTCAAGAGCATGTGCATATCAGGTGTTTATTTATATGTATAACGGTCATTCATTGGAAAACAGACCACAGTGTATGACTATGAAACTATGTTCTCGCCTTACAGGTAATCCCCATAGACGTTGAGGCATTTGTCTCAACGTCCTGGCAGTAGGTCAGTGGCAGCCATGTAGAAGGTAGGCGGTTGCTGCAACAACCAGTCACTCACTGCATACTTCACCTCAGTGTCCAAGTTGAACCCGGCGACTTTGCAGTGCCCGTTTCGGCTCACCAAAGATAGCATAATCGCACGGGGACAGGTCCGGATTGTAAGCTGGGTGCTTGAGAATTTCCCATCGAAATCTAAGTAACATGTCTCGGACAGGATTGACCGTATGGTCTAGGTTGTTGGTCATCCTGCAGTGACGTTCTTCCTTTGCGAGGGAACCTCCGACTCCACTCCTTCACCCGCGACAGAGATGAACAATGTTCCTCATACACCGCCGTCATTCGAAGGTGAATTTCACGCGTACTAGTGCCTTCCGCCACCAGGAAACGCACGACTGCTCACTGCTCTTCCTTACTGGCATCCACGATGTGCCGGACAGCAAGTCTCTGTATGTCTGCACTTCACACAGCTCGCATTCGCACTGCTCCACACAAGCGTGCGACTCCACTGTCATCTTCCGGACGACAACGGAACCCCCTTCCAGTGGCAGCAGGAGTTTCGTGGAGCCGTGGCATCTGCACGTCGAGATATACGAAGTGGCCTCTTTTCCACTGACTGACCCTTATAGGTGACGAGCTAGTAGTATTTTGCTACTAGCTCTGACCCTAATTCGGACCCACCAGCCGCCGCTTTAATCGTTCTCCAGCCTCTTTTCTTCTTAGTTATGGTAGGAAACATTCCGCTTCTGCGCCGTAGGGGAATAGTTGCTTGTGTACTGTCTCCTATCGCATCCAGACAGTTCGGTCTCCTTTGCATTTTTTCATCACTTCCATCTATTCCCCCAGTGACTCATGGTGTCACTATCAGAACAGTCAATTGTGTGTACGTTACTTTCTTAGGCAAATTTTCTTGGTGATTACGCGTTCAATAACATGACAGATAATAAGGTTAACAGAATCAGGTATTCATGTCCTTACCAGTATTCGAACATAGAATCTTTGGCTTCGTGAATCGCTACGCTAACCACTCCACCACCTCATTTATTTACACGTAGTATAAAATGATATTACATAGTTTTTCACAACAATTACGTTAACAAGTTTGATAATAAGAGTTTAATATTCCCTCTGCTTCAGATGATAAGGTTTGGCTTGATTGGTCCAGCTTGTGTCAATTCGACGTTCACATAGGTATTCTCCTTCTGTAGGCGTACATGGCTTTCTACCCTAATTCTTTCCACTATCTGTTCGTGGTTAGGGACGGACAAATTTGTTTTAAGAGTACTCGAGGGAGTTTAGGTTTTACCACTTCTTCTGTAAAGCGGAATGTCTTGTCATTAGGGTGCTCTTCGACTGTCAGCAGGTGGTTGGAGTCACCATAGTTCCCTCCATTCCTCCCTTGGTTCTCTGCTCTCTTAGTACTTTACGTCCTTTATTCTATTTGACTTTCCGTCATCTATTCAATTAGTACTTTCCGTCATTTGTTCTATTCGTACTTTCCGGCTTTATTCTATTAGAACATTCTGCTCTTTTCTCTATTAGTACTTTGTGCTCTTTATTCTATTAGTACTTTCCGTCTTTATTCTATTCCGTCCTTTGTTCTATTAGTACTTTCCGTCCTGTATTCTATTAGTACTGTAGCCTTTCATATCCTTCCTTGGTGTTAGCCTCTCTCGCCCCTTGCGGCGCTGGCCACGGCGGGTCGTCCTCTGGGCGCTCCACCACTGCACCATCCGATACAGCGTCTGGGAACCCGGGGGATCCATCCCCAAGTGGCGGGAGGGAACTGGTGGGAAGCAGGGTGGAAGACGGAGTTACCCCCACGTCCCCTCTGACCTGGAAGTCTCCCATTGGCCAGGATCTCCTCCTCGGTGTTGGTTTTCCCCCAGAGGGACCTGGGGTCTCTTAAAGGGGGTCGGGGGACCCTCAAGGGATTTAGGGTGGGGGGGTGGGATGGGTGAGCGTTTGACTCACCAAAACATCTAAGGCTGAGGAACCAACCCATCAGAGAGTGGAACTTCAGTTTGCGGCGACATGGCAAAAGGGAAAACAATTTATATACAAAAGATTAAGGGCAGGAATCTGCGTCTAATCATGCAACCATAAAGGCTCCCAGATGAACGAATGCAGGAAGTTAAAGTAAGTTTTGTTACTTTTTGTAGTAGACTATAAAATATACGTAACAAAAAGAAATAGTGCAGTTCGAATGTAAAGACGAAAGTAGTTTTATTGATATTAGTGTTGGTTGAGTATTCCACACAGACAAGTTTCAGTTATTCAGTAACAATAGTATTTAGTTTAACAATACTTTTTGTAGTTGCTACAGTTGAATCACCGAAACGAAAATTCCGTTTTGCAGTATTGTGCTTGTACTAAATCCGAACTTAATTGTTACATTCCATTTTAATTTTATTTGATTTAGTTTATTTTACTTCGCGTTTTGTGCCTCTTGGCTAATTTGCGAAGATGAGGATGAGTGATGAAATGATGAAATTGATGAATGGACATTCACAAACAACCAAGCCCGACCAGGATTCGAACCCGGGACTCTTGTCGTCGCAGCGCGATGTTCTAACCACTCGGCCACAGGGTCGGGCTGTTACATTCCAGTTTCCATGTCTGAAGACTAGCCAAGTAGTATATGGTATTGTATAAGGTGCACTAGAAACTTACGTGATTAAAGTGTATTTATATCTGACATTTGCAGTGTAGTTTGCGCTTGCTGCTTTTAACCGTTTTTGTCTTTCAATTGAAAATATTAAAAATAGTTTCAACCTTAGGTATTTAAAGTTTTGTTATTCTTGTAGGATAAGCTGTAACATACAAAGATATATCTATCAGGTGCTTCGGTTTCGTCGATTGGGACGTATGGCGTATTTTTCAAATGAACGACGGGAGCTTGAAAAGTTTTGAGCCTAACGCAGAAAATGGGTAGCTAAGAACGAAATTATAGTTATGATAGCAGCACCCTTGATTTGTATGTCCCATGCTCATGTTTCTGACGTTTCTCGTTTTTTTATTGCAGAGTTTTGAATTGAAGAAGGTGCAGCGATTTGTTGAAAATGGAAGAAGTGGATTATCGCGTGGTAATCAAATACCTTCACCTGAAAGGAACGTCACCATCAGAAATTCATCAAGATATCTTCAATGGCTTACATGACAATGCCCCTTGATATGCCACAGTCAAACGCTGGGTACAACAGTTCAAGAGTGGCAAGGAGGTTCGGGAGATCAGCAACTGTCATCACCAAAGAGACAATGACCTTGTTTTGAAGATCATCATGCAAGATCGCCGATTGTCAGCACGTCAAGGAGCAGACAGATTGGGGATCTCATAGGAGAGAACCGACTGCATGTTGAAGAAAGAGCTTGTCTTCTCAAAAGTTTGTGCTCCTCGATGGGTCCCACATCTTCCGACTCTTGAGCGGAAATGCACTCATCAGAAGATGTCAAGAGAAAATTTGGAACTGTTTGAAGCAGATGTGGACAATTTTCTTGCTCGATTCATTAAAATGGATGAGTGCTGGGTCCACCACTATCAGCCGGAAAGAGAAGAAGAATCGAAGCAATGGAAGCATGATCATGTTTCACACCGAAGAAGGTCAAGTTCACCCCGTCAACCTAGAAGGTGATGGCATCAGTTTTTTGGGATTCGCTAGGTTTTCCATTATGAGCTGATTGTGCCCTGAAAGGGGTCACACCATCACCAAAGAGTATATTCTGACCTACTGGAACGTCTCAGAGTGCAGATCCTGGAAGAGACCAGGCATGCTGACCATTTGCTGACGTGATTTTCGGCTCCTGTTTAAAATGTTTTCCTACCTCTCGCGTTATTCCGAAACAAGGATAAATGTTTAACAATGCAAACTGTGACTAAAATAAATGTATTGCTATACACAGACAAACAGCTTACATATTCGTTCAAAATAATGCAAAAACTTTAGTAAAATTAACTAGGTTAACTATATCTTCCTACAGTGATTATTTCATTCAAACTATTGTCAATTGCATGTGAATCGTTTGTGCGCAATCAGCACAATGGGTAACACAAGTTCATTTCTTCAGATAGATTTTAATTGTTTCATCCTTTAATTAATTATTATTATTTTGATAAAAAAGGTGTATATGTTATTTCATCACTTTTGAATTGGACATAAAACTGGGTCATTTGTTCAAGTTGATGCAATCGTTAGCACAAGCTCTTTATGTGAGGATTACTTCAACTGACGATTCCCCGCAAGTGTGAATTTCGATCAAAATAGTGTTAATAGTTTGCGAATCGTTAGCTCACTTTTTCTATAAACTCTATGCTAATATAGTATAACCAGTGGCGTGCCCAGGCCACGAAAGGTAGGATTTCATATACTTTTTCCTGCGTTTTATGATTTTTTTTAGGAATACTGGGTCATAGCAGGCAGGGGGCGGGGGTTATGACCATCACCAATTTCCCTTTTGGACACGCCCTGAGTATAACGTATAACTGTGCATTGGAAGAAGAAAATTAAAATAAGTTCACATTCAATGACTATGTTTTTTATTCGGGTGCCTTCTCTTATTTTATAGTGCGTTTTTAAGTGCCTATTTTTATCATTGGTGCCTTTTTACCTACCTATTTGAGTGGTTTTCGGTGCCTATATATCCGCACCCTACGTGTGAGTGAACTAGTGACCCCTTTATTTTCAATTTCAGATACACTGAAATCAGTTGAATTTCTTATTGTGTGGGTTGTGTAATTGTGTGAGAATATTTTATTAGTATGGTGTACTTTGTTTCTTTTTTTATTGTTCCTTTTGAAGGGGAGAAGTATGTAAAGATCGGATGGATCTCTTTTGTCTTTTGTGTTATGTTCATTAAAAGGTAAAAGGTAAAAGGGATAATTATAAAATTTGTGTTTATGTGTGATTGCCATGTTTGTGTACATGTACGTACTTATTTGATTATGATTTACTGGACATTAGATTTCCCTATGCTTAGCTTACCAGGGGAGCTGCCGTTCAAAAAGAGGCCTTGCAGTGGAGAATTCCATGTCTGCGGAGAGAACTTCCCTCCCCTACTACAAAAAGTACGGTTGAGTAACTACAAAGACTTAAAACTTACCCTATTACCACAACTAATCATTTCCAATGTCAGAGATTCTAGGCTGCTACCCCAATTATGTGAACCAGGTAGTACGCAGCATAGCCTCTCAACCAGTAAAAAGACTAACATACGCCATGCCTAGGCCATAGAATTCTTTCCCCCACAATATACAATCTACAGTCCCCAGTCCGAAACTACACCTCAGCTCCTTTTTCCACGTTAAACTGTGAAATGTGCCATGCTTTATAATGTGGTAAACGTGAAAAGTGGCTGGTAGACCTCTAAGTAGCTCAAAGGGCGTGTAAAGAGGTCAATAGTGTGAACGTTCTTACGGACTGATGTGCGGAACGATGCGATTTCCCAACACTTTCGTTTTTGGCACTTACAACGTTTACCACTTTTAGTCATGAATTATTATTATTTGAAATACAAGGGTTGGATAAAAAGTAATGGCAACACTGCTGTCCCGTGAAAGGGGTGAGTCACAGCGCCACAAGCGTTTGGTGGCTGATAAAGGAATGTCAGACGAGGAAGTATAGTGAGTGGGAGCGATTGTATGCTATTCAGTCAAAAACAACAGTGCTCTGAAGCAGAGGACGAGAGTGCAAGCGCCCTAACAATATGTTTAGGCAAGAAGAACAACGTCTCTCAGGCAGACGGTCAACGCAGCCTACTTCTGCACCTTCTTGCAACACCACCTTCGTCTCGCATTAAGAAGGAAGCGACGGCACGGTGTCCCATCATCCTGCTTGACAATGCAAGGTATCACACTGCGAACAATGTGACGGCGCTCCTGCATAACTGGTAGTGGGAGGTACTGGAACATCCGCCGTATTCACCGGTATGAGACCGTGTGATTACGACCTTTTTGCCAAAATGAAGGAACCACTGGGCGGGAAGCACTACGACACGCGCGAAGCCATCATACGTGCTATAGGGCGGTCACTGCGGGACATCGATAGAGATGGACGCGCTGACGGTGTACGGCGCCTTCCATACCTGTGGCAGAAGGTCGTAGAGATGAGGGGCGATTACTTTGAAGGAATGTAACACGTGCTCCTCTGCCAATATAGTCAAGTACCAATTATACCAGTGTTGCTATTACTTTTTATCCAACCCTTGTAAATAAACTTACAGTAATTTTTCTTGCATTACCAGAATCAACTGTTGGTAGACGACGCCATATTGTAGGTAAATCTCAGCTCTCCATAAGGAGAATGGATAGCGAGTAATCGTATATGACGTCACAAGTCATACATCCCTGGATGTATGATACAGGATACAGAGAATTGTACATGCTTGTGACCAATTCCGAAATGAACCGCGGGGTGTTCGAAAGAATTCGAAACTCAATGGGGAATCGCGTACAGTATTGCATTCAGATGCAAGAACCAGGCACGTATCCAAGGGAAGCTTTAAATAAAATAATGTGACGTTAATTTAAGGAGAGAAGTAATTATCGAGGCAAGACGGAGAATACTCTATAACCCTGTTATTGTTAATAGCTCGTATCCAAGGTAGGAATCAGTGGGCTCGAGCCCCCTTCAGAAAATTTTCAGTTTACGCTAGATAAAATTAGGTTTTTGACTTCTTGAATAATGTGATGATAATTTGAGAGAGATAGTTATCGAGGCAAGACGGAGAATGTTCTGTAACCCTGTTATTGTTTATAGCGCGTATCCAAGGTGGAGATCAGGAGCTCGAGCCCCGCTCTTCAGGAAATTGTTTTGTTTACACTAGATAAAATTACGTAGGTTTTTGGCTTTTTGAATAATATGATGATAATTTGAGATAAATAATTATAGACACAAGACGGAGAATGTTCTATAACCCTGTTATTATTAATAGCGCGTATCCAAGGTGTGGATCGGCCTCCCCGATGGCGCAGTGACAGCGTCGTCGCCTTGTAATCAAGGGGTCCCTGGTTCGATACTCGGTGGAGGCACATAGTGCTTCGGATCCCACTTTAAACTGTAGGTCCAGTCTCGATTAGCCTTACTGTGCAGAAACTGGACTCAAAATACTAAATCAATCAATCAATCAAAACCAAGGTGGGGATCAGGTGGCTCGATCCCCACCCATCCCCACCAGGAAAGTTTTCAGTTTACACTACATAAAATTAGAGTTTTTTCTTCTTGAATAATGTGACGATAGTTTAAGGAGAGAAATACTTATCAAGCCAAGGCGGAGAATGTTCTATAACCCTGTTGTTGATAATATTGCACGTAAGCTTCTCTTGGGCTTTCGATGTTGTCGCAGCGAACTTGAGCACTATGTAGAAACTTGTTAGCATTTGGAATCTGAACAACAAAGGTAGCGCAACACGTACGGCGATTCGTTGTAATTTTAAATCTCTGGAAGTGGCTAGAGCGAGAAGGAACGTTCTTGAATAAGAGAAGGAGTCGAACTACTGGCAATATTTACAAATCGTTTTATCTGCGGAACGTTCTAGAATATAATGAGGATATAAATACGCGGCTTCCATTTCCCTGTTGATCTGTACAACAGAATAGGTGGAGACTTCAGAGGTAAGTATGACAATTCATACAGTCGATTAGTGATCAGTCAGTGTCCATTGGTTGCTTTATAAGATCTAGTGATTCGAAAATGAAAAGGACTAAATACCTTAAAGTAACGAAGTCTACTACTAGTTCCAGTTCGGAGCCAAAGCTGAAGACATTGACGACAGCTGAACTTCCGGAGCCTCAGTGTAGTGCTACGAGTAGTTCGGGTCGAAAGACGAAGAGATCGAAGATATCTCTCTCTCTCTCTAAAGTGAATATTTCGGAGTACCGGGTATTGGAGCGGTTTATTAAAAAAGAATTGAACTGCACAGATCAACTGAAAATCAAAGTTTTGAGTGATGATTTAGTTATGACAGGACCAAATTTCATGTATGCAGTCCGAGAATTTCATGGCATAAAAAAGGCGGTCAGGGGCGTGATGCTGATCACACCACCCCACTCACGACGGGATCAAGAAAGTGTGGGGCGTTACCCCCATACACCCCCATACGCCTTCATGGCGTGGTGCTAAGCACAGGGGAGAACTTTACCTTTTATATATATGTGTGTGTGTATGTGTGTGTGTACACCACACACTACTTCCGTTTTACTGCAACTTTTCTTCTTTTCTACTTGTAATTGTCTTGACTCTTGAACATAAATACAAAAAAATAAATTCAAAAATGTTCAACAAACGTGATTCATTTGATTAACTTACAAAGTTGAAGTGTAACTCTTATTTTTTTAGCATGTTAAATCATTACACAGTTATGTAAAATACCTGTAAATGTCAGTGACTTTGCAAAATAGGTGTGAACCATCACCTATCAATCCCACACACATGCGTTGCTTTTCGTAGGCTATTTGAATTGTTTGCATTATGCACACATGTAGTCTACCCGGATCATACATTTTTTTTTTTGCTCTCTGACAGAAACAAATGTCAGTGTCAACTGCAAATATTTGTCACGTGGTTGCATACCTATAGGTTAGAATATGCTGTTCTTCAACATTTCGTAACAAAATGAGCAAAATTGTCTACCCACCCTCTCCTATACACTAGGGGTACATACACCCCCACCCGCCACCCCCCACACACCTACACACAGACATACATCCATTTTTATATATATAGATTATGATAGCATTGAAACTCGTATTTATCTTATTTATTGTCAAACGAATTTTAGTGAAATGGCGCTAAACTATACACAAATTATGTCTTCCCATCTGCAGAGAGAAATTTGAATGGAATTGTAAATAGTCTACACGTATTTGTGTTAATTTCGGATAGGAAGAGAAACCGAGGGGGGGGGGGGGGAAGAGTCGTAAATTTTATGATTCCGTCTGAGAACTTGTTTGGTATTTTGTTCTATCAGTTTAAATATTTTCTTTTGTCCATGTACAATTAACTGACTAGGGCAATATTATTATTATGTGATTTTCACCATGGCTATTTATTGCACATAATGTTTCATGTTCGTTTCTTTCTTGTTTGCTCAACTCAAATTCCACATTTTCTAAAAAAAATATATATATGTATGTATCCCACCCACAGTACGGTTATCTTCGAATATCAACGATTCCAAACACTAAGGAAGTTTACAGATTTTACAGACTTTTTATAGAATATCTCTCTTTCTTGTGTATATCTATCGCACTCGAATATAATATGATGTAGACTATATATATATCTTGATTTCTACACATACAATTAATTGGGATTTTGCAAAATTTGGATCTTTTGTAAATGACTCTTTGTAGTTGTATGTCACTGGATAAGATGTATCAATTTCATTACATTTTTTCACCTTTCATTTTTGTAAAACAGGGTCTGATTCTATTAAAGTAAGTTATGTTCTGATAAAATCTGCCCCCATTTTCAAATTCACTTTTACATACCGTATTCTCGCGTCTATAAGCCGCACTTTTTCCCCCGAAAAGTGGATCAATAAATGGGGTGCGGCTTATACACGCGAATGATAAGAAAGGCATGTGCGGCTTATACACAAGAATGAGAAAACATTTGTGGCTTATACACGCGAATGATAAGAAAAGCATGTGCGGCTTATACATACGAATAAGAAAACATTTGCGACTTATACACGCGAATGAAAGAAAGTGCAGCTACTGCTAGGATACTAAAATACGTACGTTCATTTGTTATCTTTATCACATAACGGATTCATTAACAGCAAATCCAACAGCAATGCATCTGTAGCAGGCTTTGCAACAATATGATATCTTATCTTTAAACTTTTTTTTGCAACAATATGATAATATCTTATCTTTGAACACGAATCATCCTTCCTGTCGTATTGATCTGGAAACCATTCAGTAAAGTGAAGTTGTTAAAGAAGGTTGTGGAGTGGGCCTTAGGTCAAGGTTGGTACTATCAAAGGGAGGATGTCTGACAGAAGAATGAGCTACGATGCTCGTTTTAAACTTCAAGCGATACGATATGCTGAAGGAAACGGCAACAGATCTGCAGCCGATGTGGATGAGTCTAACATTCGTCGATGGAGAAATCAGAAGGAACAACTTGCTGCAACAAGTGGCAAGAGAAAGACATTTCGTGGAAAAGGAGCCAAATTTCCACAGGTAGAAGAAGTAGTTTTGGCCTTTGTAAATGAGAGAAGAAGTACTGGCTATGCTGTAACCGTAGACATGATACGTTTTCAAGCTCGTGAAGTAGCTTCGAAGTTAGACATCAGTCATCAAGCTTTCCGAGCTAGTGCGGGATGGTGTTCACGTTTTATGCGTAGGAAAAGTTTATCGCTTCGCCGTAGGACAACAATTGCGCAACGTTTCCCTGCAGACTTTGGTCAGAAAATTGATAAATTTCACAAATACGTGATTCGAATGCGAAAGTCCAATGATTATAGCTTGTCTCAGATCGGCAACGCGGACGAAACACCTATTTACTGGGACATGCCTATGTCCAGCACAGTTGCACCGAGAGGTTCGCACACCGTATCGATCAAGACCGCGCGTGGAGAGAAACTACGATGCACTGTAATATTGGGTGTTCTCGCGGATGGAAGGAAACTTCCACCGTATGTTGTGCTGAAGCGTAAGAACGTGCCAAAGGAGGCATTTCCGCCGGGTATTATCATACGTGCCCAGCAGAAAGGATGGATGGAAGAAGAACTGGTATTGGACTGGATAGACCAAGTGTGGAATAGAAGGTCTGGTGCATTGCTGAAGCAAAAGAGTTTGCTGGTGTGGGACAGTTTTCATGGACACCTAACAGACAGAATGCAGACAAAATTACAACAGTTGAAAACGGATGTAGCTGTGATTCCTGGGGGTCTAACGTCTGTACTGCAGTGTACTGCAGTGTAATTCGCTCGTTTAAAGCTGCGTTCCGGCGTCTGTATAATGACTGGATTAGTGCAGGAAACCACGAGCTTTCAGCACCAGGAAAGATCAAACGTCCGACTGTCAAGCAAGTGTGTGAATGGATTCTGGCAGCATGGGAAAGTGAAAAGTCGGAGACAATTGTGAAGGGTTTTCTGAAGTGCGGCATATCCAATGCCCTAGATGGTACCCAGGATGAAATGTTGTGGGATGATGATGCTAGTGATGAAGATGACAATACCTCTTGTGCAGAAAATATTTCAACGAGTAGCAGCAACGACAGTGAATAAGGGCTTTGAGGACTCAAACTGAATGATACGCTATTAATATGTAGATCATTGCGCTAAAATAAAGGTTAACATACTTTTAAAATACTTACTTGAAATTGGCTACCAACGCAAAAAGAGGCCAATCGTGCGGCTTATACACGAGGTGCGGCATATACACGAGCAATTTTATTTTCCTGAAATCTAAGGCCAAAAAAGGGGGTGCGGCTTATACACGCGTGCGGCTAATAGACGCGAGAATACGTATTGGAAACCGGCAGTGTAAAATTTGCAGATAATTGCAGATACATATTTCAACACTTACCCTGATATTGAAGTTTAATTTTGTGATTAGTCTTATAATTGTAGCCCGAATCAATATGCAATTAAATACTTTATTCCTAAGCGTTTAGTTGCATGGAAAGCTAAGAAGTATCGCGCAAATTATGCTAAAGAGCCTAACTTAGGCAATTCGTTTTAGTACATTTGTCTGTGTACTTGAAAGCTACTGTAACAAAACTGGAAAATACACTTAGTACGGTTGTTACGCAGAAGAGATACTTATATTACATATATAAACGGATTCGGAAGATTTTGTTATTTTACATAAGATCGTATATAACGAAGGCTTGTTTCACATTAGCGCTCAAGTAACGCTCAGGTCACGATCCGCTCATGGTCCGATCAAGTATTTTTGAGATAAATTTTATTTTCCACACACTAATACACCTTCACATGTGCCCCATTGGTAGCACGAACAATATCCAGTCTGTATTCAACTTCGTGCCATGTTCTCTCCAACATGTCCCCTGTTACTGTTGCAATCGCATCACGTATGCGGGTTCGTAACTCTGGGATGTGATTCACTGGAGTCGCAAACACACGAATTGCCTAGATGCCTGGCGGATGGATTTACTCGGGCTTCTCTGAAACCCCGCTCGAATTTCTTCCACCTTTTCCTCCGACACACGACGGCGAACTCCACCAGATTCTTTTAGGATACTGCCGGTTGTTAGAAACTAAACTTACTAAACCACAGCCTAATTGATTTAGCATCAGGTGCAACTCCTCCGTACACTTGTCTGAAATCTCGTTGCGTTGCAATCGCAGATTTTGTCTCAGCATACCGCACCGCTGCCTGCGCGCGTTGTTGAACAGTCGCCATTTTTATTTATGCGACCGTGGCGCTGCGTAGTGAGCAAACGGACAACTTAAAGTCATGAAAACAAAACTTGAAGATCTGGCCTTTCATTTGGTGTTACAGTTATTTCACAATTCATCGTACTTCGTTCACAGTAATTAATTGAAAATAGGGAGATTTGAACGAACACTACTCTGTATATTCGTTCCATACTTAAAACCATAAAATCAATAGATATATAATGGCAGTTCTTCATTCAAAATGTACGTACAGTTACCGGCAATAGATAGGGACACCTAGAGTCTGAAATACTCGCTCCCGTGCAGGACGTTATGTGCGTTGCCTAAGTCTATGGCGATAAGTGGATTATAATAGTAAATTTTCAGCTTCTAGAGCGACCACAAGGGAAAAAACCTTGGACGAAACGTCCTCGCGAAGCTTTCCCTTCTTCCGTTCAGCTCGGGCCATAAGCAAGCATGGTCCACTCTCCCCCTCCCCTGGTCGCGGGAGTACGGTGCACAAGAGTCGTGGGTCTGCGCAGGTTGTTTTGCTTGTGATTCCACTATACCACCGACGTACGGTTAGGCAACACACATAACGTCTTGCACGGAATCGAGTATTTCAGGTTCTAGGTGTCCCTTTTTATAGCCGGAGACCGAACTGTGCTAACCAGTCCGCCACGGAGGTCGGCGAAAAAGAGTGAGCTATAACAAAAGAGAGAACGAATCAGTCGGAAATAAATAGACTGATAGAAAGAGAAGAGAAAGACAAACCGAAGCATAATGAAAGAGAAGAGAAAGTGAAACAGAAGAGAAGGACAGACAGAAGAATAAAGAAAGAGAAGAGAAAGTGAAACAGAAGAGAAAGACAAACAGAAGAATAAAGAAAGAAGAGAAAGTGAAACAGAAGAGAAAGACAACAGAAGAATAAAGAAAGAGAAGAGAAAGTAAAACAGAATAGAAAGACAGACATGAATAGAGAAAGAGAAGAGAAAATGAAATAGGAGAGAAAGACAAACAGAAGAATAGAGAAAGACAAGAGAAAGTGAAACAAAAGATAAAGAGAAACAAGGAATCAAGGACAGAAAAGAGGAAAGAAAGCAAGATGTAAGCTTTTTGAAACTTAAAAAACTGCACATAATCAATTCCGACGTTTGTGCCGTTTCATTGGTAATAGGAGTGGAAGCACATAGTACTATGAAGTCTACTGTAGGTCAATTCCCGATTAGCCAATCTGTGCATAAAGTGGACATAAAATAAAAACTCCAACTCAAAGCGGTTGGAAATAGGAAAATTTGATATATAGAAATTATAACAGTAGCTGTTTTTCGCTTCCTCCGATGTACTTCACGCTATGTTTAAAAGTGACGACGAAATAGACTAATAAAATCGCAAGGAACATAGCGTATTTATGTGGAAAAGGCAGACACTACAGACTTCGTGAAGGCTGATTGCTTATTTTCTTTCTTTTGCAAGGAGAGAAACAGAGCCCAAATCTCCGGCAGGAATATTTATTGATAGCTGGAAGGCTTTCACTCCCAGATCAATCTTTGTAGCAAGGATTTGCTGTATGTAATTTTCCATTACCTCGTTTTTCATTTTGTTAAGAACGATTACAGGCTGTTGCTTCTAGTTGAACAAGTATATTTTTTTCAATGGTCTCGCACCTTATCTTCGAAAAAACTGTATATCCGAAGCCTCCAATCACAGTCTTCCTTTAGTTTTTCCAGGAAACCAATGTGGGTGTCAGACGTACGTCTCCATCCATGTGAACCCAGCTTTATAAAAGAAACTTCGAATTGGTAAATTGGCCGAAAGACATCTCACTGACAACTTGCGCTGCACATCTCCGGTCTTGGAAAAAATGCTCAAGAAACAATCGCTTGGTGAAACATCTAAAAGAGTAAGGTTGATTGATTGATTGATTGATTTAGTTTATTTTACTTCGCGTTTTGTGCCTCGTGGCTAATTTGCGAAGATGAGGATGAGTGATGAAAGGATGAAATTGATGAATGGACATTCACAAACAACCAAGCCCGACCAGGATTCGAACCCGGGACCCTTGGCGTCGCAGCGCGATGTGCTAACCGCTCGGCCACAGGGTCGGGCTAAAAGAGTAAGGTTATCGGCTGGACAGTTCTGCAGGCACTGTCTACAAACTTCATCTCGAGGGGTAAAGGCGGTCGAAGCGTGGTGTTGATCACACCCAAAATGGCTGAGATCGAGAATGTGTGGAGCCCTACCCCTGCATCCTTAAAATGTGCCTTCATGGCACGGAGCTATATGCACGGGGAACTTTATCTTCCTTTGGGTTGACGATTATGTTAACCCCAAAACAACTAGGATGGGCTTCACTTGTACCTAACTTTGAAAAGGCAGAATCAAACATGGGGCTTAACTTGGAAGGGGGGGGGGGAGAGAATAAAAAAATGATATTCCATAAAAATACAGTCCAGGACTATTTTGCTAAATATATGTTACATTTACGAAATTATACAAATTTAGAAAAAAAACATTTTATCCGGATATTTATTAATCAGATATACTGTATTGAGTTGAAAATCCCCGCAAAGAAATAAAAATAATAATAAAATTACAATAATGCAATAATGCCTTAAGTTATAAAATTATTATATCTCTAGCCACTTTGTATAAACCCCCGTGAAAAAGCTGGTGACCCCGATGGTCTAGTGTAATTTGTCATAACAAACCATATTTCTTTCATGTATCATTCTCATGACAAGATTGTATTTTGTATTGCTCAGGATAAATCCCCTCGTATGTCTATTGTATTTGACGGTCACGTGTCAGTCCTTGCTGGAGTGGCATTCTGACCCTCTGAACTGCCATTGCAAGCAGGGTTCTGTGACGTCATCCTATAAGGAAATAACCTTTCTATATGTTATTCTGTTTCTTATTCTGTGCGCTGGAGATTTTCCGGAACATGTTTTCTGCTTCTATTCAGTTCCTTCGAACCTTTTCGACGTGGTTATCTCTCCCCCCATTTTACGAGGCATTTTTTTAATGTAAGTTCCGTTTTGATATTGCATAAACTCAAGGACACATGTTGTAATAATTTTATTTTTACATAAAAGCCTACATCTACCTTTCAACATCATTGCCAGCTACATTAAGGCACTTATCGTATCGTACGACCAGCTTCTGAATGCAATCTTCATAGAAATCGGCCGCCTGATGTGATTACCACTTTTGCACGGACGTTTTCACGTCGTCATCTGCGTTAAAGCGCTGACCGACAAAGTGCTTCTTTAAGTGCAGGAACAAATGATAGTCACCGGTTGCTAGGTCAGGGCTATAGGTATAATGATCAATTTGTTCCCAACCCAAATGACGCGATGTGATCTTGGGTTCGATGCGTCGCGTGTGGACGAGCATTGTCGTGAAGCAATACGATCCGTTTACTGAGCATGCCACGCCTTTTGTTTTGGATTGCACGACGTAGTTTATTAAAGGTCTCACAATATGTCGCAGTATTTACTTTAAAAATATGCCTCGTATAATCTTAATTTCTGCATTTCTATCCTTCCAGCTCTGATGCCGAGTGAAGAAAAGCACTTCCGAAAGTACACAAAACTTTGGAAAGGGCCAAGGGCGAAAACCAAATTACAGGCCAAAAGTTTTCTTGCCATTCAGTAGTATGTTTGTTTGCACACTGATGTTCAGCATCGACACCAAGGGTGCGAAGGAGTGCGTATTGAAATTTGGAGGGTGTGATCACGGACGTCCAAAAGGGGGTCAAAGTAGAGCAGTAGCCTCAAAGCAAGCGTAGATGCCTAAACGTCATACAAAGGGAAGTACGTGATTGGTAGCTGATAATTTTAGAGATTTCGACAGTTGTCATGGACGAACAGTTATACAGTTATGCTAATACAGCTTTTACGAAATATCAAATTGTTCAACTACACATTAAAGTTTGTATTGGAAGCATTATAAATTCCTGGCTTGACTTCAACCTGCTCCTCACTAAGCAAAAGGTAAAAAAGTAAAGTGCTCCCCTGTGCTTAGCACCACGCCATGAAGGCGTATAGGGGGTGTGGGGGTAACGCCCCACACTTTCTTGATCCGGTCGTGAGTGGGGGTGATGTGATCAGCATCACGCCCCTGACCGCCTTTACCCCCCAGGGTTTCCCCCAGGTACCCATGTAACGACTCTGGGTGGGCGACGGGGCCGCTTCCAACGTTAGAAAAGTTCCCGGATTTGAACCGGCCGGGGATCGAACCCGGGACCTTTAGCATGGTAGTCAGACGCGTTTTTGTTCATAAATTCTAATTATGTAGCATTCCTCTTTAGACGCTTTTTCCTTGTACTTCTACAAGAATTCCTAATACAGGCAAGGAGCTTCATGTTCTTGAAAGTCCCATCTAGCGTTCCAATGAAGAGCATGTTCGACAATTTTTCTTGATCGGAAGGCGTCGGTTGATTCAACTGCTAATCGATAGTTTCGCGAGGAGCAGCTTTTTTGAGTATTCAATTCTTCGAAAGCAGGACATTAGTTTGAACTCAACCAGGCGAGCGGAGATGCTTATCTAGTTATGATAGCACTGATGGTGTTTGGGTAGCATGTTTTAGATGTATTCAGTGACGTCACGTCAGGGATGTCAATCAGGTTTACTTGAGTATGTGCTTCGGTGGTCATGACTACTCTAGTATGTTCTTTTCGCGTTCTCTTCCTCTTTTTATTTCCTTCATTCCTTCTTCTTTTCTTTCTCGTTTCAGTGTTCACCCTCTTATTTTGTTTTCGCCTCTGTTTATTTCTCTCTTTTTTATTTTCGCTTCTTTTTCTGTTTATTTCTTCCTTCCTTTTCCACCCTTGTTTTTCTTTCTTTACCTTTCTCTCTATCTTTCCTTTCCTCGTTTCCTCTCTTTCTTTCTCATTTTCTCTCTCTACTGTTCCCTTTTAGTGCTCTCTATCTTGCTCTATTTCTTCTTTTCTGTCTTTGATCCCCTGTTTCTCTTTCTCTTCTCTTTCAATTTCTCTTTCTTTATACTTCTGTTTGTATTTCTCTTCTCTTTCTTTATTCTTCTGTTTGTCTTTCTCTTCTGCTAAACTTTCTCTTCTTTCTTTATTCTTCTGTCTGTCTCAGAGGCGCAACCACGAATTTTTGTCCTGCAGGGGCAAGTACCAGGATAAACGTACCAACAACAACAACAACAATAATAATAATTATTATTATAACAATAATAATGGCATTATTATTATTATTATTATTATTACTGGTGATAGTAGTAGTAGTATCAAAGAAGTTATTATCCTCATAAATTACGCAAAAAGGGGGTGGAAGTTGGTGCTAAAGCATTTGTTTGGTCAAACGATTTGAAATATTTTTTCAACACCACCAATTTCACATTAGCTAATGATGGAAAACAAGCACACAAACTGTATTTTTGAATGGCAGAAAATGAATGATAAATGCATTCCGATGATAATTATTTTTGTACATATAACATGTATAACTTTCATGTATACAATTATATTTTACACATATGCAACATGGAGCGACATAAAATAAGAAAATTCATTTGCAACATGCTAACACTAAATTGTGTACGTATTCAATATGAATTCAATACATATAGTATACAGTAAAAACGGTATATCCCGGAAACTCTATAAGAAGGAAACCTGTAAACACGGAAAAAGAAAGTCCCCAGAACGGACCGATTTTATACATGAAAATGACCTGCTTAAGGCGGAAACCTCCTTAACGCGGAAACGGAACACCATTTAGAAACCAACGAGATGTTTTTATTCTCAGTAAGACGGAAATTTCTTTCTTTTTTTTCGCTCACAAGAAAACAATGCAATACTGTAAGTGGAACACGCCTCTTTTGCCACTCGCTTTTCGGTAACATTGTCGATATGAAAGAATGCGCTACAATACCCATAGCTTTTACGATTCCGTTTCTTTCTTTCATCTCTTACCCTCTTTCTCCACCTTCCTTTGTCTATTTCTCCTCAGTTCTTTCGTCATCTTTCTATTTTTCTTGTTATCTGTCTTTGTTTCTTTCTTTTTTCTTCACATTTATCTCAATCTTTCTTCACCTCTCTCTTTCCATCTTTCGATATTTCTCTTTCCTTCTATGCACATCGCGCTACGACGCCAGGTGTCCCGGGTTCGAAAAGATACATAAGTACAACTGTACGTTTTTACAATACTGTAAAAAGTGTACCAACATGTTGTGTAGTTACATATTATAATCTCTGCTATGCTTATTGCGACTGTTAGGCATTTTTATTCATGTACGTAGATCCTGTGGCGCAGGAACGTTTTTCATTTGGGGGGGTACAAAATTCAGCGTCCCATATATATATTACCTAGCAGGCACGTATCTAGACATACATTTCGGGGGGTCCAACCAAGTGTCGCAATAATAATTACAATAAATTAAAATAATTATATTTAATTAAATTAAAATATTAATTAAATATGTAAATTAATTAATATTGTATTGTTATTATTACATGAACAGGTAAAAGATAGTAAAAGAATAGAGATATAACAGCACGTATTCATTATCTAGATTACGTGTAGTTAAGATCGCCAAGATTTGCATAAAAACAACTGCCCTGGCAAGGAATTTAATATCAAATAGAAAAGGAATTGAATATTTATTGAATAACAAAATAGGAGTTACATCAAATTAGCGAAAATTCAAGTTCCTTATTAATATTTTATTTTACGGATATTATCATTAGTAGTGTGCATAAATCTTTAGAACCCTCAAAGCCGTATGAGCCAAATTCCTTGCCTTCCAATAAGTTCAGCGGAAATAATCATCAATTATATAACAAATGCTAAACAATTATATTTTGATTATTTACCATTACTACTTGGTAAGTCTTTCGGGGCGGGGGGTCCGGACTCCCTGGACCTCCCTAAATACGACCTTGGTACCTAGATATAATGTGAAGCCATGATAAATATTTTATTTTAGAACAGCATACACGAATGTCCTGTTGTTTAATGCAAAATTTGCATAAATATTTTTATTTGTTTTTAGAATTCATGTTTTTTTTGTATTTTTTTTAAAAAGAACAAATTTTAAAACCAGATAACAATTCTGAAACATATAAAACTGTGGATCTTGTTCCGAGCTTATTTGAATTTAACGGAACGGAAAATCAGGAGTTCGAAATGTGAAATTGATTGATTGTGATTGATTGATTTGGTGTTTTAAGTCCACTTTCATGCACAGTAAGGCTAATCGTGACTGGCCTACAGTTTAAAGTTGGATCCGAACCACTATGTACCTCCACCGGTTATTGACCCTGGGACTCCTTGATTACAAGGTGAAGTTGCTACCAATGCGCCATCGGGGAGGCCCTCGAAATGTGAAAATTGCGAACATCTATTCATTTTAATGGAGGTTGAGATTAAAGGGGGGTGAGGAGGATCTTGAGCCACCCCAAACCTCTCACCCACTGGATAGAGAAACCACATTATTGAATATATCATATTTATAGAGTTTCACTTCAGTTCAGTTCATTTTAATTTTAATGTCCCATAGCTACACATAAAAATATCTTTAAACAATTTATGGCAGATGTGTCCCACATCCAATGCCTTTTAGAAGCCATGTATTTGGTATTTTCTCAGAGTGTTGAGATGGTTCACGATCAACTCGTAAGAAGTCTAACTTTGAAATATTTGTGAAATACTTGATAAAGCATTTATTTGTTATATTATTAGCTGTAGCTAATGACACACTATCAATACATATACAAAAGCGAAATCCTTCAGATCTCAGAGGAAGCAAGGAAATCCATACGTTCAAGAGTTTTTTTTTCCCTTTTCAATCGTTGGTGGACAATATACAGAGCCGGCCAAGGTTTCTTTTCGTATGTAATGGTATTAAAAAAAGGTGCATTTAATACCATTTTGGATGACATGTCAATTTCTCGTTTATGTAAAGAGATAAACTTTAATATAAGCAAAAGCATGTATGAGTCACAGTTAAAGATTTTCGCATCTACAAAGAAAATCCAAGACACATTCCCATCTCGCCGGCCTCCGTGGCGGATAGGTTAGCATCGTTCGCTGTGACGCCACAGGTCCCAGGTTCGAATCCTGGCCTGCCTGGGCATGGGTGTTACTTGTGAATGTCCATCAATTTCATCATATCCTCACTCATCCTCATCTTCGCGATTAGCGAAAAGTGGCAGAAAAGTGAAGTAAAATAAACCAAATAAATCAATCAAACATCACTCAAAGGCTTTGTGAATCCAATCTAAAATCTACCAATAGAACCTGCAGTGAGTCTCACCTATCTCGTTCATTCATCTGACTAATTTAATTTCCTTACAGTTTGACTTTAGGGTTTAACTTAAAATGGCATTGTGTTTGTGTTACATTCGATATAAAAATTAGATTCTAAGCAATTAATGTCCAATTATAAGTATACTTAATACATAGGTAAAACTAACCCCGCCCCCTCTTGGTAAAATCGCAAATTGCACTCTATTTAAATGTTTAGGGAAAGTGTCATTTCACCTAGGAATGATATGGTTTTGCGATGAGTCGAGCATTGTCACAGCCTCAACTCGTTTCCTGTGTGGTGAGGTCCTTCTCGTTCTTGTTTGTCTTTATTATTGTTTCGGTTTCCACTCTGAAGTTATTAAAACTTGTTCCAGATTCACTTCATGCTCATATAGGCTAATCGGGACTCTATTTTCAACAATAAATATCTTTATATTTAAGTATAGGTTTCCGAACATCCTCTTACAAAGTTATGAAAAATATGGCTGAAGTACAGGAGTACATTGTACCCCCGAGTTGGGTTGTTGTTGAGTTGAGTTGGTGTTTAAAGTTCACTTTATGCACATTAAGGCTAATCGGGACTGGACCTACAGTTTAATGTGGGATCCGAACCACTTGTGCCTCCGCCAGGTGTCGAACCCGGGACCCCTTGATTACAAGGCCCCCCGAGTTGGTTTGTCGTGTCTCGTCTCGTTCGTGTAATTATTTCGTTTTGGAAAATTCCATTTAAATATTCAAAAGGAAATTGGAACAGACATATACCCTTCTGATGAAGATTTGTATCTTATCTTCGAATCGACGTGACCATTTCTTTAGAAAAGTGTACCCCCCCCCCCTCCCACTTTACGCAAAGGAGCATTTGTCTGCAGCGTGATTTTCTGAGAGCAAATCTGATTCCATCGTTCCACACACACATTTTAAACAATTTTCATCTCCTTAAAGAAATTTCCAAGAACTTAGGTCAATGAACTAACTAGTAGCAACCACAATGTAGTAGAATGGTTTGAATTTCTGTGGTAAGGAAGATAATGTTTATAAGTTATAAACAATATACACTTTTTTTATTGGGCGAACTGAAAATAGGTTCTTTTAACAGTAGCACCTTGCGTCTGCTGTCAAATTACTAAGGGGGGGGGGGGGTACAACTCGATTTACGGATTTAGGGGGGTACAGTACCCCCCTTCAAAAATTTAAGGGGGTACAATGTACCCCTGTACCCCCCCGTTCCTGCGCCACTGCGTAGATCCATTAGTACTCTAAATCTGTCATTCCATTATTTCCTGCAGCGCTCTATACTGTATTTAAAGTCAAACCTGTATAAGAAGGAAAACTGTTAATACGGAAAATTTTGCTCATGTTCCATCATGTTCCGCGATAGACAGGTTTTACTGTACAACACATATTGAGAACTAAAATTGGTAAACGTTGTAAGTGTCAAAAGCGAAAGTGTTGGGAAATCGCATCGTTCCGCACATCAGCCCGTAAGAACGTGCACACTAGTGACCTCTTTACACGCCCTTTGAACTACTTAGAGGGCTACCAGCCACTTTTCACGTTTACCACATTATAAAGCATGGCACATTTCACAGTTTGACGAGGAAAACGGTGTTTGAATTATTGTGGCACTTACAGCGTTTACCAATTTTAGTCTTCTATTATTGAAATACATAAGAAAAATTTTAGATCCAATTTTTCCAATTGAAAACAATATTGATTTAATAGGACACAAGTAATTTCACTGGTCGCCATGGTATTCTCTCTTATACAACTTCTTTCATTTAGATCGTTCGACATCCATGGCCGACTTCCGCCACCCTCATAGCTGCGGCTCTGAACTTGACGAAACTGAGAAAAGCAGGGCTTGCGAGAGAAGCGAATAAGAAAATGTTTTTTTATTTGCACAAAATTTGAAATCGAATGAGGCAATTGCTCCTCTGTGACCCCCCTGCAGGTGCCCTTGGCCGTCAATGTTTGCCCTCCTAGAATTGACTTCCGTCGAAGGTTAGGGGGAATGCCCACCTTGCCCCGTGCAGTTACGCCACTTCTTCTCTTCTGTTTCACTTTCTCTTCTCTTTCTTTATTCTTCCGTTTCCCATTCTTCAATCCTCCTTTTCTACATCTCTTTCGATCAGTCTATTTATTTCCGACTGATTCGTTGTCTCTTTTGTTCTAGCTCTCTCTTTTTCGCCGACCTGCGTGGCGGAGTGGTTAGCACAGTGCGCTACGACGCCAGTGGTCCCGGGCTCCAATCCCGGCCTGGGCAGGTGTATTCCTTTTGAGTGTCTTCTAATCAGTATCATCACTGATCCTCATCCTCGCTATTAGCAAAAAAGTGGCAGAAAAGGGAAGTAAAGTAAACAAAATCAATCAATCTCTGTTTCTCGTCCTATCTCTCTCTCTCTCTCCTCCTTTGTAATTAAGGGGTTCCGGGTTCGTTACCCGGTGGAGGCACATAGTGTTTCGGATCCCACTTCAAACTGTAGGTCCAGTCCTGATTAGCCTTACTGTGCATAAAGTGGACTTAAAACACCAAATATATCAATCAAATCTCCCCCTTTGTGTGAAATTCTTGCTATTTGAGTGGGAGGAATGGTGGGCGTTCGAGTTTGGATCCTTCTTACTAGGAATTTCTAGTCGTATATCGTATCAACGTCTGTAAGAGATTTTCGATTTTAAACCTATCACTCTCGCATTGCAAGTGTAAGTCCGGCTTTAGACGAAATCATTTCCATTAAAATTTTTGCTAGCATAAATGCTACGTAAATGCTTCCAAAAATCTCATAGCAGATAGTACTTGTACTTTACACGAAATCATTTCATGTAACTTTTCGGCAAGCTTTTGCGATTACAATGTATAACATATGCAGCACGAAAGGCATGTTGAGTTACACCATCATCTATGCTGAGTGCACGGTGTTTACAATTGAAATAACTAAAATATTCTTTCATACGTTAAAAGTAAACGTTGTAAAGTATGTATTTAAGCAGCGCCATTGATTTGTATCTAATAACGTTTTATAGGAAACGTTATTCCTATCGGTTGAATAGTTATCGGCTTTTAAAAATTTGAAGTAATACACTGTTTACATCTCACGCGGCCGCCATTACAACTGCTCTCGTGATCTAGAGGTCGCTTCTGGTTGGTTATGCAATGAAAAATTCTAAGGAAATAGGACAAATTGGACGAGTTCTATCTTTGAGAAATGCCATGAAATATGCCATGGCATTTGAAAGCCATAAGATTTATCACTTTACACGGTAGCATTTTGGTCATGGCCAAACGTTAATGCTAAGGAAACTGCTTTCGTCTAAAGCGGGCATAAGAGATTTCGCACAAAGTGACAAGTGAAGAATCCTCCAGTCGAATGCATTCTTGTGTGTCCTGTTGTACAGCTACGATGGAATACGTTGACGTTGATTGGTTCATTCCAAGGTAACATGTGCCGCGTGTCGCTTCGGTGTGAAATCTCCCTAACGTTTTCACTTTTCACTATAACGTGAAACATAATCGAACTCATTACTTGTTCCGTCACTTGCCAAACCATTATACAGTTGGATCCATGAGTATTACTGTGCAAATTGTCCATCACCATCACACTTTATATGACCCAATAAGAGCTTCAAGAATTAAAATAAAACTCAAAACAAGCTGTTGACAAGTTCTGCCCCAGCATATATAAAAAATCCATCGCTTAGAAACACATAAGATGTAAGAGAAAATTTAATGAAAATAGTCATGGACAATTTGCATGATAATACTCATGGATCCCACTGTAACATTTTCACAATCTGTAAAGATCTTCATAGCTTTGATTGCCCAGCAAAATATTAAAAATCCTGCTTTCATTTCGATTTTTGAACTTGGTGACTTTTCCCTTTCTGAATGTATCAGCTAACCATTACATACTGACCAACTTAGAGAATGTGATTACAGGTTTTTCTTGCTCCGGATTTCGTCAACAATCCCAACCGCTATGTAGGTAGGGGAGAGCGGGGTCAATTGTAACAATTTTGACAAAGGATGCATTTTCTATGAAACTATTTATCTTTGGAGCGTGAAAATCGGCATAGAAACACTACAATATGTTGTTATTGATATTATGCAGTCACGATCCCGCCATATATAATATGCTATTCATAATTAATGTTTTAAAAATGTGTGACAAATGTTACAATTGACCCTTGCTCGGGGGCAAATGTAACATACTAGCATTTACTAGAAATACAATTTATTTTTTTGCTGGAAATAACATGTACCCTTACACAATGATTAAGAATTATCTAAGTGTGATTTTGTTAATAAGTAGGCTAATCGAACCATACCAGGTCCCAAACACTGTTTCTAACAAATATATATCTGATCATTCTGACTGACAGTTATGACAAATGTAAAAGCTGTCTCCTTTGGTGCATTTCTCATGTGACCAGTTGTCACAAGTTAAGCACGGCACCCATTGCTCACCAGATACACTATTGGACCACTTCTCAAGACAAACTAAACAAAAACATTCGTCGCCTTCATAGCTGCTTTCCTGACACCTTCTTGCGCTTCTGCTTGCAGTTCTCTTCTTTTTTGATTGAAGACTATCACTTCAGTCGAACAGCCTCCTTTTTCCCTTTGCTGTTTTCTTGTAGAATATAATAATTCAGGATGGTTGAACAATGGGTTTTATTACAATGCAAGTGAATATTTTACATAAGAAACGCATAAGGGGCAATTGTAACAGTGTTACAACTGTCCCGGTTACATTTGTTACATTTGCCCCATCCTGACGCAATATTGTTTGCTGATTTGCAGCTACTAACCCCGACACCAGAAATTGATCAGAACTATCTTAACAAATACATCAAATATTGTGTATTGCGATGATATATACAAACCTTGATCAGACCTATACAGACGACATCGCGAAATCACTATTAAACAATAAAAAGGAACCTTATGTTTTTACTTACGTGTTGAAAATTTGAAAAACTCCCAATAATAGCCGGAACAATCGCTACGTTAGCACCACCGTCACATGAGTCACTCCCAACTGACGTCTCCTTTCTACAGGTTTGAATAGTTTTAAAAAATACCTCACGAGGGCAGCACAGTAGCGATTGTTACATTTGCCCCGTGTTACAATTGACCCCGCTCTCCCCCCATTATTACTAGAACAAAAAAACTTTAACCAACTCAGATAAAACATTAAAGCTACACGTAGGGTCACTGAATCTCAAATATATATATACATACACACACACACACATACACACACCACGGACGCACACATATGCACACACACGCACGCACACACAATATGTACACACACACACACACACACATACATACACATATATACATTGACAATGTCTAAACATCAAAGGTATCGACAATTTTACAGGATATGGAAAATATGCATAAAGTGCTCAGTGTGCACAGAGTCCGATATATCGGACACTATATTTTCTCTAGCAATAGCAGCTCAGGGACAAAACTAATGCACAAATTATTGTTTCATATTTGATTATTAATGTTTCTTATGCATATTTGTCAAACCACAACTTGGATATATGTCAACTACTACATATAAATTGAAATATGCTTACCCGCTACGCGAAACGCAGTACAGCTTTCTCTTCATGTTTCACTCCCTATAAAATTTGGCGGGAAATTTACAATGTTGCCAAGCCCGTGGGCTGATATATGCATCGCAGAGGTACCAAGGAACTAAATGTGATAAATGTAACCAATTAAAATAAAACAGTGTTACATAAAATGCAAATATGTCAGCGTCCGATTAATCGGACACCATGCATTAATGGGTTAAATGAAAAGTCCTTCACAGTGACAAAACTAACGTTTATGTTCATAAGGAAGTTCATAAACAGAATATTCGATGCTTTTTATCTGATAACCCATTTTCGACAGATCAAAGCTGAATGGTTAATGCTGGTAAGTTAATGGTGTGGCTGGCTGTGTGGAACACGATTGGTTAGTCAATTTTTCATCAACGGAACCTTAAATGCTTAGGGTTACTTGGATTTGTTAAATAAACAGTTTTTTTTTCATCCTTGCTTATGGAAGAAGGTACCTTTTACAGAGTTTTTCTTTTTCAATAGGGAGGAACACCAGAACACTATGGGAACGTTGTGAAGCAGTTTCTGTCCAAAGTTAATTATCAGATGACAAGGGTCGCATATTCTGTTTATGAACTTCCTTACGAACATAAACATTAGCCTTGTCACTGTGAAGGACTTTTAATTCAATGGAAGCGTCACACTGTAAATTGTTCGCGACAACCATTCATAATGCGCAGCTCTTCGTGGATGTATCCGATTAAAATCGTGTGCAATGGCATGCGAACTTCTCTCCCTAGACATCACTTTGACCTCGATGCATTACCGATGCGCTAAACAAATATTAAGGCATTTTTCTAACACCTCGAAAAGGAGCAAATTGGTACAAGAATTCAGTCATAACTTTTTACTGGTTAAAGATACATCGAGAAAACCTTCACCATTGCATTTCTCGTGAAATTCTAGCATGATTTGATATATCATATCACCCCCTTCCCATTTAAAAATCTGAAGTTGAATTCAAAATGGCGGACTTCAAAATGGCCGCCGATCGCGCGGGTGACTTCAATATGGTTCCCCGTTGGCCTGATAACGATTGGTCTCATCACCATTTCCATGTTGCGCGTTGCAGTGGCCTTGTACTGGGGGTGTTAAGTGACTTTTTGAGCCACCCTGTAGATTTAGTTTTTTCTGGCAGATTATTTTTTGTCATATTTTTATCTGATATGGTAAGATCACACATGACACGTCCATTGAGAAGTTCGCGTACTGATTTAAGCATTCTGGTGTCATATATGGGCATCAAATTAAACTCATTTTCTAATTAGTAAACGTTGAGAAAATATTATGTCGCTTAATTGTGTTTTTATTAATTATATTTCCAATCATGTACGGCAGCAACACGAGAAATAATGATTTAAAACTGTAACATAAAGCCTCTTCATTTTCTTATGAAGTATATCTTCACATTTCTTTGTATATTAAGGCCGATATAGAAGGAATACAGTGCTCATATGATCGTCAATTAATTGAAAATATTTTCCATTTAATACTGTAGTATTGTAAAACTTCCCAATTTCCCCCGACTGTTGACAAGAAAAGCTCACCAGGTTAGGCAGTGAGAGCCCGGGTCACCTCTGGCGCAGTGAACGCCCTCTCCTGTATTCTTCCCGTGTTTTATCTAGCTCGACGGAAGAAGCCGAAAAAAGCAAGGGGGAAAACTGGGCATCGGAGCACGTGCCCTTCCGATAGAAAACTCAACAGATGGCAGCAACTATTCGGAGAATGCCGATAGCGGCCAGGTGCGAGGTATTTTATTTTTCGTCTTGTTTAGCTTCTACATTGGGGGAAAGTAAGCAGATATTATAATGCAAGCACTGTTTGCATGCCTTGTTATAGTAATTCCTAAGATCTTCGATGCTTTTGCCTAATATATTTTCTTTCCAATCCATTTCGCCAAAAATTAAAGCCGCAAACTTCCTCAACAACTCCATTGCAAAAAGTTGTCGCGCACCCGAAGCCTTGCAGTTGCATGCCGAAGGTTTTGTTTTCAAACACTATATCACCAATATGAGCAAATTTACACTTACATCGACATTTTAAATACGTTGCTAAAAACCTTTAGATAATGTAGACGAGTCAAAGAGAAAGAAGACGAAGACACTGCTAGTAGAAAATAATATTTATCTTGGTACACATGTAAGCGAGTATGGATAAGTCTGGGCGTTCAGCTGAGTTTCTGTCATCTGCATTATTTTTTGTTTTGCATTTCTATGATCATGACGAATTGGCCTGTGCTGGTTGTTCAGTGGAAAGAAAGACGTGTTAGCCTTAGTTTCGGTTTGTAAATGAAGTATCCATTCCAGTATATCACGCCATCGTTTGCTGCTTCAGATCCCCTCAACATTGGCCAGTTTGCATTCAGTTCTGAAATGTTTCCAGAGTATTGTTAGATGTTGTATATGCAGTATGTACAGTAATGTGGCAACACTGGTGGCTGTTTGTCAACGTTGCATCCCAACAACAGCGCTCCATTCCGACATGTCATATATTCAGGGAAGTATTTCACAACATTTGCCTGCTAGCGAATCTCACAAGATAACTAACTAACTCTCTAGCGTTCTTAAACCCGAAGGTTTATGGCTGCAGGAACACAAGCCTTCCATATGTCCCTATCCTGGGCAATCCAATCTTTTCCACCCTTACCGATTTCCTTAAGGTCCATCACAACGTTATCTCTCCATCTTCGTCTTTATTTCATTTTTCGAAACAAACGGAGACCTGTCTGTGTGCCATGACAACGGGATCTTTGGATCGATGAATACATCACATACGACCGGGGACTGGAGGAACTGTCTCCAAGCTCTGCCTTAAAACGGTAATGTTCTACCTTCAATTCCTGTTGTCTATGCATTAAGGGAACTTCTGAAAATCATGAAAGAAATTCTTCAGTGATGGTAAGTGGAATTGCTTGGAATGCATTTCGACAAATGTGTCATAGTTTTCTGGGAAACATGAGAGCAGAAAACTATGAACAACTCTTGGAGAATCTTCTGACGTATTACGAGAAGACTGGGTGGGAATTCAACATTCATGGTATTATTAAATTACTTTTTTTCTTAGTGCTTTGCTGTTAGTGGTTTTTACTGTTCAAGGGATCTATTTCAGTAAAGAAAGGGTACTTTCTCCTATACTCTGTCCCAGCTAACTGTAGAGCAGGCAAACGAAATCAAGTCTCTGCGCAAGTAGTGACGCGAGACGGCTCCACCAATGAACATGTGAGAGGAACGGAATTGCCTGGAGTGGAGGAAAGCGTCTGCCTTCCCAGCAGCGTTTACTGCTTCGCTCTGTTCCCTCGATTTCCCTCGCTTCTCTGACGCTACGCGCCCTTACTCCACAGTTAGCTGGGATAGGGTATATGCAGCAGAAAAAAACATTCTTGTAGAGGATTCAGTAAACATTCATTTCAAGGCCGCTCGCAGGATTGTGCGTGTTTGTGTGTGGGGGGAAAAGGGGTCAGTGATTAAAGTGGAGGAATCATAGAGTTATGGTTTCCCCCATTATGAGAATTTGCATCACCACCACTAAGTTAATTTGCATAGACGCTTAATCTGTCTTTCACAGCACCTCTCATCTATGTTTCCACGCCATAATTTCAAATTTTGAATTGTATTAATTCTTCCCAGATATCTCGGAGGGGCGAGTGCCACAGGCCTCCTTTTGTGGGCGCCTTTTAATATATTTATCAAGTTATGCCCACATTGCTTATGATTAATTGTTATTTAACGTGAATTATGCTAACTTGAAAATAAGAACCAATGCATTGCTTATGGGTAACATGAATTATGTCGTAACTTCAAATTAAGAGCCAATCTTAGAAAAGGAAGTGCATATTCGTGTTCAGGAGGTCAATTTCAGTGAGAAACAGCAACTTCTTTCTTTTCTGTAACAGAAAAAAGTGAAAGTTTTTAGAACAGTGTAATCAGCCGCCCGTCCAGAAATTTTCAAAGGGATTGATGATCTGGAGGAGAATATGTTTTCTTCTTTAGAAGTAAGTATTATATGTGGACCATGTGGCCCATAATATCATACATATCATACAGTTGCGAAATTAAAACGTAAACTTTCGGCCAAGATATCGTGGCAACGACTGAATTACTGTGTAGTTGATTCTCTTCCTTAACAGTATGCACGTGTTCTAATCTTACGAAATTGTACAAGCCTCTGACAATCGCATGAAATAATTTCCGTGATTGTACGAAATTTTGAGAAAAAAACATTGTGTACAATCACGTTTATTTTCTTATAACATTGCAAGAGGTTTCCTCGTTTCTCTGTGCGTTTCCTCAAAAGTATTCATTGTCAATGCACTCTATTATGTTACTGAGTTATCACCAAAATAAGTGATACAGCATTCATTGCAATTGGTGTAACGCAACGCATATTTTTCTGATATGGTTATTACGTCACTCGTTCTTCTACCTCTTGGATTAAATGCCACAATGAGGGTCAATGATGATATAATGATATAGATGATCATGCTTGACCAGAGTTCAAACCTGAGACCTTCGGCGTCGTAGCACTTCACCTTGGCCACACCACAACTGTATATACAGGGTGACGTGCGGGAGTGGGAGATTTTGATAATGCCCTAATGCACAGTAATAATATATGTATTGTTACTTAATTCAGGACATAAAAAGGTACATGTACCATACGCCATTTGCAAAGAACAAAACATAACTCACGGTTTGAAAATAACGTTCTCTAAATGGCGTATCATATCCAGGAACGACGATATGAACTGGCCTGCAAGATCGCCAGATTTGTGAGTGTATGATTTCTTTTTATGGGATATTTAAAGGGTCGTGTGTTTACTACTCGTCCTCATTCACTGCAGGAACCAAAGGCTGCGATGTGAAGAGATTTGGTCTATCACTGCGGACGTACTGCAGAAAGTTATGAGAAACGTTCATTCCCGAATGCAGGAATGTTACCTCAGGGAGGTACGCCATCTAGAGGACGTTATTATCAAACCGTGAGTTATGTTTTGCTTTTTGCAAATGGCACACATGTACCTTTTTATGTCCTGAACTATGTAACAATATTTATATATATTATTACTGTGCATTACGGCATTATCAAAATCTCTCACTCTCCCGCGCCAGCATATATATACGAGGGACATTCGGAAAGTAAGTTTCGTCATTTTTTTCACAGGGAAGCTGTATTACAAAGTGAGAAAACACAGTACCATAACAAAATACAATATTTCCTGAATTCACTACGGGAGGAGCGAGAACAGAGGAGCGATGGCGCATGCGCATAGTGCCGAAGAATATAGATAAGCAGCAGACCGACGTGCCCGAGCTCATTCGAGTGCAAACCAGTATGGCAGAAAGACGTGTGCTGGAAACGTGGTCACAAATGGAAGTGCGCTGTGAATGGGCGCGTGGGATCAGTGTTTCAGATATTCATCGACGCCTACAGAGCGTCTATGGAGACAACGCCATGTCCCGTCAGATGGTTGGGCTCTGGTGTTCAATGAAGGAAGGCAGAGGATGGAAGATGAAGTCCAATCTGGGCGCCTTTCCACGTCCATGACTGCAACAAACGTCGACAGAGTACAGGAAATGGTGTTAGCCAACAGGCGCGTAACTGTGTCTGAAGTCGTATCCACATTGGGTGTTGGACGTGCCGAAGTCCACCACATGATTCACGACTTGTTGGGATATCGGAACGTGTCGGCAAGGTGGGTGCCGAAAAACTTCACCCCTGAGCACAAGACTGCGAGAATGAGAATAAGCCTCGAATACTTGATGCGGTACGAGCGCGAGGGCAATGACGTTCTGTTCAGGATCATCACAGCCAATGAGACATGGGGGCACAACGTTACCCCAGAGACCAAGTCCACCTCAACGACATGGAAACATCCCAGCTCACCCGTCCAGAAAAAAAATCAAAGTGTCGCAGTCCGCAGGGAAAATTATGCTGACAGTGTTCTGGGACGCGAAGAGTATCATTTTGTTTGATTACCTCACTACAGGGACCATCAATGCGGCACGCTATTACCACACACTACGCAAACTGAAGTCCGCCATTCGATGCAAGAGACCAGGGCCCTTGAGGCGAGGGGTTTTATTCTTGAACGACAATGCAAGGCCCCACACAGCAATGGTAACTGCGGAACACATTCGTCGTCTGGGATGGGAGAGATTGAATCACCCGGCCTACAGCCCCGATCTTGCCCCATCAGACTTCCACCTTTTACCTGCGTTGAAGTCAGCACTATCGGGACATCACTTCGGAAGCAACGAAGAGGTGCAACAGGCTATGAAGAACTTCCTTAAATCGCTGGGCACCGATTTTTACCAGGATAGTTTTTTGAAATAGATTTAACGGTACGTCAATTGAAGACTAAAATTGCTAAACGCTGTAAGTGCCACAATAATTCAATCACCGTTTTTCACGTTAAACTGTGAAATGAGGCATGATTTATAATGTGGTAAACGTGAAATGTGGCTTGTAGCACTCTAAGTAGTTCAATTGTATCAATGTCGGTGGCGACTATGTGGAAAACAACCAAAATACTGTATTTTGTTATGACATTGTATTCTTCTGTTTGTTGTAAAGCTTTCCTGTGAAAAAGAATAACGAAACTTACTTTCGGAACGTCCGTCCTACATAAGAATGTCCTACAAAAAATGTCATGCTATACGCAACGACTTGGAAAAAAATATTTTTTATTCTTAATTCTAAATTCTGCAAAAAATTAATCGCTTTAGAATTCCTGCTAGAACATTCGCTGTTGTCTAAAATAGAAAATATAGGTATACAGTGTAAGGAAAGTATCTCGAATATCAAGACAAGGTGATTTTCCTCCTGAATTCTCTAGCAGAAATTCTTAATAGATTTAATTATTGCTGAATGTAGAATACCACTATGCTTGGGACAAAATTAGAACTTACCAACCGATCCTTAACATAATAAATGCTACCAAATAAGTAAGAAATATTCATGCATATTCTAAAGCTACAAAATATGTATTTTTTAAATTTTCCATTAAATGTCCCCTGTCAGTTGTCTATTAATTATATAATCTAAATTGTTTGTTTTTAACTTAAAACCATTCACTCCATTTAAAGACCCCTTTACAAATTGGTTAATAAGAAATTGAAGTATCACTTTAATCATTAATCAGGTACTCAGTTCTATTTATCAGTTAAATTTTTCAATTAAAAAGTGAAAATAAACTACATGTTCTGAAAGATAACAAGTGATAATTTTAAATTTAACCTTACTGATTTACAACGGACTCTGGCGTTTCTTTTTCGAACTACAACTTTTTCCAGCAACACAGACTCGTTTCATAGAGCAGCCTCGTTTTGGGATAAAAAAAAAGAACAATCTTTCACTCGCGTGATTTGTTTCATTCCTGATACATTATTTTATTTTGGCCTCCGCAATGGTGCAGTGACTTGAAGTAAAACAGTCTGGGGATTGGTTTTTCAGTGTTGAAACATTGCACAGTGTTTGGGATTCCACGATTTTCTTACCTGGCCTCTAAGCAAATGTTGCCATTGTTTGTCAATCCTGTTTTCTACCTTCGCTTCATAGTAATATAATTTTAATAGGGGATGGTATTAACAAAATTGGGATTACCGGTATCCATTTAAAACACTCTAAATGAGACATAAAATATGGTTTCAAAACCATGCCTTAACCAAAATAAGACCTAAAGAAAAATTATAGTAAACACATGTAGTGTTACATCACCAATAATAGCAGAATAATCGTATTCGCAAAAGTTACAAACTTGTCTAAATGAACTAAAGCATCGAGAAACAGGCGATAATGAAATATGACGTCACAAAAATCCGGCTCTGATAATAAATGTCGGGAGCAAATTGCACTGATCGCTTGCAACAATATTTTATCTCAATAATGCTTATATGTTCCCATAGAACTTATCTTAGAAAAAAAAGTCAATGTAAATGTGACATGCAAAACTAATGAGAGACAAGAATAGAATGAAAGAAGCGAAAAGGTAAGGAGGACATTTGTATAATAACAAAAACATACATTTTTCGGTCACTCAGAACTTAAGAACTCGCAGTATCATTATAAATTTGTGTATGAGATCATGAAATGAATAACAATTACCAGGCATGTTAGGTTTTTGGAAGCTTATGACTTGCTACATAATCAGAAAGATTTACTGAACACATTTTTATTTCAGATTTGCAAAAACGATTACTTGATGGGAAAATATTGTGCAGAATTTGAGATTTTCAGTTTTGGAAAATTTAGAACATTTGCCACACGAAATTTAAAAAAATTCCCGTACCGTCCAGTCCCTGCCAAAAACATTCGGTCCTGCACATCCTTAATAATCACACAAGAAGCAAATATTCCCCATTCAAGATTGCACATAGAATTGCTCATCATTAGTAGATATGAGAAAGTCCTGCGTTGTTCGTGTATCAATACTTCGACTTTATTGTGAAAATATGGATTCGTACAGTAACAGAAATGCCAAAGATTGTCATAAAAGTAATAATAGCATTTCTAGTAGGCTACCTTTACTTCTTCTGAATCACAATGTCGCTTATTGTTTTAACTGTTTTAACTTTGCTGTCTAGCTTGATTAGTGCTGTACAAAATCACAAAAGTTATTTTCTACGGATCTTCAAAAATAATTGGAAAGGTTTGATGTTCAAATCCTCTTCTTTAATGTAACATTCAAAGATCACACAAGATAAAAATCCTTACCAACAGCTGTGCTTATTGTTATAATTACATGAAACATTTACCTGAAACAAACACTTTATTATGATGGAAAGAATTTAAACCATAGGATATCGTCTGAATCATCATGCACAATTCCGTAGGTAAGATTAATCTGAGTTCATATTATTATTATAAGCGAGCAAATGTTGAAAGAGAATATCGAATCAAACGCAACGTTCACATTTTACAAAATTTAGAAACCGCGCAAATAACGTTTAAGCTCGTTTCCCATGAAGGTAGAATTCTTATTAGAAGACCTTCTAGCCTCAGCGATTAGAAAGGCGATCTAGCAGGAAGTCTATCTATGTAGATTACAGGCTTCAAATCACAAATGCCGCAGAACATTACAATTATACATGTCGCACAATTTGTTCAGCGTTAGTTTTTATACGGAAAGTTGTAGTAAGAATTTAATAGTACAAAAGAACGCATTTGTATTTCTCAGAAAAGTGTCTCAAGATACTTTGGGAAGTGGAAAGACGCCACCAAACCCACATTGCCTGATGACAGCCAAGTTCAAGACAAACTGAACACGAAGGCCTTCACGTCTTCTGAGTAGCATTAGCAGAGGACGGTGATCACGATGATCCAGGCAACAGCATCTACCAAGAGGAGGACTGTAAAAGCAACAGGTGAGAATTTTACATCCTGTATATAATGAATTTCGGTTATTATTCCAAGCAAAATAAGTCTCTATGTGGCTCTGGTCAATAGTTTGGGGTGCAAAGGGACTCTGTCCACAAAGCAAATTTGGCTCAAGCAAGAATTAAAAGTTCATATCATATGTGTTCAGAAGTAGCTAGAGATTGTACCATGACGACCTTTCAAATATCAAATTACTTAGCGGGGTCTCTATTTGTAGGGGTTCATTACTGCATGGTTATCAGTTTTGGAATGAAACATATTTAAGGCAACAAAACCTTTCAAACTTGAAGAAAGCTTTAGACAAGATTGTTCCATTTTTCTGTCGTTCGAAATCAGTAAAATCTCACAAGTGTGTTGAGAAGCAAATGAAAAGACTCTTTAGGAGGGCACTTTTGACCGGTTCCATATTTTTATTATTACACAACTTGGAGATTGACCCATGCCAGAAAAGTTCATACTGATTTTCTTCATTCTTGACAATCTTAATAATAAGGTTGAAACTTGTCTTTAGTTGATAATGAATTATATCTCAGCATTGTGTTTATTCGTCTTTATCTTGTACCTTTCAGAGGCATCTCGCTTATCCAGGGACGACAAAATCAAACTGCTGCAAAGTAGAAGCGGAACAATCACAACTAATTGGTAAGTAACGTTGACTCCATACTCTGTACTTGCTGTTGACATAAATATATTTAAAAATTTCTCAATGTTATTCTTGAAACTAGAGTCATTCTGTTTACATCAAATCGAAGATTACAACTCGTACATTTTCGCATTAGTTTTCAGCCAGTTCTAAAACCCTATCGTCAATGTCAAAGTTAATTTTTTGGCTGATTTTGCAGTAAAACTAACGAAATTTCAACTCCCGATTACCAAGCTTTCAATTGCTTCGAGAACATCAACACAACTTATGTCATGTGATGAAAGAAAGCGGAAGAATTATTTCTCTTTTGTAATTTTTTTAAAAGTTGTATTTAATGTTATTTTGTTCACAGAGGTAATAGTTTAATTGTATGATAATTTAAAATGGACGGCTTTCATATTAACGAAAGCAAAATCATAAGCCTCCTGTATTTTTTCACACTATTTCTACATTATGTAATCAACTTTATTATTTATGCGTGCAGTGGAGTGCCCATGGGGATAGAAGTTATAATCCCCCATTTGATTAAACTTTCCAAAAATAAATTAAATAAACACATGTCCCCCTTAAGAAGTCTGTGTGTGCAACTGATTGATTTTGTGGAATGCTTTCTTCACTTGATATGTGAGCATATGTTCAGCCCATATGATTGCAAAAGAACAGCACTTTTCATTTATACTGGTATTCGATTTAATTTGCTTCGCTGTTTTGAAGATTTTGGCTAATCGCGAAGATCACGATGAATGATCATGTGAGGAAATTGATGAAGAGAGACTCACGAAGAACAACCATAGCCAGGCCGGGATTAGAACCCAGGTCGCCTGTCATCGTAACGCACTATGCTAACCACTCGACCACGGCGGTCAGAAGGAATTCTCGCGTAAATGTTACAATATGAATGCGATAATATGATTGGGGAACTTATTTCTGCTTAAAAATTGAGTGAAATGGTTCAAATACACTTTACATAGAAAAGAAAAATCATCACAACGAATCCTGTGAACAAAAAATGAAATAATTGGTTTCAGGCTAAATGTGGAATAAGCAACAATGAAGCAAACTGGTTGAACAGGTACACCTAGAAATGCATAACACTTATGAAATATAACCCAAAACCACACACTACACCAGCCTGGGGTTGGGGGTTAGGCGGTCAGCCTGTGCGCCAAGAACTCAAATGCATTTGCCATTGAGGTGTCTATTCCTGCAAATAGTAGCAAATATTTTACAAAAGTTGTTCTACATGTGTAAGGTGTGGGTGGATGTTTCCTACACTGAGTTTGAAATAAGCTGTCACCATTTCTGAACTCGCCGAACGTTTCCATAGCAAGAACCGCGCGATGTTGTCGCTACCTACTGTCAACTGCCTTCTGGTGGGAGAAGCCAGGCCGCCAATAAGCTAAAAGAGAATGCACAAATGTTTGTGCAGCACACTAAACACCACCACGCTAACTGTCCAAAATGAACTTCTTGAATGACATAAAAAAGCTAGTAATACAGTAGGAAGTGGCAACACCGTGTGCTCCCCATTCACCCTTCGCAGAAACTGTCGACCAATCGCTAGCGCGGGAAAGGTGACGAGTTGGAACAAGGGCGGTATGGCTTCCGCCTAGTGGCGTGCACAAGGGGTTTGGTGCGGGTCATATCACCCTTTTCTTTGGCCCAGTATTTCTAAGAAAATAAGAACGTTTAAGAGAGGAAAATATGGGAAAATGAAGGCAGACTACTAAAAAAAGTATACGACCCCCTCTTCCTTTCGAAAATCCAAGCCACTTGCTTTCGCCATTTCTCTCTAGCCCCTTTTAACTCTCTTCGCACTCACGCCTATAGTTGGTTGCAAAATTCAACACTGAGAAGTCCACTTCGCTGATTTAGTGTCTTCATCGTTTGCACTGCATTCTGGAGCGGTCTAGAATGTGATCTATGGTCACGTGATGCGTGCTAACCAATCAAATGAACGCTTGAGTATCATGCAGGAGGCATTTGTTAAATTTTCTGAACTTCAACACCGCTGTTCTTGTGTACAACGTCTGCTTGGTTCAACACAATATCCTTGCAGTAGACTGAGACCGGGATGCAACTGAACTGCATCTGGTGTCAAAAAGTTCAGCAAACTAGACGGGACCTCTAAATCACAAGGTGCTCCTCTGATCATTGGATTGCTCATTGTTTGTATTGCAATGTACCACTTTTATATTTCGTTTATACCAATAAGTTTCTCAAGTAAACTGATTAAAGGTGGGGGGGGGGGGGGCGGAAATTTTACGCAGCTTTTCCCACCACAGTTCTGTGACGTCAGAAAAAAAATGACGTTGGAGACATCATCACATCCTTTTTCGCAAAAAAATGCATCGATATGATTTTGAAATTAAAATTCCAATTTGGAAGGTGTCTCCTATTTGAAAACTTTAGCAAACCGGTGCAAACGAAATTTCCGTTACACGGATTTTTTCTCCGCTTTCAAGTAGGAAGCCAGATCCCTAACTTTGAATTTTATTTTCTTCCTAACCGTAACAATAAGAAACATCAAATATTTCGATGATCGTTTCTGTGAGGAAAATGTCTCTCCTATACTGACATGTTGTTCTTGTGAATAAATTGTTTGTTAAGTGTTATTGTTTGTCATTATTTTCTAGATCACCGGTAAGTAAAACTAAAACAAATACTTTCTTTTACAGGTTCCAGTAAATTAATAATTTGATAAAAAAAAAGCAGATCTTTGCCTTAACCCTCGAGAAAGAAGGCCTATCTTGGGCCAGTGGAAAAACTGGGGGTCCATTTTTAAAGGTTCCTTCAACTTCAGGGGAAAAAGAGTGGGGCAAGGGAGGGTACAGAGGGGGAAAAACCAGCACTGCGGAGGGGTGAATGGTCCGTGGGGGATGTAACCCAGGCCAGGAGGGACGTAGGCACCAGCGGGTTGCTGAAAAAGCAGTCGTTGGTGAAAACTCCATACTTCCACCCTTTCACGAGCCCTGTCTGAATGGGCTCCTTGGGGCTCCTGGTCTCGGTATCGGGGTGGTGTGATGGCGTACAGGAGGCGTGGGTGACTGCTCGCCTCTGTCGGTGTTCGTGAGAGGCGGGGGAGGCCGTCCCTTTTCCCTCCTTAGTTGTGTAGGGGAAGGGTTGCAGGGGATGTAGTGGTTGCATGGAAACTCGCACGATTCGCTCCTACACTCCACACCGCTCGGTCTTCTGTCGCCTGGAAGCAGTTCGATCTCCTTTCCATTTTTTTCCTGATTGTTTTCCAGTATTCCTCCAGTGACTCATGGTGCCACAATCAGAACAGCTATCGAAAAGTATGGAGATTCTCAGATTACATTCTCTTTAGACTATTTTACGTCGTTTTTGTACGTCTCTAGGTGCATCGCGACAATGGGGATGAATAATAAAACGTACCTCAGGCTTCACAGAGCGTAAGGTCAGTTAGGGCTTTTAACTAGGGCATCGGTATCGGAAAGTATCGGTTGGACTTTATTTACTGATACCAGCCGACAAGGTTCCGTCGTTCCGATCGTTCGGGGGGTAAAATTAGAAGTTTTCATTGATTTTGTACCAATATTATGTGGAAAATACTGTATTTTGTGCTTACATAACAGAATATTATATTCTGATATAATTCTAAAGCCGCTTTAAAGCAAAACTCTGGTAAATTATTGCTTATAATTCAAGTGGATTATTCACCCAGCAATATTAGTCAACATATTGAACTATTTTCAATTTTTACAATATTCAAGCAACAGTATAAGTATCGGTATGGGGTAAGGGTATCCGTTTCAAAGCGGTATAGGTTCAAAGCTGTATGTTGCTTTAATGACACACAGATCTTTTCTCAGTTCTAGTATTCACTATTGTTTATTTCGGATCAGCAACACCAATAACATCACTTTTCTAATATTCTCAGATGAGTTCAGAAAACATTAATTGTCACAAAAAAACATGAATTCTATGAACACATATTCATGTTGCAGAGAAAAACTTCTAACAGTTTGAATATTCCGTTGAAATACTTCTGTTAGCTACAAACATTATATTTGCAGCCACCAATCTTACACATTGAAAACAAACTAACATTTTCTGTCATTTTTATGTACATTTCTTGAACAGTATGATAGTTCAATACTCCTAATGTTCATCTCTAAGTTTTGATTTTGCGAACTTCACAAAAAATGTGTTAATATTCTAAACATTCCTTACCCATAAGTGTGTTTAAAAAAGCTTCTGCAATCATTTTAAGCTATCGCTAAGTTCCATCTATGTAAATTCACACACAATGTGTTCAAATACACCTATGAAGAACTTTCCAATACCACAGATATTTTGTGCCAGATAACACTGTTCGCTTGTCGCATTTACCTTTACACCTGTGGCGTACACTGCGTTCAAAACCTGGGATAATGTTTAAATGGACAGTAATTTGCTAGTGGGGGGGTCCTTCTCGTTCATTATTTTGAATTTGAAGTGATGTGACATTGTGATTACACATCTCCCAAGTAATTACGAAAGAGTATAATTAAGAGAAAAAAATAAGGAAAGGATTTCAAGTACTTCATGATTATTTATAACAACTAGTTCTCATAAAATATAACATAGGAATAAACTTCTTACCTTGAATACTTCACTTCAACAGGAACTTCAATTTCAGGGTCACGTATGCACAACAAGTTCTTTTTCACCACTATTTTTATCAAAGAACAATCCTTATCCTGGTAACAACGAAATTACTCAACCGGACTTGCCCAGATGCGGTTCTGAAATGATTTAATCTTCTTGCCTCAATCGTCGAAATTGTAATGGAAATGTTAATACTAATTCTTCAATAAACTTACGAGTAAATAGTGTTATTGTCAATAATAGTTCGTTAATCATGTAAACCATTTTTAGTTCACTGCTCACAAGACAGAACATAGTGTAATTCACAGAAATATAGTTCTTTCACTCACAACACTACACTCAAGACCTTGCTACATGTATATAAATATTCCAGACACTGAACGCCGCCAGAGACCCGATGAGATGTCGGCCCCTGGTTTTTCTGCTTTTTGTTATTTTTGAACTGCAGTCATAAACAATTGCCGGTCAGCCACCTTCTCGTCCTAGCTACGGATCCAAAAAATTCTCATCACCGGTATCACGCACCTATCCTGGTTGTTTGAAAAGGACAATACCCTCTTTTTCTAGTGTTCTACGAGTGTTCCTTGGAACAGTGATGTTCTTGTCCCAGAGGGAAATTTTTACGTCATATGCCATCCTTCCCCACTTTGCTGTAAATTTTTGTCTCCAAAATTGCCGTTTCTGGGAAAATTCTATGCTGGGTTGGCAACACCGTACAATGGGTGCGAGACGACTGACTGCGTTCAACGCACGTCCCTCTTGCAAACTCCTAGAAATATGCTTGCCAACTCCTAGAAAATCAGGTTGCGAACTCCCAAAGCTGAATCATCTGAAGGATTTTATTCAGATTTTCTAATCTTCTCTTCTGGGTTTTAGTCCCTGGGCCTCGGACTCCCCAGCAAATCGCTACGATGAGGATGAATGGTGAATATATTATGATTAAACGATGATACAAACGCAACATATATGCCTTTACCAGGATTCGAACCTAGAACGTAAGCATCTAGCAGTTCCTGGCTATTGAACGTGTCCCACCATGAGTCACTGGACCCCACACACTATTTCATATATGTGTGTGTCCATTACCCCCCCCCCCCAACCGTATCCAGTAAGGTAATTTTATTTGTTATCTACGATTAGGACTTTAGGAATTCTCGAACTTTTTGTATTGGCTGTTTTACCCAGCTCGGCTATATGAACATCTTACATTAATAGTCTTTTGTTCATTCTTCATCTTATTTGGGTTCTTATATCTGCTTCTGCCCTCTTCCATTCTGGTGCTTACTGTCACTTCTTCCCTACTTTCATCTTTGTGTTTGCCTTTGGCTAATTTCCGTCACTTTTTACTCCATGGGATTAGTTGCGACGACGAGGATAAAAGAGAATTGATGAAATTCCGTAAGCTCTGGTGATTTTGTGACACTTTTCTTATTATTTTTTGTTTACCACAAGAAAGTATCAAACTGCAGCGTCTCGGTAAGAAACTACAATAGGAATTTCAAACTTGAACTTTTGAATGCTGATAATTATTTTGTAAGACATTTAGTGAGAATTGAAATAATGCAACAATAGTTGTCAGAATATCAACCCATGGATTCGGGTGACTTTGTGGCAGTGCAATTTGCAATGTATAGCTAAATAAGATGCTGCCACAGATACGATCTTTCCTTGTGGTTAGCTACTCATGATATGTTGCTGTACTTCACAAGCTGTAACATATTGGAACATTTTGACAAGGAAGAAGAGAACAATACCCACTGGGCCGCTGCAAGTGCTGGTATATGCCCATGTTATGCTCACGCTAAAACCTTTATTCAGTCCAACAATTAATTGATTGATTGTCGCCTTTCTGCCAATCTTGTCTAATCGCGACGGTAAGGATGAGTGATGATATGATGAAATTTATGAAGAGACACTTACAAACACCAAAGCTCAGGCCGGGAATCGAACTCGGGACCCTCGGCGTCGTATCGCGCTGTGCTAACCACTCGACCACTGAGGTCGGTAAATCCTACCATTAATTCGAGTTTCAGAAACCTTAAATATATTTCCACGTCCAATTTTCATAGGGTGATCTATTTTAGACAATATTTCATACCTTGAATAAAGATGTTAGCTTCTGTGGCAACTTCCAGTGTTGCCAGTTCTTTCTATTGCAATTAAAACAAAGCCGCACCTTTGCACTTCCTTGATACGCTGAGGGTAAAGTTGTCCCTCGAAGTACTTTTCTTCCACAGCGCGAGGACTTATTGGTTTAGATCTCATTTCAGTTAAGGCATAATTTAATCTTCACAATAATTTATGTATACTTATACGAGGTTCTATGCGCCTTTTGTACGTGTGTGACATTCTTCAGCCTCTGCAAGAACAGAAACTGACTTTAGAAACTGAAGTAGATTTATTGGAGCGCCCTTCGTGTTGGACAGAACGTTCATCAAAGTACAATGACCTGTACTATACACACACCACGTCCCACAAACTTCACATCAGCAGCGTATGATTCACTACTGTTCCGGTATCTACAAAACTCACAGTACCTTCCCCCTTCTTGCTCCAGAGGGCGTACACGAACAAAGATTTCTAGACAATGTTCGCACGGTCACAGTGCAGACAACGAAATGCAACTGTCTGCTGTTTTCGGCAAAGTATCTGGAAGAACAGATTGCTGCACAAGTCAGGCACGCAAACGACTCACTCATTGGGCAACAGAACAGAAGCCATTAGCGTGGGATACCAGAATCCGAATAACGCATCCTCTGTCACAAAGTCACTCCAGTTTACGGTAGAAGAAACGTCCATGCCTTACTGTTTATACCTCTCTAGAATAATCACGAAGACGATAATGGTGAATTGATGAAATGTCAGTGTTTTATCCAGAATTGGAACCTAGGACTACAGGCTAGGTGGCATGCTACGCTAACCACTCGGCCACTGAGGATAGGGTCACCTTCTTTTTAAAACCCATGAAAAGGAGATCGGACAGCCTCTATTTTCCTTCCTTGCCTCTTTCTCTGAACTTAGGGTCTTCATCTAGATGACACTCTCTATGCATTGTTCCATACCCTACGTTCATTGTGCTACTGAAGCCATGTTTAATTGTGGCGTAATCTTCTCCATCATCAGTTCAAATTTTCAATATTTGGACTCTTTGTTATATATTTGTCAGACACCTTAACTTTCTTCTTCTAAAATACCTTATGGTATTTTATGGTTCAAGTCAAATACTATTAGTACTTAGTCCTGAGAAACAAGACGAATTACTATATATAGGGTTTAGGCACCTTACAGGGAACCGCTCCTGATGTAACAAGAATTACCTACTATTTCTTTCATTATATCTAATGTGTAAATAATAAAAACATGAATTATGGAATCTAACACAGAAAAAGAAGATAGAAATGGTGTGTGAACCACATGGTAAAATGTACAAGCGTTGTAGACTTAGGGATATGCTTCATGGATCAACATGACATTCAAAAATAATAAAAGATAGAATGTAAGCCTCACATAAGTTAGGAAGATAGGAGTAAAGACAATGGTGTGTATGCCATAACAAAAAATACATAGATGTCTTGGAGGATATGATTCAGCACGACAACTTTATAGAAAATTAGGATAGGGTTTATATATAATTATTACTATATCATAAAATCAAACAAAGGAGACATCAAGATTATGCACGAATGACAACCTGAAAGGAAATTAGAATAGGATTTTTATATATAATTATTTATATATAATTATTACTATATAATGAAATCAAACAAAGGAGACAACAAGATTAAGCACGACAACCTGAAAGAATATTAGAATAGAATTTATATATAATTATTACTATATCGTAAAATCAAACAAAGGAGACATCAAGATTATGCACGAATGACAACCTGAAAGGAAATTAGAATAGGATTTATATATAATTATTACTATATAATGAAATCAAACAAAGGAGACATCAAGATTAAGCACGACAACCTGAATGATAATTAGGATAGGGTTTATACATAATTATTACTATATAATGAAATCAAATAAAGGAGACATCAAGATTAAACACGGCAACCTGAAAGAATATTAGAATAGAATTTAGATATAATTATTACTATATCATAAAATCAAACAAAGGAGACATCAAGATTATGCACGAATGACAACCTGAAAGAAAATTAGAATAGGATTTATATATAATTATTACTATATAATGAAATCAAACAATGGAGACATCAAGATTAAGCACGACAACCTGAAAGAAAATTAGGATAGGATTTATACATAATTATTACTATATAATGAAATCAAACAAAGGAGACATCAAGATTAAACACGACAACCTGAAAGAATATTAGAATAGAATTTATATATAATTATTACCATATAATGAAATCAAACAAAGGAGACATCAAGATTATGCACGAATGACAACCTGAAAGAAAATTAGAATAGGATTTATATATAATTATTACTATATAATGAAATCAAACAAAGGAGACATCAAGATTATGCACGAATGACACCCTGAAAGAATATTAGAATAGGATTTATACATAATTATTACTATATCATGAAATGAAACATAGGAGATATCAAGATTAAGCACGACAACCTGAAAGAAAATTATGATAGGATATATACATAATTATTATTAAGATTTAGCAGGAAAAACACACAGCTAATGTTAGGTTTAGAATATACTTTTACAACTAATAAAGGAAAAAGTTTCAGATTGGAGTAGAAAGAGTTTTTTGTCGCACATGTACAAGAATATTTAGATGAAGTTTATATTAATTTACATAGGTTATAAATTATGTTAGGACTAAAATCAATCAAGAAGTTTGTGATGTATCATCCATTCTATCGGCATTTACGTCATCGTCATTATTACCAGTTTTTCAATTTCTCATTTCTCGATTTGCCACTTTTCGAAGTCATCGTGGGGCTCTGGGATGGACGCCTACAGGGTCTCTGCTTTTTGTTAACCGCGACAAGTGAAACAGAAGTGGAGCGATAAGATATAAATATAATGTTATGAAAATACACAGTGTTACAGCACAGAGCATTAGCATATCCTTGTCAGAATAAATAAGGTTACCAGATCACTCAAAGGGAAACGTAGGGCATGCTGTCCCAAATTCAAGGACTTTGTCATAATGTAGGACACATATAATTCGCATTAAATAATACAAATTACTAAAGCATGTTAGCAAATAATATAAACTTGACACATTTTAAACTTTAAGAAATATGATTTTCTAGCTATTTATTAAATACAAAATTCCCAACTTGTAATTAACACCAAACAATACACTTCTTACTACATGTGTTTTAAGTCGTACTCCTCAGAAGAGCCATTCTTTTTTCAACATTTCAAGTTTAGTCAAAATATGTGAACTTTGAACAGTCAACTTTTATCATTGGTCAAAATGTTTTTGCAATTATACTGAATCATTATCAGATCTTTTACAAACATTAGAGAAATGTAATTCTCGCATCAGTCCATTGTACTGACATTAGTGAAAATAATCTATCAACATTTGCACTATGACCTGGATTGTTAAACGAATATTCAGCAATTAGCATAACTTGAAATAATATGAAACATACGCTATTGACTTAAATTGAAATGATTCAAGAAGTTTCATTTGGTGTGATATTTAATTCCATAACTTTGTTCTGTATGTTTCCTGCTTTACAATGAAAACATTGGAACGGAATGAGAAATACCTTCAAAGCTCTGTGATTGATTCCATCGGTACAAACCCCAAAATTGGGACATTTAAGTCTTTTTTCAAAATCTTGTTGGATGCCGGTCATAAAGATAAAAAATAGGACATGAACGGGAAAAATAAGTAACTCTAAGAATATGTAAAGTATAATAATTGTGTTATTTTTATAAATTGGAATGTCTTATATATCTTCCATTTCATGTTACAACAAAGTACAAAATAATTCTATATTCTGTGCAAATATTAACTTTATGTAAAAAGGGTAATCATGATTTAAAACATTGAGTATAATCAGAACTATTAAATTATAGTTTCTCACTAGTAAAAGAACCAGAAATGTGTTAAATAAGCTGATACGCTTGATACCGTGCTCTGCCATTAACTTAGTCAACATAATGCTAACGTCAATCCAAAGTCTGCTTAGGGATTCCCAATCCTGAAGGCGTCCATGGCCTCAGCTTTGATCCTCTTCAGAACCTCATCTTGGTTAAAGATAAGCACCCGCAACAAGAGGCAAGTGGGAATGGCAAAGAGACTGAGCCTAAACAGTATCTTACAATAAAACAATCGCCACACACCAGAGAGTTTCTGTGCTACCGCTATTTCTGAGGTAGCATGTGGGTATTTATTCATGTTTAGTGAGTAGGGGTGGTCTCCGGCCGTTCGAGCGGCTGGAGACCCAATAGTTAGTAATGGTGACATCCGGCTGCTGTATGGCGGCTAGTGTCACCGTAGTGGTTAAGGGTGGTTTCCGGCCGTTCGAGCGGCTAGAGACCACAATAGATATTAAGGGTGACATCCGGCTGCTGTATGGCGGCTGGTGTCACCATAGTTACTAAGTGGTGGTCTCCGGCCGTTTGAGCGGCTGGAGACCCAATAGTTAGTAAGAGTGACAGCCGGCTTCTGTATGGCGGCTGGACTCACCATAAGGTAGTTCACCCTCCAATTCCCTCTTAGTTCTTAGTTACTACGTTATAGCTTTCTTTTTTCTTTATATGTGTGTGTGTGTGTGTTTGTATGTGTGCGAGGAGGTGTGTGCATGTGTGTGTGCGTGGGCCTCTCTCGTCCCTTTCGGCACTCACTACGGAGGGTTGATCCCTAGATCTTCTTCTGCTGCACCATCACTACGGCGTCCGGGAACGCTGGGGGGCTCATTCCCACGGGGAGGGGGGATTCGGTGGGAAGGAAGGCGGAAGGCATGGAGGTACTCCACGTCCCATCTGACCTGGGCTCCCCCATTGGCCAGGATCTCCTCTGCAGTGTTGGTTTTCCCCCTAGAGGGAAACTGGGGCTGAAGGGAGTTCCAAGGGGTCCTCAAAGGGGCCCTAAGGAACCCTGAAAGGGCTAAAGAGGGCCTAAAAAGCCAAGTTGGGCATTAAAGGGTTCATGAGGCTCTTAGGGCCCAGGGAGGGAGGTGGGCCACTGGTGAGTGAAAACTCACCAAAGCATCCAAAGCTGAGGAACGTATTAGATAGTGGAACTCCAGTTCGAGCCAGCATGGTAAAGAAAAAAAAAGGAAAGGCAAGGATCTGCAACAAATTATTTTGAAGTCGAGGTCAAGGATGCAGCATGTACAAGTAAGTGTTGATATTTTGTGTAGCAAAGTATAAAGTAAGCGTAACTTGAAAAGGGTACAACATTTAGAAGGTAGAAAGATAAGACATTTCATTAAAATTACAAACGTACCAGCACACACAGAAACAAAGACGCACACACACGCGCGTGCGTAAATAAAGAGAGGAGAGAACAGAGAAATGCTACCATATGTATAGCATAAAACAATACGTGCTTACATGTTAATTTTCTAAATTTTCCTTTAAAAAATGTTAAGCCTCACGTAGTTTCTTATAACTTTTGCGCCTTGTGGATCATAGGTCCTACACCGATTTCTCAAAATGTGGTGATATTTTCTCTCTTGACGAAGTTTACTTAGTGGAAAACATTTCTTTGCGCAATGGTTCTTATCCTAGGCAGTTAGGATAAGAACCGAAAAAATAAACTGTCAAATAATATTATGATTTATATGTAGGTTGGGCAAATAAGTTTAATGGTTGTCTACATGTAACAATTAAGAATCAGTAACAATGAATGAGTAGCGCGAAAGTTGCATTTAGAAAAAAATTAACATTATCATTGAGAAAACTTTTTAAAATACGTTCTCAATACACGTTTCCATGGTCTACGAACTTTTGATATCACCTTAAAACACTAAGTGTTAACGAGGAAATAAGAATTTCTAAAAAGCAAAAAGAATCTGGAGGAGACCACCCTATACCAAACTCTACAGACAAGCACGCACACACATGTGTCAGTCACATTGTAAAGAAACGTTGCATGGTTGTTCAGTTTAACATGTGCACAAGAGATGAATCCCTGAAAAATCGACTCATCGAATGCTGTCTCTTTGGTACAGTGAGATGCATATATATTCTCAAGTTTTAAACTGGGTACAAGGCAAGTGGTATATGGTTCTGTGTAAAGAGAGCATAACGTGATGCCACTTGTGTCGTCCTTAGCCAGAAATGTTCGGAATACAATAGTTACTGACTACACAAGGTTGCGACTGTACATAATTTTCGCCATCGACCACTAGAACAGCGTTACTAATGTTCAGATTTTTATGACATCACATTTCTAGCTTGTCCTGCTTCCCCATGTCTAAGTGTTTTTTTTTTTGGTCCTTTGTATTAAATGAATTAGTTTTCAAAAACATATTTTAGCTTCAGGTCATATTTTGTCCAAAATGTGGCATAAGAAGCATAAGCATAAAAATCATTTTAAACCATTCAACAGATATGACATAATGCTTGTACAGGCTTCAAATTGAAAATAAATGTAATCTTCGAGCACAACCTATAAAATGGAGTCAAAAGTTAAGGTATGACTTTTTGACATGTAATTATTTCTTTATTAATAACATATTTGCAGTTTCTCTTTTTCCACCTGAAAAATATTACAATTCTGATAATATTTATGTAAGGTCAACAAAGTATTTGTTGGACATTCTACTGCAAAAGAAAATAACGACTTTCGGAAATGCTTAATAAAATTAATAGCTACCTTGTTATTATTTCTTAGCAGTATTGTTAGTTTATATTTTGAGATATTGGATCATATTTGGTATGTTTTAGGGATATAAAACATCATAAAGGTTTTAGGTCATAATTATTCGAAGTCGAACCCTAATGAACGTACTTCTTTCTGCTTGCATTCCTTACTAAGTTTTTTATTTATTTATTTATTTATTTATTTCAGGGTCAAGATAGAACCTCTGAAGGTGTAGAAAACAGCAGTGTACTACAGTCTAAGGGAACAATTGAAGCCTCGATAGATGCTGATGTATGCAGTCACAATAAACATTCTAAATCTAAAACTTACAGCGTGTATCATTAATCTTCAATGTTTAACTTCTAGGATAAGGAGTATGTATGTACATATATAGAGAGCATTTGTTTCGGTTGAGGTGTGTTGATTCTGACGCAAGTATGTCGTATTTTATCATATAAAATAAGCAATTTAATGTCTTATGATCATTATTACTTCGAATAGAATAACAGAAACTTGTTACTTGCAGAATTGATAAAATATCATAAAAGTTCTATAATAGAACATCACTTAGAAAGGTGGCACAACTCAAACCGTAGCTATTTTCTCTTAATGCTATGGTGAGATACACACCTTTTGGTGTGTTTGTTCTTCGTTTAGTCCGCTTTTGTATAATTAAGATCAAGAGGATAATCATGATCAGATGAAACCAATAAAGGGACATTTTCGAAGAACATCCATTCCCAGGCAGGACTCGAACCCAGGAACTTCAGTGGTGAGATCGATAGTTGTCCACTTCAACGCACCTGGCCTCCGAATCGGCTACAACTTTTGATTCAATCATGTGGAAAAGTGACATATATCTGTGCAGTTTGAATCGTTACTGGAGAGAACTATGTCAGTTCAATGTATCAGTTCGCCCCTATATATAGTATTTTTAAGCATCTTTCCTACTGCTATCATCCCCTTCATTTTTATGTGCGAACGAGCATTTTATTTTCCTTGTACACCATATGCCACTATGCATCCTAATAATTTATTTCCTGTGTAGAATTATTGAAGTGAGTCAATACGTTATTATGTCCTGAAGGTATTGAAGGATCATCTGTATGCAAAATAATCGCCAGCGTAACATTAGAGGCAATTCATTAGATTCATAACTTCTAACCGTGATACAAGATACAATATCCTATTTTACAGTCTGTAAATGTTACTACTAAATAGAAACTAAGGTGAGCCTAACATTGTCTCAGAGGTAGCTAGCTATTCTGTAAATTTTTCTCTAGTTTTTTCCTTAATAATATTTTATGCTTTTCTATCGGAATGAGCATCACCGCTATGCCAGGGGCGTGATCAAATGGGGCTTACGAGGGACAGAGCCCCTCCTTTTTTAGATACTATTGCCGAACAAAATGCGACTACAGAGTAAATTTGATCATTTAATTGTGCTCCTTTAAAAAAAAATCGCCCCCCCCCCACCCCCCATATGGAAGGTGCAAAACTTTAACATTGAATTTTTTTCTTTCCAGATTGACAGGTTGGTTACGTAAAAGTACCATGTAATCAATCGCTATTCTAATTCGCTTTTCTCTCATTCCTTTCAAAGAAATAAAAATATATTGATGTTGGTGTTGATACCGAGGCGAGACGAGGCGAGACCGATACATCCTCGTAAAAAAATCGAGGCGAGAAAGAAATTTTAGTTTCCTGGACTCTCGGTCTCGTTTGAGAATTGAAAAATTTACCTAAATCCAATTTACTTTACTATGTGAGTTAGTCAAACATACGAAGCCGATCTCTATTGTTCATTTAGAGATAATTCATATTTTGTTTATAGCCTTTACAAAGTCAATCCATTCGTGGCAATTGTCAGGCTGTAATACGTGGATCCTAATATTCAGCATAAAGTTTCGTTTTTCGAGGGTTCGTATTGTCAAAATGAAGGGTCAAACAGAACAAGGCTGGAGATGAAAACGAGACAGTTGTTTATATTTCAAGACATAATCGAGAATGACAGGCATGCAACTGGAGACGAAACTGATAGAAGCAAAGCAGAGGCTTATCCACATATTTCCACCTGGACGAATATAAGTTTGTATTTTTGGATGTAAGGATAAACTTAGAGCCAAAATTCTTATGTGGTTCTACTGGTTAACTTTAAATTGGAGTCCAAACTTGAGTGTCCGTAATTTTTAATCCGACAGTAGTCCGGTATAATCTGTTTACAACATTTAACACAACGCATTACAAAAGCCTAATATTTAGTTTTCTGACTGAATCGTTCCTTCTTATTCATTCAGAACGTTGCCATCACTTCCACGAACATTTCAAATTTTACATAACATCAGAAAGTAGTTAAATAATACTGATAAACTTAAAATCCAATCTTTACCGTTCTCCATAATCTAACTTTATTTTACAAATTATCAAAGGAAAGAAGCAATATACAAGCTAGATAAACTTTTAATCTGCATTTGAAACTTACTCTAATTTCGCAAATAATCCCCAACCTTCATATATTTATTTACTGTACAATAATTTACGGATCATAGTTCCACATGCAAACCCATTTTGGAAAGTTTTATGAGGAGGAAGAATGAGGGAAAAAATTGTAACATAGTAATTTCAGACTTTGAAAAAGCAATTCCAGTTTGTAATTTGCAGATACATATTTTAAATTTTGCTGGTTCAAATTTAGCTGCAAGTTATCGTTGTCATAGTTCTAAAAAGTATTTTTTCGTATTAAGAACTTTGCATATACACGCGTGCAGAAGACGAGCCAAAGTGAACAAGTACTAATTTAACTAACTTAACCTACTCGAAATATTTGATGGGTGCTATCAAACTTAAATGTCTTAACCTACTAATTCAAGCCTATAGAAATAGATTTACGATCACACGGAAAATGAAACGCTTTGAGAATATCGATAAAAATAGTTTTTAGTTTAATTAAACAATAAAGGAGAAAAGTTACATGAACTCACAATGATTGACCGTGCAAGTGTAAGAATCACTCATTATTCGTTAAAGGACTTGGTCCGCAGATTTCCATGTGCGTTTGAGTTGTATAACCGGAAAACCAAGGCTGATATGCGACACACATTTGTACTTGTAGTTCATTAACGAAGTAACTTGCATTGCACTAATCATAGATCTTGCTCTTTTTGACAGAAACATACTACAAAGAAATAATGTAGCATCCATTGGTTTATATTGAGTACAAGGGTACAAAATTATCCATAATGTATTTGTGAAATACCAAAATTGAACAGTTGCAAAAATTTCATTGATCTGTAATATTCACTCATGCAATGCTTAACTTCGTGCATACAACGCTATGTAACTGGAATTGAAGATGTAAGGGAGTTTCATTTCCAATAGCGTGAAAGTCAATACGCAATCTTTACACTTCGAAATGCACATTTCCGACAAAGTTTTTAACAATAATGTGAACATACAAATCACAATTAACATCAGTTTGTGTTAAATAAATGAATTTGTTAATAATTACAAATCCGACATACATGAAATCTACATAAAAAATCAGTTAGGTTCACTACGTACTTCACCCTAGTTGAACACATTTCCAAGATATTGGTGACTTGTAGTACTGTCGGTAAGGTTACGTTCTAGATTTTGAACTTTCTTATTTGGTTAAAACAGGTTGAAAGAGGTTGTTTGTAATTTTAATTTTATTTGCTTCATTATGCAGACGTGTGTTTCTCCTTTGTAAACGATCGAATATGTTTTCCAACAACGAAACATTGCTTGCAGTTTGTGTATATACACCTTCGTCTATATATTTTTATCTTTTTTGGCAGCATAGTCTTTAGCCTGTTTAGGGCACGTCTCCTTATTGCATGTCTTTCGTAGCGTACATCTCTGCAAACCTTATCACCACGTCCTACAAGCAAATCATATTGTGAAGATACGGTGAGTCACATAATTATTCGGACAGATAAGATTTCTGAATATTTACTGACGTAGTCGTGATATAATACGATGATAAATGTTTAATATTTATTTAACAAACAAAACACAATATGAGCACACTGTTAATTATCTTCAATTATGTTTAATATAATATATTAGTAAAATATTTTCATTAAACAAAACAAACATTTTTTGTGGGTTAAACAAAATTATTCGGACACATGGAAGGAGAAACAGGAAAACACGCTTGAAAAGCAACGAACAGAAATGTCGGTATCTGGTAGGCATCCCTTTCATGTTTAACACCTCGGATAAACGATTTGGCATTCTTTCTACCAATTTTCTGGTGTACACTGGCGATATGTTGGCCCATTCACGTTGAAGTCTCTCCTTGAGGTCTGCCTTCGAGGTTATAGGTGTTTTACTCACTTCTTTTTCCAACTTACACCAGAGGTGCTCAATGACGTTCAAGTCTGGAGACTGCGGTGGAGGATGGAGCACTTTTGGGCAGTTGTATAATAACCATTCTTGTACTACGCGGGAAGTGTGCTTCGGGTCATTATCTTGATAAAACATCTTCATCTTTAAATCGCTTAATAATATCTGCAACTGTACTTTTTTTCATTTTCAACATTGAGGCAATTGCACGGTAAGTTTTACTCTTAGCGTGGTGCTATATCACTAACTGACGTTGTTCAAATGAACTTTCCTTCGCCCCATTTCTACATAGAAAATGTTCTTATATCACAACTTTGTTAAACAAAACGCGATCGTAATTGCTTTATAAACCTACAGGAAACCAGAGTTAATATATATGAACAGAGTATACATACATCAATCAATCCGTAAATCGAAATTGTCACTGTATCGCAAACTTACGTTAACATTTACAATGTGTCCGAATAATTTTGTAGTACTATTTTTGCAACGGTAGGAATTCATCCTTCGTTATATTGTTGCTGATGTTCGTTTTTTAACTTTTTATCGTCCAATTTTGTGCTAAACATGACATTTTTTAAACGAAAATCAACTTCAACGCTGTACACATATTTCACTCCCTTCCCGCTCTTAAACATTAGAAATTTACTGTGTGTCCGAATAATTATGTGACTCACTGTAAGTGTTTAGGAGAACTACACCATTTCCTCGATTATTTGGTACTAAAGTAATTGGGTGTAATTTTAGCAAGGTCACTGCAGTTAACTTCAGCACGTTCTTTGGTGGGAAATACAGAAGTTCTGCTTTTGGATCTCACACATAGTCTTCTTCACAATAATTGGCACTGCACACTTGCATCTTTTACATTTCGTCTACAAGCATGAATCCACTGTTTACTTACGCAATTATCGGCTGGAAATCTATGAAATTTTATGTAAGTTCCTTTAGTTTTCTGGTTATAGTTTTCATAGCTTGCTACAGTACAATTAGACATGATTGCAAACTACAAGTACAAAAATACAATAAAAATAAATCGAACGCTACAAAATCAACAACTTGCTTGTTTCGATTTTCGCGACGCGTTAGCAGCTGAATGTGCCCCGCACGAACCGGATCCTCCCACATGACGTAATGCATCCACGGACGACTGCGCATACGTACTGCACATAGCAACGAGCACCCCCTGAAATAGAGCAGATTGCATTGCTGGCTGCAACAATATTTTAGCTCAATAATACTTATATGTTCCCATAGATTTATTTTAGAATGAAAGGCAATGTAAATGTGACAAGAAACTAATAAGAGACCAAAATTCAATGAAAAGAACAAAAAGGTAAGAAAGATATTTTTTTTAATAATATAAATATACATTTTTCGGCTATTTAAATCTTAAGAACTCGTAGTATTCATCATAAATTTGTGTACAGGAATACAAAATGGATTTCATCCAGTAGGTGTGTTCTGAATCCGGACAAATAAGTACTGAAATACGGAAAGAATTGAGTTTCGAGCCCGACTTAGAGAAATCACTTCCCCACTTTTCGGGATCCCGAGCATTCGGCAAATTCCAAATGATCGTGTTTATGTGTGGTTAATTGTGCTGCTCAACGAAAGCTAATTCTAGGTGGCGACACGATAGTTTTGTCCTTTCACTTCAGACCGACAACTGTTCTCCCATTTAAGTACACGGGGATAAATTGGAAGTTTAATTTGATCTTAACCTCAGAAATTATGCCGAAAGACGATAGATGATTTTTCAGTGCTGTAATACTATGGATGGTCGTTAACAATAGAAAAAGATATCTGAACTAAAAAGAAAATTCAAATGTGCACAGTATTTGGTTATGTTACTTGTAGCTTTCACAATATATATTTTTATTTTTTTTTTTGGCTAAAGAATAATACATAATAATTCCGTACGACTGCACTTTAATTTTCTTATTTGTTGTTATAATTGACACTTCTACAAGTAAATATGATGCTCTACTTTATATGTAGCACATTTATCGAAAAGAGTAGTTATTACAAAACAATATTATCTTCTGTTTCACGTCTACCAGCCCCTAGGGCGTTTATATTTACAGGAATTATAATTTTGAAAGTATTGTAACAACAAAAAATAGAGAAAGGAAGTGCAAGGGGAAAATGTCTACTGTATGAAAGGAAAGCATACGTTAACATTAAAATATCGGATGGTGTAATTATATAATAATAAATATCATGCGCATACTCACATAATTTCTTTTCTGGATTTTTTGGTGGTTTCTCCGATTCCTACACCCGCCGTTGAATTACACATACTCGCGACCAGAGAAAACATAAAGCCAAGTGTAAAATATAAATTTGTGTAATGTCGAACCCATGGCAGCTAGGAACGACCCAAATAATGCCAAGTTTAGTGTTCTTTGTGCACAAACATACCATATTTGGTCTGTTCGGGCCACCCTGTCGTTGCACTTTAATATATTATTTCTTAGGTTCACGATAATGTAATTTTCAGAAGCTTGTGACTTGCTACATGATCAGGAAGGTTTAGTAAACACATTTTTATTATCGATTTATGCGAGAAACTTTTACAAAGTAACATTTGCATTGCCACTCCATCGTGCTCCAATGTAAAGTTTAGGTCAAGAAAATGAACAGAATTCTCTAGGGACACAACGATGATGGTGCCGCCACCAGTTTCCTTCGACGATATTTCTTAGTTTTTATTATGAACTGTTTTTCTTCTTTTGGGTTCTGTTGATTTTGAGTAGCTTCCAGTAGAAGTTGATGAAGATGCACTTCGAATCCCTTCTTCCTTTTTGGGAAGATATCAGTCGTTAGAATTGTGCCAAAACTATCGATAGCTTCCATCACCTTTTCGGACATGCAGTATGTAAATTTTATTTTTGTATATCACTGATATCTAAAATAACAAAACAACGCTGATCGCAGGCTCCTGATTTCATAAACTCAAAGAAACAGAGCGTGACGCTATTACCCCGGCTCACTTATTACACGTTCTATGTCCATTACGAGCTCGTAATGCTTGAACACATTCACGATCACTTAGTACATAACGATAATACATTAAATATACTAGAAATATATGCGCAATGTAATTGACAGAAATTTAAAATACAGTCTCGCGTGCAACAGACTTACCTTGGCTGTTTTACAACAGGCGGGAAATCAACCGCCTTTTGCACAACATAGAGAAATACTGGTGCCACAGAGAATATTCCAGAACGGTTTCTTGCTTTCTTGACTTCAGAACCTTTAATCAAGGTACTGCATATGCCATCTCTCTGATTTCTTCCAAAATACGCTCTTTACGAGAACTTGGCGTTAGTACCCCAAGGGACGTACATTTTGCACATTTGGTTCACCGTTAGTTATTGTACGGAAAGTTGCAGTTAGAATTGAATAGTACAAAGAATAAATTTTTATTTCTCAGAAAAGTGTCTCAACATACAACTTTGGGAAGTGGAAAGACGCCACCAAGCCAAGATTGCCTGATGATAGTCAAGTTAAACCGACAGACTGAACACCAAGGCCTTCACGTCTTCCGAAGAGCCAATGGGACAGAGGACGACGATTCAGGCAACAGCATCTGCCAAGAGGAAGACTGTACAAGCAGTAGGTGAGAATTCCTTTTCATTCTTTTACATATCTGTACATAATTTCGCTTATTATTCCAAATGTGACACCAACTAAAAATGTCTCTGTATGCCTCTGGTCAATAGCTGTGAGTGCAAAGAAACACTGTTGACAAAACAAATAAAGAATTTAAAAGTTCATTTCAATATAGGTTCTGATAAATCTATAGATTGTATCAAGACGATCTTTTAAATATCGAATTACTTAGCGGGCCTCTAGTTGTAGGCTTTAATTACTGCATGATTTTCAGTTTTGTAACGATACAAATTGAAAGCAAGGAATAAAACCATTTCAAACTTGAAGAAATGTTTAGACAAGATTGTTCTATTTTGCTCTCGTTCAAAGCCAGTAAAATCTCATAAGTGTATTGAAAGGCATATTTATTTATTTATGCTGATATTATCCTACTGAAAAACAACTGACGAGCCTTAGTGCAGCAGTACATATATACATTTAAAAATGTATAAGAGACAAATTTATTATGCAAAATTTGATGACAAGAATGTAAATATAAAAGAGAAATACTAAACACATTTAAAATTACATTAAAATATACATTCAAATGTACCTGACGAAAACATTAAAATACAATTGATCTTTAGGATCGGTGAAAATCATTATATTTGCTGATTATAGAATTTAGAAAATGATTGTTTTTATAATTTTTACATGTTGTTAATAACGACCCGTTTGTTCTTTTACGAAGATAGATATATTCTGGATATGAAAAGACTTTCGGAGAGCACTTTTAACCGGTTCTATATATATTTTTTATGCAACGTGTAGATTGACCCATGCCAGAAAAGTTCACAATGCTTGCTTCTTTCTTGACAGTCTGATGTTTTTACTTCTATCACACTGTTCAAGATTCCAGTTGCATTGCTTTTAATTATTAATTAATAATATCTCAGCATTGGGTTTATTTGTGTTTACCTTGTACCTTTCAGAGGCAACTTGGATATCCAGGGACGACAAAATCAAACTGCTGCAAAGTAGGAGCGGAACAATCTCAACAAATTGGTAAGTACCATTGGCTCCATACTCTGTACTTGCTGTTGACATAAATATCTTAACACATTTCTCACAATGTTATTCTTCAAAGAACATCCATTCTTTAATTCGAGGATTATATCTCGTACATTTTCGCAGTAGTTTTCAGTCATAAAACCCTATCGTCAGTTTCAAGGTTAATTTATTGCTGTTTTTGTGCTAAAGCAGATAAAGGTTCAACTCTCGAATACCAAGAGCCCGACCCTATGGTAGAGGTCTGCACGGGCCTAAATTGTAAGGCCCGAGTCCGGCCCGAGGAAAAGAAACCCGAACCCGACCCGAGTCCGATAATAAGTAAACATGAGCCCGGCCCGAGCCCGAAAACATAATTAAAATTACTTTCCAATTCAGCATTTGAAAAAAAAAAATGGGCACTGTTGTACTTCGTTAACTAGCTGTTATAAAAAAATGTATTCTCATTCTCGAAGTTAACCATAATTTCAATAATTAAAAATTATTTTTCGATGACAATATTCGCTAACAAAATAGCCACAAGGCCCGGGCCCGACCCGAGCCCGAGAAGTTCTGGTTATTTATGGCCCGAGTCCGGCCCGAGGGCCTGGCCCGAGCCCGTGCAGACCTCTACCCTATGGCCGAGCGGTTGTCGACCTCCGTGGCGAAGTGGTTAGCAGAGCGCGCTACAACGCCAGGGGTTCTGGGTTCCAGTCCCGGGTAAGGCATGGGTATTTGTGTTCGTCCAGTTGATAAGAAACAAAGAGAATGTAAGAATTGAAAAGTGTAAAAGTGAGAAAAAGAGTGAATGGTGGGGGATACCTCCGTTCTTTTTTTTAAAAAAAAAAAAAAAAAAAAGCGGTTATCACATCGCGCTGCGACGCCAAGGGTCCCGGGTTCGAATCCCGGTCGGGTTTGGTTGTTTGTGAATGTCCATTCATCAATTTCATCATTTCATCACTCATCCCCATCTTCGCAAATTAGCCAAGAGGCACAAAACGCGAAGTAAAATAAACTAAATCAATCAATCAATCGAATACCAAGCTTTCGATAGCTTGAAGAAAAACAAAATATCTAATGTCGTGTGGTGAAAGTCAGCGGAAAAATTATTTCTCTTTTACTTGTTTTTTTTTAAAGTTGTATTTAACGTTATTTTATTCATCGAGGAAATAGTATAATTTTATGATAATTTCAAATGGGGTGTAATTTGGATAGTTTTGTTAATAACGAAAACAAATTAATCCCAGGTCGGGATTAAAAACCGAGGCGCCTGGAGTCGTAGCGCGCTATGCTAACCACTCCATCATGGAGGCAGGCAGGAGTGCAGATGTTTTAATCGGAATGCAAGAATATAGTTGGGGAACTTCTTTTTGTTAAAAAATTACGTGAAATGGTTACATCTCGTAATTGGTTTCAGCTTAAGGGTGGAATAAGCAACAATGAAGCAGATCACACTAGAAATTCATAACGCTTATGAAATTTAACCCAAAACCACTAACCCAGTATGAAAGGGGGTGGTACGTGGTCGTACTTACAAACGAGGTATTTATTCCCGCAAATAGTATCAAATATTTTATGAAAGTTGTTATACATATGGAAAATTAAGGGGTGGGTGGATGTCTCCTACACCGCATTGAATAAGCTGTCACCATTTCTGCGCTCGCCGAACATTGAACTTTCTGGCAGAAACTGCGCGGTGTTGTCACTCTCTACTGTCAAGTGCCCTCTGTTTGGAGAAGCCAGGCCGCATATAAGCTACACGAAAATGCATAGTTCAAGTCCTGAGTCGAATGCCACTTTACTTTAGAAAGTTCAGTTTCTCTCTGACAACCATATGTCAAGTCCACGTGGAGCCCAGTATATCCTCCCCTAAAACCTTTCCCACCAATAGCGTTCATTTTAGAAGCTGGCAGTAATTGTAAAGTCCACGTGGAGCAAATGAGATGTTGCAAATTCAGTTTCTGTAGAGATTTCACAACGTGAAATTGCGGTTATCTTTGCTAGATTATGTTGTAGAGTTGTGCTATTCTCTTTTATATACACGATGTAGACACCTTGGGAGTTTAACGTCGTGTTGGATGTCTAAACACTGCAGGTAAACGTGGCAACAGCGTTTCTCAGAAAAATAGGTACTGCCCGAATCCAGATACGCGTCCGATCGGCTTCCTCTCGAGCTGTTAAAGATACCGAACTGGCATTCGAATCAGGACTTCAACTTTACAAATGTTCATACAGTACACTTGCCAATACCACGATAATTGGGCCAAATAAACTTCTTGAATGACATAAAGTGAGGAATAAAGTAGGAAGTGGCAACATCGCGTGCATAATCTCTGCTTCTCTGCTCCCCATTCGCCCTTCGCTCTCTAGCAGACAGCATTTACCTCGTCTGTGATTGGTAGAAACTGTCTAGTAATCTCTAGCGCGGAAAAGGCGAGTTGGAACAAGCGCGGTATAGCTTCTGCCTAGTGGCGTGCACAAGGGGTTTGGTGGGGGACATAACACCCTTTCCTTTGGCCCAGTATTTCTAAGCAAAGAACGTGAAAGGAAAATGAAAGGAGACTACTAAAAAAAGTATACGAATACCCTCCCTCTTCCTTTCGAAAATCCACGCCACTGCTTTCACCTTTTCTTCTAACTCGCTGTCCCTTTTGACTCTCTTCGCACCCACGCCTACAGTTGGTTACAAGGTGCAACACCGAGCCATCTACGTCGTCGTCGATTTGGTGTCTACGCCGTTTGCACTACGTTGTGGTGCGGTGTACAGTATGGTTACGTAATGCGTGCTAACCAATCAAATGAACGCATGAAACAACATGCAGGAGGCATTTGATAAATTTTCTGAACTTCAATTGGTTGAACGCAATTTCCTTGCAGCATCCTGAGACAAGGATACAACTGAACTGCACCTGGTGTCAAAAAGTTCAGCAAACCAGACGGGGCCTCTGAATCACAAGGTGCTCCACTGATCATTGAATTGCTCATTGTTTGTATTGGAATGTACCACTTTTACATTTAGTTTATACCAATAAGTTTCTCAAGTAACTAGTTAAAAAAAGGAGGGGCAATTTCACACAGCCTTTTCCACCAAAGTTCTGTGACGTCAGAAACACAATGACATTGGAGTGTCTGAAGTTTGCATCACATTCTTTTTCGTAAAAATAGTATCGATATGGTTTTGTTAACGAAATTTCCATTACAAGTTTTATTTCCCTCCGCTTTCAAGTAGGGAGCCTGATCTCCAACTTTAAATTTTATTTTCTTCATAACCGTAACGATAGAAAACATCAAATATTCCAATGGTCGTTTTTGTGAGGAAAATGTCTCTCCTATACTGACATGTTGTTCTTGTGAATAAATTGTTAGTTAAGTGTTATTGTTTGTCATTATTTTCTAGATCACCGGTAAGTAAAACTAAAACAAATACTTTCTTTTACAGGTTCCAGTAAATTAATAATTTGATAAAAAAAAAGCAGATCTTTGCCTTAACCCTCGAGAAAGAAGGCCTATCTTGGGCCAGTGGAAAAACTGGGGGTCCATTTTTAAAGGTTCCTTCAACTTCAGGGGAAAAGGGGTGGGGCAAGGGAGGGTACAGAGGGGGAAAAACCAGCGCTGCGGAGGGGTGAATGGTCCGTGGGGGATGTAACCCAGGCCAGGAGGGACGTAGGCACCAGCGGGTTGCTGAAAAAGCAGTCGTTGGTGAAAACTCCATACTTCCACCCTTTCACGAGCCCTGTCTGAATGGGCTCCTTGGGGCTCCTGGTCTCGGTATCGGGGTGGTGTGATGGCGTACAGGAGGCGTGGGTGACTGCTCGCCTCTGTCGGTGTTCGTGAGAGGCGGGGGAGGCCGTCCCTTTTCCCTCCTTAGTTGTGTAGGGGAAGGGTTGCAGGGGATGTAGTGGTTGCATGGAAACTCGCACGACTCGCTCCTCTACACTCCACACCGCTCGGTCCTCTGTCGCCTGGAAGCAGTTCGATCTCCTTTCCATTTTTTTCCTGATTGTTTTCCAGTATTCCTCCAGTGACTCATGGTGCCACAATCAGAACAGCTTTCGAAAAGTATGGAGCATTCTCAGATTACATTCTCTTTAGACTATTTTACGTCGTTTTTGTACGTCTCTAGGTGCATCGCGACAATGGGGATGAATAATAAAACGTATCCCAGGCTTCACAGTGCGTTCCACTAAGCAATTCAGACTGTGAGCTGTAAGGTTAGGTTAGGGCTTTTAACTAGGGTATCGGTATCAGTAACGGAAAGTATCGGTTGAACTTTATTCACCGATACTGGTCGTTACTTTCCCGGTGCTTTGATCGGTCGCGGGTCCTCAAGAATACCCCGCAACATTTTCACAGAGTCTAATTATCCTCGAAAGTATGCAAGATTCGAAATCTCCATTGATTTTTTACCAATATTATGTGATAAGACTGTCCATAACAGTTATACTCTGAAACAAATTTTAAAACTATTTTAAAGCAAAATACTGGTAAATTAGTGGTTTTAATAGGAGTAGAATACTTACCCACTAGTATTAGTCAAAATTTTGAACAAGATTTAATTGTTACAGTTTTCAAGCAGCAGTATCGTTAACGTTCAACAGTAGTTATAACACTATTTGGTGGATATTGCTATAATGACTCACAGTACATGTAACACATTATACTATGCAGTTATGATTATTTCGGAACAGCAACACATGCAACCTTGCATTTCTAATGTTCAAAAAGTATATTGTGAATGTCACAGTGAAACATGAAGTCTATAAACAAATATTCATGTAAAGCAGAACTACTAACAGTTTGATCCTTTAAAACACATTGTATACTTGCAGCTACTAATCTTACACACCAAAGATGTATACATTTCTTGAACACATCGATATTTTAATACTTTCAAAATCTATCTCTGAGTTTTCATTATGCAAAACTTTCCAATAAGCTGTTTTTAACATTCTAAACGCTTCTTTTAACATAAAATGTGTTTAAAATATTCTGAATCCATCTGAGGTTGCCTCTAAGTTTCATCTAGATAAATTCTCAAATGTTCAAGTGCACCTCGCAATAACTTTTTCAAACACACACATATTTTTGGCCACATTACACTGTTACGTTAGGACATACACCAGTGGCGTATACTGGGTTGAAAACCTGTTCTATCTCGCCATACAATAATGTTAAAATGAACAATAATTTGCTAATGGAGGGTTCCTTCTCCTGCTGTGGTGTGCCATTACTTAAAAATAATCACGGAAGTGTATCATTGAAAGACTAACAGTGTTCAAGTACAAATATTTCATGCTCGTACATAACTACTGGCGAACTATATTGTGAAATATTTGTATTCCTACATACGAACATAAAATGGAACATATTTTTGTTAACTTCTAATCTTGAATACTTCATTTGAACAGGAACTTATTTCTTCTCTTGTTTTAGGCAAATTTTAGGTCACGTATTGAAAAAAATGTTCCTTGTCAACTCTTTGCCAACTCGTAAAAAGTCAGGTTGCCAACTCCCGAAGTCATCAAAGTCATCTGAAGAATTTGATGCAGATTTTGTAATCTTCGCATATGAATTCTAGTCCCTGGGCCTCTGACTTACCTGATTTACACACAGATATAGAGATATAGTTAAGGGTTCTGTACTAAATACCTATGCTGGGGTAAATGACGTACTTGCTTGTTTTTACGTTGCTTTTTTAATCTGTCTACGTTAATCGCTACGATGCAGATGAATGGTGAATAAATGATGATTAAACGATGAAACAAACTCAGCACCTGTGCCTTAACCAGGATTCGAACCTAGAACGTAGGCATCTAGCAGTTACTGACTAATGAATGTGCCCCACCATGAGTCACTGGACACCAAACACACTTTTTTCAATTCCGTTTCTTGTTTCGTTATTTGCTCCGGTTATTTCATTGTAACTCGGTTCCTATTTGGTCAGATTTCAGTGTTCATGCATACGTGTGTGTATTCATTACTACACCGCATATACAGTACGTTCATTTTATTTGTTGTCTAGGAATTCTCGAACGTTTTGTATTTGGCTGTTTTACGCAGCTCGTCTAAATGGACATCTTACATTCTATGGTCCTTTGCTCATTCTTCATCTTATTTGGGTTCTTATTTCTGTTTCTGTCCTCTTCCATTCTCGTGCTTACCTGTCAGTTCCCTACTGCCAATTTCCGTCACTTTTTACCTCATTAGTTAGTCGCGACGTTGAGGATAGATGAGAATTGTTGCAATACCGTAAACTATGGTGACTTTGTGACATTTTTCATGATTTTGTTTACCACAAGAAAGTATCAAACTGCAGCATCTCAGTAAGAAACTACAATAGGAATTTCAAACATGAAGTTTTGAATGCTGGTAATTATTTTGCAAGACATTTAGTTAGAATTGAAATAATGAATCAAACAGTTGTCAGAATATCATCCCATGCATTCGGGTGCAGTTTGCAATGTATAGCTAAATATGAGTGAAAGTACAGAAAGACCACATATACGATATTTTGCTGTGATCAGCTACTCATAATATACTGTTGTCATTCACAAACTGAAACATATTAGAATATTTTGACAAGGAAGAAGAAAACCGGGTAGCTGCTCCTACTCAGTAGGTGTTGAAGAAATTGAACGGACGCTAATAAACACCAAAGCACAGGCCGGGATTCGAACTCGGGATCCCTGCCGTCGCAGCACGCTGTGCTCATCACTCCGCCACGGAGGTTGACATGTCCTATCATCAGTTTGAGATTTCAGAAACCATGAATATCTTTCGACGTCCAATTTTCCTAGGCTTGTCCAGATTAGACAATATTTCACCTCTTGAGTAAAGAAGTTAGCTTTTTGTGGCCACTTAAAATTTTTGCCAGTTCTTTTCTTCCACTTAGAATAGAGCCGATCTCTTGCACTTCCGTGATACGCTAGGGCAAACTTGGTCCTCATTGTACTTTTCCTCCGCAGCGCGAATAGTTTTTCGTTTAGGTCTCATTTCAGTTGGAGCATCATTTAACGCTTCTTCACAATCATTTCTAAATGAACGGTATCCTATGCGCTTTTTGTAGGTGCGTTACATTCTTGCGCGTCTGTAAGAACAGAAACTGAAGTAGATTCATCGGAGCGCCCTTCGTGTTTGACAGAACGTGCCACAAAGTCACCCCATAAATTTGTCAACATCACCCATACAATCCACACACACCACGTCCCACAAACTTCACATCAGCAGCGTATGATTCACTACTGTTTCGGTATCTACAAAACTTACCCTGTCTTCCCCTTCTTGCTTCAGAGAGCGTACACGAACAAAGATTTGCAGACAATGTTCGCACGGTCACAGTGCAGACAACGAAAAGCAGCTGTCTGTTTTTTTCGGCAAAGCAGCTGGAAGAACAGATTGCTGCACAAGTCAGGCACGCAAATGACTCACTCGTTCAACAGAATGAACACTATAAGCGTGGGACACCAGAAACCGCAAAACGTTACGTCTGTCACAAAGTCACCCGAGTTTACGGTAGAAGAAACGTCCATGCCTCACTCTTTATACCTCTCTAGAATAATCGCGAAGACGATAATGAATGGTGAATTGATGAAATGCCAGTACTTTATCCAGAATTGGAACCTAGGACCACAGGCTAGGTGGCATGCTACGCTAACTACTCTGTCGCGGAGGGAAGGGTCACCTTCTATTTACAAACCCCTGAAAAGGAGATCGGACAGCCTCTATTTTCCTTCCTTGCCTCTTTCCATGTACTTAGGGTCTTCATCTAAATGACACTCTCTCTGCATTGTTCCATATCCTACCTTTATTGTTCTACTGAAGTCACGTTTAATTCTGGCGTGATCTTCTCCATCATCAGTTCAAATTATTTTACAATATTTGGACTCTTTGTTATATATTTGTCAAATACCTTAAGTTTCTTCTTCTAAAATACCATAAGGTTCTAGTCAAATACTATTAGTACTTAGCCCTAAGAAATATTAGGAATTAGTATATAGGGTTTAGGGACCTAATAGGGGACCTCACAAGAATCACCTACTATTTCTTTCATTATAGCTAATTTGGAAATAAAAACATGAATTATATAACCTAGCAAGGAATATGTGGGAAAACAATGGTATTCAAGTCACACCGTAAAATGTATAAGCGTCGTGGAGTTAGAGATAATTTTGATGGAACAACACGACACTAAAAAAAATACAACCTAGAATGTAAGCCTCAAGTAGGTTTAGCAAGACAGGAGAAAAACATTGTTGTGCATGCCACACCAATGTATTGGAAGATAGGTCACAGTGGATAGATAAATATTACTACATTGGTCTATGCAACAAAAGAGATATCAAAATTTAGCAGTATAATTTCATAGAGAAACTGCGATAGATAAGTAATACTATGTTAGTCTATGCAACAAAAGAGAAATCAAAGTTAAGCAGGAAAGTTTCATAGAGAAACTACGATAGATAAGTAATACTATGTTAGTCTATGCAACAAAAGAGAAATCAAAATTCAGCAGTACAGTTTCATAGAGAAACTTCGATAGATAAGTAATGCTATGTTAGTCTATGCAAGAAAAGAGATATCAGAATTCACCAAGACAGTTTCATAGAGAAACTAGAATAGATAAGTAATACTATGTTAGTCTATGCAACAAAAGAGAAATCAAAGTTAAGCAGGAAAGTTTCATAGAGAAACTACGATAGATAAGTAATACTATGTTAGTCTATGCAACAAAAGAGAAATCAAAATTCAGCAGTACAGTTTCATAGAGAAACTGGAATAGATAAGTAATACTATGTTAGTCTATGCAAGAAAAGAGATATCAGAATTCACCAGGACAGTTTCATAGAGAAACTGGAATAGATAAGTAATACTATGTTAGTCTATGCAACAAAAGAGAAATCAAAGTTAAGCAGGACAATTTCATAGAGAAACTACGATAGATAAGTAATACTACTTTAGTATTTGCAACAAATAAGATATCAATATTAAGCATAACAGTTTCATAGAGAAACTGCGATATATAAGTAATACTACATTAGTCTATGCGACAAATGAGATATCGAAATTTAGTAGGACAGTTTCATAGAGAAACTGCGATAGATAAGTAATACTATGTTAGTCTATGCAACAAAAGATATATCAAAGTTAAGCAGGACAATTTCATAGAGAAACTACGATAGATAAGTAATACTACTTTAGTATTTGCAACAAATAAGATATCAATATTAAGCATAACAGTTTCATAGAGAAACTGCGATATATAAGTAATACTACATTAGTCTATGCGACAAATGAGATATCGAAATTTAGTAGGACAGTTTCATAGAGAAACTGCGATAGATAAGTAATACTATGTTAGTCTATGCAACAAAAGACAAATCACAGTTAAGCATAACAGTTTCTTAGAGAAACTGCGGTAGATAAGTAATACTACTTTAATCTATCCGACAAATGAGATATCAAAATTTAGCAAGACAGTTTCATAGAGAAACTGCGATAGATAAGAAATACTATGTTAGACTTTGCAAAAAAGAGATATAAAAATAAAGCAGGACAGTTTCATAGAGAAACTGCGATAGATAAGAAATACTATGTTAGACTTTGCAAAAAATAAATATAAAAATTAAGCAGGACAGTTTCATAGAGAAACTGCGATAGATAAGTAATACTATGTTAGTCTATGCAACAAAAGACAAATCACAGTTAAGCATAACAGTTTCTTAGAGAAACTGCGGTAGATAAGTAATACTACTTTAATCTATCCGACAAATGAGATATCAAAATTTAGCAAGACAGTTTCATAGAGAAACTGCGATAGATAAGAAATACTATGTTAGACTTTGCAAAAAAGAGATATAAAAATAAAGCAGGACAGTTTCATAGAGAAACTGCGATAGATAAGAAATACTATGTTAGACTTTGCAAAAAATAAATATAAAAATTAAGCAGGACAGTTTCATAGAGAAACTGCGATAGATAAGTAATACTATGTTAGTCTATGCAACAAAAGATATATCAAAATTTAGCAGGACAGTTTCATAGAGAAACTGGGATAGATAACTAATACTACATTAGTCTATGCAACAAATGAGATATCAAAATTTAACAGCACAGTTTCATAGAGAAACTGGAGTGACAGATAGGTAATACTAGTTAGTCTATGCAAACAGGAGAAATCAAAATTAAGCAGAACAGTCTCATAGAGAAACTGTGATAGATAAGTAGTACTATGTTAGTCTATGCAACAAAAGACAAATCACAGTTAAGCATAACAGTTTTTAGAGAAACTGAAGTAGATAAGTAATACTACTTTAGTCTATCCGACAAATGAGATATCAAAATTTAGCAAGACAGTTTCATAGAGAAACTGCGATAGATAAGAAATACCACATTAGTCTATGCAACAAAAGAAATAGCAAGATTTGGCAGGGCAGGACAGCTTTGTAAGAAACCTGCAATAGGGAGGATAGATGTAGAATACGCAATGCAACACAGGATACTTATAGATATGAGATTTAGCAGAAAAAATACATGGCCAGTGTTATGTTTAGAATACACTTTTACAACTACGAAAGAAGAGAATTCCAGATCGGAGTAGAAAGATAGTTTTCCTATCATACAACAGTAAGAATATTTAAATTGAGTTCAGATTAATGTACATAAGTTATAGATTACGTTAGGATTATGTTAATCAATCAAGAAGGTTGTGACGTGTCAGCTCTGCTATCGGTACATAGCACTTACCTCACGATCATCATTACCAGGCTACCAATTTCCCTTGTTTCAATTTGTCATTTTTCGATGTTATCGTGAGGCTCTGGCATGGGCGCCTGCAGGGTCTCCGATTTTTGGTCAAGTGCGACAAGTGAAACAAAAGTGGAAGGAAAAGATATCTATAAAATGTTGTGAAAATACAGTGTTACAGCACAAAGCCTTAGAATACACGTACTTGCCCGAATAAGTAAGGTTACCAGATCACTATAACGAAAAAGTAGGACATGCTGTCCCAAAATTTAGGACTGTAAGTCAAAATGTACAAATCGTTCGCATTAAATAATATACTTTAACACAACACATTAACAAGTAATGTAAAATTGACACAGTTTTAGCTTTAAAAAAATATGTGATTTTGTAGTGATTTCTTAAATATAAAATTTCCAAATTTGTAATCAATACCAAACATTACACTTCTCAGTACACATTCTCTCAGTACACTTCTTAGAGGAGACCCAGGTTGTCAAACTTTCCGTTTTTGTCAAAATATATATTCGTACTTATGCAACTCCGAACAGTCAAACTCTTTGTAGTTATATTGACCCAATATCAAACCATTTACAAACTCTACAATAAATGTATTAAGTGGCCTCGGTGGCTCAGTCGGTAACGCGTCTGACTACCATGCTAAAGGTCCCGGGTTCGATCCCCGGCCGGTTCAAATCCGGGAACTTTTCTAACTTTTCTCCGGCGCCCAACGAGCGTCGAATGATATGGGTACCTGGGGGAAACCTTAGGGGGTAAAGGCGGTCAGGGGCGTGATGCTGATGACATCACCCCCACTCACGACCGGATCAAGAAAGTGTGGGGCGTTACCCCCACACCCCCTATACGCCTTCATGGCGTGGTGCTATGCACAGGGGAGCACTTTTCTTCTTATTTTACCTTTTTTTTTACAATAAATGTATTTCTCTCATTAGTCCATTGTGCTGATATTAATTAAAATAATCTATCAACATTTGCATTATGACCTGAATTGTCAAACAAATATTCGGTATTTATCATAACTTGAAATAACATGAAAAATAATGTCCTTCACAGAAATGTAAATGTTTCAAGAAGTTTCATTTGGTGTGATTCTTTGTTCAATAACTTTCTTCTGTATATCCCCCGCTTTACAATGAAAATATTGAATAGGAATGTTAAACACCTTCAAAGATCCATGATTGATTCCATCCCAAAACATCGAAAAGCGACATCAACAGAATGTGGCTCCATTGATTAAATATTCAGTCTTCGCTCCAGCAGAAAATATTTGGATCAAAATAAATTTCAGTATTGAGTATGGGAGTGCAGTCCATAGACTTGCAACTTGCATGATGTTTCTTGTGATTTCTCCTTGTTTGAGTGGAACATGTATTTTTCTTAATTCGAATTATGTGACGCTAAAAATGTAGGACATTTATGTTATTTTTTTAAAAAAATCCTCTCGGACGCTGGGAATAAGGCTAATGTGTAGGACATGTCCACGTAAAAGAGGAAAACAGAGTACACAGTAGATTTACATTTTGTGCAAATATTAACTTTATGTACAAATGTTAATCATGATTTAAAACATTGCGTATATTCCGGACTATTAAATCCTAGCTTCTCACTCGTAAAACAACCAGAAATGTGTTAAATAAGCTGATATGCTTGACTACCGTGCTGTGCCATTAACTTAGTCGAAATCACGCTAATGTCAATCCAAAGTCTGCTTAGGGATTCCCCTCCTGCAAGCGTCCATGGCCTCAGCTTCGACACTCTTCAGAACCTCATCTTGGTCAAAGATAAGCACCGACAACAAGAGGCAAGTGGGAATGGCGAAAAGGCTGGGCCTAAACATTATCTTACACTAAAACTATCTCCACATACCATAGAGTTTCTGTGCTACCGCTATCTAAGATAGTATATGGGTGTTTATGCTTATTTAGTGATTAAGGGTGGTCTCCGGCCGTTCGAGCGGCTGAAGACCCAATAGTTAGTAAGGTGACATCCGGCTGCTGTATGGCGGCTGGTGTCACCGTAGTGGTTAAGTGGTGGTCTCCGGCTGTTCGAGCGGCTAGAGACCACAATAGATATTAAGGGTGACATCCGGCTGCTGTATGGCGGCTGGTGTCACCGTAGTGGTTAAGGGTGGTCTCCGGCCGTTCGAGCGGCTAGAGACCACAATAGATATTAAGGGTGACATCCGGTTGCTGTATGGCGGCCGGTGTCACCGTATCTGGTAGACTAGAGCCATTGTAGTTAACCCCCGATTCCTTCTTTAGTTTAGCTCATAGCTTTTGGATTTATTTTTTGTGTATGTCTGTGTTTGTATGTTTGTGAGTGTGTGCGTGCATGGGCCTCTCTCGTCCCTTTCGGCACTCACTACGGAGGGTTGATCCCTAGATCTTCTTCTGCTGCACCATCACTACGGCGTCCGGGAACGCTGGGGGACTCATTCCCACGGGGAGGGGGGTTTCGGTGGGAAGGAGGGCGGAAGGCATGGAGGTACCCCACGTCCCATCTGACCTGGGCTCCCCCATTAGCCAGGATCTCCTCTGCAGTGTTGGTTTTCCCCCTAGAGGGAAACTGGGGCTGAAGGGAGTTCCAAGGGGTCCTCAAAGGGGCCCTAAGGAACCCTGAAAGGACTAAAGAGGGCCTAAAGAGCCAAGTTGGGCCTTAAAGGGTTCATGAGGCTCTTAGGGTCCAGGGAGGGAGGTGGGCCACTGCTGAGTGAAAACTCACCAAAGTATCTAAACTTGAGGAACGTATCACAGAGTGGAACTCCAGTTCGAGCCAGCATGGTAAAGGAAATAAAGGAAAAGGCAAGGATCTGCAACAAATTATTTTGAAGTCCAGTTCAAGGATGCAGCATGTACAAGTAAGTGTTGATATTTTATGTAGCAGAGTATAAAGTGGGTATAACTTGGAAAAGGGTACAACATTTAGAAGGTAGAAACATAAGTAAATCTCATTGAAGTTACAAGTGATCCATCACTCACAGCCTCCCCAAAGAATAACCCGTAATGCTTCTATGATTGGGCAAATAAGTTTAATGCTTGTCAACAAGTAACAATTATGGATCAGTAAAGATGAATGAGTAGTGCGAGAGTTGCATTTTTAAAAAATTAACTTTATATACCATATTGAGAAAACGTTTCGGAATACATTCTAAATACACGTTTCCGTGCTCCAGAAACTTTTGATATCACCTTAAAAAATACTAAGTGTTAATGAAAGAATAAGATTATTTTTAAATCTGGAGGAGACTACCGCGTACCATAATCTACAGGCATGCACACACACATGCACATGCTAGGAATACAATTGTTACTGACTGTACAAGGTTAGACCGGTAGCCAACTTTAGCCATTATACACTAGAACAGATTTAATAATGTTCGGAATTTTATGACCTCACATTTATAGTTTGTCCTGTTACCCCATGCCTAAATGAATTTTTTGGTCCTGTGTAGTAAGTGCATAACTTTTCAAAACCATATTTTACCTTCAGATCATATTTTGTCTAAAAACTTGTATATACAGGGTGTCGCAAAACTCTTTCAACAACGCTTGGGAGCTGGTAGATATCATAAAAACAAGTAACTTTTCCCTATAAAGTTTACCTCGAAAGCGCTTAGTTTCTGTGCTATAAGCGCTTAAAGTCTATCCTGTATGTATGCAACCCAACACAGCAAACGCTTGCTCTGACATAACTAGCAGGGGCGCGTGGCAGGGTTGCCACTAGCGTTCCTCGTTAAGAGAGACGACTTAAAAACAACAACTTAGGAGTCTTGCTTGAGCAAAATCCAAAACATTAATGATACTTGCAATGTTGTAAGAAGGATTCACAGTATTTATAAACTGACCAAAACAAATAATGGGCAGACTGAAATTCAAGATTACTCATTCTAAAATATCTCCATAATTGATTGATTGATTTGGTTTATTTTAATTCGCTCTTCTGTCACCTTTGGCTAATCGCGAAGATGAAGATGATATGATGAAATAACAAATGACACCAATGTCTAGACCAGGATTTAAACCCGAGACACCTGGCGCCGTAGCGAGCTGTGCTAACCACATCACCACGGAGTGTTTCGTACATCATGCAATATCAACAATTGCAAGGGACACGTGTTATAGGGGAATTCCACGAACGAACAAATGTGAGCATGATGTGTTTCCTGCCTCGTTTCGAACACGCAGACTGTAATGTAGAAATTTTCAGCGAAAAATGCAGGCTCGACCAGGACTCGAACCTGGGTTATTACAATTTATTTGAAAATTATTCCTATCTGTAATAGCGTTATTGCTTATCGTGTTTGTCTCATAAGGAAATAATTGCAACGCTCTTTTAATTTAATGATTGATTGATTCATTGCTTGATTGATTTGCTTTATTTTACTTAGCTTATTGTGCCACTTTTGGCTAATTTACGAAGATGGTGATGAGTGATGATATGATTAAATTGATGAATGGACACTCACAAACATACATGCCCAAGCCGGGATTCGAACCCAAGACCCCTAGCTTATTTTAGAAAACAGTGGCAACCTATAAATTTTACCGACAACTGATATGCATCTAAGAAAAATTATGTGTTTCAAAAATTGGTATCAAGAAAATTACAACGATTATTTGCAATACTAGGAACATGCGAATTAAAAACTTTCTCTCTCTCCTCTCTCTCTCTCTCTCTCTCTCTCTCTCTCTCTCTCTCTCTCTCTTCTCTCCACTCAAACTGGTTAATCTTGAATGCTCTATTAAAGAAGTTGTAGGAAGAAATTAATATTTCACTGAAAGCAATTACATTGAGTTCGGTGCATACTTACTGCCTGTACTAGTTTGTTCTGCACTTCACGATATCGTTTGATATTGGTACATCAAGAGAAATCCTCGTAATTTACACTCTTTTCATGTGTGCGAATTAGTTTTCTCATTTTGTGTCTTTGCTTAGCATTCTTATCATGGAACGTGAAAAAAAAATCAGAAGGAAACCATTGAGTACACGTCATAAATTGTACATATTTATCATTCATTGTAGCAACTTGATATCAACATTGAAATGTAAGAGTAATATTTTCGGAAGGCACCAAAATGTCAATTTTCAGTTCACCCTGGAAACAACGTTTTGTAGCAAACTAGCGAGATTCTGACATCTAGATGAATTTCCGGAATAATTCGTGTGAATTTATATTATTCTCATTGTACGTAATTTTCCTACACTTTCGGGCAAATAGTAAATACGAGGACATAAGATTCAGTGACATTTTTGTCCAGGTCGGAACTCGTGTCCGGAACATTCGGTAGAGAGGGATCATGTGTTGATTACTAAACGTACTTAGTCACCAAAATGGCTCAAGAATATTCATCTGCCGGAGATTTTTGTTTCTTTTCAGCCTGTTTTTTATAACGAACTCGATTTGCAATAGCGCTAGTTCACTTTATTTCTAATAAAAAATTGTAATAACATTACAGTCTGCTTGTTCGAAACGAGGCAGCAAACACATCATGCTTACATTTGTTCGTTCGTGGATTTCCCCTATATCACGTGTCCCTTGCACTTGTTGATATTGCATGATGTACGAAACACTCCGTGGTGATGTGGTTAGCACAGCTCGCTACGGCGCCAGGTGTCTCGGGTTTAAATCCTGGTCTAGACATTGGTGTCATTTGTTATTTCATCATATCATCCTCATCTTCGCGATTAGCCAAAGGTGGCAGAAGAGCGAATTAAAATAAACCAAATCAATCAATCAATTATGGAGATATTTTAGAATGAGTAATCTTGAATTTCAGTCTGCCTATTATTTGTTTTGGTCAGTTTATAAATACTGTGAATCCTTCTTACAACATTGCAAGTATCATTAATGTTTTGGATTTTGCTCAGGCAAGACTCCCAAGTTGTTGTTTTTAAGACGTCTCTCTTAACGAGGAACGCTAGTGGCAACCCTGCCACGCGCCCCTGCTAGTTATGTCAGAGCAAGAGTTTGCTGTGTTGGGTTGCATACGTACAGGATAGACTTTAAGCGCTTATAGCACAGAAACTAAGCGCTTTCGAGGTAAACTTTATAGGGAAAAGTTACTTGTTTTTATGATATCTACCAGCACCAAAGCGTTGTTGAAAGAGTTTTGCGACACCCTGTATTTTAAAAATTCAACAGACAATGATTTATTTTATTTTATTAAAAACATATCTGCAGTTTTGTTTCACCCCAAAAATTGTGTAATTCTGATAACGTTTTGTGGAACATTCCACTGCAAAAGAAAAAAACAATTTTGTGGAATGCTTAATAAAATCAATAGCTATTTTGTATATTTTCGCAGTATTTTTAGTTTATATTTATATTTATTTATTTATTTATTTGTAAGCAATCCCATAACAGAGCAATGCTCCAATTAAAATGGGATATCACAAACCCAATACTCACATTATGCAACACAAAAAAAAGTTAAAAAATACAATACAAAATACAATACAATATACCCACCGACAAACATAATACAACATGAGAAAAATTATAAAACTAGAATAATACTATAGTACCAATATACATGAAGCTAAAGCTTCAGACTTCAAACAGTATAACGAAACTCCATATTAAAACCCGCACTATACAAAAGAGATAAACACCCAACTCTCATTTTGATATTTTTCAGATTATCGAACATATAAACATAAGAGATAATATATAAATCCATAAAGTTAAGTGCAATTCAATAACTTTGTCTTCAATAGTAGCCCTTTATTACTGATATGTACTTTGCGTAAGGGAATGCAAAATCTACATCAATTTTATCCTTAACAATACTATTATGTAGTCTACACATACTAATGACCACATAATTCTGATGGACCAAATTTTTGGAAAAAGTGTATATAAACGGTTGACGCAATCTTAATGATTGAGGTTTAGTACAGAAGTTTAATCTTTGCAAAACTTCTTCTGTTTCGGTTAGACCATTAACAACTTTATATAATAAAATATGCTTTGCAATATCAGATCTAGTTTTCAAAGAGGAAAATTCAAACTCAGTTAGTAGCATATTATAAGGTATTCTTAACACATAAGATGATTTTTTATATTTTTTAAAGAACAGATATCTTAAAAATTTATTCTGGATTCGTTCGAGTTTATCAATATATAATTGGAAGTAAGGACTCCAGATTACATTAGCGTATTCCAATTTACTCCTCACCAGAGCATCATACACAACTGTTAAGGCTTTACTACACTGCATTTCCTTTGTGTTTCTAAATATAAATACCAGAGTTTTGAAACCATTAACTACTAGTTTATCAACATGGTTCTTGTAAGTGAGTTTAGAATCCAGAATTATTTCTAAATCTTTAATTATATTGACTCTCTGAAGACCCACATTACAAATAGTATAATTAAATAAAAATGGAGATGAAATTCTTGTAATAATATATATGTATGTATGTGTGTGTGTATACGTTTTAGATATCATGAAGATTTTAGGTTATAATTATTCGAACCTTAGTGAATGTAGTTCTTTCTGCTTGCATTTCTTACTAAAGCATGTCTTGAAAATAATTAATTACGATTTTTATTTTGTTCAGGGTCAAGATAGAACCTCTGTAGGTGCAGAAAACAGCTGTGAATGCTACAGTCTAATGGAACAATGGAATCCTCGTTGGATGCTGATGTATGAAGTCACATTAAACATTCTAAATGTAAAAACTTAAAGCGTCTATCATTTATCCCCAATTGTTAACTTATACTACTTATAAGGAGTATGTATAAAATATAATATAAATTAAGAAATGTAATGCCTTACACTATTTCAGTTATATGAGCACTTTTACTTCGAATAAGAGGCAATAATCAAGAATAAAAGTAGCCTGCTACTTGGAACAATTGATAAAATACAGGGTTATTCAGAAAGAAAGAGCAGATTTCAAATGTTTATTTCTCACGAACTATAAAAGATAGAAACACGTGTCATACATCAATGGATAATGGATGAAGGAAGGTTCAAAGTTTTATAATCTGCTCTTTCCTTTTGAATAACCCTGTATAATAAAAGTTCTATACAAAGAACATTGTATAGAAAAGTGGCAGATCTCAAAATGTAGCTATTTTCAGTTAATGTTATGGTGAGACAAATAACTTTTGATTTGTGTATTTCTTGTAGATAATCAAGTTCATCAAGAGGATGGTCATGATCAGATGAAACTGACAAAGGCAGATATAGAAGAAATGTGGTGTTAATATGCTCACTGAATAGCCTCAATTTAATAGTATTGTAAAATAATAAATTTTAATTATATTACAAAATTATATGACACCGTACACATTGTTATAAGTAAAGCAACATGTACAATATTCTACTGTTAAAATTTAACATACTGCCTGCTAAATTACTAAAACGGACGCAACCGTTTGTTGTTTAAATTTGAATGGACATTTCCAATATGACATGGAATACGTTTTAAATCCATTCGTTTTACGGCTAATGACACGAAAAAGAGATGTGCAAAAATCTCGGTGATATTTGTTTTGGTCCTCGAGAAACACGCCTTCAAACACTGCTGAAATTCACGTGCTACGTCACTGAAATGAAAACGTCTTTTAATTGGCCTGACGTCATCAGTTAGAGAGACATGCAGACAGGGCTTCTGTTCGCGCCGTAATCTTAGCATGGGCAACAGTCAAGAGTCATTAGCAGGAAACGGATTTATATGTAAATACATATTTATAAGCTGAAATCAATTATATTTTGTATTATCTTTGCGCATCATGGTATGTAGACACGCAATATTCAGTTTTTGTTTTCTATATTTGTACATGTATAAGGTTTTGATTCATATTTTCCATATTTATATTGTGCATATCGATACACACACACGGAAAAGAGTGAAAGATAAAAGCCGGCACTGACCAGGGGTGAAAATCTGGAACACGAATTGACATTATTGCCTAGCCTTTAATCCATTTTGGTGTTAAGTTGTATAGATTGCAACTATTGAAGTATAATCCATGCATTTCTAGTTTCTGAAAATGCTTTCTGCTATGAAAAACGTATGTTCGAATATTTAAATTTGATATTTGACCTAAATCACCCTTTTTAAATGCTAAAAGTCTATTCTCTAATGATTTTCAAGCACTTCAGTGCATAGGACGAAGAAAAACGTGAGGTCTCACTTATCTCACAATCCTCAAACACCTTTTATAGTCATGCCCCTCCCTTCGTATTCTGACGTAAGCGCGGATAGCTTCACAAACGTGCATTGTTCCAACTGGTTTCAGGCTCAGACCCGAAATGTTTTCGCGTGGTTCATTGCGTCAGCCGCGTGGCATGTGAAGCAGTCATTGTGAAGCATCAGGTACGTTTTGTTATTTCAAGCACTGTTGGGGAGGGGGAGCTGATGGGGCAACATCCAAGCTTGAAATTTTTACAAAATCAAAACTTTAAAATGAAAGCAAACTGGAAGAAAGGTGGTAAAATCACACTCCGTTTAAAATGACTCCCGATTATTATTTTTGTCCTCGAACAGCTTAGATTTTAATACCAAAATTATAAGAGGAGATTTATAGTTTATCCCACCGCTACCTAGAAAGCAGCTATGTGATACCCACTTTTACATTTCCAGTCACCTCCGAAAAAGTCATGAGTACGCCACGCCCCAGGGGGGGCCATTGTAAACGCATCTGTATCAGCATCTTTGAAGAGTCACCAGCCGCGGCTGTCTAACATAAGTGTGGATCCTCTTTGTGAGAATGCCTTCATCGATTTATTCAAATCATCACTAATCCTAATCAGAAATCATCACGATTAGCTAAAGGTGGCAGAAAAGCGACGCTAAATGACTGCAATGAAAATTGAAGTGTGTAAGTGTACGCCGGAAAAAAGCTTCATAGACGGTTACTTAACCGATAATAATAATTCCCTTTATTACATTATTACATTACATACTGAATTTGCATTATCATATAATTTAGACAATTATCAACTATAAGCAACAATCATACACAAATATACAGCTATTCAATACATGTAATAAGGGGGGAACCCCCGAAGTAAGCCCGGCTCCTCCCGCCTACATTCGAGGGTATGGTCTTATTGTCCTGGTTCCTAAAAATATACCAGGACGTCAGTTGCTCCGAATTTGACGGTTCCCCCGACTTTATTTCCTCTATTTATTACTATTTGCATTTTAAAATAGGTATAATAATAATAAATTGTAATGTTATACAAGGAACATATACATGATATAATTGATGTACTTTATGTGATATTATTTCTGTTCTGGAATCCAGAACAGATGACATGACATTACATTACATAACAATATTAATAATATTATTTCAACAACATCATGAAGAACATCTTCAATAACATTCTCGATAACGATTTCCTGGCAGTGAGACAAGCATGCATAATATTGGAGTCGCAGAAGATTCCGTTCCGGCATTCCAGAGCGGTTTGATGTACAAGATTATTTTCCTCATCACACCCACAGAACCCAACTCACAAGTCCAGAGCCCCAGTCTGGCATACCAGAGCAGGGAGCCCAAAGAAAGGCCGCATCCTGCGCCCACACTGATTGCTATTCATTAATTAGAAAGAAGAGATAAAATTAAAATTTTGGAGTGTGATATTTGTATTTGTATTTGAATTCTTTAGGGTCGTTACCGCCGCGTGCACAACAGCTGATCTGGCACACGTCCATGCAAGAGTGCAGCGTCTGCATTCCAGGGAGAGGACAAGGGATCACGACGGACAAGGAGCAATGTCCGTGTGAAGAACGATGCTTTATTGTCGTTGCTTCTCTACATTATAAAATGGCATCCTATCACGCCCGTCTCACTACCAGGGGTCATAACTTTTTGTTTTATTACATTATTATTTAATTATTTAATCAATGTAACGGGAGTGATTAATGTTTATGAAACTAAAAAATATCCCTTTATTACCTTCACCTGTTAAAATTATATATGTTTAAAGTACAAGAAATATAAACATTAATATATTACATAAGAAAAATAGAATATGTTTAACCATGCTAAGCGTACAACTTGTGTAAGTTAATTGAACGCAATGAACATACATATATTAGATGTTGTTAAATTATAATCTTAAATTGTAATTCTAATCTCAGTCCCGAGCTCAACTCCCAGGGAGTCCACTGGCTTCCAGCGGTGATTCATTTATTTGATCTAATTTGATCAGATAAGCTTTCTTAAGTAAATTAAAAATCTCCAGAAGGGAAGCTCCCGGGATATCAGTTTCTTGTTTTGGGATTTTTTTTTTTAATTAATTTTTTTAAATTTGTTTCTTTAGCATTTTTTGGTCCTCCCTGGGGATCGAGCTGACATCATTTACTTAACACTGCTGTTCCTCCTAACGCCGTTCCATCCGTCTCATGTACTTCCTGTGTCGCTCCCATAACTTAACCATATTTTTTTTATTTGTAGCGATCATCAAGTTCATATCTTTTCTTCGGAGACACTCTCTTCAAGGGCTGACGATTCTCCTCCCAGCCACTGCTATCCCTACATATCCTTATAGTAGTGCAATCAGCCCGGTTCACCAACCTCTTGTGAGGAGCTGAAGTGAGGAGCAGTGTTGCCAGCTGCTTATTCGAAAAAATCACCAAGGTTTTTCTTGGTCTAACCTAACCTAAAGCAAGGAGCTGGCAATCTTGCTTGAGAGTTCACAAACCGGAAGTGGGGCTCAGGGGGCTCGCAGTGTTGCCAACTTCTTACTCGAAAAAATCACCAAGGTTTTTTTGGTCTAACCTAACCTAAAGCAAGGAGCTGGCAATCTTGCTTGAGAGTTCTGCAACCGGAAGTGGGGCTCGCAGTGTTGCCAACACCTACTCGAAAAAAATCACCAAGGTTTTTGTCTTGGTCTAACCTAACCTAAAGCAAGGAGCTGGCAACCTTGCTTGAGGCTTGTTTTACAGTGCATAAAGCAAGGTTGCCAACCTACTGGTACTTTTGCCATAGCCTTTTACAAAAAAAAGAGAGAGGAGAGAGAGAGGGAAGAGTTAAACAGCCGACAGCCTACCTACAGCTTTTCTTGTCTAACCTAACCTAAAGCAAGGGGCTGGCAATTTTGCTTGAGGTTTGCTTTACAGTGCATAAAGCAATTTTTGCCAACCTACATATACTAAACAAAGAGAGCCGGCACTGCCGTAAAATAGAGAGATGGATGGATGGGAACACTACACGGGTTCAACGTCATCAAATAAAAATCGCCTTAATGGTTTTTTCTTGTAAGGCATGATCTCTATTTTCTCGCAGTGCTGCCAACTCCTACCTACATTTTTTTTAGTTGGCAAGGGGCTAGAGAGAGAGAAAAACTTATAGCTGGGAACAGTAATGAGCGAATGCGCCATATCGTAATTTTCCAACTCCCGGGGGCCAATGTTTGTATATCGCAATTTTTGTAAACCTCTCTCTCTCTCGGGGAAACGACGTGCCGCGCACACACACACACGCACACACACGCACGCGCGCGCGCGCTTATGTATTGTAACACAAACAAACAAACAAAATAATAATTGTTGTTTTTTTAGGATGCCTGGCCCCTATAACCTCGCCAGGGTGCGTGGTGCCCAACCAAAAATGTAAAAGTTTTCTAACGGCTACGGTTATAGATTACCGCACCTCTGTAGAGTTTCACGTGTTTTTTTTTCTCAAACTTCTTATATATTTTTTTAAATTTTTTTACAGGGTTTATTAAAGTACATATTTGAGGAAAACAACGCCACCCATATATAAATAAACCCCTCAAACTAACACTAATTAGAATTAGCCTACAAAATTTTTCTCGTAAGGTATTTTTTGTAAACACTCTACCACCAACAGATCACATATAAATAAACATACCCCCAAAAAAATGCGCTCCATGAAAAGTTGCCCTGTGTGCAAGATAACCATATCAAGCCAAAATTTTGCAAGACATTGTCGTACCTGCGCACCTGGTAAGCGTGTAACCGCTAAAAAATTATGTCCCAGGTGCGGTATACATATTACTATTAATAATTTGAAGAGGCATATAACATCATGCAAAGTTGTCGTCGGAGCACCTGTTCCCCAACCGTCGACCAGCTCGACCAAGAGGAAAGCGGAAGCCGACTCGCCACCATCCGCCAAACGCGTCAAGTCTGTGGCGAAAGCGAACCAGTCTGCTTTCCAGCGGTTGTTAGAAGATTTTGTCATCACTTCGGAGGGCTCATGCGACGTGCGTAGCTTTTTGGAGGAGAAGAGAGCAGAGATTATTTCCATCCTCGGTGATACGCTTGCAACGCACTCCACCAAATTCTACGCATCGCTACGTTGCCAGTACAAGAAGCCGTCCGATGAAATTTACAGCTTCTGCCACAACACCAAGGCGAAGACGCTGCATCTGGCGGATGTCGACAACCTCGAGGTCATCTACAACCAGTTTGCCGATGAGCTGGTGGCAAAACAGGAGGAACACCAAGCTAAAGGCTCGGGGGGTTCGCTGTGTGGCGAGCCTCACGAACTGTGCGTCAAACTTTGTAAGTTCATACCTCTCTCCGCCTCCAGCTACGTCCCCTTACCACCTTCCATCGCGGCAAAGAAGGCCGTCCTGAACATTCAGAACAGTGACGCCAAGTGCTTTCTCTGGTCGGTGCTTGCAGCATTACACCCTGTCCACTGGAAAAACCAACCACACCGAGTTAACCACTACCTACCCTATGAGGCAGAGCTGGAAGTTGCGATGGCTGGGATCGACTACCCGGTAGAGGTCACGGATATTCGAAAGTTTGAGGCTCGTGCGCGGCTGGCCATCAACGTTTACGGTCTCACTGACGAAAATGCGGTGTACCCTATTTGCGTGAGCGACGTAGAGGATGATGGTGCGCAGGAAATTCACCTTCTGCTCATCAAGGACGAGACCCATCACCACTACACTCTTATTCGCTCGCTCTCTAGACTTGTTTCGAGCCAGCGGAGCAGTGATAGTCACCACGTCGAGGTGTGTCGCAGGTGCTTGTCAATGTTCGACGGACGGGATCAACACAATTACCAACATGTTCGAGGCTCCAACATCGCTGCAGAGAAGCTCGCTCGCCACAAGATCTACTGCAATGCCAACGAGCCGGGTGTGGCAGTCTTGCCCAAACCTGGCACCGTGGAGCGTTTCCACATGCACGGTGCCATGGTAGAGCATCCCGCTATCATCATCGCGGATTTCGAGGCCTTCCTCAAACCCCTGTCCACTTGCGATCCCGACCCCGAAGTTTCTTCCACCACCCCTTACCAACTCCACGAGGCATCCAGTTTCGCATACGTTGTGGTGCGACGAGACCAGCACATCGCCCCCGAGCCCTACGTGTACCGTGGTCCCGACGCAGCCAAACACTTCCTCGAGAGGATGGTTGTCGAGGCCAACGAGATAGGGAAGGTACTGTTGGCCCCCAAGTCTATGCTCCCACTGTCCCCTGACGATCAGTGTAGACACGACGAGTCCATCGCTTGCCCTGTCTGCGTCAAGGAGTACACCGCCAACAACCGTAAAGTCCAACACCATGATCACTTTGACGGTAGGTATGTTGGCCCTTGGTGCAACAGATGCAACCTCATGGCCCGGGACCCGCGATTTATCCCTGTGTTTTTTCACAACGGCTCGGGATACGACTTCCACCACCTCGTCAAGCATCTTGGGTACGACGACATGCGAATCAACGTCCTGGCGCAGAACGAGGAGCGTTACATTAGCTTGAGCAAGTGGGTGCGAATCCCAGGATCACACTCTACCGTCGAGCTTCGCTTCCTCGACTCTCTGAGGTTCCTCCCGGCCAGCCTCGATGCTCTCGCAGGGAAGCTTAGCGACGAGCAAATGCTCATCACCTCCGGAAATTTTCCGAACTTGGACGCCGGCCTCTTCAGGCGTAAGGGAGTCTATCCCTACGAATATATTACAGACCCTTCCAAGTTCGCAGAGACGTCGCTACCCCCCCAGGCGAAGTTCTACAGTCAGCTGCGAGGCTCGAACATCACCGACGAAGAATATCACCATGCCCAGTCCATGTGGCACAAGCTGAGCTGTCGAACTCTCGGGGACTACCACGACGCCTACCTCAGACTTGATGTGACGCTCCTCGCCGACGTGTTCCAGACGTTCCGTGCGACTGCGAAGACCATCTACCAGCTGGACCCTGCCTACTTCTACAGTCTCCCCGGACTGGCGTGGTCAGCCATGTTTCTGGTGACGAAGATCGAGCTGGAGCTTCTTTCGGACGTGGACATGATGCTGTTTGTAGAACGTGCCGTGCGGGGTGGAATGGTCCAGGTGTCGCAGCGACACTCGCGCGCCAACAATCACCACATGGCCACCGGTTACGACCCCTCACAACCGTCCAGCTACATCATGTACACGGACGTCAATAACCTCTACGGACACTCCATGATGCAGCCACTCCCCTTTAAAAACTTCGAGTGGGCTGACCCTTCCAACTTCGACATCGAAAGCTTCGACGATTCGGAACATGGGTTCTTCGCTGAGGTGGACCTTGAGTTCTCCGAGAAGCTGCAGGATTTGTTCTGCGATCTTCCCCCTGCACCCGAGCTCAAGTGTCCACCCGATTCCAACCAGAAGAAGCTCGTCATGGACTTCGAGCCCAAAGAGCGTTATGTCCTACACTACCAGAATCTCCGGTGGTTGATGAAGCAAGGGGTTACCGTCCACGCAGTTCACCACATCCTCAAGTTCGAGCATTCTCCATGGTTGAAGCCATACATCGAGCTCAACACCGAACATCGCACCGCAGCCACTTCTGATTTCGATCGCGATTTCTTCAAGTTAATGAATAATGCGGTGTTTGGCAAAACTATGGAGAATGTACGGAAACGCATGGACATAAAATTGGTAACGAGGAAAGCACAATGTCGCAGGCTCGTAGCAAACCCATTATTTAAATCGAGGACCATTTATAATGAGCAGCTTGCTCTGGTGCATATGAGGAAGAGTGAGGTGAGGCTCGACAAGCCAATTTATGTTGGTGCCTCAGTATTAGATCTGAGCAAGCTGCACATGTTCGAGACGTACTACGACATATTACGTCCACATTATAGCCACAACATCTCGCTTCTCTACACGGACACGGACAGCTTGGTGTACCACGTCCACTCAGCCGATGCATACAGGGATATAGTCACGGTACCAGCTTTGGTTAACCTCTTCGACACCTCGGGCTATCCCCAGCCGAACCAGTACGGCATCCTGCCCCGCAACAAAAAGGTGCCTGGCAAACTCAAAGACGAGAAGGACGGTGATGTAATTCTCGAGTTTGCAGGTCTTCGCGCCAAGGCCTATGCCATCAAAGCCGAGGGCAGCGTTACCAAGAAGGCCAAGGGTGTCGGCAGACAGGTGGTTCGGGGGCATCTCGCATTCGAGGACTTCGTCGATTGCCTCAAGACCAGGTCGTCGGTTCTAAGAGAAGAACAGCGCATCCAGAGCGTCGACCATGTGTTGACCACAAACAAAGTTAGAAAAATTGCCCTGGATCCCAACGACGACAAGAGGTGCGTTCTCGAGTGTGGTATTCACACATTGCCGTGGGGGCACTATCGCTTAGCAGAAAGCAAAACCTGCAACATATGTCCATCTTCAACAGAAGATTCATAAAAACAAAACAAAACAAAAAAAAAAAACACTTTGACTGTCATTACAAAAAAACTTTGACTGTATTCTTAAATAACCAGCATGCCTATGAATTTGTTCGGTTTCAAAAAACAGATCATTATGGAAACCATACCAGATCATGAAGTCTTACCTTCCGTATTACCTAAACTCAACGGTCTGTTGATCATTCACCTCAACAGCATTTGGACGAAACTGAATGACGATGTGGGCAAGATGTTTTATGTTTTTAATAACAATTTAGATTTCTACGAAATTCCGATCGACGGGAAACTTCAAATCACCGTGAATCCGGAAAACGCAGGCGAAATCAAAATATCTACCGGCAAGAACATTTTTCGAATCAAGCACGACAAGATGCTTTCTAACATTACGTACGATGTGTCTGCAGGAGATTATCTTTACGTTCAACTCCTAGGAGATTACGATAAACTTATTCCTCTCTTCGTAGAATTACGAATCGTCTATCCTATTATAAATAACCGTTAACCAAAAATGCCTAACGACATTTTCGGCAACACCAAGCGTGTAGACCATGCAGAAGAGATTCTCATGTTGGACATTCGAGTTAAGAAGTTGAGGACCGATTTGATCGCTTTGCAGGAAACCTTAAACAAAAGTTTAGAGTCGGAAATCGCTACGCTCCAAACGCAATGTCTCGATCCCATTCTGAAAATCGATTCCGAACTGAAGACGCTGATAAAAAATTATGTCGACGTACCTTCTTACGACAACGTTCAAAATATACAGTTGAGCGTGGATTCGCTTCAAAATGATTTGGCCAAATTACAGCAATTTCAAGCGAAAAATGAAGATTTGGAAAAATTGAAACTCGAAATCGAAGAACGAACTTTCGCAATAGAAAAGAATTTCTCTGAACTTCAAACCGTTGTGAGCGATATAGACGCAGAACGCTTGCATGTCGTCGTTTCCAAATTACAAGAAGAATTCACCAGCACGTTGGAAGAAATTAAATCCAAGTTGCAGACTTTGGAAGATACCATGACGAACCTACCATCGTCGGACGAACTGCAGGTCATCGGTAAAAGCGTCGCGAACATAAAAATTCAATTGGAGGCCTATCAAGATTTCGAACACATTCAAACCACCATCGCTACGCTTCAGGCGTCCTTGGAATTGATCAACGAAGAAATTAAAAATATTCACGCTGAAGCGAGAGCGTTGACGAGCATTCAAGACACGTTGAGCACGGTTCAGCAGAAGATCGAATATTTAGAAAATTTGAACGTCGAAACGAATCTCGCTCATTTTCATCACGTACTGGACAACATACAGGGTGACTTGGAATCGTTACGGACGAGCGTCCCTTCGAGCGAAGATTTGGAAAAATTGAAAACGGCGGTGACGGCACTATCCGAATCGAGCGACATCAAAAATTCATTGAGCGATCTCGAGAGTAAAGTGGCCAATCTCCCCACCTCCAAAGAATTGCACGCTTTGAAAGAAACATATCACGTATGCTGAAACGACTAGAAACGGAAACGGCGAACGTGGAACAGATTCGAGACGAAATTAGTTCGCTGGTGTCGACGCTGCCCACTTCGCAGAGCGTCGCCGATCTTCACACGCAGTTTACAGAGATGCGAAGCATCGTGAACGATCTTACCGAGAAGAGCTCGAAATTGAATCAAGTCGAGAACCTTCAGAACATCGTCGTCAACATCAGAGATCAAGTTGGAGTGCTGGAATCCACGCAGGAATCGACGCTGGCCTCTTTCGGTGCCAAGTTGCAAGAACTCAACGAAAACTACAAGCAGTTGAACGTGGAAGTGAAAATCAAACCGTCGTTTTCTGCCGTAACGGATACCATAGTCGAGCATTTGCTGCCCATCGAAAATAAACTCGGACAAGTTCACAGTAATCTGCTCGGCGTCGACACTAAATTCGCTAAACTGCATTCTCTGCAAGCCATCGAAATCAACAGCGTACCCAATCAACAGAGAATCTCCACGTTCGTCGAAGGTAACAAACTGTACATGTTGCATCCTTATCATCCGTACTACAAGTTTCTCCTCGATGGCACGATTCAGATAAACGAATTTTCGTACTGGTCTCACGGTAGAAAAGCTAGCGTTCCCACCATGACCTTGATATCGAATCGTGGTGTCCAGAAAGCAGGAAACATTCCTCTGGCACGTTGGAACGAAACGCGCAACATATATGAAATACACGAAGACGAAGATCTCACCGTTTTCGACGTGAGTGCCGGCGATAAACTGATCATTCAAAACACGAGCGAAGTGCCACCCTCTTTGAATCCCATCACGCTTGTGCTTCTCTTGAAACGTAATCTCTAAACAAAAAAATGTCTAGGCAGGCCATCGTCGAAGAATTGCATAAACCTGCACGCCGCAACTACGAACGTTTGGCTGTGGTAACCAAGGGCATCGACGACCTCTGGCAAAGTGACCTCGTGGAGATGAGTAGCGGCAATTTGAAAAACGTGCATAAATTGAACAAGGGCAACAAGTACCTTCTCACCGTCATAGACACGTTTTCGAAATTCGCATGGGCTCTACCTTTGAAGGCGAAAACGGGAACGTGCGTCACGGAAGCATTCAAATTAATTTTTCGCGAAAGCGGTGGCAGACGACCACGGTTTCTGCAAACGGACAACGGTAAAGAATTTTACAACGCCGTATTCCAAAAGTTTATTCAAAAACGTGGCATTCGACATTATTCGACCTTCAGTCACATCAAAGCCAGCATCGTGGAAAGATTCAATCGAACCTTGAAAACACACATGTGGAAACGATTCACGCTTCGGGGAAATTACAAATGGGTCGACATCCTGCCGGAACTCGTCGACACCTATAATGATACGGTACACAGAACAATAGGCATGAAGCCAGCCGACGTTACGAAATCTGACGAGCAGCGTTTAATTTCTACAGTTTACTGTCCAAAGTACACACCCACGACAAAGAAAGCTAAATACAAAATTGGAGACCAGGTGAGGATCAGCAAATTCAAACGCACCTTCGAGAAGGGATTCACAAAAAATTGGAGCACGGAACTCTTTACGGTGGTTCGAGTTCTACCCGGAAACCGACACACGTATATAATAAAAGATAGTAGCGGCGAGATTTTGAAAGGAAGATTTTACGAAGAGGAACTCTCTAAAACAAAACACCCCGACACGTACCTCATCGAGAAAGTATTGCGTAGGAAAGGTGACAAACTGTTTGTCAAATGGCTGGGACTTCCGGAAAAAAGTTGGATCGACGCGAACGAAGTGATCTTGTGAGTACGTGGAACGTGGTGAAGCGTCTACCGGATCCGGAAAGTCAAACGAAGAAAAAGAACGGTAAGTTGCTCCCCGACAGCATCCGCTGTCTGATCGTAGGTCCTTCGGGGTGTGGGAAAACGACACTGCTCGTGGACAATTTTCTCCTCTCACCGAATTGGTTAAATTGGAAGAACAGGCACCTGTACGTGTTCTCGAAAAGTTTAGAGCAATCCAAATACCAGCAACTGATGAAACTGTACGATGGTCTGGACATTGCAACGTTCGCCTCGGAAATAAAACCACTCGACGATTGTCGTGAAAATTCAGTCGTCGTGTTCGACGACGCCATCCTGGAAAATCAAAATGAAATTCGCAACTTTTTCACGCAAGGTCGTCACAAAGGAATGGATTGCTTCTACCTAGCTCAAACGTTTTCCAAAATTCCAAAACAGTTAGTACGCGACAACGCTAATTTCATATGTTTGTTTCGTCAAGATCACACCAACCTCAAGCACGCGTACGATGACTACGTAGGCGGAGACATGAACTACAATCAATTTTCGGAACGCTGCTGCTCTACTTGCTGGAACGGTGACGATTTCGGATTCGCGACGATCGACATGACGAGGAAACCCAACGAGGGAAAATACAGAAACAAAATCAACGACTTTCTAAACGTTGCGACGTTGTGAGAAACGACGTGTATAAATAACGTCATGACGAAACGAAAAATCGAAGACGAAAATCTCAAGCTTCGCGATTACCTCGCGAAACGCTTCAAAGGTTGGAAATCCGAGAATCGCGGATTCTACGAAGAGAAGAAACGTCAGGATCAACCCGTGATCGATGCCATCAGCAGTCTAGGTAAAGAAATTAAAAGTGTCACGGAACAAAATAAAAATTTGATTAATGAACTCGTACCGCTCGCAGCTAAAAGTTACGCCGTACCCACGCCCATTTCGAGTATTCCTTCGACGCCGTTCGAACTGAAGGATGCACCGGCACGACGTCGAGCCATAGGCAGCACGTCGTCGTCTTCGGATAAAATCGAGTTGGGACCTTTGGCACGAGACTACCTGAGCACGGGGAAATTCGACAAGGATGAAGTGTTCGGATTGTATCCCAGCATGGAAACCAGCGAAGGCGGCGGTGTGGTGTGGAAGATTGGGAAATCGAAGGTGACCTTCGAAGGCAACGACATTAAAGTCAATTTAGGCGACAAGGATAGTTGGAACAGGTATCCGGGTACGGTGGGACTGTGGGAACTCGTTGCCAAAAAGCAGCCGAAAGATTACACCGACGAAGATTACCAGAGTTACAAGGAAATTCTGATCATGACGGATGCCTTGTACCAGAACAACGACGCCTCGCAGAATAGGGTGAAATCGAGCAGCGGCGAGAAGTACAGGAATCTCATCAAACCGATTTGGAACCAGGTCAAAACAGGCAGCGGGGTCAAACGCTACAACACGTTACCCAAAGAATTCGTTTGGGTGGACGACGTGAGGAAACTCGTGGACCGATTGTTGGTGATAGCCGGCGAAGAGAATGCAGGCAACCGTAATTTCTACAACGAGAAGGTTGGCATCGTGGACATGATCAGCACGAAACTTTCCAACTTCATCGTGAACGACGACAAGGGCATAGGTTACCTCATCAAAATCATCAACACGCTGCCTCCGAAATTTTGGAACGTGGCCGAAGGAAAGGGACTCGTGAACGACATCATCAACAAGTTACCTTTCGAGATGCATCTACCTGGCTATCAGTACTGCGGACCGGGTACCAAACTCGAGAAAAGATTGGAGAGAGGAGACAAGGGTGTGAATCCGTTGGACGCCGCATGCAAAGATCACGACATCGCTTACAACACCACGCAGACGGATCTGGATGCACGTCACGAAGCAGACAGAAAGTTAGAGCACGCAGCTTTCGAAAGGTTCGTGAGCAGAGACGCATCGCTGGGTGAACGGGTCGCCGCCCTGGGTACCACCATCGCCATGAACACGAAACAAAAATTGGGGTGGGGTATATAAATAACATCCAGTAAAAAAAACAACATGTCTCGTATAACTGATTTGCCACCCGAGCTACTATCTAAAATATTCAAAAAGGTAGTTAACGGAGATGTTAATAAACTTGTAATCATGGCAAGAACGACGCCGGAATTTCGCATCCCTTGTGAAATGGTTCTCAAGGACCATCTTCGGGAGATCAGCGGCCTGAGGTGTGGTGATCTCAACATTCTGCTTTCGGCCGCGGGGGAGAAATTGGACGAGAGGTTAGATGAATTGCACGAGGCGAGGCAGGGAAGAAGACGGTATACTGATGATTGGTACAAGTCTATGCAGGAGACGGAAGATATCATTACGCACATCATCGCGTTTTCCGAAGCACGGACTTTCTTCCTCTGTTAAAAAAATAATAATATATATACGTGCCAAAAAAAAACTTGATATATAAATAACACACATCGTGAAAAAAAATAATCTTCGGTATATATAAATAACACACATCGTGAAAAAACAATTAAATTTCTCTAACACACACACTGAAAATTTCTCTTCTTCGATATGACAACTGAAAAAATGAGTGAGCTCCAAGCATTAAAACAAATGCTAAATTTGTCATTCGAGTATGTAAAAATTCGGGAATTGGAAGTCGACAAATCTTACACGATAACTTCCGGTTCAATCGTTTCTACCCAGTATGGTCCCAAGGTACGCCTGTTGCTCAACGCACAATACAGTCTATTTTTACCAGATCGATACGCTAACATGTTATCGGACGAGAAGCTATCTATTTTAATCGAGAACAAAACTCAAATCGTGTACAAGGGGACAAAGGAACTTCTTGGCAAGAAAACAAAGCACGTAATAGAATTTGTGTAGCAACTGTGGGGCCGTGAAAAAAAAATCTCAGAATATTTATATATAAATAACATACCGTAAAAAAACTACACAAGAAAAAATCTCAGAATATATATATAAATAACATACCGTGAAAATAACACATAGAGCATCAACATGAAGCCCAAGGGTGTCGTGTACCAGATACCATACTCCAATCTAAAAAATCTAGGTGCTCTCGATGGGTTACTCACCAAGAAACAACGCGAGAAGAAACGTTCTTGCTTGTCGAAAGGACACGGAATGAAATTGCTGCTCAGCACACCTCAATTGAAAAGATTGCAGCGTTCGCGGAAACAGCAAAAGATCGGAGGTTTCATATTCAGCATCCCGGCCATCCTGGCAGCATTGGGGGCCGTTGGAAGTTTGGCCGGCGGAAGTGCCGCCATCGCGAAAACCGTCATCGACTCGAAGAAGAACAAGGCGGAATTGGAAGAACAGAAACGTCACAACCTGGCCATGGAGAAGAAAGGGAAGGGCGTGATGAAGAAGTTTAAAAAAAAGAAACAGAAGCACTCACCAACCGAGACATTGAATCTCTGATCGAACCGTTACAAATCAAACACTTCAGAGGAGTTTTCATGTCCGACTCGTTACCTTCAAGCGTTAAAAAAAGAGAATGCGGAGTAGTCAACTTGGACGGTCAAGAAAATCCAGGCACGCATTGGATATGTTACCACAAAAACGACAATGATAAAGCATTCGTTTTCGATTCTTTCGGAGGTGTCCCACCTACAAATTTAATTCATTATCTGAAAACGAAAAAAACCTCCATATACTACAACGACGAACGCATTCAAGATTTCGGAGACGTGAACTGCGGTCATCTCTGCCTCTCCGTGCTCGCGTTTCTCTCTAAAATAAATAACCCTACGATCGAGGATTTCCAGAAAGCACTGTGGAACCTCAAACAGCATCACTAGGATGGGCGTGTTCCATCTCACGAGCGAATCTTCAATCTTGAAACTCACGCTGCACGACGACATCGTCTATCCTAAATCCGTGGCTCTGCGTGCATTCTACAGCATGTACCTCATACCCAACGTTACGCAGCACAACAACAAAATTAGCGTAGGAAGCGAACACATCGTCGTCACGCCAGGACAATACAATCTTTCCACTTTGCAAGCTCAGTTACCCAAAGGCACGTACCTTTCTCAAAATTCGGTCACGCACAGAGTGGAAATCCTATCCGCTACGGAGACCGTGGACCTGGGCACCATGGGAGAACTTTTAGGTTTCGAGAATGACACCAAACTCGAAGCTGGCATCAAGCACGTAGCAACCAACATTCCTAAATTTCTAGCCATCGAAACTCTGAACGTTCACTGCAACGTGGCGGAAGGCATGATCACGAAATCTTCGGACGGATTACTGGGAAGTCACAAGCAGACGGGAATCATAGCCACTTTCAAACCAAGTTCCGAGTTCATGGAACCGATCATCTACACGCCCTCTTCGCCGATCTATTTTCCAGTATGTCGCAACCGCATAGACGACATAGAGTTGGTGGTGACGAACGAGAAAGGAGACGTGGTGGATTTCGCAGGTGCAACGACCACTGCCATCGTGGAGATCAACGTATAATAAATAACATACATAGTGAAAAAAAAAATGGAGCAAATCGAAAGTTACGAATTGCAATCTTTCCCTCCCAACCGTCGCACGTTCGCCAATCTGAACGAGGCAAACAGGGAGATCGAATACGACGTGGACGTAGGGGATGGGTTTATTCATCCTCACAGAGCGGACCTCTACCTTCAATTCGACGTGGTGAAGAAAGAAAGCGGAGACGCGTTTCCCGCAGCAGCAAACTTGATACTCGTGGACAACTTCGTGCCTCACCTGTTCTCGCAGGTGGAGGTGAGGAAACACAACACCGTCATCGACAGAATAGATTATCCAGGCATCACGTCGACGGCAGTGGGAACGTTGAAATTATCCAAAACGGACGCAGCGTACTACCAGGCCGGGGGATTCGAAGCCGGAACCAAAATATCGACGAAAAGTCACACGGTGCTCTTTCCCATGCGTCTGCTGCCTGGTTTTTTCTCGGACTACAAGGAGATCATGTGGAAGGGAGGACTGCGCGTTACGTTTCGAAGAGCGGCCAACGACAACGACGCACTGATGCGATATGCTACTTTGGGTCCGGACGGCACCACGCCGATAGCCAACACTTTACCCGAAGCGGCGAAATGCGTCATCCGGAGCATGGAATTGAGAATGCCGGTGGTGGAATACGAAACGAACTACGCCCTCAAGTACAAAGCGGAGATCTTGAAAAGTCCGCAGGTGCCGATTCACTTTCACGGTTACCAGTGCGTGCAGAAGATGGCGTCGGGAAGTCACATGGAATTCGACGTGACGACGCAGTTCAACAACATACAGTTCGACATGCCAGATTTTGTCGTAGTGCTTTTTCAGACCGGACGCGATAACGATCAGGAAAAAGATTCCAGCAAGTTCGACGACTGCAAGATCAAGAACGTTTATCTGAAGAACGGTAGGAACGAAGTGTTCCCGCGCGAGAATTACAACCTCGACATGACCAAAGACGATTACCTCAAACTTTACGAAGCTTACACGGCTTACAAACGCGTGACCGAGGGAAGCGTGGACGTGTACTACGCGCCCAGCGAATTCAAAGCACGGAGACCCATGACCGTCATCAACACATCTAAGAGGAAGCAAGTGGTGGTCAACGATCGCACCAACATCAAGGTCGTCTGCGAGTTCCACGATGCCTTGCCTGCAGATACTCTGTGCAGCGTCATCCTGATTGCAGAGAAGTCCTTCGCCTACGACGTGAAAAACGAGAGGGTCACAGAGCAGTTTTAAAAAATATTGCCTTCATCGAGCAAAAATAGCTTTTCTACATTCCCCAATTACAAAATTTTTAATCTAAAAACACATCCAAAGCACTCCAATAGGATGCAGAGTGTTTTTTAGGATCAAATCGAATTTCTTAAACAAATTGAGGGGACTTGCTTGTAGTTGAGTAGTTATCATCAAAACCTATCCAACAAACCCACAATCATCATCCTAGCTTAATTAGGAGCCGAGAAAATCAATATCTTAGAAAACGTCTTAAGATAATTGTCTTAAGAAAATTTTCTTGACAGACCGGAAGTAACATCTTGACAGACCGGAAGTCGACTTTCTTAAAGATTAAGATATTTGTCTTAAGACGTTTTCCAAGATGTTGATTTTCTCGGCTCCTATGGGGTCTAGAACCATGTAACTTTGATCTATGTATATATTAGTACTTGCCCAACCCTGTGGCCGAGTGGTTAGCACATCGCGCTGCGATACCAAGGGCCCCGGGTTCGAATCCCGGTCGAGCATGGTTGTTTGTGAATATCTATTCATCCATTTCATCACTCATCCCCAATCTTCGCAAATTAGCCAAAAGGTACAAAACGCGAAGTAAAATAAACTAAATCAATAAATCAATTAATATACCAGTACTTTTCCTACATGTTCACTTACCTTACAACCCCCCCGATCAAAAAATAAAATTTACCCCCCTGCGCGCATGCGCACATGTATAAATTTAAATATAAGCTCGATATTGAAACAAAATATTATTCCTGCAATTATTTGCAATCTTGGCCAGAGAGAGAGGAGGAGAAAAATAATATTTTAGACTGTAGGTCTAGGTCACCCGAACCGGACAACATTTAAGTTGGTATTTTTTTTAAGTCCACTTTATGTGCAGTAAGACTAATCGGGACTAGACCTACAAAGTTTTGAAGTGTTATCCGAACCACTTGTACCTGCAGCGAGTATCGAACCCTTGAATACAAACCTACCTACCACTGCGCCATGGAGGAGGCCCCAGACGACATATTTGCACTACAACAAGCAAAAAATAAATTCATATCTGTGCATATGGGAAGTCCAATACATAGTTGGTAATGTGTGATGTGATCAGCACCAAACATTTAATTTTTATGTATGTCCGTGTTTGCCCCAACCCTGTGGCCGACTGGTTAGCACATCGCACTGCAACGCCAAGAGCCCCGGGTTCAAATCCCGGTCGGGCTTGGTTGTTTGTGAATGTCTATTCATCCATTTCATCACTCATCCCCTATCTTCGCAAATTAGCCAAAAAATACAAAACGCGAAGTAAAATAAACTAAATCAATAAATCAATCATTAAGTTCCGTGTGTTGCAATCATGAAATTAAATTTTAATTAATTTTTTTTCTATTCATCTCTCTCTCTCTCAAATCTATATAGCCTGTTCATATTTGGCATGTCGGCCATTTTGTTTACGTGGTAAAAAAAATCTCAAGCCACTTTTTGCGAATGCTCGTTCTGTAGCCATAAGTATAATTGGATATAGTTGTCAGATTTTATTTAATTTGAGGTTTAATATCAATAAGCGTGCATAAAAACTAAATATTTTAAATAAATAAGATTCGAATAACTATGTACTTTCACTAGACTTTGCGATGGCGCAGCGATAACGTCGTTGTCTTGTAATCAAGAGTTCGATACCCGGTGGAGGTACAAGTGGTTCTTGAAACTGTAGGTCCAGTTTCAAAAATCAACTCACAAAAACAAAGCCACACTTATAAATCAAAGCTAACTCATGCAAGCTAAGAAACAAAGTTACTTACCTTTGGAAAATACTGCAGAAATGCTTTTCACTATCGTTTAAAATAAAAACAGAACTTTCTACACCAGTGCTTTAAGTTTTATACGGTTTTCTAATAAGGTCAAAAGTGAAATGTTAGCCAACGCAACGTGGACCAATAGAAATCCGACACAATCCGCTCTAGAAGATTCTTCCCCATACATTTCAGCCACGTCATTTTGAATAATGCATCGCATTGCATTACTGGTATCTATGCTGCTAACTGACGTCACTATATATACTTCCGTCATCCCATGGCCTACCTATTGTTGAATTTGCGTTATTGCTTCAATATTCATAGCACGCGAAATCCCCTTTCGCATTGCAGGTATTTCAATGTAATAAAAAGCTTTAGAATTTCATTAGAGATAAGAGGACTTGCATCACTGGCATCTATGCTGCTAACTGACATTACTATATATACTTCCGTCATCCCAAGGCCTACCTATTGTTGAATTTGCGTTATTGCGTCAATATTCATAGCATGCGAAATCCCCCTTCGCATTACAGGTATTTCAATGTAATAAAAAGCTTTAGAATTTCATTAGAGATAAAAGAACGGCATTTAGAAACCAACACAATGCAATTTCCTGCTCATTCTCGTAACCTACTCCATATTCGAGTGAACATATTTTTGTTTAATATCGTAAGTCATTTCAAATATAGGTCGAAAAGCGGGGTAGCATAAGAGCAAAATTTGCAGAAGGTAAAAGATAGCTTAAAAAACTGATGCCAGAGCTTTTCTTCTTCTGTCTAATTTTCTCTCATTGTAGGTTAGTTTAGCCCGTAAAACGGATTACGCTGAGAGCAAAAGCCTATTAGCAGGTCGTAGTAGATTACACTGAGGGGGGCCTTACACTAAGAGAGGCAGCCTTATAGGTAAGTCATTTCAAATGAAGATCAAAAGGCGAGGTAGCATAAGAGCAAGATTTGCAGAAGGTAAAAAAATAGCTTAAAAAAACTGATGCCAGAGCTTTTCTTCTTCTTCTGTCTAATTTTCTCTCATTGTAGGTTAGTTTAGTGCGTAAAACAGATTGCGTTGAGAGCAAAAGCCTATTAGCAGGTCGTAGTAGATTACACTAAAAAAGGGGGGGAAGGGGAGAGAGGGGGGGGCCTTACAGTAAAAGGGAGGCAGCCTTATAGGTAAGTCATTTCAAATGTAGCTCAAAAAACGAGTTGGCCTAAAAGCAAGATTTGCAGAAGGTAAAAAATAGCTTAAAAAACTGATGCCAGAGCTTTTCTTCTTCTTCTGTCTAATTTTCTCTCATTGTAGGTTAGTTTAGTGCGTAAAACGGATTACGCTGAGAGCAAAAGCCTATTAGCAGGTCGTGGTAGATTACACTGGGGGAAAGAGGGGGGGGGGGCTTACAGTAAAAGACAGGCAGCCTTATAGGAAAATATCGTAAGTCATTTCAAATGTGGGTCAAAAAACGAGTTAGCATAAAAAATAGCTTAAAAAGTGATGCCAGAGCTTTTTTCTGTCCATTTTTTCTCTCATTGTAGGTTAGTTTAGTGCGTAAAACAAAAACCTTGGTGATTTTTCGAGTGAGGAGTTGGCAACACTGCTCGTGCCTTACGCGAGAAATCCATTAAGGTGAGAAAGTAGGTCAAAAGATGGGCCCAGAGTCGCCTGTTTCACCTACTCCTTATTCCATACATATCTTCTTTATTAACCAATGCTATAACCAATCTTAATAATCTGTAAACCAAGTTTTGATTGTTCAACCAAATTAATAATTGGTCAACATATAATATCTTACTATATATTCCTACTATCACTACTCACCCTGGGCCTCCCCGATGGCGTAATTGTAACGTCCTCGCCTTGTAGTCAAGGGTTTCCGGGTTCGATACCCGTTGGAGACACATGGCACAGTGGTTCGGATCCAACTTTTAACTGTAGGTCCAGTCCCGATTAGCCTTCCTGTGCATAAAGTGGACTTAAAACAACAAATCAATCAATCAACTACTCAACCATCTCCAACTTTTCCATATGTAAACCTAGATACTAATCTTTTAACATTACTTACGCATTTATCTCTAACAATTTACAATATGTAAACCTACATTATTTTGGAAACTTTGGAAAGCAGAACAACCAAAGTACATATAGCTATAAATCAAAATTAGTGTAATATTAAGTACCAGTGTAAAAGTTTTTTTTTTATTTTTTAATGTAAATTGTAAAAATATGAAAGAAATTAGTACATAGGCTAATAAACGGGGGAACCAAAATTCTGAGGAAATTACGTCCTGGTTTATTGCTTAAAGGCACCAGGACATAAGCGTATACCCCCTGAATGTATGCTGGTTGAGGCCGGCTTCTTTAGGGGGCTCCCACCTTTATTATTATCTGTAGCGTTTATAGTTCACGAGATATGGACTGATTGTTCATACGGTCCTCTCGTACCTTTGCCGGTTTTTGACAATAACACGCAGGCACTTGATTAGTTTTAAACATATTATTGAAACAAATTACCAAGCAGCGTCAGACGGTCGAAGGGAACCCATTGAAACGCAACAGGAACAGGTGAAGCGAAGACGTGATACGGAAATGTCGACCGCCGTGTGTCCAACGTACCGCGAAAGAATGGGTCAGCGATTGCTTCAACTGTTAATCAGACCAATTAGTACTATCCTTGGTTTCCAGAAAACTCAGCCAAAAGAAACGATTGACCACAAAAAACTGGCAGTGACCTCAACGAAGGTCAGATGGTTCTGCACCAGCTGATGGTTCACCATTCTTTCTGTTCTGAACTCTTCAATAACCGTGACTGTGTATGTCGAGAGCGGAGTGATGTGTTCGCAGGGGGTATCGTGTATTGCGCTTGTTCTTTTTGGACTCTGTCTGGGATTGGGTGCGTCTTCTGCCGCCAAAGACCTCACGGAAGTCTCAGCGACCAGATGCTCAGAGAAGGGTTGCTCAGAGGATGTACCGAAGCTTGTGGAACCATCGGATGACCAGGGGAAAGAGGTTGACCTTGGTGATGATGAGGCTGCTTAAGAGTTTGGCAGAAGTCACTCTTCAAGGGTCCCCTTACTGAGGTTCCCGATCTATCCTGGGGTGAGCGTTGAAGTTGCCGAGGACAGCGAAATGGATAACCTTGTGGATATAGATGTCCAGTCTATAACAGTGGATGAAGGGCGTAAGTACATTTCTCCTTTTGGAGCTCTTCGGAAGTGACATTTGTGCCAACATTATAAGTGGCTAAAAGTTGTCCCAAAAGTACATTTTAGTCAAAGGTTCCTCAATGGTGCTAAATTAACACTGGCGAATGGTTATAATCAACATCATCGATGTTAAACATTGGTCAAAATATGATGTGGATCTCCCGTGTCGCTTTAAGATCAATTATTGTTCAGTGCAAGACTGTTCTAAGACCACTTTATGCACAGATAGGGTAATCGGGACTGCACATACAGCTCAAAATCGGAACGTAACCTCTGAAAATGTGCCACCAGCTACAATAGAACTCGGCAGCACTTGATTACAAGTCGACATTGTTAGCAACTACAGTATCGGTGAACGTCTCCTATTCTGAAAGCAGAGTTGTTAAAGGATTAGGAACCTAAAAATTCTAATGGGTTATATTGGGTTTCGCTGCAGGACCGGAGTAGAGGGTAAATACGATAACGGCTGTCGCTATTTAATATTCGCAATTTATTTGCACGTATTCACAATTTATTTGCACGTATTTAGAATTCATTGGTATGTATTTAGAATAAATTTGCATATCATTAGAATACTTTACATTTATGTATTTGCTTATTTATAACTTTTATGAATATATAATTATTTATTTTATGAAAAATATGTATATAAAAGGTAATTAGAGGTACTACACGCTATGCATATGTTTTTATATTCATTATTGCAAAGTATGTTATGTATCAATCGATAATATTAATGTTTATAATATTGAAAATACGTTTTTATGGTTTATGAACCGCTATGAAGGGTGTTAATGGTACGAAAGAAGACGGTCCCAGTACTCGAACCCGCGATATGTAACGGTAATAAATGGTTAGGCCTATAGTGTACTATGTATGTAATAATGTATGTTATTATGGTATGAAAGACGATGGTCTGAAACAGGAGACTGTGAACTCCGCGCTGAGGGTACACGAGAAAGGAATTTGGGGGATGCGCGATCTAGGTCAAATGACGTCAGAACGCCAGAACAAAGAAAGAAAGAACCCGATTGACCAATCAGAACCGGTTTTCCCAAGGTTAATCAGAACACAAGAACAGGAGAAAGGTATGCAACGCCGTAGGACAGAGGAGGGATTGAACCAGACAACAAAGGATGTCTGGGAATGCGCAGCAAGGGTCAATTTTTTGAAACTGTGCGTCGCTTGCATGCTAGAACATGTTTCTGTCTAAGTAGGCCAAAGTTTTCTAGAACACTAGAACAAAGGATGTCAGGGACTGCGCGATCTAGGTCAAATCTCTGAAGCTATGCGTCGCTTGTAGAACCGGTTTCCGCCGCCAATTAATATTCCGCTCAGGGTTGCCCAAAGGCACAGGACGCTTTAGCGCGGGTTTTAGGCTAGAACGCTTGCATGTCAGAACAGGTTTCTGTCTAAGTAAGCCAAGGTTACCGACAACACAAGAAAAAAGGATTTTTGGATACCCAATTAGATTGGAGCGAGAATTTTAATTTGAACAAGGTGAACGAAGCGTAAGGGTTTATTATCTGTACTATGAAGAAGGGAGAGCTCTCGGGACTGGACCTACAGTTTTCACCAATTGCTTTTATCACGGGGTATCGAACCTAGGACCCTTTGATTATTGATTTAGGTAGTAAATTTATGTTACTGTGTGCTATTTAACATAATATTGAGGTTATTTTTTTTTACCAAACTTTGACTTTATGTCAAACATTTTCCCAGCTTATCCTTATTTTTTCTCAAATAACACAATTTTATCTATTCAGGCAACATTTTTATTTTCAACACACAAACTGCGTTCTTCAATTTTTAATTGTTTATTTTTCAAGTTTTGGACACACAAAGTGTATTTTGTCCACCTTTAAATTATTATTTTACCAAACTAACACAATTTCATCTATTCAGGAAACATTTTTTATTATATTTTAGACTTACAAAGAATTTTTTCAAACTTTTATTTTATTATTTTACAAGTTTAGGCTTATTTTTACCAAAATAACACAATTCAATCTGTTCAGGAAAGACTTTCAGTTACATTTTCGACACACTAAGTGTGTGTTCTCAACTTCTATCTGTATATTAGGCTTATTATTACTCAAATAACACTATTTCATCTGTTCAGGCAACATTTTTTGTTAAATTTTGGACTCACAAAGACATTTTTTCAACTTTTAATTTATTATTTTACATCTTTATGTTAATTTTTACCAAAATAACACTATTTATACTATTCAGACAACATTTTTCTTAAATTTGGGACTCACAAAGATATTTTTACAACTTTTAAACTTATTATTTTACAATTTTATACATATTTTTACCTAAATAACACTATTTATACTATTAAGGAAAGACGTTTAGTTATATTTTCGACACAAAGTGTATGTTCTCAACTTTTATCTGTTTATTTCACAAGTTTATTCTAATATTTACTCAAATAACACGATTTGAACGTGTTTTTTATTACATCTTGAACACACACACACACACACACACACACACACACTTACACATACACACACACACACACACACAGAGAGAGAGAGAGAGAGAGAGAGAGAGAGAGAGAGAGACAGAGAGAGAGAGATAGAGATTTTCAATTTTAAGTTTATTCTACCAAAGTAAGACGACTTAGTCTATTCAAGAAAGTTTTCAATTATATTTTGGATGCAAAAGTATATTTTGTCAAGTTCTACCCTTTTATTTTACAAGTTTAGGCTTATTATTACTCAAATAACACAATTTCATCTAATCAGGCAACATTTTGTTTGTTACATTTTCAACTCACAAAGTGTGTTTTGTCAAGTTTTGTCTATTTATTTCACAACTTATTTTAATTTTTTTAACAAAATAACACTATTTATACTATTCAGGCAACATTTTTATTGCAACTTGGACTTACAAAGAGATTTTATAAATCTTTGTATTAAATTTTCTAATTATTGCGCTTTGTATGTTATATTTACTAATTTTTAACTTTGAGTTTTGTTTTTTATTTAAATAATTTCTCTAATTACTAAGGAAGAAGTACTTTTAACTAAAACTTTAGCCACTAACTTTATTATTACTATTATTATTATTATTATTATTATTATTATTGTTTTTGATATAGGTGTTGAATGTGTTGTTGTTAGGGTTTATTGACTTCTACTATGCTATTTTTGGTTCTGTATTTCTATATTAGGATATTACAAAGTTTTAAGGTGTGTATAATATTTCAAAGTATTTTCAGGGTGTATTTGTTAATGCATTTGGATGATAACTATTAGGTTTTTGGATGAGTTAATGTGTAGAATATTTCAACCAATCAGAAAACGCGTCGGTTTTATTTCAAGCAATCAGAAAACGCGTTGGTTTTATTTCAACCAAATAGAAAACGCGTTGGTTTTATTTCAACCAATCAGAGAAAGCGTCAGTTTTGCTTATGAGGTATAAAAACTGTGTAAAAGCGAGCAGAAGCTATTTTGAGAAGTATTTGTGAAGCATTGTGTCAGAGAAGACATCAAGTTGTGATTATTGAAACGAAGAAAAAGTCAATGCAAACCAAAAAGAATATGTGTAATGTGAACAAGTACTACAACTATGTTTTAATTTTTCAGGTGCTTCTAATTTTGTATCTGTGAGTGGAAGGATCTGTTATTGAAAATGGCTTCATCGAAGTAACCGGCAAGGACATGAGTAATATGATTTCAGATGTTGTTCATTTCTTATCCTTTCCTGTTCCTCTTTATCTTCTCTTCTTATTATTTCTTGTTCATTTCTTATCCTTTCCTGTTCCTCTTTACAAATTAGACATTTCAATTCTTCCCCCTTATACTGCGATTTTGGCAAAGGATAACCAGCGCAACGTAAGTGGAAGCTTCTTTTACAATCGTTGCAATCGACCTCTTCATCAACAGCTTTCCCTTTATCGGAACAGCAACTTAAAGTATCCATTTTTAACTTACGACGATCACTTCTTAAATTACGCTTCTGCATACCCTACTCAAACAAATTTATCGAGTCCCGCGTTGCGGCGCCAAAAAGTTTACACCTGCTACGTTCCCCGGTTTAGTCTTAATGGATCTACTTACTTTTATTCCTCGACGGCGAGCATGAGACTTATCAGCCAAATTTGAAGCCCTCAGGTTGTGGGAAATCAGATAAGAATATGCTTACGTAAACCTTACCAACTTGCACTCGCAATTAAACTCCTTATTAGAAACAAGATTGTATTAAGTTCATAATTGTTCTTCACTACACAAATTAACACATTCACATTTTTTAAATCACTTCCATTATCCCCCAACATTCATAATCATATCTCTTACCTCACAACCCACAATCAAATGTTTTAAGTTTAGTCCATAACCATAAAAGACTACCCAATTGAACAAAACAAATTTCGTCATAATAGACAATTAACATTTTAAACATATCAAACACTTAAAATGATACAATAAGTGGGTGCGTATCAAGCGGAAAGCTTTAATTGTCGAACATTTTACTTGCAAGTATGCCAGGAAGCAGCAGAATCCTTGATGACAATATTGCTTCGTTTCTGTGTCGACCATGTTATATAACAGTAGCTGTAAAAACATTAGTTCCTGAAGGATAATTATGCACAGACCAGTCTGAGGATATTAGTTACCCGTACCAGTTTATTGCGTAACCAGAGCGTAAGATCCGAGATTAAGAAAACGTTTGTTAAAGATGTAGGCAATAAGGATGGTGTTTCTTAAGAGCATAGTGGAAAACATCAGATGGACTAACATTAGGTGGAGCAGTTAAAAGTTGGCTGAGAAATAGTGGTGAAAGACCGTTAATTTCCGCTACTCTCCAAGCACCACAAGACAACATTACCAGGCCCCCTGCACCGGGTGCAAAAACCCGAACAAGGTAAATTTCAGAATTCATTTGTCCGTGCATGAACTAACCAGCTACCAGTCGGCACCACCGTCGATGCTAAATCCTAATTTTCTCATTAAAAATTTAGTTTAGGTCTCTATTAATCAATGATGATCACTTGTACGTGATTTTGTATTTTATTAAATGCCTTTTCCTTCTTAAACATGTATAAGAAAAATCGTATTTTTAAAGTCACTACTTCTACATGACGTAACATCGTTCCATATGATCTGTGATGGACGTACACTAACTATTTTAATAAGGATGTAGAAGAACAAAAAATAGAAACAATTGCTTATTGTGCAGGTTTTTATTGTAAAAAATGTCAGAAGAGGAATCCAAAGCTGTATTTTTTCGTGTTCCGTCAAATCCTTAAAGGTTAGTTATTTATGAATTCTGTTCGCTCTTTATGTAAAAATCATTTCCATAAAGTTAGTTTCCACGGAGAATAATTCCTAGCATGTCTGTATTTTGCTTCATTTAAGTAAAAGGCCATGTGTTAAAAAACGTCTGAAAGGGTAAAGGTTCGATTTTGTAACTTAATGCTATTTATAAGTTACACAGGAAGATAGGAAGTCAACGAGAATAGTGGGAATGACTTGAAGTTTGTTTGAAGTTCAGAAAAGCTCATTTGTGCATGTTATAATACAGAAAGTTGCAAGTTATCGCGCTCCTATTCGCTTCTGCATGAAGTTTATTTCTTCTAGCATATAAAACTTTGTCAACATATACAGGAGATGAAAAAAAGCGTGTAAATATTAAAGCGATGAAACCTAAGGTAACGGTTCCTATCGTTCTATGATTTTTTTAAAAATTCTCTTAGCAGGAAGACTAATTATCGTAGAATTTTAGCAATCATTGTCACACGAAATTTGAACCTTCCTTAAAGTAATTAGCACTCTTTGGATTTTTTTTTAAAAGAAATTATTTATGTTGAAAAAAACAACTTAAAAATCACCTCACGCAAGCTTGCACGCTTCCCAAGGACAATGTATTTTCCATTGACAAGCGACTGTAAGTATCGTAGACTAGTAGGAATTAATGTAGAAGTAAATCGGAACCTTAGTAAAATGAATTTAGGGAATTTATTTATAATGCTAAAAGAACCAAACCTGGCCTGCCTAACCTAACTACGAATCATAAGTAATCACTAGTTTTGAAAACGAAATGAGTGTAACTAACCTACATGTGCAATATATGCAAAATATTTTACCAACATTTACACATGTGTTACTGTAAAGAACAATCATTTCTCACTTGTGCCACGGGAGAAAGATTTTGTGTTTCAAATCGCATTTTAATCTATGTGCTTTAGTCCAACCCTACAGAATTATGTATGTTACTCCTATTATTAATAAAAATATATTTTGTTGATTTAAATCATCTAATTATACCTGTAGTTAATATTATTGCTGTAATAGCTCTTGTTGCTGGTCATGGGCTTTGATCTACTAGATGGTATGGGTGATTTTGATTTGTTGACATATTTCCTGTCCTGGTATCTTCTTCAGAAATATGTTGTGTCATACCATTTTTCTTGAAAGCACTCCCGGGAGTAGATTCCATGATCCATTCAATGAGAAAAATTGCGTTGTTAGCCAGTTGTAGGTTAGGCAGTACGCTTCAGGGACTCTTTCTAAAAGATAATGTGGTAAAACTTTGCTTCATATGTTAGGAAGTTTAGTGCAATATCTATAATATTTTTTTTATTTGCATTGCCACACACTGTATGGTGCCATAAGAATTAATTACGATGAGAAATAATGTGAAAATTGAGTAAAAATAAATCAATTGAATGGTGACAAGCTCATAAGATTTTCCGCACTAGTTGAAGGAGCTATCATAGAATGGACCCTTATACATTTGACACTACTATATTCAACAGATACAGATAGTGATCTAATGCATATTCATTTTCAGTAACTTTTCTTTGTGTTGACACGCTTTGACCTTAGCTCACAAACAACTCTTGCATCATGGAATTTATCTTTTTTGAGTGACATAAAATGCAGAATGCTTTGTCATGCATAGTTATATGTTTCTAAAATATTTTTTCATCTTTTATTTTTCTCGTAGAGCTGAGATATGGTTGGAGAAAATATGGCGAAAGGACTTGAGGCTCAAAACATACAAAAGTTACAGAGTTCGTGGAGACAATTTTTCGGAGAAAATGTTTATGAATTCTAATAGAAATAAGTTAGTGCACGATGCATGCCCAGATGTAGAACCAAGTAAGTATATTGCATTTCTTATGGAATAACATTGTCATCAGTTATGGCTCATGCATAAGAAATTGTTTTTTCCCTTTTCTGCATTAAAGAAAATATATATGTTTTAGAGATAAATTTTCCTTAAAGTACATAACACCTAACAACACAATACATTGCTTGAGGATGTTAGAAACAAATGTATTTAATGTTTCACTAAATATTACAAGCAGGGTGGATAAAATTATATGATTTTCAGCTAAACAGTCCTGTAAAATATTTGAACAGTTTGATGAAAGGAAATAAAATGCACACATTTTTCTGTTTGAGACTGTACATATGTGAACCTACTATGGAAATGTTTGTTGATTGTGTTAATGATGCTTTAATAATTTCAGTAAATTCTATTCCAGTGAAAGTCTGTAGGACCTCAAAGAGATTATCATACCTTATGCAAAATATATTAATTACTAGTGATTCAATATATATATATATATATATATATATATACCTGAATAACAATGTGTTTGTTTATTTTCCCTTACATTTGTTATTAGCAATAGAATATAATGTTTTACATTTCCACAGTATGAGTACTAAATCATTAAGAGTAATGTACTTACTCTGAAACTGTTTTCTTCTTCTGGAGTATTTCAACATGTAAATTCATTCTTGGTGAAGTTTAACATGTCACCATAGTGAGTGTCCGACCAAGAAACCTATCAGTATGACTATCAATGGTTTGTCTAATGGAATTTCATTAACAATATTATGATAATATTCAATACAGTGGAAATTATTTGATGTAGGGTTTTAAGAATTTCTTATAGTCTTTTACTTTATATTCCATATGTTTAATGCTAACAATATAATTTATATGTGTAATTGGAAGTAAGATGCTTGAAATAAATGTTGGGACTTGTAGGCATAATGACCATATTGGGCCATTCAATGTATGTGAGGAAGAATCCTCTTATCTAATATCCTTACTTGAGTTTGAACTGTTCTTTTAGGTCTACTTTATGCACAGAAAGGCTAATTGGGTTGAGCCTACCGTTTAAAGTGGGATCCGAAACACTATGGGTCTCCACCGGGTATCGAACCCATACCCGAGTTAAAAAATGGGTGTACAAAGTAATTCCGCTGGTTCCCATCTTATGGGCCCCATGAAGTGTAATATCCTTCAACGTGGGTCCCCGACTGAAAACGGTTGAGATCCACTGCTCTACAGCCCTGGAAGGGCCTTGGCCTATCAACTGACTGCCAGTCTGCCTCCCACAATCTTACCTAGAGGTGTGGAAATCTTCAACCAGTAATGGGGTGACGTGGGGTCAGCACATCGAACCCTCAGCTGTTATAGGAGTTTTCCAAGACTGGGTTACGCTACTCACTTGTAGGTCCCCAATTTTCTTAGGATGGTGCTGAAGTTTGGAAAACAAGTACTGACTATATGTATATATCTTTTATTCCAGTATATTTCATACCTACAAGCCGCCAGCCGATTTGTAATAGTTTCGTTAGATGAATAGCGCTAATGTTCCATCAGTAGTTTTTAATATACGTTTTATGATTTATTCTTATTTCCTGAGACAAAACCTTCGAATCCTGTCTTTCTTCCCTGGCATTTTCAGCATCAAATCCCCCCTTCTCAGGGTACTCCACTGATATCAATTGAAGAGAAAGTGGATGCATTTGTCTTTCGTTTTATGAGGCCATAGACAGATGAATGGAATTTTCTACTTTGGTAAATCAGAACTGTCTACATCTTGCGATTGAATATGGTACACAAGGGAGAAAATTACAGCCGATTCCCCTATAATACTAGACATTCAGTGACGGCACCAGAAACAGTTGCTGCTATTAAGTGTGCTGTATCATGCAGATTGCCACCCACGTTAAACTGTGCAGCAATTGTTATGAAGAGAAAAATACAATTTGGAAAATGTTGCAACATGGCTCGAGCGCCCTTTAGAACACTTTTGGTAGCGCAATGATCCGCTCACCCCACCCTTCCATTCCTGCTTTTATTTTCTGCTAATAATTCGGACATATCTCGTAAGGTCGTATTATTTATTTTATTTAAGTGCATAAAAATGTTCTACAAGGACAAATACCATTGTTCAGTTAATGCAGGTGTCCTGGGTTCGAATCCCTGTTAGAGCTTTCTTTGTGTCAATTTTTCATAGCATCGTCGCGATTAGCCTAAAATTGAAAAAATGCGATGCTAAATAAACAACGACGAGGGAGGGGTAAAACGCATTGATCTACGAACAAAGTAATCGCCGTAGAGTTTACGCAAGATACAATCGCGATTTGCCTAAAATGTTAGAAAAGCAACGCATAATAGGGAGAATACGACATAAAAATACTTATTACCACAGATAATACACGGACCATTTTTCATGTACAACGGAATGATTTAGGTGCTGGAATTTCAGGAACTTGACATTACTTTCCTATGTTGTGCTTCTGGGCTACTAATTCTGTATATCTCGTAACTTAGATGTAGAAATCATTCAAACGTAACATGCATTAAGTGAACATTGGTATTTATCCTTGTAGAACATTTTTATGCACTTAAATATAATAATTAATACGACCTTACGAGATATGTTCCGAATTATTAGCAGAAAATAAAAGCAGGAATGGAAGGGTGGGGTGAGCGTATCATTGCGCTGAGACGCATTCAACTGTCAATGCCAAGAGTAAGATATGATTGGCGGAGAGGTTGCTATGACAACGCTTGACGTTTCGAAACAGCCGTAGGGTGGCTCCACATGCTCGGTTTGGTATACGCACAGATTACAAAGGAGAGATAGGAAGTAAGCGATCTTATTAATCTGTGACATTACCATGACCGTTTTTAAAGTGTTAACGGTAACAGTAAACAATGTAAGTTTAGTGATGCAGTTTTTTCAAAATATATATTTATGGTTCACATAAATACCCAAATTTCCTTGCACCAGCCTGACACCGGGATTCACCTGCACTACACCTAGTACCAAAATGTGCCGCGAACTAGACGGAGCCACTATATACAGTTGCATGGCGAGATTTCTTCCTTTTCTGATTTCCTAGTGATGCAAGACAAGGTAGTGATTACTGCTACAATTGTTTTAAGAATTGCCATTGGCTGCAGGGGCGTAACTAGGCTGGGGTAGCCGGGACTATGCCCGAAACGCCGGAAGGCTGTAATTGATTTTCCTGACTTATCTTTCTGTTAGACTGGCTCCGCTGCAAGAAGATTATAGTAACGTGCAGTGCCGTGCACTGAGGAGTAGCTAGTCTAGCAGAGATAGATAAATCAATCTCAAATCTCTAATTATTTTCAAATCACAATATTTATTGTTTTGTTGAAGCCACAGTTCATATACAACACTTTTTTTTCACGCGCTTCTCGTCCCTCGGTGCGTTCAGCGGCCTAGCTCGCTCTTTCTCCGCCTCACAGTTCCAGGTAGAAACGGATTTTCGAAGGGAAAGGGAATATTTCTGCCTCTACCTCCCTTGCCCCCTCGCCCCCGCTCCAATGGTTGAAAGCCCGTGCTTTCAGGTCCTCCAGTCTATCTCCTATAAGGCAGATAGGGGATTGGATTCCCTTCGCTTCCTTTGTAAACCTTCTAAAGAACTAAGGGGAAATATTTCTGCAGTACTTCTGTCCTCTGTATTTACACTACTTTTTACACGTTGTACAGTATGTATAATATGGGATGTACTTTTATTATTTATGCAATTGGAACGTCTTATGTGCAGACAAAAATTTTATGCTTCTTTTTAAAAATATGGAATATATAATGATTAAATAACAAATATTTGCTCACGCTCTCTCTTGCTCTCGTTTTAGTAGTGTTTTATTTAAATATACTAATATCTTGGCCTCCAATAAAAAATGGATAAGCTAAACAATCATAAATACGGATGTATTTATTTGGGCAAGTGAACGCGCGTTCAAATTCTTGTTGTTGGTTTGGTTTATTTTACTTCGCTTTTCTGCCACACTTGGTTATCGCGAAAATGAGGATGAGTGATGATATAATGAAATTGATGAAGGGACCTCGCAAAGAACAATTCAGGCCGTAATTCGTGACGAGCGTGCATTCTTGTTCTTATGTGTTGTACTCTGCCTGCAGTGAATAATGAGAAAATTAGAAATGAAAAATGTATCCCAGAACTCAAAAAGCCAAATGAATATCATTGAAGAAAGTAGAAAAATGGTTTGTTTAAAGTTGTGTTTTGTTACCCATCGCTTTTTCTAGCTGTATAGATTTCATCGGAATAAGTAGCTAAGAGCTTGGAAAGTCGTGAGGGACAATCATAAACAGAGAATTCTAGGCTCCTGATTTCACAGTGCCCTTCATATGCACTGGGAGGAAATTATTTGTATTTTCTTCTCTCTTCCATCGCTTTACCTAATTTCTGCCATGACGATGAACGTTGATTAAATTAAACGGGTGAAGAGTGATTGCAAAGAAACACTCATGCAAAAGCCAGGGTTCGAGCCCAGATCCTTCAGTAACGAGATCGTGAGATGGGGAAATTAGGGAAATCAAGCAATGCAAAATTTGAAAAAAACATTAATCATATAAAGATGGTATTTAAAAAATTCAATTGAAAATTACTACTCAGGAGAAATGCAGTTTGCTTTACCGATACACACGTATCCGAATGGTTAGCGCCTTCCTCACATGTTTGTTGTCGGCCGACCTCCGTGGGGGAGTGGAAGAGGTCCCGGATGTTTACCCGATGGAGGCATGTAGTGGTTCGGATCCCACATTAAACTATAGGTCTAGTCCCGATTAGCCTTTCTGTGTATAAAGTGGACTTAAAACGTCAAATCAACCAACCGTGGGGGAGTGGTTACCACAGCGCGCTACAACACCAGGAGTTCCTGGTTCGAACCCCTACCTGGACATGGGTGTTCCTTGTGTTTGTCCCCTCATCAATTTCGTCGTATTATCCTCGCGATTAACCAAATGTATAAAATAGCGAATCAAATCAAATCATTCATTGATTGATTCTTTGATTTGGTTTATTTTACTTCGCTTTCCGCCATTTTTGGCCAATCGCGAAGACGATATGACAAAACCGCTGAAGGGCAAGGGACACACAAAGATCACCACCCATTGCCAAGTCGAGATTCAAACCCGGCATCTCTGGCTCAGTAGTCAAATCAAATCGTTTTAGATTTTCGAAAGTGGGTGGAAGTTATGTGTACAATTTTTGTAGTCAATCCTAACTTTGCAATTTTTTCTGTATTTGACGTTCTTCTTTTAGAAATACTGGGCCCTAAAAAGGGGGGGGGGATTATGACCCGTTGGGCACGCCACTCATTGCTACCCCAAGTGTCGACGTCACCGCACGTCACTGGTAACGTGTGAGGCCCAAAGTTGGTGGTTTTGTATGGATGCAGGTTTCAGAGAACATATTTCATAATTACGACTTGTACCCTTCGTTTTAAAACTTTTACCAGGACAAAAATGGTAAACAGGGTTCTATCTAAGGAGGGTTTCATTTAGCACTCCTGGTTTTTCCAAGTTCTTAACGGCTTCATTTTAAAATTTTAAAATTTCAGAAGAAGCTGAAGCTCCATTAGGTCACCTCTGCGTATGTCAGTGCCTAAATCGTATTACGTACATTGCACTACTCATAATTTAAACTTTGTTCTTAAATATGATGTGGAAGGTAAGGAAGTAATCCTGCTTGCAATGACTATAATTTTTAGGCAACATTATGTTCTGCGATGGCAAGCCTTAAAATCCATGAATATGAAATGAGTAGGGGTGAGCCGATGTGGATGTCGATGTATCGGTATCGGTATCGGAAAGTATCGGTTGGAAATCATCTACCGATACCAGCCGATACTTTTCCTGCATTTTGGTCTTTCACGGGTCTAATTATCCTGAAAATTATGCAAAATTCAAACTTTCATTTTTATTTTGCACAAATTTTGGACGAAAACTGTATTTTTTATTACATAACATATTCTGATGTAATTCTTGAACATCCTAAAGCAAATATCTTGGTAAACTGATGCATATAATTAGAGAAAAATATTTACACACCAATATTGATCAATATTTTGAACAAATTTTGATTGCAATTCTCAAAGTATCGGTATCGGAAAGAGTATCGGTAACGGCTCAAAGTGGTATCGGCTCAGCCTTGGAAATGAGCCGAGACAAACTCTCAAAACGCTCAATCCAATGGACAGGAAGATAATATGTGTAGGCCTATGCTCATAAATAGATGGGGGAAACCCTGGGGTGTAAAGGCGGTCAGGGGCGTGATGCTGATCACATCACCCCCACTCACGACCAGATCAAGAAAGTGTGGGGTGTTACCCCCACACCCCCTATACGCCTTTATGGCGTGGTGCTAAGCACAGGGGAGCACTTTACCTTTACCTTAGTCTAATTAAGTTTCAGTGCGGGGAAATTAGCATACAATTGCTTTTTAATACTATATTGCCTGCCCTTCACATCCTCGTATCCAACATTCGTACATTTTTAAATGAATAAAGATTAATGTGCAGAAACATCAGAACTAACGTCCAATCTTTGTGTATTTTAATAGGCACTTGTTGCAAAGATAGAAGCTATTAACGAACTTACATTTCTCGATATTTTTCTGCATTCGGATTTCTTATTCTCTTCTTCCTCTGTTATCTCCACTCTCTCTATAACATGACTTATGCCATGTTAACTCTCATAAAGCTTCTTGCTGTTTTACATGCTGCGTATTGTTTTTGAAAAACATAATGTTATTTCCCTGAGCCTCTTTTCTCATGTTTATTTTTTACTGAGAAGTCAACTTGAATAGCCCAAAATGAACTAACGAAAACAAACAAAAATCAGAAATTGAGTCATGAAAAAAAATGACTTTACTTACCATCTTTTTAAGCTTGGAAATTGCAGACCATGATGAATTTGGCTTTTTTTTTTTTACCTCACCAACATTTCAGAGACTTGTTCTATCTCCGTTTTCAGTATTGCCTAGGAATGTTAATATTGGAGAAACAAACCGACTTCGCTTGTTCTTACTTAAGACCAATGTCGGCCATAGGCGTGCGCAGACCCTCTGATTAGGGGGACAAAAGCCTCGATGAAAGTTCAGTCGGGAAAGAAAAACCTAATTTTATCTCACTGTTTAAGTTTTATTGCATGGATGTGTGTGTGTGTGAATATACACACACACACACACACACACACACACACACACACACACACACACACACACACACACACACATATATATATATATATATATATATATACATACATACACACACACACACACACACACTCACCACACATATTATATAAACTATAAAATAATAATTGGTCTTCCGTTCTCTACACATTCAGAATCTCAGCCATTGTAGATGTAGTGTGATAAACACCACGCTCCGACCGCCTCTAGAATCTACTTCCTATTAGGGTTGCCTCGAAGTACCCCAGAGCTACTCCATTCAACAACGTTGTTGAAAAATTGATATCTACCCAAGGAATTAAACCTGGATCTCCCTTATAGCAGTCAGACGCCCTATTGACTAGACTACCGCTGCTCATTAATTCATAAGATTACGCTTTTAAAATAAAACCTCATTTTCAACACATGAGAGTTAATTTGACAAACTGCCTGAAGGGCTTGAGGATACCAGAACAGAAAATATATGTAAACAAAAGTGATAAACTCTCCTTGAACACAGTCGAAAATCATAGATCTATGATAAAAAATCTCCGAAGTTCATATTTTCGATTTTCACAGGGCTGTTGGCTGTCGACCAGTGATGATAGAGCTAGTTCGAAGCCAGGCAACAACACACCGAAGCTGCAAGCAAAAGAAAAACACGAGTACCCAACCTACAACACACATATTAACTTGTGAAGAAAACACGTAACCACACATTTCATGTAAATCTATCTTATATATGTATGAGTGTGTGTGTCTGTGTGTGTGTGTGTGTGTTCCGGCGTAACTCTCGAACGCCTGGAGCAATTTCAACCAAACTTAGTACACATATCACTTGCAATCTGGAAAGAAATACTGTGGGGGCAAGACAGCCCTGGCACCTGTAGAGGTGGGGGTGGGAAGGAGACTTAAAATAAACACAGTCAAAAAAGTTTTGCATCAGGACGGAAAATGACAAAATATATATGAAGCACAAAGTTTATTGGCAATAACAGTGGGAATACAAAAGAAAAGATGAAAAACAAGACATGTTGAATGAAAAGGGAACAAAAAACGTACAATTTTCTCAGAAATGTTTATAAAACTAAAATGGCACAATTCATGATGGAGGCGAAAAAACAAAGAACTGTCACAAGAAGACTGTTCATCATAGCGGATCCATTACAAACATTGCCTACCACCTTGTGTGTCTTCCCCTGGCTGCAAGAAGGTCCTGAACACGCTGTAGCATACTGAGGATGACACGATCAAGGTGATCTTGCGGTAAGCGATCCCATTCGTCCTGTGCCGCTAGAAGAACTTCACGAAGATTGGTGGGAGCCACAGGACGGTTTGCAATGGCATTTTTTAACATTACCCATGCATGTTCGATGCAATTCATGTCGGGACTTTGCTCTGGCCAGAGCATGCGACGAATATTCGCCGCCTGCAGATAATCTAGAACCATCTGTGTGCGGTGTGGACGGGCATTGTCATCCACCAAGACAAATTCGTCACCAATTTCCTGATGAAATGGTTCCACAGTCTTCTGGAGAATGTCCCTGACATAACGAACAGCTGTTTGTGTCCCTCTAATGTGAATTAGGGGCGTTCGACGTCCGTGCATGATCCCTGCCCACACCATGATTCCTCCTCCTTGGTATGGATGGCCCCCTGGACACCACGAAGCCCCATTTGCAGTTCAGGACCTCGCCACACACGTCCTCTTCGTGAATCTGGCCTTAGACAGAGCCTACATTCATCGGTGAAGAGCACATGAGCCCAATGATCGGGTCCCAATTTCGATGTGCACGGGTAAAATGGACACGGTCGCGCCGATGTCGTGGCAATAGGTACTGGCGCCGGAGAGGTATTTTGGAACGTAAACCACTTCCTCGGAGTGCGTTACAGACAGTTTGGTTTGACACACGCACAGCAGAGGCTGCCCGGAGAGCACGAGTGATGTTCCTTGCCGTCATGGTATTCTGTCGCCGAGCTGAGAGTCGTACATAGCGGTCTTGTGCTGGTGGTGTGACCCATGGACAACCTGTCCATTGACGATCTGCTACTGTTCCTGTGTCTGTATACCTCCTCCAGATCCTACAGACATCGCTTTGCGCCACTCCAACAGCCCTAGCTACAGCCCATTGTGACATGCCAGTCTGCAGTAGTGTGATGATCCTGCCGGATCAAACTGCCCTATTGTACGCCTAGGCATGCCTTGCACACAGCTGCACTCGCTCACCTTCGCTAACTGGACACAAGGAACACCTAACTAACCTTCGCCAACTACCGTCGTGCTACGCTCGAACACACGCCTGCACTTGCCGACTCCGGTAGTCGTCTGTGGTGATCGGTATTGCACGTCGACCGCGTTACTTCGCACAATGAGCTCTGCTTCATCGGTTCGTGTCCGCTTCGGCATGTTTCGGATGCAATTTTCATCACTTCTCGGGTGATGCAAAACTTTTTTGACTGTGTTTAGTATTCTGTTGCGTGGCATTTTCGTGTGTCATATCCTTCAAGTTATGCTTCCCGGTACACAGCACGGCGAATTTGGTTGCATACACAGAAGGTACGAAATTGGTATGTAAATCGAAAACGACCGATATTAATGAGAAATCCATAGTTTTCGGGGTCGCCAAGATGAATAGTGACACCCCCAGTGCCGTTCAACTTCAAGTTCATCACCTATCAGCATGGGGGTTAGAGGGGTGAAAAATGACCTAGATTACTGTCGAATTTTAGTTTTCGGAGTCGCTAAGATGAAATAAAATAAAATAAATTAAATTTTACAGTATAGTTAGAATTCACTTATTTTCCTCTCTAATAGAAAATTGGGATAAATAAATACCCGGGCAACGTCGGGTAATCAGCTAGTAATAATATAAAGAGAGAATACAGTTCTTACGTTTCTTTCTGGTTGGCAAGTATTGTCCTTTTGGAAAAATGTGAAAGCGTTTTGTGTTTGTGGGATCCTATTTCCATGCTTCGGATGTCACTTCAGGCTTTAGGCTCAGTTCTGATTTCCCTAAATGCGCATAAAGTGATACATCGACCATCAAATAAAATAATGATTTAGTAGATCCAGTGTGCTGTTTATCGGTGAGCACATTTTCAATATTTTTATACTATTTCAAGTTCTTGTGGAATTCAATATTCATAGGAACTTCTGTTAAGTTGTAGTTTAATTTTTGCTCAACAAATGGTGCCCATGATCTATTTTACTTATTGTAATGTGTCTTGAGTTAATTTGGTAAGATTTTTAGTATGCTTAGGAAAACGTTTGGCGAGAAAAATGTGGCTGTTGTTCTTCTAAAGGATTGTTTTCAAATGTTAAAATATGCAACGTCCCCCCGGTTGGACACCAGTCGTCAGAAAGTTAGTCCGCTACTCCTTTAGTCGGGAACATGAGAATCTTTGCAAATCATCAGGGCTTGCTGGGCCGAAAAGAAACAACACAGTATTCAAAGTTAAACGTAGTTTTATAAGCACTTGTATTTAGTATCGTATGTGTACTTACAAGCAAGACACAGATTTGCTTACGTTTCTGCCTGACGAGGAAAAATTCTATATCATATTAAATCACATCACGATCACTAAATACACTTGCATATAGAATTAACGTTGGACAAGACAAACATAAATACACGAAAGTTTCTGTACTTAATTATTATTTCGAGTATAGCCAGAATGAAACGAAAATAGTTACCAATTACATTATTCCGGCATTCTATTAACTGTTACCACGTTCTTGTTGATCCTTCACCTTCACCTGTTTTCCAAACTCAGTCTGTCGTCAGGTGAGAAACATTCAGGTGTGTTCACTTCCTCTGCTGAGATGAGAAAGTGACGTCAACACGAACAGATTATGACGTATTTATAAACATCTACACAAATTCCAAACAATAACTGTATCAATCTAACTATAATTATCTGTGACAACTTGCACATTATTTGAAATAACAAACATTTTAAAAATCTTAACATCTTACAAATATAAAATCTTAAACTCTCAGGTTCGTTACAAATAATATTTGTAATATTCCTTTATTTATAACATACTCTCGTGGTTGAAGAGTCGACGTACAATATTAAAGTATGCAATATTAAAAATGCACATAAGCTTGTTTCTCCTTTCTTTATATTAAAGTTTTTGTATGGAGCGATTCGTTTCTTTTTTGACCCAGCTCTTAAAAACTCGATATTACGAACAGCAAAAGAGACAAGCTACACTAATTGTCGTAGATACGCTTCAAAAGAAAGGAAGCACCTGTGCTGTTATTATATTTTCTCAGATGCGGTGAGGAGTGTCGAGTCGAACTTTTACCTCCTAAAGTTATTGGTTATCTTGCGATGCAGCTATATCTGATGACCAGTGCTGCTGTACCAATATTTCAGAGCGTATACGATAAGTTTCGTGAAACCTTTAGGGGGACATCACGTTTCCACTTACTTTGTATTTAGTTTCCATTGAATATATGGATAAATCCACTTAACTTCTATAGAAAAAGGACATTGATGATAGACTATAGATGATGATTATGATTAGGGTTCCCGTTCCCAGATATTTCAGGAAAAAGAAACGGGACACTTCTTTTTCAAGGCCACGGTGCTAAATACGACGTCCTTCTTCTAACGGAACGTATAATACCTTGTTTTAAAGCTTGACTACTGATTATATCTTCTATGAAAAAATAGGAAAAGGAAACTTGTATTTGCAAAGCTTTTCACATTCAATGACGTAAATGATTAAATTTTTAATGTAATTTTCTAGTAACTCATTGTTACTGATCCATAAGTTCACACTTTCTTTCCGGCATTTTCAGTTGAAAATGAAATTTCACAGAGAATTGCAATAACCAATCCTACTCGCGTCTCGCGTTAGCACGGATACCTAAAAGAATTATCTAATTGCCCAAAGAGTTTCGTTGCGTGTTCAGAACACCAAGTCAGGGTGTAGTGTTAATGTCGTCGTCGAGAGCAGAATAGCATAAATAAGCATGTGAATATGTTAGTTAGGTTACGTTTAGTACTGTTAGGGTATTTTGCATAGCAGACAATAAATACGTGACACTGTAACAATCTCTTTGAATTTTTCTGCAATTTCATACATACTCGCTGATCTTCCACTTCCTTCATGGTAGGGGAACTGAAAATCGCCACGGCAATCAACAAACATGCACTCAATGCGATCTACTGCGTTACTGCGGTTAGCAACAGCTTTGAAACTGCACCAAGTTAATAAGTAAGGACACCGCTAGGCACCACCACTGTCCGTTCTATTCAACGAATTTATATACAAACTTTACAAAAGGAGTTAGCTTTCTTTCTCAACAGGCCTTGCAGTTATCTCAACAGCCAAGGTCTCAAAATTGTATTTATGAATCTAATTACAATCCTCTGTTGTAGATTGTAATCTGTAAACTAACCAACTCTCTGGAATTCCACAATAGTAATCCTAAATGACTTAATCATAAAGGCATTGTACTCACACCAATACAGGCCAATTTTTTTTGCAGCAACTATAATATTTCTTAGGGAAAAAAGAATTATTTGAATTCTTTGTTTCCATGTTCGGTTTCCCTCGATGGGTATTGTTATTTTTGGAATTTAAATTCCTATATCTTCCAGTTTTTGTCGAAGAGAAAGATGGAAAATAGAGGGATCAGATTAAATATACACTTAAAGGAAAGTAGAAAGTATATACATTGTTGCAGAAGGTATACGGTAAAGGTTAATGTTAACCAGAGTGTATACGGCCGGCATATACCGTTGTATACCCTCGGCTACAGCCCTGCTGATATTAGGGCTAAGAATTTGATGAAAAATCATCTTTTTCTCTGATCATTGAAGACAATGTTAAACCTGAAAAGTCATCCGCTTCACTTCAGTTAGAACTAGAAAACATTGTTTTCATTTTGCACTTTATTTTTGAATTTTCTGGCCTTCTTTGGTTTTATGTAATTTTTCAGTATCTCTTGCCGTTTTTAATGCATTTTTTAATCATTTTTGAAGTTTCTTCTTCTCCTTCACAGTTGTTTCATGAATTTTAAATGCATTTGCTAGCATGAAATGCAGTAAAACTAGAATAAAAATTACATTAGAACTTAATTGTTTTTTTGCCCTTTGCTTCGATAGTTTAAACCACCAAACAACAGGTTTTATCAAATTATTCAATTAGACTCTTGTAATTTATGAAAAATCAAGCTTTCATTTTAATCGTGGAAATGCAACAAGGGATACATTCCATACAGCATACAAATATCCAGAAGATATCTTCTGGATATCCAAGAATGTCCAGTATAAATCCATTGGATATCACCTAGATATCCATATATCCGACAAGAGGGCATCCATAGGATATCCAGGAAAGATATGATTTAGACATTCTCCGGAAATTTTTTGGATATATTTTCGAGACTCTGTGGATGATTCTTGGACATATTTTGTAATTTCTTGGATCATATTTGGACATTCTCTGCATCAGTTTTGGATATTTTTCGGACATCAGTGCGACTTGGTTCACGTGCACGGTACGTTATCTGGATGTTTTTATTTCATTGTACATAAGGATATATTCTAGACTAGACTTGGACCTAATTTTGACATTATCCTGATATTTTTTACACATATTTTGGATACGAAAAGAACATTCCCGATCTATATTTACGCATATCAAAGATCTCGTGCACGAATGTTTCTATAACAAGTACTACTCTCTCTCTCTCTCTCTCTCTCTCTCTCTCTCTCTCTCTCTCTCTCTCTCTCTTTCTCACACACACACACACACACAAGCACGGACACACGGACGTAAGCACACATCTAAACATCCAAAAAAATTGTTATACATTCGCATGCTGCATATCAGTGATAAGAGGAATGGGCAACGGATTTGAGCTCATTCTTCACTAACACGTTCAAGCACTGCAACTGACTCCAAACTGGCTTGGGGGAGGGAGAAACAATGCTAGCAAAGCACATGCCTTATGCACATGCGTGACTCGCTGGATGAGTTTATGCAAACGACGCGATGCCTTAGGAGAAAGTTTGTGAGTTATTTGAGACTACGTCACAGAGCTTGCTCCAGTCCAGTCCCAATTAGCCTATAGGTGCATAAACTGAATTTAAAACAAAAATTCAAACTCACTCAAATAAATGCTGAATGCAGGGTTGTTACAGGTCCAGGAATTCTGAATAAATTCAATTCCGGTCCAGGAGAGAAAATCACCATGGGTAAATGGGTTCTGGACATCAAAGAACCTCTTTATCTGTAAAGTATTTCAATTAGGTTCAGGAACTTTTTTTCCGGATCAATTTAAATCCGGTCTGAGTTCCATATTTAAATGAAACAATACGCAAATTGGACCGAATTTAAATTGTGCGAGAAAAAAGGTACCGGTGCTGTTGCGGAACCCATTAGAATTTATGTGTTCTTGGACCTTTAGCAACTTGGCTGAAAGAACAAAATTCCAGGACAGTTCAAGAAAGATTCACTGGAAGCAAAGGTCAACAGTGTTGCCAACGATAGTAGCTTGTAAATAAAAACAAGTGAATCACTATTGTGACCAATCCAGTGTTACAAATTGCAATAAGCAGGGTGATTGAAGAGTGATATTAACGATATGTTCTTGCCCAACTAGTAAAACATTGCACCCTAGCAGCCAAGGCCGCCCGCGGGATATTTTCTCAGGGGGGCAGAGTCATGGAAACGTTCATTATTATTGCTATTGTTAGAATAATTATAATGATAATAATAATAATACTTATTATTATTATTATGAGTTACTACTACTACTACTACTACTACTACTACTACTACTACTACTACTTCTTTACAAATCATAAAATGCAAATTGAATTGAAAATACTTTGGCATTGTGTACAAGTTCAGACTCGAATCTACTATTTAGATAGAAACGGGATTCGATTTGCTTCCTTTCAATTAACATCTACCCTGTCACTTTGTTGATGAACAGTTCTTTTTCTTTTTGTACGTTTTCACAATGCACAGATATCAATCAGAGTCAGAGACAACTTAATCTTGTGGTTTCCGAAGTATGTGGCTGGCTTGCAAGGGCACCGCGAAATGTTCCAATATTTTCAGTGAAATGATATGATTGTTCCAAATATTTGCTTATTTAGTACTTTTTTACACAAAAAAATGTTTCTGAATTTGAAATATGTGTTTATTTTTTAACTTCAGGCAAGCAACCTAACATCACTAACTGAGCGTTGCAAATGTTAGATGGACCTACATTCTGACTTGAGCGCCGCGGAAATGTCTTGATACACTTAGGGCACCGTGAAATGATAAAGATTGGGAACCCCTGATTTAATCTATTGTCCTTCATGGTACCTCTGATCCAGGTTCTTACTTGCCGAAGGGTACTGTAGAATAATAATAACAATAACGATAATGATTATGATAATAATATTAATAATTATAATATAATATAATCATATTTAATAACTAATGAGCACGATTTGACAACCAGGTACATCACTGTCAAAATTGGTCATACAAAATTACAGAATTGAATACATAATTATAAAATAAGATAGTGGATCATACAATCTTATCATCATAAATTCATTTTGTAGGTTTCAACAAGTTCAGCTACTAAACCTTATTTATGTATGTGTATAATACGTAATAGTTTAATAATAATAGCTTATTTATTTAAAGTACTGAGAACAGTTACAAAAACCTCATACAGCACTATAAAAGGATTAACTCATAAAGGTTTTTACATAAAATCAGATGCTATACCTAAAACTAATATTTTAGTTTCATCGATTCATATTTTTATAAATTCACCACCATTTTTCAATTTTACTGATAATAATGAATTTTTTGTTTTATATTTTGGAACGTTATAAACTATTGCATTTCTAAAGTATTCACTATCAGCCTTATTTGACAAAAAATTTTGTATAAATACTTTGATTTTATCTTTCCTTCTTAAGCTCAAGGTTGTTAAATTTAAAATTTCCAACCACTCCATATATTTTAGTGACATGTAACTTTTCTTCATTTTCTTACAAAGTAACATAATAAATAATTTCTGAATTGATTCAATTTTCCCGGTGTGACTATTTGCTGCTATGTTTCACATAATTCACTTCCATATTCCAATAATGGACGAACCAAAACTATGTATAGAAATCTAAAACTTTCCATTTTATTAAAAGAAGTCCAATTAAAAAATATATAAAACCTAATACCTTTTTAGCTTTTTTACAACTTCAATTATAAGTTCCTCAAATGACAGTTTAGAATCTATAATTATACCAAGATACTTATGACTAGAGCAAATAGAAATCTTATTAGATTCAATAACATATTTAGAAACAATACAGTTTGCTTTTCTTGAACATCTCAATAGTTTGCATTTAGCTAAATTAATTTGCATACCATTTATGCCACACCATTATACTACTCTATTAAGATCATCCTGTAATTTTAAGACATCCGATCCATTTTTTATTTCCCTGAATATTTTTATATCATCGGCATATAGAAGAAATGATGATTCTCTAACACTTAATATAAGATCATTAATAAAAAATTGCAAATAAAATGGGACCAAGTGGAGATCCTTGTGGTACTCCACACGATATTTTTGCCTTATTGGATGTTGTTTGACCTATCTTTACTCTAAACGTTCTATTCATTAAATAACTCTGAAATAAGTTCAAAAATCTTGGGGAAATACCCAACATATCAAGGTTATGAAGTAACAATTTATGATTAACAGAATCAAAAGCTTTAGCCAGGTCAATAAATACAATATCAGTTTGAGATTTTTTTAAAAGAATTGTATTTATAGAGTCAATTAATACTGAAAGGTTTGTAACCGTAGATCTACCTCTTATGAACCCATGCTGATTTACATGTGTATATTGTTTGAGCAAAAATCCAATATAGTGGGACATTATGTGTTCAAAAATTTTAGCCATTGCATTTAGAATGGTTATTGGTCTAAAATTTTCAATATCACTTACATCTACATTTTTGTTTCTAATGACTGGAACTACATAAACATCTTTCCAAATTTCAGGGAAACAACCACTTTGAAGAAAATTATTATAAAAGATTGACAGTAATGGTACCAAAACTTCATGATTACCCTTCAAAATAAAATTAGGAATTCTATCAGGACCAATTGCAGATCTACTTTTAAGTTTACAGATTACCTTTGAGATATCTTCATTAGAGATGAATGGTATATCAATATAATTAACATAATTATTGATCATAACACTACTCAAATCTGTTTGAGTTACCTTTGTAAAAGCTTTATGAAATACTTCTTTAAAAGCATTTGCTATGTCTTCTATATGAAGTAACTTATCCAAATAGAGTATATTTGTGATTTTATTCCTACTCTTTTTCTTATTAAACTGTGACCATTTTTTTTTATTTGTTTGAATACTCTCTTCTAAAGATATAAAGTATTGTTTCTTTTGATTCATAAACTGATTTTTTATCTCTCTTCTCAAATTATTATAAATAACAAAACATTTAAATTCACCAGCTTGTTTATATTTATCATGAAATTTTCTTTTTTTGTTCATCAATACTTTGAGTTTTTATTTACCCAAGGTAATCTAACACTAATAGGTACATCTTTTAGAGGTATATTCTTTCCTAATATAAATTGAACAGCTTTATTAAAATTAATTATAGATTCATTTATATCATCTTCAATTAAAAATATATTAGAAACAGTAAGAAAATCATTATAAAGTTCTTCATAATCTCCTTTTGCAAAATTGAAGTCATTGCTGTTTACAAAAAAAACATACTCTCTTTATTTCCTTGACCTAAATGAAAGGTGAAGAAAAATGGAGGGTGGTAATTATCAATTCTGCATAGAGGGAAGATGTTAGTATCCAATTTAATATCTTGTATATTTGATAAGCATAGGTCAAAAACATGATGTGTAGACTGTTGATCATAAGATGCAATAAATTGTTTGAAATTTGCAAGAGTAGCAACTTCAAATATTTTCTCAGCTTTCGTTTTGACATATAAATAAGTGGATACAATATTTCAGGTACACTACATTAAAATCCCCTATTAAAATAACATTAACAAATTTCATTACTATTTCCTGTAAGACTCAATCAAAATATTTATTAAACCCACTTATATTAAAATCTGGTGGAAAATAATGTAGTCCAAATAGTATAGGATCAGAATTATGATTCAGCAACTTTATCCAAATAACATCATTATTAGGGAAAGGAACATCAATTGTCAAAAAAATCAACTGTATTTTTAACCAATAAGGCACAACCACCACCACTTCTTCTATTACTTAGAAGCAAGTTTCTATCTTTTCTAATCACTCTATAACTTGGATCAAGATGGGTAAAATAATCTCTGTCTTTCTTACACCAGCTTTCAGTTATAAGTACTAATTCATAATTCTCCAGATTATTAATATCTATAAATACATCCAATTTTGATTTTGTGTTTAATCCTCTTACATTTTGATAATAACAATTCAATTTTATATCACTTAAGGAGAATACATTCCCTTTTTGTTGAGTAAGTCATTCAGATATATTATTGTCACTGTTTGCTACGTTATTAGCAGTATTGTCTGTATTGCATTGAATTACATTATCATTTTTTAACTTTCCGTAGAATTGCGAGATTAATATACCTTCCGGCCACACTTCAGGATCAAATAATATATCAAAGTCCTCTATTGTAACTGCTATGTGAAAAGAAGCATAAGAGTTATATCTTGTTTTCAGCCTTGTACAAACTGCCCTTTTTACTTTGGTAGTTTCTATAATATAATCTTGAATTTCTGCAGAGTAACATTATTTGATAAAATGGATGATTGGAACAAAGATAATGATTAAATACATACATGAAACCAGGATTCGAACCTGGAGGAACCTCACTCCATATAGCGTTGCAATCATCACTCTACTATGAAAATATGTCTAACAATTATTTTGCCAATTTCTGTTTTAGGCTCATCATATTTAACATTCATTATAAAGTTAGATCATTGAAGTGAGCTCATATCGTGAACCAAACTGCCCTTTAATAACAGGACGATATCGTTAAGCATTATAGTGCCAATTGGATCCATTATTTTCAAATCCATTTACTCAACATCTGTAAGTTCCATTATTAACTCAACTTGTCTAAGGTTGTAACAATGTAATATCAATATTTTTTAAACATGTTTTGTAAGTTCATAGTCTCATATACGATGTTAAAACTATTTTTATTTGTTCCTTTTGCAGATGAGCATTTGAGTCACTAATCGAAGTGTCTTCTACCAATAGTAAAGAGCACTCTTGATTGATTGATTGATTGATTGAGTTGGTGTTTTAAGTCCACTTTATGCACAGTAAGGCTAATCGGGACTGGACCTACAGTTTTTAAAGTGGAATCCGAACCACTATGAGCCTCCACCGGGTATCGAACCCGGGACCCCTTGATTACAAGGCAACGACGCTACCACTGCACTATCGGGGAAGCCTCAGAGCACTCTTGAAATTTGTACAAAAGGACAATAGGTTTGACCGACAATGGCAGTTGCGTACCATGGCAGTTGGTGTATAAGCTTCTACGGAATATACTGTAAATAAACAAAGTGAACTGTTTGAACTTTACATAGAAGAGTACATACATTTTTGCTTGCTAGCGTAGACACTTGATTGAATGGTGATGATTTACTAGAAATCAAGAGTCCAAAATATGCTCAAGAAATTATGTTTCAAGCCTTAATAATATCTGATAGAAAGTGGTCATCAATTGTAAATTGTATATTAGGGGAAACAGGAGGGAAAAAAATAGTGTCAGGGGTGTGACTTACTTGTCTTGTCTGTCAAGCATTGGTACGCATTCATTGATATTCTTGCAAGTTTAAATTTTTAGAGGTATTTTCAAAAATCCTAAGAAAATAAATTTCTTCCTGAATACGATGGTAATTTGCAAAAAGCATATCTCTCAGACAGTGGCGGCAATTAGGGGGAGGGGCGCATGGCCCCCACTTTTACCCCAATACTATACAAAATCTTATGTACCAATTGAAGTTAAAGTGTCCTTGCCCTCTCCAAGTTTTGGAACCCAATCGCCAACACTGCTCTCAGAGAACGCAATAATGTTTTGCAGGGTACGATAAAGAAAAATAATAAATATGCATTGAAACAACAACGTAAATATGATTCTATATATCCCGAAAATCTAGTTTTAGTAGTCCCTGTAAACAATTATTTTGTAAGCTATTGAACTTCTATTCTAATGGTATTTATTACTGTATTGTATCTTCCCTCGAAATACGTTTTTTAAATCTTCTTTATACACAGAAAGGCTAATTGGGACTGGACCTACAGTTTAAAGTGGGATCCAAACCACTATATACAGTCACCGGCAATAAAAATGGGACACCTATATTCTGAAATCCTGCAATGCGTTATGTGTGTTGCCTAACTCAACGGCAGTGACAGAACTTGCCATTGAAAATTTGCTATTACAATTCACTCATCGCCGTAGATTTAGACAACACACAAGACGCATTGCAGAGAAGGGAGACTTTCAGGATCTAGTTGTCCCACTTTTATTTGACGATCACTGTACACTCACCGTCTATCGAACCTGGGACTCCTGTATTACAAGGCGATTACGTTACCACTTTGCCAAGGGGGAGGCTCAACTTCCCTCGCAATTCATACCAATATGTTGCTGAACTCGATGATATATCAGCAGTGTTTGAATAGTTACTCTTTAAAAGTAACTCCGAGTTAATCACTTGAGAAAGTAATTCGCATATAATTACTGTTCTTTAGAAAGTACCTGACATAGTTATTATTATAGTTACTTTACTCTAGATTTGTTTCATCTTGTAAGACGTTGTTCGGATCATGAGTTGCAAGCGCGATGTCCTTTTCACCACCGATGACCACTAAATGCTAAGCATTAAGATTCATGAAATTATAACTTATTTCTTACATTTCATGTACAAACATTGAGGCAATAAAATTCACAGTAAACTTCTGTTACAAAGCAATGACGATTAACATTTCATTTCATTTTGTTGAGCAAACCAAATATTTTTTTAGAATTTTTGTTGAACTATAAAATTACTGTGTGTCCATGAGAATTGTTGGAGATTATGTATGTAATCTTATATGGTAAGTGTTCTAATGCAAATAAACTTGGGATACATCCTGGCTCTTGACGAAAGAAACACAAAATTGTCCTCATGATCTCGAGATTTTAATAATCATCAATTGATTGATTGATTGATTTGCTTTATTTTACTTCGCTTTTGTGCAACTTTTGGCTAGTTTACGATGATGGAGATGAGTGGATATGATGAAATTGATGAATGGACACTCACGAACATCCATGCCCAGGCCAGGATTCGAACCCGGGACCCCTGGCGTCGTAGCGCGATGTGCTAACCACTCTTTTTTAAAATTTTTATTTCCTTTTTAAATCAACAAATACAGTAAATCATTACACTCTTACAGGTATGTTATTCAAATATTACATTTAAAAAGTTGGCATAATGTGATTTTCTACAATCTAAAGACATTTGTTCATATTCTTGTATTAGAGTTAGTCCAAAGTCCAAGTAAATATATTTTTTTCCCACAGGAAATAAAAACATTAGGTATTGTGCTATTAACCACTGAACTGATTTTTGCTTCGTACTTGAGAACAAATAAAACTCTGGTAAGGTAATGTATTTTGCTGATACTTGGTTTGGTGAAGTGCGACAAATTCTGCTGAGCATTGTTCTTAATTTTGACCAAGCTGTGACTGCTTTCTTACATTCTGTTATCTTATGGGTAATCGAATCTGGAACATGACAATTATAACAATTTGGAGAATTACTGAAACCATACTTATGACATCTATCTGCCGTTACAATTACTTGTTGAATCACTTTGTATCATATAGATAATGCCTTGTTCGTTAGATGTGTCGCCGTTACATTGTTCCATATTTGTTTCCAATTGTATTTGGGATTTTCTCTTTTGATTCGAACTGTTATTATATTTGCGTTAAGTTGTTCTCTGTAAATCTGTCGTATGTTGCACAGTTCTATAAAATGTATGAGTAGCGATCTCGGTATAAAACTTTAATTCTCTGGGAATGCTTTGTATGTCCATTGGTGCTATTAATGGAACATCTTTTAACACTGTAATTATTATTTGTTGCGTAGTGGAGTCAATTGGAGAATATGCCGCTGAAAGACCGCTTTGAATAAATAATGCTCTTGATTGTATCGCCACACTCTTTAAGTTCATACCTCCTCTCTTTTCCGGGAGATATAGCTCGCTCATGGCCACGCGGAACACCGAGTCGTGCCAGAGGAATTTTCCAACCTGTTGCTTTACCCTAGCTATTTGCTTCGCTGACAAGGTCAATGTCTTGGATAGGTACCAAAACTTCGATAAGGCGTAGATGTTTACGTATCTCACTCGCGATTTCAAAGGAACTTGAGTTGATTTGCATGTAAAGTATATATAACTTTTTCGGTCACTATCCGATTATTATGTTCTATGGTATCTCGGATATTTGTATAAAAATGTATACCTAGTATTTTCACTTTCTGTGCTACACGTACACTAGTGTTATTACTAAACAGATTGTTAACTCCCAAAGGTAACAAAAACGTTTTGTTTAAATTTAGCTTTGCACCCGAGACATTTTCGAAATATTTCAAGTACTTTTGTGCATTTTCCAAATCCCTTTCGCTATTTAACAATAACGTAATGTCATCCATAAAAGTACTAACTTGAATCGTTTTAGACATGACAGAAATGCCCTCATTTATTTCTTGTAATCTTTTAAGTAAAGGAACTAGTGTTAATACATATAATGCACTACTGAGTGGAATTCCTTGTAAAACACCTTGTTTCATTTGAAATGTTTTCGTAAGACACCCATTAAGTTTTAGTTTTAACTTAGTGTTTCCGTACAGAATTTGTATCCATTTTATAAAGGTATCTCCGAAACCTAAAGCCCTTAAAACACTGTACATATATTTATGACTAACTCTATCATAAGCCTGTGAGAAATCCACTGTTAAAATTGCTTTGTTGCCTTGCTGATTTTGTGTTGTAATAATTACATCACGTATAGTTTGTAATAAATTATGAATTGTTCTTTGAGGGTTACATGCATATTGTGTGTCCCCTACTAGTTTATGCATGTAAGGAATTAGGCGGATGTTTATGCATCTACTGATAATCTTGATATCGCTACTTAGAATTGTAATCGGGCGGTAGTCAGTAACCACTTTAGGTTTCGTTTTTTTTTGGAACGAAAACCACAATTCCTGTTCTACTTGAGGACCCTAATTTCCCACTCTGTAAAACATCATTGACCCATTGCTTAAAAACATCCCCAATTAGATTCCAAAAGGTTTGGTAAAAGTCTGAGGGCAGGCCATCTTCTGCCGTTGATTTATTTCTGGCCGCTTTGAAAACTACATTTCTTACTTCAGTGTTCGTAAAGGGTTTGCTAATTTCCGTTCGCTCTTCTTCAGTTAATCTTTCTATTACTTGGTTTGTAAAGTCCCAATTGGAGTCTTCGGGATTATGAGCTTGGCCCATTAAATTTAAATAATATTGTAAGAATGTATTCTGAATTACTCTAGGGTTAGTTGTAATCTGTCCTGTGTCGTCTGTTATCTCTGTTATTAGGTGACTTTTAACTTGTCTATGCTCTTGTAAAATATGATATAAATTTGCCTCTTCATCATTATCCAAAGGTAGCTTTTTGCTTTTAATTTTTACAATGTTTCTCTTTTTTCGGTGTTGAGAGAGTAATTTTGATTTCATCTCGTTACTGTAAGGCATATTTACATTACCTTGTAATGCTAAACTTTGTAAATCATGTAACACGGCATAATAGAAATTATACATGTTGTTAAAATCTCTACTTTTTTCTATACTATACATTTTTCTAATATAACGAAATTTTGGTTTTACAATGAATTCCCACTAGTCTGTTAGGGTCTTACTGTGTGATCTACGCTTAACTAGGTCTAGCCAAGTGTCTTTTATTAGCAGTTCATAATTTTTATCCGCCAATACTGAACAATTTAGCATCCAGTATCCTCTTCCCATACATGATTTGTTTTGTTCCGATTTTATTTTTAATATTAAGGCACTATGATCACTGAAACAAACAGGAAACACACTTACACTTTGTACATTTTCTTTATAACCCTTCGCTATATAAAATCGGTCAATGCGTGAAGAACTTTGAGTTGTAAAATGTGTAAATCCTGGTTGGTCTCTATGGTTACAACTCCATGCATCTTGTAACTTTAAGCCCTTTGTTAATTCATATAGTGCCCGGGAGAAATTATAGCCTGGTTGTTGATCTTGCCTGTCTAGGACGGAATTGAAATCGCCAGCCACTAACGCATTTAATGTATGCGATGTTAATTCTGGACTTAAGATTGTTGAAAAAATGTTCTCGTTCATGCTTATTATGACTTCCTGAAGGCGCATATACATTGCATAAAAACAAAGGGCCTAATTCCGCACTTATTAATCTTCCTGATGGGTGGAAGGTGACATTATGTAAATCAATTCTTTGATGCACCGCTATTGCTGTGCCTTGATATGTGGCAGTAAAATTATTATGAACCTTGTACCTTGCCAAGGATGAAAAATTGTCAATGCCTACTTCTTGTAGGAAAGCTATATCAATATCCGACTGTGACAGAAAATCATTTAACGCCATTAGTTTATTCTGACTTTGTAATTTGTTAAGGTTAATCGTTGCTAATGCAAATATGTACATTAGGGTTGTCAGGATCTTATTTATGCAATGCATTAATAGTTTTTAGTACTTTATGCTTTGAAATTGTTCCACTTTTGACGCTGGCATACTCACTCATATCTCTTCGTCACTACCTGAGACAAGAACTGTAGGCATTTCTGTATCACTTGGATTATGTGTCCCTGCCCCTATTATTTATAAACTTTTTTCCTCTTTTCCTAAAAAAGGGTTCGGTTGAATAGGGTTTTCTCTCTTGAGCTTAAGCTTTACTTCTACTGCTGTACTTACCACGTCATCCTTTTTTTGTTTCTTCGGACGTAAGGTCATATGGTCTGTAGCATTTTTCCTCGCATCCCTGGCGGATCGTGATCGGGGTTTTTTGGGGGTAGGTTCTGGAAATTCTGCTTCTGCGAACATCGAACTTGTTGGGATTTGGGGGTCTTGATTCGGGAATTCGAATAGGGTCATTGGAAATATAGATTCGTTCCCACTTACACTTTCACTTGCACTTTCGTGCACACTTTCCTTGTTCCCATCACTTGCATTATCTTCTTGCGGATTTAACTGCGGGGGTTTGGGAATCTTAGTACTTGCCTTGGTCTCGTTGTCTTCAGTGACTACCATCTGCTCGTGTTGTTCCTTGTGGTCCTCTGGTGTAGCCTGTCGGTATGCCGGTACTGGTAAAATGGTTCGAGTATTCTGGTCTTGAGCAGTTGATTCCCTAGGAGGGTGTGAAGAACTATGGAGTGTATTAACCACCACTGCAGCGTATCCAGCAGTACTTGTCGACCTTGCCACCCTATGCTGGCACTCATGATGTAAGTGGCCCTGTGCATTACATCTAAAACAAAGTTTGGGTTGCCCTTCATACGTGGTCCAATAACGCTCTTCATTTAACATAATGTAAGATGGCACCGGTTTTTGTAGGATGATGCGTACTATCTTCCTACCCGTTCTGACTGGGTAGGGGAGAGAGGTGGAATAAACTTCATCTCGTACTGTTTGTACTATTCCGTATTTGGACATTTCAGTTGTTATGGCACTGTCTGGTAATTCCATGGGCACTAGATGAATACGGACGATTGTGACAGGTTTGTCTGCTCTATGTACTGGTATATCATATTCTCCCGTGTCGTCTGTGAATACGAAAGTTCCTTTACTACGTGCTATTATTTCCGTGTAAAATTGTTCGGTGCTTACTTTAACAAACACTTGGTGTTTTACGAAGTCTACTTCGATACTCAAAACGTCCGCTACGCGCAATTTCACTACATCTCTCATCCATTCATGAATGGCGAGGGTGGTCGGTCTTTGCTGCACACGGGCGAAGGAAAATTGCAAAGTGTTTAACCTTTTGACCGGCATGTCTGAGAATTACATACGTTCACTTAACGTCACTGATACTGAGCTGCTCGCTCTGCTGTTGAATATAATATTCACCTGTCTGTAGAAACTAATTCCGCGTGTTGATTCTACTCTACTTGACGAATGTTCGGGAGCGCTCGCTAGACACGTCTGCTCTCTACCTCGCCTCGTCGCGGAATGACTCCGCCACGGGGGCCGACTTTAATAATCGTCAATTTACCCATTTTTTGAGGAGAACATTTGGTTCAAGTTAATATTTGTTTCAATGCAGTAAAGTAATTGTACAACTTACTAGTTAGGTGGAAAAATAACTGAGTTACAATTACTAATTTCATAATGTAAGTAGTTTACAGTTACGGTTACTTGAAAATGTTACTGATACTTCCAAATATTCTACATCAGCTGCAGAACTGAAAACCAGAATATACCAAATCCGTAAAGAACTATGAAACAGGACATTGTGTGGTGACATGACATGCAAATAAATTAGATGCGCTACAAAACTGTATTTAATATTGAACTATTATAAAAATAACAAATATGTCTTCTATTGTGTATCCAGGATTCTTCTGACATTTTTCTTTCAAAATCGCGATATTAAAACTCAGTAAAAACAAGGGTGCAGAATTACATGTTTTATCACTTGAAGGATAAAATATTGAGGATCGTTAGAGAGCGCTAATATTTATAAATATTTACAAGATGTTCACTCAAATTCTGCAAATTTTGAAGAAAATCTGCTAACGTCACCGATAAAAGATATAAATATGTTCAAGTACTGTCATATAAAGTGAATTCTACAGTCAATGCAGCATTCGCTTCAAACGTAATTGCAAAATGTTTTCAATTATTTCAATTACTCTTCTTACTTTATGCATTTCGTGTTTGAATTAACTACAGCTATCTTTGTATGTTCTCTTCTGCTTTCGAAATATTGAAAGAAATACATAATACCATACAAGGGATTTTATATTACTATTACGACTATTACTATCTTGCATTGCTGATAAATTGTTGTATTTTTTTCAATAAGAACATAGAACTAAAATATCATGATAAACAATTACGTTGCTCCACATCTACTTAGATTTTTCAATAAAATCTGCTAACCAAAGTGACGTCATATCCCATCAAGGAGTACCCTAATCGACCAACCTGTATGTATCTACCTTGATTACGCGGAGATCTGGCAACATCGGCCTCGGTTGCCATGGCAAACGGTGCTGCCATCTGTTATCGAAAAATTACCACAAAATTGCCTTTAGTACGGCCTTAAGGGGACAGTCACTTTTCTACGGGGAAACATTACCCCCTCCTAATATTAGAAGGATTTAAGGGGCAGTCACTTTTCTACGGGGAAATTGTACCCCTTCCTAATATAAGAAGGGTTTCATGTGGCAGTCAATTTTCTACGGGGAAATTATACCCCCTCTTAATATAAGAAGGATTCTGGGAGGCAGTAATTTTTCTACGGGGAAATTGTACTTCTCCTAATAAAAGAAGGATTTAAGGGAGCACTCACTTTTCTATGGGGAATTTGTACCCCCTCCATATATTATAGAGATTTAAGGGGCAGTCAATTTTCTACGGGGAAATTATACCCCCTCCATATATATGAAGGACTTAAGGAGGCAGTCAGTTTTTTACGGGAAAATTGTACACCCCTCTTAATATAAGAAGAATTTAAGGGGGCAGTCAGTTTTCTACGGGGAAATTGTACCCCCTCTTAATATTAGAAGGAATTAAGTGGGCAGTCACTTTTCTACGGGGAATTTGTATCCCCTTCATATATATGAAGGATTTAAGGGGACAATCACTTTTCTACAGGGAATTTGTACCCCCTCCTAATATAAGCAGGATTTAAAGGGACAGTCACTTTTCTACGGGGAAATTGTACCCCTTCCTAATATTAGAAGGATTTAAGGGGGCAGTCACTTTTCTACTGGGAATTTGTACCCCCTTCTAATATAAGCGGGATGAAAATGGGCAGTCACTTTTTTAAGGGGAATTGTACCCCCTCCTAATATAAGCAGTATTTAAGGGGACAGTTACTTTTCTACGGGGAAATTGTACCCCCTCCTAATATTAGAAAGATTCAAGGGGGCAATCACTTTTCTACGGTTAATTTGTACCCCCTCCTAATATAAGAAGGATTTAAGGGGGCAGTCACATTTCTACGGGGAAATTGTATCCCCTCTTTTAAGTGAGAGTTGAGAGGCAGTCATTTTTCTACGGGGATATTGTACCCCCTGATTAATTGTCTGGAACTGGAATGGGCACTCATATTTTTCCGTAGAAAATTGACTGTACAGTCACTTTTCTACGGAGTCCAAATTCCCCGTTACACTCCTAGTTCAATATCCGGGTGAGGAACATAGTCTTTTGGATCCCACTTTTAACTGGAGGTCCAGTCCGGATTACGCTATCTGTTCTTCTGTTGAAGACAATACATGTAATTTTTAAACTTTAATATTAGAATTCTGAAGAGAGATTAAATCCAGTCGTTCTCAAGAATGTGTGTTTTACACAAACGTACTTAACAATTTTGACTCGTAGAAGTGGGACAGAAAGTTGGCAATGCTTTGTTGAGAGATGCATGATGAACAAAAATAAGTTTCCCTATTTTTGTGTAAAAGCTCAATATAATATCTCAAAGGTGAAATACCTGCAATAAATTAGGTTTTTAGTTCTTGAGATTTGCAAAATTAATTCCGAAACGTTAAAATCAAAGATGTTCCAGCACAGGGTTGGAAAGATTATTTTGACATACAATCTGAAGGTTGTTGGTCAAAGCGACGCCATTGACATCGCAGAAGAAGTTCAGAGTTCTTGGAATCTGGACAAGGCGAAATCTACTTGGGAAGAACGAAAATCTCCAAGACAGAGAACTTTTGTTTATCGTTTGAAAAACTGAAGTTCTCAGACAAGTTTGAAGACTTAGAAAAAGCTGTGAGGAAAACATTTACGATCGTAAATAGCCTTCGCTACATTTCGGATTATGAAGTAAAACTTTTTTCAACTGAGAGAAAAGTTCCTATTTTTTAATAACAGTTAATTTCATTGCACACGTCCCCAGCATCTCTTGTAAAACTTTTATGCCTTCTTGCTTTAAAGTCTACGTTATTCACACAGGCTAATCGGGATTTCAACTTTTTCGATAGTCGATGAATCTACAAGGATGTTATGCATATATATGCATCGACTTGACGGTAAAATTACTGAAAATATTACAGATATAATATTCTTATAACAGTCTCTGTAGAAATTTATAAGCTACAATCTTTAAATTGTTGTTTCTAAGGAAATGGGTAGACAAAACTAAAAATAATTCATGTGCGAGACCCTTTTTCCTCAGGAGCCAGCATACGTTTCGTATACGGAAAAAAGAAGTCATGAATCCAACTAAGATAAAGCTACACATTTTTAAATTTGTCCTTAAAATATTTAATTAATATAAGATTGGATTAAAAGTAATTAATTCCTGTGCTGGAAGGGCTTCCTAAAGATGGCCCAATCAGTTACTCCATGAATAACTATGCAATACATTCTAATATATAGTAGACTCTACCATATCACTTTAGATTTTCAAATTCGGCTAGTAAGAGTGAAATAAATTATAATGGTATTTTTATTATTTTGACTTAATGATAGACGTGATCCAGAAAATACACAGATCATAAAAAACACATACTGTAATGTACTGTATTTTCTTAAAAGAAGTAATGGGAATTTCAACAAGCCAACTCGCAATTTTAAAAAAAATAATAATATTTTTCAGAACTGAATTGAAACTCTATGCGTCAGGGGAAAATTTTCAGGCTTCTGTATTTGTCTTTTCCTAGCTAATAAAATCAGTAAATGGTTTTCGACAGTTTTTTCGACACTCATTTTTTTCGACACGAACTCAACAGCATCCGATAGGTACATCATTGCTACATATGTCCCCGAAAAGCTGTTTTTTACATTTGCATTTTAATAAAGTTAATTTTTTTTTTTTTGTAAAAATGTCCTGCAAACCGAATCACGTGTTCTTGAAAGCGGATCATAGGGTATTAGCTAAAATATAACTACAGTGAGAAACATATTTGTCCAAAATTTCACTAACACATTTCACTACACAAAACACCTTGCACTACTGAATACACTATTCACTACATAAAACACTTTTCCCTACACAGCACACTCCCCACAAATGAATGTATTTTTACCTTGTGCTCCAACACATTGTTCGTGGTACCACGCTGAGCACTGCATGCAAGATATCCAATCGCGGATAAAACTGTAATCTAAATCTGAGTATAACCGCTCACAAAATCCACACTTGTCGTTACCTTCACTTTCCTCTAACGATTCGTCATCAGAACTGGTGGAGCTATCAGTTTAAAAAATGCTGTCTCTCTTTTTGTATAATGTGATGTTCTGTCGTGCATTAGATTTTAGCAAAACCTATAGGCTTTTAGATGCTGCTGCAAGGTCTCATAATTCTCTCACATTATTGGGCGATGTGACATGGGCGTCTTCTTCTCTTGTTGTTTTCTCTTTCGTGCTGATGTTGGTGCTTTTTTGGTGAGGGTACGATGTTTATATACAGGGTGTCATTTTAATGGCGCCCACGGACCACAGATTCGTGTAGAGGACATCAAAACAAACAACTTTTTTCAGTAAAATTTTTCTCGTTGGTGCGTCGTTTCGGTGCTACAGTCGTTCAAAAAAGCCCGTTTTGCCGCCTGAATGCTGGCAACCACACACAACATTTGATTGCATTTGTGACGTCATATCCCGTCGTGAAGCGATGCGTTACAGGGTTGCCAGGAACACACATATTCTGTGAAAAATTACATAGCTACAATCAGCCACATTATGTGCCGTAACACAAAACGAGAAAACACGTTCTGTAACCTAACAGGAAGTAAACAAACGATACGTAAAATGGCAGAAAGAAAATAGAATTCAAGTGGAAGTGGTCATATCGAATTTTGTATCAGCTTGCATGTCAAATATTTGCAAATTTAGTTACCACGTTGGCATATACAATTTAGTCTATCCACTTCGTCCTTCTGATACTAGTTGTCTGTGACACACTGAACAGGTGACAAAATAGAAATGAAAGAACTAAAAATTCCAAAGGTAAGCAACAGATAATACAATGTATATTCAGAGCATTATGAGGCAAGTGGGAAAAATGATTGAAAATACAGGGATATAGTAAGTAGTAGTACGAGTAATACAAGCTCTAAGACGACTATGTTTTTATCTACGCACCGGATATTACAAATGTGAACAGGGTAGTATATTCGGTACTGATTCATCATTAGATTGTTACTGGGGTTGTACTTGTTTTAGCCGTAATGTAACAACATGAACCTCGGATACTTCCGTTATCAGCACAAAAGTACCGCATGGCATCTGGATACAAACCTGTAGATATCAACCTTGCAACGATATTTGCAAATATTTGACATGTATTGGGCGTAAACAGCCACGTGTAAGCTGTAAGTCCAATAAAATTTATTGTTGTTGGTATTTTAGATGTAAGCTGAGACAAAATCCGGCATGATATTTCATTTTGAATACGTGTTTTACCATTTCTCATATCGTTGGTCCACTTTCCCCTTCCCCTGAGATGACTGCTGATCTTCTGGCTGGTAGGCTATGATGTTCGGTCTACTGGACACGTTTCTCGCTTCGTTTTACAGCTAATAATGTGGTTGGTAGTTTGTCATTTTTCACAAAATTTGTGTGTTCCTTGCAACCCTACCGTGCGCTGTTTCGTCGCAGGAAATGACGTCACGGATACGATCAAATGTTGTGTTGGGTTGCCAGCATCCAGGCGGCAAAACGGTCTTTTTTGATCGGCTGTAGCGTCGAATTGACGCACCAACGTGAAAAATGTTACTGAGAAAAGTTGTTTGTTTTGATGTCCTCTACAAGAATCTGTGGTCCGTGGGCGCCATTAAAATAACACCCTGTATATATATATATATATATATATATATATATATATATATATATATATATATATATATATATATAATGGATAAAAGCAAGGAGGGCCAAAAGGGCTAAGTAAAAATCAAATAAGGTAAAAGGAAACACTCACCGGACAGTAGTAAAATTCAAAATTTTCGCTAATTTATAGCATCATCGGTGTGAGAAGAAACAGAAGACGGAACCGGAAGTTGGGGTCCTGCAGAGTTGCCAGGTCCCCATTGAAGATGAAGCGGTGCGTAGAACGAAAAAAAACACTGTTTCGTCACCAGGCTCGTCGTAAACTGTGAGTGTGTAGGATGAGTTGGGAGGGAGGGCGGGAGGGTGGGTGAGGGTTGGGCATTACTGGGTGGCCTTGTTCAGGCCAGGTGGAGTGGTTGCACTCATGGCCGATATATAGGCCCTCTCCCATCTTTTGCGAACAGAGGTGTTGGCTGGTTGGGGTAGGAGGTGGATGATCGCTACCCGGAAGCACTCGTTGAAACTGATGTTGTGGTGGTTGGTGTGGACGGCGACAGTGAAGTCCAGGTTGTGGGTGGAGGAGCGGTTGTTATTGATGCGGAGGTTGAGGGCCGTTGATGTTTACCCCAGGTAAAAATCACCACAGATGTTGCAGGTGAGGATGTAGATAAGGTTTGAGGCATGGCAGGTCCCTTTGGGATGGAGGGTAAATTTGCCAGTGGCCGTGTGCACCTGGAGGGTGTGAGAAGTGATGAGGATGGGACAGGTCTTGCACCTGGGTCGGTTGCATTTATGGGCAGGGGGGTGTTGGATGTGTGGTGAAGGAGTGTTGTGGACCAGGATGTTTTGGAGGTTAGGGGGGCGTTTGAAAACCACCCTGGGTTTGTCGGGAAATATGTTTTTGGTTTCGGGATCACTGTGGAGGATTGGGAGAAGAGAGTGCAGTGTGTGCCTGAGGTTATAATTCTACACCAGGCCCTGGTTAACCGTGGATATCCCTCCATCCTGGTCACCAAGCAAATATCACGAGCTGCCTCACATACCACTACCACGAAGAAACCTGCTGCCACCAACCCACCTGCACTCATCACCCAATATCATCCCCATCTCAACAAAATCAGGCACACACTGCACTCTCTTCTCCCATACAGACTCCCCGGCGCTCTCTTCGAAGCGACCGTGCAGGATACAATGGGTCCGGCGGAAGGGTAGCCTCCCTCCGAGGAGCCGCTGGAGATAGGTCAAGGAACTCAAATTACACAGGCAAAGAAAGAAGGGTAGGATGCCACGGTTTGAGTACGATTTAACGAGGCTTAGTCAGAGAGGGTATCTTAACGAACAATTTGAATAACAGATAAATAGACAAGCGGAGAAGCGGAAGACACAGTTTTTCATTGACAGTTTATCGTTGACAACCTCTCGGGAACCACCCACATAAAAGTACCAGCCTCGTGTGTCGGACCGATCCGTGTTGTGTACTATAGTTCGCACGGGATTGTTTATCAACACGATGGAGTAGAGACAGCGAAAGACCCGCTGGGGAGGGGGGGGTTCGACCTCCCTTGCCTCCCTTGAAGATGCTGAGATCCAACCTTATCGCACAGAAGCCATCTAATTCACCAGCACGATTACTTCAATCAGAGCCGACAAAGGTAAGCCGTGAGTGGAAAGTGAAAATGGATAAGCTTCGTTCGTCCCGTCGTAACACCTAATGAACTCGCTTAATTACGTAAAAATTACCAAGGGACTTTGCTTATTACGGTGATTAAATCGAACCAACGATAATTTTATCATGTAAAACCGTACAACTTTCAGTTATTCATTTAGCCAAAGTACTTAAAATTCAATTATAACAGCATAAAGGAGTAGTGTTTTTCCGTCAAGGTTTAAGCTCCTACCGGAACGTAGGTTTCCCGGAAATGGAAAAGTAAATGTAAAATTAAGAAAAGTTTTAATCAATGTTACTATCTTTAAACATCACGCCGAACTACATTTGTATTAATTAACCATGTCTTTTGGAATGCCGAGGTATGAGTGCGAGAGAGAATGTAATAATGAAAGGGGCATTAATATAAGTGTTTTATGCATGTGCTCTTATCTAGCAATTATACCATTTATAGTAAACTAACCCTGTGGTGTGTAATTTGTTCTACCCTATGCAATCTCTTGGGCTCCAACTGATGGCACCTACCCTGGCACAAAAGGTAAATATGTTATTAATGATTGCCTTTTGTTTATTTGTTTAATTGTTTCTTGTTGGTTTGCATTACCCATGTAATGTACAACCAGAACGTCGTCAGGCACATAAAATAAGGTAGACGTCGTTACAAACTAGGATGACACAAGATGGACCAGAGAGCTTTTCAACTAATTTCTCTTCCTCCTCCACTGCTTCCATTTCTAAGGTTTAGATAAATCGTACGAATTCAATGTATATGCATCATTTGAAGACATAGAAATGTCCAAATTAATCTTAAACTCATATAAAAATCTTCAATTCATAAAATCCTTCAAATCAATTGAATATTCAAACAGAACACAGAAATGTTCAAAGTACTTGTAAAGTCATCTCAAATTCTGATATCCATGAAACGATGCGCACTGCAGCATATCTATCATCTCACCTTTTCAAGCGGCAGGTCTTTGAGAAGAAAACTAGGATGACACGAGATGGGCCAGAGAGCTTTTCAACTAATTTCTCTTCTTCCTCCACTGCTTCCATTTCTAAGGTTTAGATAAATCGTTCAAATCCAATGTATATGAATTTGAAGACATAGATTTTTCTTATGACAGACAAACACAAATACCCATGCCTTACCCGGGACTCGAACCCGGAACCACTGGCGTTGTAGTGCGCTGTGCTAATCACTCCGCCACGGAGGCCGCCAACTAATCACCTGCAGATCCTATACTGGTAGCTACGTGAGCATTTACTTATAACGTAAGTTGTTTCGATTGTTTCATCACGGGCGACGCCGACGTGTATCTCATCTCACTCATTTTCTTTCAGATATAGTTTCTTTTTTCAGACCGCTATAATTTTTAACCTTCTGCCACCCATGTAAATATTTCTGCAATACATTATTGGGACGCATCTCCGATAAAGAGTTCAGTTACACATTTGACCTTAAAATGTTTAATATTTGAAGTTTTGCTTGCAACGCCACCGACAACCAAGCATAAACTTTTATTGACAAATAGTACCTACCCTTGATTCACGAGTAGATCTGGCAACATGGCACTCGGTTGCCACGACAAACGGTGCTGCCATCTGTTATCGAAAATTTACTGCAAAAGTGCATTTAGTTCCCCCTTAATTTTTAGATTCATTTAACGCCGACACCTCAGTCAAAATTGTCGATTTTTACATAAAATCTTACATTGCTTATTTGTATTAAGTCCAATTTTATGCACAGATAGGCTAATTGGGATTGGACCTATATTTTAAAGTGGGACCCAAACCCGTGATCCCTTGATTACAAGGTGATGACGTTACCATTATGCCATTGGGGAGATAAAATTCATGGTTTGGATATAAATTTATTAACATTTTCTTACTCCACACCAAATTCATACAGAGCATTGTCGTCCTATTAAATTTTGCGCTTAATACATTTCATAATAATAATAATAATACGTATGATGATCATAATAATAATATGATGAACGTTAATTGAAACTTTTCATTTATTATTCCCTTTGAGACTCAAGAAATTAAAATATATCAGTTATTGGGTCTCAACTTAGCGCAAGAGTTTTGATAAGTATTTATAATTGTATTAGGTAAAAATAAAAGTCAAAATGGGAAATTGGAATCTCTGAACCCCCCACTCCTATCCTACATTTTCTTCAATTCCCATTATGATGCATAACATAGATATGTATAAAAAATCCGAGAGCATCACAGAATAAGTTAACGAAGTAACTGGCTTTTTCTTTCGGATCAGACTTGTAAGCCGACGTAATTTATGTAAACTATAATAATTGATGGCGATTCACTTCCTCGACTTGCAAGACTCTCTGTGTTGTATTTTGAAAGTAGCCACTGAAGGAATGAGTGCCAAGGTAACTTAATATATAAGGTAGCGCCATCCGAAAATTGCCGATCATGCACGAGCGCGTGACGTCATGTGTACCATCGGAGAGCTTTGGGATTCGAGAACAACACAAAGCTCGAACCTGGCATCAAGCACATCGGTGCTAACATTCCTAAATTTCTAGCCATCGAGACTCTAAACATACATTGCAATGTGTCAGAAGTTATGATCACCAAATCCTCGGACGGCATCCCAGGGAGTCAGAAGCAGACAGGTATTATCGCTACGTTCAAACCAAACTCTGAGTTCATGGAGCCAATTATCTACACACCCTCCCCACCGATATACTTTCCTGTATCTCGTAATCGCATAGACAACATAGAATTGCCAATTACCAACGAGAAGGGAGAGGTGGTTGATTTTGCAGGAGCCACGACCACTGCCGTCGTGGAGATTAACATATAATAAATAACCATCATAGAGCAAATCGAAAGTTACGAGTTGCAGTCCTTCCCACCCAATCGTCGCACGTTTGCCAACCTTAACGAAGCGAATCGAGAGATAGAATACGACGTGGACGTCGGGGATGGATTTATTCACCCTCACAGAGCTGATTTGTATATCAAGTTTGATATTGTGAAGAGAGACAACGGCGAAGCATTCCTTGACAATGCAAATTTAAGACTCGTGGACAATTTTGTGCCGTACCTGTTCTCGCAGGTCGATGTTAGAAAGCATGGCACCGTCATCGATAGGGTTGACTACCCCGGGATTACCTCTACAGCAGTGGGAACACTGAAACTCTCCAAGACCGATGCAGCATTCTACCAGGCAGGGGGATTCGAAGCAGGTATAAAAATCAAAACTCAAAGTCACACAGTACTGTTTCCCATTCGCCTGCTTCCTGGTTTCTTCTCCGACTACACAGAGATTATGTGGAATGGTTGTTTGCGCATCACTTTTCGCAGAAGCGCCAACGACAACGATGTGCTGATGCGTTACAGCACCTTGAGTGCAGACGGTTCAGCACTTCCCAACACACTACCCGATCCTGCCAAGTGCATCATCCAGTCCATGGAGCTGCGCATGCCCGTAGTGGAATACGAAACTAACTACGCTCTCAAGTAGAAAGCAGACATTTTGAAGAATCCCCAAGTACCCATCCAATTTTACGGTTACCAGTGCCTGCAGAAATATGCTTTCGGCAACCATTTTGAATTTGACGTGACCACACAGTTTAACAGCATCCGGTACGATATGCCAGTGTTTGTGGTCGTGCTCTTCCAGTCGGGGGAGGACAACAACCAAGAAAAAGATTCGAGCCAGTTCGAAAATTGCAAGATCAAGAATATCTACCTCAAAAATGGCAAGAACGAGATATTCCCGCGTGAGAACTACAACCTGAACATTGCAAACAACGACTACCTGAAACTGTACGAGGCATACACAGCTTACAAGAGAGTGACCTCCGGCAATGTGGACGTGTACTACAACCCCAATGAGTTCATAGCTCGCAGACCCACGTTTGTCATTAACACATCGAAGAGAAAGCAGGTGGTTGTTAACGATCGCACCAACATCAAGATTGTCTGTGAGTTCCACGATGCCTTGCCCGCCAACACCCTGTGCAGCGTTATCCTTATTGCAGAGAAAACTTTTGTGTATGATGTCAAGAATGAAAGAGTGACCGAACAGTTTTAAGTACAAGAAAAAAATCTCATAATTCTATAAAAATTATACTGACCGTAGGTTCAAACATTAGATTTTTTTTGTTAACCTGCAACGCAGTGTCAAAGATGTACTGCGAAGAACATACTTCATGGAACATCTTCTTACATTTGTGGAGAAAATTTTTTGAGGATAATCTGGAAAGAAAATAATAAAATTGAATTTTGATGCATTTTAGAAATAATCACACTTAAGCGCTCGAAAGAAACTTCCTCTTTTGGCCCTGCGTGTGACCCTTTTTCACCCCGTAGGGCACGGCAGGGAGTTAGTTCAGTAAAAAAAAACTCCCAAACCTCCACCTGTTTGTATTTGAAGATAAACACTATTGTTCTAGTATCTTGGCTATATTAAATTGGAACTTCTGTTACATGAGGGATTTTTTTCATACATACTATCTACTACATTTGAGGCACATCTTACTAGCTTTTAGACGATAGTGGCCTCACGGGAGCGTGTGAATCCCACATTTCAGAACACACCTCTTGTCGTCGCGTGCGTCCAGGGCAACCTTTCTCACCTTGTTGGTTGTCAACACATGGTCGACACTCTGGATGCGCTGCTCCACTCCTAGAATTGGCGTCCTAGTTTGAAGAGTCTTGGCGTAATCCTCGAACTTGAGGTGCTCTTGGACGACCTGCCTGCCCGCACGTTGTGGTGAATCGGGACTTGTATATCCCGTTTCGCCACATTCTTCGGCCCACCCTGTATAGAGGAATTAGACCGATGCGCGAGATTGTCAGTTCGCGGAGAAACTTCGTTTGTTTTCAAAGAAACTCGCATGGCGGCGACTAGACTGCCACCTAGCGAGCTTCTCGTAGTTCAAGTTTTCCTTGTTGAGCGGACCAGTGTTCTCTCCGCGCCGATTCCGATAACAACAACTCCAGCAACGGTGTTCCATGACGTGATAGCAGGCTGGGTCAAAGTGGCGTGACTCAGCTCTTGTCTTCCGATACACCTGAGAGCTTAGACTAGGACATGGAATCCTTGCAACACGGAGTTAAGTATTATTACAAGAATGGTTTAGTTATCGGGTTACTTTAATAGACATTTTTCTTTTGAATCATTCATTCATTCATTTTTTTTTTTTTGGCGAAACATTCTAACTTCATTTTTTTTTTATTAATAATTGCCCCGAGTCTAATTCCTCCAAAAGTAAAAGGTAGTCAAAAGAAGGATGCAAATGATAGTGGCAATCCAAAAAAAAAAAGAATCTATGACGTGGATCGTCATTGTAAAAAAAAAGGGGGAGTTGTGAAAATCTGTTATGAAAAGGGGGGTAATTGGTATCTGTTCTTTTGTGGAGAGAAACGAGTTTTAAAATGAAAGTACATTGTTAATACTGTTGTAACTAATCAAATAACTGTGCCACTTGTTAAGCAAAAATAAAAGGTATTTGTTGAGAAATTATCTAACTTTACTTTCATGTCATTACGCAAAGCGCGGGCCGCTTTTTAAGATAAGTCCACCCCTCTTTCAACATAAATTCTTGTGTAGCAGATTATTATATTTTCTTTTGGCAAAGGGTCAGAAAAAGGGAGGGAGTCGTATTTTTTTGATTGCTCATATACATGTCAGTTCGTCGGGAGTGGGACTAGACGAGCCCGCTATAAAACTCCCGACCAGCTGGCGGTATATGGAAGATAATGGAGCGACGCATTACTTAACACACACAAAAAAAAGTAAAAACTGGGATTAGTAAAATTGACATGTGCCCATTTTGATGATTACGTTTTGGTTTTTCTCCCTACAGCATCGAAGCCACCCGAGATTAAAAAAACTTAATATATATATATTTGTAAATATATTCTTTTGTGGAGGGTGTGTTATTTCTTTGTTTTATAGGGAGATTGCCAGGCAAAAAAAGCACGTACTTCCAAACAAATAAATAATGGCTTGTGACGGATTGTTCCAAACAACACCGAAAGCGAGTAAGACGTCACAAACTATATGGTAGCAGGCACGGCCACGTTTCCCGAGGTGCTTTCGCTCCAGTGTTGGACTTCCGCCTTTGACCAACTGCGTTTAGTTCTGTTAAACAGGTTTGCAGTGAAATTTTTTTGGGGGAATTGACTTTCTTAGTGATTTGTTGCTAACTTAATTGTATTGCCTTGCCGAATTGCAGACTTTTCTTACACCCACTATCTTTGATTATTAATAGAATTTTTTTTCAGGGTTTTAAAATTGTTTAACTTTCAGTTCCGATTCCCATTATTTCCTTAAGGTTTGACCTCCTGTAAATTTTTTCATTATGTCACAACTTCGAGGAAATGTCCAATTGGACCCGTCCCAAGCGGGTGGATTATGTCAAGGTGCCTAAGGTCTTGTTTGTTAGCCCCGAAAGCGGAGGAGAACCTACAACGGACGGTAAAACGGAGCAAACTGTTACTCAACCTTCTTCTTCATCAGATAAAGTTACCTTACGTAACCTTGATGCAGAAATTGATGAATTGCCTTCATGTGATGGGGAAAATGTTGATTTTTTGTTTGACTTTGTTTTACGTTTGCAATTACTTTTCAGTTTCAATATATATCCTGACCAACTTGTTCTCCGTAATGTTATTAGAAAAACTACTGGACTTTTGAAGACGCTTTGGCGTGAGGCACTTGCCGCCTCCGCCTCTTGGTTTGCTCTAAAATGTCACATATGGTCAACCCTGGTCCCATCAAATACTGTAGCTTTACTTATTAATTCTCATGTTTGCAGAGTACAACACGCTACAGAATCATTATCTGCTTACGTTTCTTCGGTCATTGATTGTGCCAATGCCTTGAATTTAGTCTGGGAAGAAACACTTTTGATGGATGAAATTTTTCAAAATTTACACCCGAATACACGGGGTTTTCTTTTATTTCAAACCAAACCAAAGAATTTAGCTGAATTGCTCAAATTGGCACGGGACATTTCTCCCATGGAGCGAAAATTTTATAGCGCTCCGCCATCGGATGAAAGGAACATGAATACAAATACACATAGGTTAATCGCGAAGACTTCAAATCACTTGGCTTCAGGCACCAATTTTAGAGGTGGTAATTATAATGTAAGTGGTATGTCTAGGCGTAATGTTCAATGCCGTCGCTGTTCGAAATGGGGACATGTACAGGCTACTTGTAGAGTTCGTATGCCTAATGAACCACCCCAAAATGTTCGACGATAAGAGCAGTTTTGTTAACTTGTATGTCTTGCTCTGTAGAATCTTGTCATTTCTATCTGTTCAATATTGTTTTCCAGAGTGTATATTTTTCTCTATCTGTTCTATATCTTTTCTTCCTTCTTCTCTTTTCTAATTAGTAATTTTGGTTATTTTATTTTTTGCATGTACATTTCCTGGAGAATTTCGATTGTTGAAAATGTGGCTTACCAACCGGTTGTCAGTGACCAGTGCCACTAGATTCTGCATGCTACGCTGCGCCTTCTGTTTTCCACCTGCTTCTCGTCGCTGCTATGGAATTTTTTTCTTCAGTACATCTGTACGCCCCTGATTCCTGGTATACTGCATGGATATTGCATGTTTGGCTCTGGACTGGATTTTTGGATCTCCGCCGGGAACGGTATTTTGGTGATCATGGATTGCACCAAACCGATGAATTTTTTGGGAATTCAGGTATGTCTGAAGGAACGCCTGTGGTTTTTATGTGTGAATTTTGGCTCGTACTCTCCTTGGAGTCACACAAGTGAATATGTAGTGCTTCGATCGTGGTGGTGATCCACCTTTCTCCTGTGTTTTTGGGCAGTGCTATTTATATAAATTTTTGCCCTGGTTATTGTGAGAAGAATTTTCGCATCTTCGTCGTTGCGATCTTCAGTATGGTGTTTTGGAAAGTGTATTATTGTCTTGTTTCCTTCGACATGGTTTGGTCGAAGCTTGACTAGATTTCCAGCATCCTTTTTGTTCTTCGTCTGAGCGTCGCTCTACGTTGTTTTGTTCGCAAGATGACGCTGGACTTCCATATTTATTTACCTTTGCTGCGGGATGCGCGAAGATGATGGAAAACCAGATCGACTGATCAATTATTCACCCTTCAATGGATTCACCATGGTGTGGAATTTTTGGGACTTGAATGCCGACCCTGTGGGTGTGTTTTGGTGGTCACCGCTGGATAGTTCTGAGATGTCTTTCATGCAGAAACTTTACGGTGCACTGGACACTCTTTTCCTTTTCAGGTGGATCGAGCTACTTTGATGATATAATATATATCCATATATATGTGTGAACTTAGATTTTTTGCCACAATTTGTTATTCTCCTTTGGAGTTCTTATCTTTGTTATTGCTCCAGGACGATATTTTAATCAGAGTATATATTTTGCATGTAATCTTTGTTACTATCATCATGTTTTCGTCCAAGTGTCAGTTTTCAGTCTCATTATGTGTTCGCAAGGCCCTTGCTTCATTTGTATTTATCATATTTATTGGCATATTATTGTGCTCATTGGTTATATTTCGGCCTTGGTATTTTTTGGTCGCCACTACTTTATATTAATGGTTCCACTTATGCCTATTTTTATATTTATTGGATATATATATTCCATTATTTATTATATCTTGTTTCATATTAATTTTTTAATTGGGCTAATCGGGATATAACAAAATATTGGAAACAAAAAAAAACAAAACAAAAAAAAAAAACATTGAACAAAGAGTTTTTTGAAGATATATGCTATATGGCTATGGTTTATACGCCTTTTTTGGCTTTGGTACAAGTGTATTGTTTGCTATTTGGTGCCTGAGTTTTTCTTTTTCGAAGGTGGGGGAGGTTGTGGTGAATCGGGACTTGAATATCCCGTTTCGCCACATTCTTCGGCCCACCCTGTATAGAGGAATTAGACCGATGCGCGAGATTGTCAGTTCGCAGAGAAACTTCGTTTGTTTTCAAAGAAACTCGCATGGCGGCGACTAGACTGCCACCTAGCGAGCTTCTCGTAGTTCAAGTTTTCCTTGTTGAGCGGACCAGTGTTCTCTCCGCGCCGATTCCGATAACAACAACTCCAGCAACGGTGTTCCATGACGTGATAGCAGGCTGGGTCAAAGTGGCGTGACTCAGCTCTTGTCTTCCGATACACCTGAGAGCTTAGACTAGGACATGGAATCCTTGCAACACGGAGTTAAGTATTATTACAAGAATGGTTTAGTTATCGGGTTACTTTAATAGACATTTTTCTTTTGAATCATTCATTCATTCATTTATTTTTTTTTGGCGAAACATTCTAACTTCATTTTTTTTTTTTTTACTAATAATTGCCCCGAGTCTAATTCCTCCAAAAGTAAAAGGTAGTCAAAAGAAGGATGCAAATGATAGTGGCAATCCAAAAAAAAAAGAATCTATGACGTGGATCGTCATTGTAAAAAAAAAGGGGGAGTTGTGAAAATCTGTTATGAAAAGGGGGGTAGTAGAATGACAGCATTTTGTTCCTACGCGTCAGCAAAAATTTGATGCGCCTGGTGTTACGTTACATCCGGTTGTAGCGGGCCACGAGTGATTTTATTGTTGAGTCAGCAGAACGTGTCTGATCACCTTGAAGACATCGGAAGCGGTGGGGGGAGGGGGGTCAATGGGTTTGTCACGTTGTTTCTTGATGTATGCTAACTTAACACGTGCGTATGTTTGTGTGTGTGTGGAGGAAATGCGCGCGCAACCATTACGTATGATTCAAAGACATGAAGAAATGATTTAAAGATGGCGCCGAAGGTGCTTTACCCCCGAAAGTTTAGCGGCTAAGGTTATTGCTCTGTAAAACAAGAGGCGTCGAGGGTTCGATTCCTGGTAGAGTCAATATTGATTGGTTGATAGATTGAGTTAGTTTTTTTAAGTCCGTTTTATGCACGGCAAAACTAATCAGGATTGGAGCTACAGTTGAAAAGTGGTGATTCGGACCACTATGTGCCTCCACCGAGTATCGAACCTGGGACCCGTTGATTACAAGGCGACGATGTCAATATTGAATGGTCTCGATTAGCCTGTGTGTAAATAAAGGCAACAAAATGGTTGAGTTCGAAAATCGAGTTGGGTTAGTGGTTAATGTTGTCACCTGGCTGGCAATGAAGAGGTCGCGGGTTCGATTCTCTAGGTAGTTAAATTAGGCCAATTGTTTTGTCCCGCCATTATAGGTCCCGATTAGTCCATCTGTGCATAAATAGTATTTGAATAAAATCAAAATGGCGGCCGCGTTTTGTGTTTAGCGGCGGCGGCGACCGGGGCGCGGGGCGGGGCGGCGCGGCGCGGTGGGTGTTTTTTATTCCGCGAGATGTTTTAACCAAGTGGTTGAGGGTTCGATTCCCAATGTTGGTGAAAATTGGATATTCAATTGTATTTGTTTAAAAGTTCCGATTAGCTTTTTGTGCACAAAGAGAAAATGAACTAATTGGAAATAGGATGTTTATGCTGTAATGAAAAGGTCCCCGGGTTCGATTCACAATGTCAAATTGGCAGATAATGATGTTGTTTTAAAAAAAGAAGTGTGTTGAGTCCCCATTAGTATTTAGGCAGGAACAGATATTAAAAATCAAAACAAAATGGCTGTGACTGGTGTTTAGTATTCGAAAGGTTCCAGGTTCGAGTTTCTAGTTTTAATTATTTTTTTTTTAGTTTACAGAATTAGTCCCCATTTATTGCGTTTTGGCGAACACGTTCTCCCCCTTTGTGGCATTTGGACATGTTGGAGATATACATAGAAATTGTTGTCAAAGTGGCTAATAATGATTTTCTGTTTAAATAAAAAAGAAGTGTGTTATCAGTCCCGATTAACACGAACAGATATTCAAAAAGCAAAACAAAATAGCTGATATTGTTGTTTAGTATTCAAAAGGTTTTGGGTTCCAATGCTGGCAAATTTGCAGAATAACATTGATTTGTTTAAAAAGTGAGTTACTATTCCCGATTATTTTTGATACACAAATAGAAAATGGGGTGATTTTGGAGTTTTGCAACCAAGGGGCTAATGTTGGCGTTTTTTTAACGCAGTCCCGATTAACCGTAATGCATAAAGCTGTTTCAACGAATATCGAACCTGGAACCTTTTGATTACAATGCAAAGACTTTACCACTAATGTATGCTATGTTTTAAAACCAAAAATAAATAATAGTATCGAATTTGTTAAAAAATGCGTTACCAGTCTCGATTAGCCATTATGCACAAACAGATGTGTTTTGAAACCAAAGGGGGGGGTCGAGGGTTCGATTACAACTGGGTATGTGTGTTGAGGAAACTAAAGGTAAACTGGCATGGAAAGTTTTTATTCGCCATCTCAAAATAAGTTTTTGGGCTTGGTACAGGTAGCTTTTTGTAGAAAGCCCCACAACGACATCAACGTGGCTACCATCTGTTGGGGCCTCTTTTTTTTTTAAGTTGGAGAGGGCCACAAAGCCGTTTGTACCATACAACGTTGCACCGAAGAACCAACTTGTCAACTAGTCACTCACTCCATCATTAAAGTGCACAACATAATATCAGATTTGCACTGATAATAAGCAAAAAATTATAGCGGCTGCATAATTATATTTCAATGACAGCAAATGGTTTCAAATGAATGGTTTTCACTTTTATTTTTTACTAAGTAACAGATTTTGTAATGAAAAGCTTTAACATTTGCATATAATATGAGATTTGTTTTGGTATCCAGTTTGTATGTTGACCAAATCACAGATATACTATTACTAAGGATAGCATTAACTTAATCTAATAAAAATATATTCCACTGCATTACAAAATTAACTCATTCTGTTTTCTGTTGTTTGAATCCATATGGTAAAGTCTCGAAACTTGATGCACATCTTTTTCTTTTGGTATATACCACCTGAAAAACCCTTATTTCCGGCTTACTAACAACGGAATGTGTTTTTGTGCGTACGATTTTGTTCGAGTTGAGTAAAGTTAAAGAGGAGGTGTTGTTGAGAATAGCATTGGTGAGTGATTCGAAATTGATTGTGCTGCTGTTTTTATGGTTTAGACATATGCCTTTCACCTTGCAAACAGTAGTAACATTAGTATTGTCTGGATTTACTACCTCAAATGCATAACTTTTCGGCCCACTGGATGAAAATGCTCTGATATAAGCATTTTTCCCATAGAGTTCTAGTTCATTTGTTAGAAAAGGCGCATTTAAGAATTTCCCGAGTCACAGATAGTAAAGTCCAACTTTTGCCCCCATCCAGCAGAAAGTGATTATTCAGTATTTTTAAGTTCAAAAATAGTTTCAAAAACTCAGTTTGCTGTGCTCTGTAGTGAGAAAAAGTTAAGCCGATTGTTTCGCTGCTATACTTTTTTATTTCTGCTGCAACCCCACAATGCAACTGGAGGTAAGTGCGTGATATAAGTTTGTTTTTCTAGTTAACTGTTATTTCAAACTGCTTACCCTACTTCTCTAATGGTTACTAATTTTAATCTCTAGTGCGTGTGTGTCTGGTGTGTAGTTTGACCAATGTAGCTCAACCAACAGTAGAATTCACCAACGATAAGATGTAAACCAAATTGAAATGGAATAAAATTAACACTGCAATAAAAAATTCTAGGGTTCGAATCAAAGCGGGTTATATGTATCTATATAAATTTGTTTTTAAAAACTGTGTCACCAGCACCAATCAACCGCTGTGCGCAAACAGCGAAATTGTTTAGATGCCCGCTTTATGCACAGATGGGGGTAATCGGGGCTGGACCTATAGTTTGAAGCGGAGCCTTATGTGTGTATTTAAATTAGTTTTTAAAACTGTGTCACTAATCCCAATCAGCCGCAGTGCGCAAAAAAAAAAAATGTGTAGATGCCCGCTTTATGCATAGAGGGGGTAATCGGGGGGGCTGGACCTACAGTTTGAAGCGGAGCCTTATGTATGTATTTAAATTAGTTTTTAAAACTGTGTCACTAATGCAAATCAACCGCTGTGCGCAAAATGAGAAATTGTTTAGAAGGCCGCTTTATGCACAGATGGGGTAATCGGGGCTGGATCTACAGTTTGAAGCGGTACTATATGTATTTATATATTTTTTTTAAATTGTCACCAGTTCCAATCAGCCGCTGTATGCAGAAAAAAATGTTTAGAAGGCCGCTTTATGCACAGATGGGGTAATCGGGACTGGGTCTACAGTTTGAAGCGGTGTCATATGTATGTATTTAAATTAGTTTTTAAAAACTGGCACTAGTTCCAATCAGCCGCAGTGCGCAAACAGAGAAATTGTTTAGAAGCCCGTTTTATGCATAGATGGGGTAATCGGGGGCTGGAGACAATTTTACAAACACAGTTTTATATAGATTAATGATGGAGTGAGTGACTAGTTGACAAGTTGTTAGGTAATTTTGAACTTTATAATTTTCAGATATCTTCGAAAAATGGAAACTGGAAGTACTACTAATTTTGAGAAGGTTATTGAAATAAGCACCCAAGAGGTGTTGAATAAAATCAGAAATGAAATCGGAGAATTTAGTCAAAGTAGCTGTATATCCACCCAAGGTGTGCTCAATGATTTGGATTTGGCCTTGGGTACAACTGGGGGAAATAATTCGATTGACAACATAGACAAAACCGTAAACATTGATACTCAGAATATTTTTGTTGCTGTTGCCAATGAATTGGGGGAAGACATTGCTAATAAATCAACTGGGGTTGATTATTCACAACAGCATAATAAGCACAAACAAAATGTCTCTTCTACTGTTCATAGTTATGGTAGTTATAGTGACTACATCCAATCTACGCCCTCCACCTCAATGGAAAATGCAGGCACTGCTAATTTTGAGAGGGGTATTGAAATAAGCACCCAAGAGGTTTTGAATACAATCAGAAATCAAATTGGTGAATATAATCAGAGTAGCTGTATATCCACTCAGGGTATGCTCAGTGATCTGGATTTGGCCTTGGGTACAGATGGAGCAAATAAATCGATTGACAACATAGACAAATCTGTAAACATTGATACTCAGGATATTTTTGTTGCTATTGCCAATGAATTGGGGGAAAATAATGCTAATAAAACAACTGGGGTTGATTATTCACAAGAGCATAATAAGCACAAACAAAATGTTTCTACTACTGTTCATAGTTATGGTAGTTATAGTGACTACATCCAATCTACGCCCTCCACCTCAATGGAAAATGCAGGCACTGCTAATTTTGAGAGGGGTATTGAAATAAGCACCCAAGAGGTTTTGAATACAATCAGAAATGAAATTGGTGAATATAGTCAGAGTAGCTATATATCCACTCAGAGTATGCTCAGTGATCTGGATTTGGCCTTGGGTACAGATGGAGCAAATATATCGATTGACAACATAGACAAATCTGTAAACAATGATACTCAGGATATTTTTGTTGCTATTGCCAATGAATTGGGGGAAAATAATGCTAATAAATCAACGGGGGGTGATTATTCACAAAAGCATAATAAGCACAAACAAAATGTCTCTTCTACTGTTCATAGTACTGTTCATGACCTCAACCAATCTACCCCCTCTACCTCTACTGCTATTAACAGCAATCAATCCAGACCCTCTGTCTCTATTTCTAGTGAGACCAACCAACATGTTGAAATGTTTCCTAACAACTATAACAACCAGGATACAGAGATATTTGGGTGTATTGGAACAATCGATGAAAAATGTGGAGATATTTTCCATTTAGAATCTGTTTTAGACACTAGAGAATTGGAGCAATGTACAAATCATATTTCGCCAGCGTTATACCAAATGGTGCTTAGGGATTGTATTCAGGAAGCGGAAGTGTGCAGACAGGTAGGCGGTGGCGATGATGCAGTGTTACATCATGTTGAAGTTATAGAAGAGACAAAAAGGCGTTACCAAAGATTCAATATGGAAGGACGAATGGTGCGTGCTCGGTTGCGGGGGGCACCACACAATGAGAATCCGGTGATATGGGTTCAGGAGGGATTGCAAGAACTGGTCCAATATGTTCTACGTGATGTGGCCGCGCATGACCAAGTTGGTATTACTATCAGAAATGAAGATCACCCTGATCGCCCTTTTTGGTTATCTTTTCGGGAAGCACAGGCGGTAAACATGGAGATATTGTGGGCAGCATTGGAAAAAGTATTGCAGAGCAATACAACATTTCTTTCTGACAACAATTTCTATGTATATCTCCATCATGTCCAAATGCCACGAGGGGGAGGACGTGTTCGCCAAAATGCAATGAATGGGGAACAATTCTGTAAACTAAAAAAAGGAATTATAACTATTAAAAATTCCGATAGCAGGTGTTTGGCTTATGCGTTGGTTGTGGCAAGAGGTATTAATGTTTACAAAAATGAACCTAAAAAACGTTATCAATATGTTAGACAACATAAATGTGTTATGGAAGAAGAAGTGGATAAACTGTGCAGAGAAGCTGGGGAAAATTTGAATTATGATGGAGGAACTACCGAAATTCAAAAATTTCAGAACTATTTATCTGATTTCAAGATTACCGTATATAATGGATTTTCCGGGAGTGATGTGATATATGAAGGTCCTTTATTACCTAGGCGCGAAACTTTAAATTTGGTGTACATAAACAACCATTTTAATGTTATAACATCTCTTACAGCTGCATTCTCCGCTAATTTCTATTGTGAAACTTGCCATAAAAAATATGATCATGTTTCTAGACATCTAGGATCCTGTACAGCTGTTTGTTCACAATGCCAACAAAAGCCCAAATGTACTGTTTCAGAAACCAAAATAAAGTGCACTGATTGTAACAGATTTTTCTATGGTCAAAAATGTTACAATAATCATAAAACATGTTACAATAGAAAAAACTCTCTTTGTCAGACAGTAAAATGTTGTGAAAAATGCCTGAAAGCGTATGCTATTCGTACAAACAGAAATCCTCATATATGTGGAGAGAAATTCTGTGTCAGCTGTAAAAATATGGTACCATCTGAACATCTATGTCACATCCAAAAAATGTATGGCAAACAAATATCTTCTCTTATATCAAAAAAAGCAATGCTTGTTTTCTACGATATTGAATCGAGGCAGGACACAAAACTAGAAGGCACTGAAAACAAATTTCTGCATATTCCAAATCTTTTGGTGTGCCAAAATGTAAGCTATAATTGCATTGAGAACAAAGATATGTCTCAATGGTGCAGTGTATGCGGAAAAAGACAGCACATTTTAGATAGTACAGAACCTGTTTACAATTTTCTGCAATTTGTTTCAGCTCACCGCACCAAAATTAACAATATTGTGTGTATTGCACACAATAGTAGAGGGTATGATTCGCACTTTGTACTGCAAACTATGATCGAAAAAATGAAATGGACACCGTCTGTTATCATGAATGGAGCCAAAATATTATCTTTGAAGATGCACAATATCCATTTCATAGATTCTCTCAACTTTATTCCAATGGCGCTCAACAAATTACCGAAAGCATTTGATCTCCCAATGTCCAAAGGGTATTTTCCTCATTTTTTTAATACTTTGAAAAATAAAGAATATGTCGGATGTATCCCTGGTACTGAATTTTACGCTGTTGATTCTATGATGGAGAATCAGAGAACCAGTTTTTTGGAATGGCATAGTGAACAACAGAAAACAGGGGTAGTTTTCGATATGCAGAAGCAGTTGAGAAAGTACTGTGTAGAAGATGTTAATGTACTACGTGCTGCCTGTTTGAAATTCATGACCACTTTTGAAAAAGAAACAACAGTGAACCCATTATTGGAAGCCATCACCATCGCTTCAGCTTGTAATAAAGTATTCCGTAAAAGATTTTTGAAAGCAGAACATATAGGAATTATTCCTAAAAACGGATACAGATGGTGTGATATTCAGTCTATAGAGGCTATTCAATGGTTGGTATGGGAGGAAAAAAAACATAAAATCGAAATCCAACATGCAGCCAGAGGACCAGAAGTAAAAGTTGGAGGAAATTTGAAAGTAGATGGATATTTTAAAGATCAAAAGGGGCAAGAGCATGTATTTGAATATCAAGGATGCAGAACACATGGTTGTGTCAAATGTTTCCCTACTTCACGTACAGAACCTCTTCATGATAGTAGTTGTATTTACGGTACTATAAACCCGAGAAAGTACGAACCCCTCTCCAGCAGATTTGCTATACTTAAATCAAGCTTAACATGAGCATATGAGCTTTTTGCTCAAGTGTGGAATCTTGTCTAATCCAAGATTTTTGTGAAAATGCCCTCGGGAATTTCCTCAGAAAGTATGACCCTCTCAGATTGATTTGCTTATACTTACAAAAGGCACTTCTGTGAGATTGTTATCCATAAATTTGTTAAAAATATGCCCCTCTTGTGGCCACACTTAAAACTGGCCATCCACACACATACACACACACATACACACACACACACACACATACATATTTATTTCTGGTTTAAGTTCAATTGGCCACCAGGCTCAATTTACATATCTAATATTAAGACAATGTAATTCTTCTAGAATTGCTCTGTGACTCTCTCATTTCTTACATCATAAACATATGATTTTTCACCTATGAGAATGACACTACAAATGGTGTCATCGGGTAATGCCTCGTGGAATTCACAGATAATTTTAATGTTTGTCCTGTCGTTCACTACAACTTGTTTTCTTTTTGAAGTGTTGATTACAAACATGGGTCTCCGTGTTTTGAATTCATCTGGTGAGTAATACATATCAGTACTGCCAGTAGTGACCCTTTTGAAAGCCGAAAAAGCCTCATATAATTTGAGGAAATCATCCTTGGACATGTCTAAATTGTAATTTTCTCTAGGAAAGACCTCATTTCTGCCATTTTTAAGATAAATGTTCTTGATGTTGCAGTTATCAAATCTACTTGAATTTTTTTCCTGATTGTTGTGTCTCCCAGTCTGAAACAGTACCACCACAAAATCAGGCATGTCAAATTGAATACTGGAGAATGAATTTGTAGCATCAAACTCATAATATGTGCCAGATGCAGGCTTCTGTACGCATTGATATGTGTAAAATTGAAGAGGAACCTGTGGATTTTTTAGGATATCAGCTTTGTATTTAAGAGCGTAACTGGCTTCATATTCAACAACTGGGATTCTTAGCTCCATAGTCTGAATAATGCATTTGCCCTCATCAGGTAGGGTATTAGGCAAAGCTTCTCCTGTAGAGTTTATTGTACTGTACCTCATTAAAGCATTATTATCATTTGCAGCTCTTCTGAATGTAATTCTTAAACCACCCTTCCACATAATATCTTTGTAATCTGAGAAGAATCCTGGCAACAGGCGCATAGGGAACAGCACTGTGTGGTTCTTAGATAATATCTTATCACCAGCTTCAAATCCACCTATTTTATAATATGAAGCCTCGGTTTTGGATAATTTTAGAGTGGCCAAAGCCGTGGAGGTAATACCAGGGTAATCTACTCTGTTTATAACAACACCATGTTTTCTGATCTCAAGTTCAGAGAACAGATGTGGCACAAAATTGTCCACCAATCTTATATTTGAATTTGCCGGGTAATCTGTTCCATCGAGCTTTACAACATCAAATTTGATGTATAGATCTGCTCTGTGAGGGTGTATAAAGCCATCCCCAACATCAAGATCAACCTCGATTTCCGTGTTGGGTTGATTTAAATTTGCAAATGTCCTCCTGTTTGGGGGGAATGATTGTAGCTCATAACTCTCAATATTTTCCATTGTATGTATTTTTATTTAAATGTTAATCTCTATGATAGCAGTTGTTGTGGCTCCAGCAAAATCAACTAATTCTTCTTTTTCATTAGTGACCATCAATTCAATGTAATCTATTCTATTATGGCACACGGGAAAATATAATGTTGGGGATGGATTGTAGATGATTGGCTCCATGAATTCGGAATTAGGTTTGAATGTTGCAATGATTCCGGTTTGTTTGTGAGTGCCTATGCCATTTGATTTGGTGATCATACCCTCAGCCACATTACAGTGAATATTCAGAGTCTCTATGGCTAAGAATTGAGGTATATTCATAGCAGTGTGTTTGATGGCCGGTTCAAGTTTTGTGTTGTTCTCAAAGCCTAGCAGTTCTCCTATAGTACCCAGATGCACTGTTTCTGTAGCAGATACAATCTCTACTCTGTGAGTGACAGAATTTTGACTTAACACTACACCTCTGGGTAAGTGAGCATTTAGAGTGGACAGATTATACTGCCCTGGAGTGATGACAATTTTTTGATCCCCTATTGCAATTGTGTTGTTGTGGTGCGTAATATTAGGGATCAGGTACATGCCGTAAAATGCTCTGAGAGCTATTGTTTTGGGATACACTATGTCATCATGCAATTTGAGTTTCAATATTGAATTTTGGCTGGTGAGATGGAATACCCCCATGATGTTTCAGATACCACAAGGCTTTTTGAAAATTTTCAATTGATGGTTTATTTATTTGAGACATATATCTGAGAACAGATAAACACAAATGTCCGCAATTAACATCTTTGAAGTTTTGAAGACGGGCATTATTGTAATAAAGATTAGGTGATTTTAGATATTTTATTAAATTTTCAGGAGGAACACCTCCAAATGAATCAAACACAAATGCCTCATTTTTTAAATATTTAAGATAACAGATCCAGTGAGTGCCCTGATTTTTGTACTCATCCAAATTAACAATGCCACACTCTTTGTTGAGTGGTTGTTCCGGTAAAGAATCGGACATGTACACACCTCTAAAATGTTTGATGCCCAATGGCTTGATTAAAGCTTCAATATCTTGGTTTGTAAGCGGCTCTTGTTTTTTTTAAACTTATTCATGGATCTCTTAACACCTTTGCCTTTTTTCTCCATTGCCAGGTTATGGCGCCTCTGCTCATCTAATTCTGCCCTATTCTTCTTGGCATCTATTACTGTTTTTGCTATGGCGGCTGAACCCCCAGCCAAGCTCCCAACAGCCCCGAGAGCAGCTAAGATGGCAGGGATGGTAAATATAAATCCCCCTGTATGCAATTTTTTTCTTGATTGCTGTAATTTTTTTAATTGGGGGGTACTAAGCAACAATTTCATACCATGTCCCTTTGCAATACAAGAGCTTTTTTTCTTGCGCTGCTTTTTGGTCAAAAGGCTATCAATAGTTTTAAGAGATTTGAGACCTGCATAAGGTATTTGATACATAACACCCTTGGCCTTCATCGTAGGTTTATTATATACATATTCACAACCCCCACCCCAGTTTTTGTTTGGTGCTCATAGCTATGGTGGTTCCCAATGCTGCTATTTTTTCACTTAAAGAAGCATCTTTGCTTACAAATCTACCAAATGCAGCCTCTTCTAATTTCTTGTCTGCAACATGTCTCTTGTCAAGGTCGGTATGTGTGTTGTATGCTATGTCATGGTCTCTGCAAGCAGCATCTAGGGGATTTACACCAGGATCCCCTCTGTTTAATCTATGATCCAATTTTGTACCGGGACCACAATACTGATAGCCTGGAATGTGTAGTTCAAATGGCAGCTTGTTTATAATATCATTAACCAGCCCCCGACCCTCAGAAATATTCCAAAATTTAGGTGGTAGAGTATTAATAATTTTTATAAGATATCCAATCCCCTTAGGGTCATTCACTATAAAATTAGACAATTTTGTGCTTATCATGTCCATAATTCCAACCTTTTCATTGTAAAAATTGTGGTTCCCTGCATTTTCCTCCCCAGCTATCACCAGCAACCTATCTACAAGTTTCCTGACATCATCAACCCACACAAATTCTTTGGGCAGGGTGTTGTATTGTTTGATTCCACTACCTGTCTTGATCTGTGACCATATGGGCTTGATTAAGTTGTTGTATTTTGCTCCACTGCTCGACTTGACTCTTTTTTGTGTGGGATCATTGTTCTGGTATAGAGCATCTGATTTTATTAATATTTCTTTGTAATGTTCATAATCTTGATCTGTATAGCTGCCAGGTCTCTTCCTAGTCATCAGTTCCCACAACCCAGGTGTACCGGGGTACTTAACAAAAGCACCTTTTTCTCCGAGACGAGATTCTGAATAAACAATTATATCATCCCCCATAAAAGTTACTCTGAAATTACCGATTCTATGAATGATGCTGCCATCAAGCTCTGTGTCGGCATATAAGCCAAACACCTCATCTTTGTTGTCTTTAGGTGTGGTTAAATATTTTTGAGCAAGAAGACCCAATTCAATAGGATCCTGACTAGCCTCAATTCTTCTAGGAGCAACAGGACTAGGTGTATGAATACTGGAAAGTGGGGTGAATGGATAATCTAATATGTTCCTTGCAGCTACAGGCACAAGCTCTGTGATCAAATCTTGATTTTGCTCTGTAACAGTTTTGATATTCTTACCTAAATTATTAATAGCATCAATGACAGGCTGTTCTGTTTGCTTGTGTTTTTCATAAATTCCACGGTTCTCCGATTTCCATCCCTTAAATCTTTTTACAAGATAATCTCTTAACTTAAGATCATCAATGACTGGTCGTTTCATGGTTGTTTATTTATGTCTCAACGTCTAGAAAATCGTTGATTTTATTTCTGTATTTGCCTGTATTAGGTGTTCTTGTCATATCAATTGTGACAAACCCATAACTGTCCTGGTTCCAGCACTTGCTGCAAAATTTGGAAAAATCATTGTAGCTCAAGTCCCCACCTACATATTCATCATGTATGTGTTTGAGGTTGGTATGATCTTGATGAAACACACATATAAAATTGCTGTTGTCTCGAATCAGCTGCTTCGGTATTTTAGAAAAAGTCTGTGCCAGGTAGAAGCAATCAATGTTTTTGTGCCGGCCCTGTGTAAAGAAATTTCTAACCTTGTTTTGATTATCCAGTATAATGTCATCAAACACAACAACAGAATTATCGAGACATTCATGAAGTGGCTTAACATCTGGTTCAAAAGTGGCTATATCCAATCCATCATATAGCTTCATCAGCTGCTGATATTTTAATTGTTCCAAGCTCTTAGAGAAGACATACAAGTGCCTGTTTTTCCAGTCTAACCAGTTGGGTGCCAATAAAAAATTATCAACCATTAGTGTAGTTTTACCACAAGCAGATGGCCCAACAATAAGACACCTAATATTATCAGGCAGCAGCACTCCATTTATCTTAATCTGCTGTTCAGGTTCTGGCAGCCTTTTTATAACATCCCAGGTGCTCATATTATTATTTTGTTTGCATCGATCCAGCTGTTTTCCGGATGACCCAGCCATTTGACAAATAACTTGTTGCCTTTTCTGCGGATGATTTTTTCTATGAGATATGTGTCAGGCTGTTTAGTTTTGCTGAGTTCTTGTTCATAGAACCGGCCTTTGAGAATTTCTCCTCGGTGATCTTTTATTATATATGTGTTAAGGGTCCCGGGTTTAACTTGAACCACTGTAAATAATTCGGTGCTCCAGTTTCTGGTAAAGCCTCTCTTGAATAAATGCTTATATTTGCTAATTCTTACTTGATCGCCTACCCTGTATTTGGATTTTCTTGTTGTTGGCTGGTATCTAGGATAATAAACAGTGCTGATCAATTTTTGCTCATCAGATGAAGTTACTTCAGAGGGTTTCATGTTGATTGTGGAATGGACCGAGTTGTTATATTTATGTAGAAGTTCTGGTAGGATTGTAAGCCATTTATAATTACCTTGGAGTGTAAATTGTTTATACATAAGATTTTTTAAGGTTCTGTTGAATCTCTCTACAATTGATGCTTTGAGATCACTGTAACTCGAGTAATGTTTTATTGCCTGGCTTTTAATAAATTGTTGGAACACTGAATTATAAAATTCTTTGCCATTATCTGTTTGCAAATAGCGCGGTGATCTTCCTGAATGATTGATGATTGTCCTGAAGGCTTCTGTAACACATGCCCCAGTCTTGGATTTGAGTGGCACAGCCCAGGCAAATTTTGAAAATGTATCTATGACAGTGAGTAGATACTTGTAGCCCTTGTTGATTTTGTCTAAGTTTTTCAACTGTCCAGTTGCCATTTCAATCAAGTCGCTCTGCCATAAATCATCTATGCCCTTTGTAACTACTGGGAGTCTCTTATAATTATGTCGGGCTTGTCTGTGTAATTCATCAACAATAATTTGTCTAGACATAATATGAAAACAAGAATATTGCAACTATGGGGTGTTCAGCAGCTGAGACTACAGGATTTTCTAAATATAATTTGTCCCCTATTTGTATTTTAAATTCCAAAGAGCCATCATCTTCAGTATAGGCTGTTTCTAATGTATTGGGATCTGTAAAATCCTCTAACTCTACACTGGTGATTTTTGGTTTGTTGTCAGCATTTGTTATTGATAAGGTGGGGTAGTGATGTGCCTGTGGCTGATGCCAATATTTGATCTTGATTGGTCTCAATGTTCCCCCAACAAAAAATTGATAATAAAATTGTGCAGGGGACAGCATATATATTTTGCCTCCTGGTGTAAATGGAGAATCATATTCTTTGTTGGGGATGCTGTACAATTCAAGAATTACTGTATGTTTTGGATTCTCGATTATGCCTGTTATTTCCTTTTCTGCTGTGAGCAATCTGCTTGTTACAGATTCAAGGTGCTCATTGATGGTCCTAACAACATCATCGTGGCCTGGCTTGATCTTTATGTCCACAACAAGTTTCTTGTATTGTTGCACAATCTCTTGAAGCTGGGTGGCAAAAACAGACAGAGCATTTGCTTGATTGGATTCCATGGTCCCTAGCTGTTGCTTGATATTAGCTACAATTTGCTGTAAATTTTCAACAACTGCCAATTTTGAATTTTGAGCAGTAAGATCATGGACCTGTCTTCTGATATCCTCAAACAGGGCATGCAGTTCATTAATATGTTGATTGGTTGGAAGAATAGCCACTGTCTGAGTGAGTTGTTTGATCTCTGCTTGGATATTCTTGATATCTTCTGATTTCAATATCCTATTCACTGCCCTCTTAATATTTTTAAGTTCCTGTGATGTGGGAAGATTTGATACAGTATTTTGCAAAGATTCAAGTGCCAATTTCACATTGTTTAATTCAGAAGCATCAGCCACATTTTGCATAGCATTTTGGAGCAGGGCTATATCTGCCTGAGAGGGTGTGGATTGTTGTAAAATTTCAAGCTTTGTTTGGATATCATCGATCAAGTGATGAAAATGAGATAGTTCAGATTCAGTGTTGAGGTTTTCAAGCTTTGTGATTTGTTGCTGGACACTGACAAGGGTATCTACAATCCCAGGCAATCTGGATTCTAGTACATTTGCCAAATCACTTTGCACTGCTGCTATTGTACCCTCAAGATGAGTTATGGAACTTTGAATTTTTCCAAAATCTTCATATGTTTCAAGTTGCAGCTTAATGTTTGCTACACTCCGAGTTATTGCATTCAAAGCATCAGAAGATGGCAAATTGTTCATAAAATTTTCAAGTGTCTCAATTTTTTCTTTAACCTCGGCTATGGCATTGTTCAGGGGGTCCAGATTAGGTATCTGGAGTGACTGAATCTGTTCTTTTAGAGTGGAAATGACTAGATCAAAATCTTCCTGTGATTTTATGCTTTTGACAATTGTTTGGAGTTGTGCCTGTACATTATTTATCTGCTCTTCCAATTGCTGTTTCAATTGCTCGGAGTTGGTGGCCTGGGTCTTAAATTTGGCTTGAAGAGCTGCTACAGCTTCTTCTAAACTTTGAAAATTATCTAATGTTGCCAAGTCAGTATATTTCTGAAGCAATAATTTGAGTTCTGAGTCAATTTTAAGAAGAGGGTCCATGCATTGTGATTGCAAATTTGTAATTTCTAATTGAAGACTGGCATTGAGTGTGGTTTGTAAAGCTTGTAAATCACTTCTCAATTTCTTGACTCTGACATCAAGCATCAGAATCTCATCACTGTGATCTTCATGTCTTGTGTGGCCAAATATATCATTAGGCATTTTCTTTTACTGGTTATTTATTATTGAATATCTGATTCTTAATTCTATAAAAAAGGGTATAAGCTTGTCATAAGATCCCGGGACCTCAATATATAGGCAGTCACCAGCAGAAACAGTATATACAGTGCCAGAAATCATGTTTGAGTGCTTGATTCTATAAATATTTCTCCCTATTGAAATCTTGACATCACCCTCAGGGGTTGTAATAAATTGCAATTGCCCACCTACAGGTAATTGGTAATGATTTAAATTATTGTTAAATATGTACAATGTTTTGCCTGTTTCATCATCATTATCTGTAAGTATGCTGTTCAGATGAATAATTAACAAGTCACTCAGTTTAGACATTACAGATTGTAAATCAGGAGAGGGTTGTGGTATCGGCAGGTCCATAATAGCCTGTTTTTTGAACCCAAATAAGTTCATAGGCATGTTTATTTATTTCAAATCATGCTCTGGAATTGGGCATTGTTTCCCACTTTTCAAATCACAATGCCCCCAAGGTAAAGTATGTGTGCCACATGATAAAATGCATCTCTTATCATCATGTGGGTCCAGAGCCACTTTTGTTACAATATTTGAAGTCAACAAGTGATTCTCACTCTGAATTCTATTTTCTGATGTTCTGATTGAACTCTGTGATTTGATGCAATTTTTGTAATCTTCAAATACAAGCTCTTTTTCAACAGTTACTCTGCCAATGCCCTTGGCCTTTTTGGCAACAGCACCACTACATGTTTCAAAACTGTACATCTTGGCTCTTAACCCAGCAAATGCCACAATAACATCACCAAGTGTCTCATCTTTTAACTTGCCAGGCACCTTTTTGTTGTGGGGTTGAATTTTTGTATGTTCACTGGTATCAAAGTATTGAAACAATTCAGGCTGTGACATATCTTGATAAACATCTTCTGTTTGAATTTCAAGAATAAAACTATCCGTATCCATGTACAATAATTTTACACGATCACCATAAAAAGGTTTCAGCACATCATAATACAATATTAACATATGTAATTTGGACAATTCCAATATCACAGCCCCTACATAAATAGGTTTATCAAATTTGATCTTTGTTTTCATCATGTTGAAGAGTGCCATGTGCTCATCATAAATTCTTCTGTAATTGAAATTAGGCTTTGCAACCAATTTTTTGCTCCGGTTGGAGTCAGTAATTATTTTAACATCGGTATGTTTCCTGACATTTTCAATTGTTTTGCCATACACTGAATTCACCATCAATTTAAACAAGCCCTTATCAAATTCGCTCTTTGCAGATGTTCGAAGCTCCGTATTTGTATCAATGTATGGTTTCAACCATCTTGAGTGCCTGAACCTCAAGACTTTGCCAACTTTGGTCACTTGGACACCATGTTTCATCAGGAATTGGAGGTTTTTATAATATATGACATAACCCTGTTTCGGCTCCAGTGTCGTCATGAGCTTCTTCTGTTTAGAGCCAGGTGAGCACTGAACCTCGGGAATTGGGGGCAGATCAGAAAATTTGTTGTGTAAATGATCTGGAATTATCAGATCAGCCTCTAAGAAGAGGCCATATTCACTGTCATCAAAGTCCTTAAGATCTTCAATATTGAAATCTTCGACCCATTCAAGCCCTGCATATGGCAATTTATCCATCATGGCGTGACCATAGAGGTTGTTTGCATCCGCATACAGTATATAATTTGATGGCCGTGCTGGATCATAATCAGGCATATACTTGTTATTTGCTCTGGCATATCTCTGGGAACATTGCACCACCCCCCCTCTTATACATTCCTCCATAAACAGATACTTATTTTGATCTGGGATCAGATCCAATTGCATTTTGGTGTTGAAAAATGTTGCGGCCCATGCTAGACCAGGGGCACTGTAAAAATACACTGGATCCAGTCCATAATTTTGCATGGAAGATTTTCTGAATGCCTGCAATATATCAGCTAAGAGGGTCACATCAAGTTTCAAATATGCCATGTGATAATCACCAAATGTCTGGCAATTTAAATTGTCCCACATCAACTGGGCATGGTGATAATCATCATCACTGATTCCAGATCCTCTGATTTTGCTGTAAAATGCTTCTTGTGGTGGCAGGGAACACTGATCAAATTTAGAAAAATTTGTGACATAGTCATATGGATATACACCCTTCCGCCTAATTAATTTCAGGTCCTGATTTGGAAACGAGGCACGTGTGATTTTCAAGTCATCATCAGATAATTGAGAGGCCAGTGTAGCCAGGCTAGCAGGTAAAAATCTGTAAGAATCAAGAAATCTTATGTGAATAGGAACACCATCAACTTTAATTATCTTGCTAATAGATATATATTTCTCGTCATTTTCAGCTAAAATATTTAAATTCTGCTTCTCAAACCCCTCGTACCTGATCAGATGATGGAAATCATAATTGGATGCTCCGTGGCAAAATACGGGGATAAATCTTGGTCTCTTGATCTGAATATTACAGCTATTACACAGGGCCATTAAGAATTTACCATCTGTATGAGAATGGTGTTTCACCTTGATATTTGCATCTGAAAATTCACAATCACATACCGGGCATTTTTCTGCATTGTTGAAATCCTCAATCTGTTCCTCTGTTAAAGGCAACATGGGTTTTGATATTAATAAGATGTTAGATGCTATGTCACGGCACACATTTTCTATTCTATGTGCAAATTCTTTGATGGCATCTGGTCCCATGTATGAGTGTGGCTCACTAGCTACACCATCCTGTACAACCACATAACAAAAGCTGGAAGGTTCATGTTGCTGGTATGGTGTACTTGATGATTCTTCTGGATCTGGGCTACAGAATGCAATAGGTTTGAGGTTCGATTCGAAATCACAGACAATATATGCTGGGTGTTCCAACAAGGCTTCAAACTTTTTGAATTCTGCTTTTTCACTTGGATTGGGCATTACCATATGAACAGGTTTATGGTTGCCACAGTATTTCAGATGCTCAATTAGCTTGTTTTTTGCAATTTCTGCATTCTCTTCCCGAACCCCTTTCACCATTTTTTGACCATCAAATACAGTTAAACATCTTCTACACAACTTGAATATTGTATGAGTTTTGTCTAGTTGTTTTCTGACTAAAGCTTCAAGACTGTGTATCAGAGTGTAATGATATGTGCCATCCCCTTCAATTAAGAGCAGATCAATCGGAATTGCAGATTCATCATCAAGTGTACTGATTCTGAGAGGTTCTATCAAAGAATTGCCACGTCCAGTAGAACAAATAAAAACATTAATAGATAATTGTTTGCCATTGATGTGCCTGGCCCTTTTTTCAAATTTATCAATATTCTGAACTGACATTGGATATTCTAAACCCTTCATTGCATCGTCAAAAATATGTTCATGCTGTTTGTAATAACTTATTCTCTCAGGATGCCTTGAAACTAGAAACAAAGCAGCTAATATACACCACAGAAAACATTTCTGGTCGGTATTTTCTATATTAACCACGGCTCTTCTGTTTTTAATATTGGCAGGTAAAGGCAGATAAGTGGATCCTTGTAATGGAGTGAATTCAGAAATATTAACATAGAGCTTGTGTGATGAACCGCATAGGCTCCATCCTGATTCTTTTGCCGCAAATTCAGAGTGTTTCATGTTCAGTTGATCCATCAATCTGCTTATTATTGTGTCTAAATTTGCATTTGAATATACCGGTACAGTTTCTGTTAAGTGGGGCTGTGTAAATTTTGTGCCGTTTGGTTTCTTATATTGTACAAACAATTTGAGGGAGAGCTTATAAGAGCCATTTTGTTTATTTAGAATTGCCTGCAGATCAGAATTTATACTGTTCAAGAAATTCTCAATGCCGCATCTTAGCTCTGATACAAACTGGTAATCCCTAAGTTGGGCATTAAAACTGCTACGGGTAGGTTCATGGCGTGGCTGTTTTGCTGCTCTGGTATTAACAGGTGCTTCGTGCTTTCTTTTCAGACCAGATGTAGATGGTTGTGGGGGCAATATTGATGACTGTACATAAGAATTACACTTATGCCATTTGTAATATGCCTTGCTTAATATTTTATGGCATCTTGGACACATTTTTGTGGCTTTTCTGCATTTCTTAGAGTTACAAATACGGCAATGCCTAGCCCAATGAGAACTAGATATATTTTTATTACACCGATTGCAATATTTTTGATTCGGCATTTTTGTTGTTGTTTATTATATACAATTTCCTGGGTTTCAATTCAAAACTTTATACTGAATAAAAATATCAGTTGGGGTTCAGCACTGTACTTTGTGTGTGTGTATGTATATATGTGTGTATACACTTAATATTTTTTGGCTTTGGTATTTATATACAATTTCTTGGGATTCAATTCAAAACTTTATGCTGGATCAGTTGAGTTCAGCACTATGCTTTGTGTGTGTGTGTATGTGTGTATGTGTATTAATAGTTTTGGCTTTGGTATTTATATACAATTTCTTGGGGTTCAAATTCAAAACTCTATGCTGGATCAGTTGAGTTCAGCACTGTGCTTTGTATGTGTATGTATATATGACCTTACTTGGATTATTCCGCCAAATTATATGCTTCAAGTCTCCTATACTTTGGCGGAACAGTGGGTTCCACTGCCAATCCAGCAATGGTGAAGAATCTGCACTGTACCCTGGCTTTTATAGTTTTACAGAGCCAATAGAAACACTGTGGGGGTACATTCAGAAACATGAGCTATTCTCTAACATTTTTGCCGAAGTACTTTCTTCTGAATGTATCCCGTTTTTCTGCTGAGCATACATGCAATCGAGACCGCAGCGCCTCCACGCTTAGGGGAGCGGAATTGTCTGGAACTAATTTGTAAAGGATCGCTGCTCCAAATATTGATCGACACGCCGGTGCTGGGCTCGAAATGAACTGATCGCTGTGCAGAAAGTATCGATCCCACCGCTTTGGGGCCGTCATGCGCACATATTGTTCAAGTATTGATCTTATACTTTCTCGGGGCTTGATTTTATATTATGAACAGATTACAACAAAGAAACTGAATATAACAAATACAAAATATCCCAGTTTCTATTCAATCCATTTATCTGAATTGAAGAAACCGACAATTCACATATCCCCATATCATTGTATGCTTGCCTATTAGCCTCTTTTGCTGTTGTGCTCAATTAATTTTCACTAATTGGCAATTTTCTTGAAGAGGCCTAATAGAACAAGATACGGCGGTATGAGAAATATGTGAATTAAAGATATTTTAGCAATATACGACGTCTTAAGAAAGGCATATTCAGCTCCAAAGTACTTTGTTTAACACTTACTACCATTCCCTATTACTGGCAAAAGAAGTTAAAAATGTTGACATAATGAAAAAAATTGACTTGTTCCCAAGTATTCACCGAGTTCAGGCATTTGCACATAGATGGGTCTGTTGTCACAGAGCAATTCTAGAAGAATTACATTGTTTTAATATTAGATATGTAAATTGAACCTGGTGCCCAATTGAACTTAAACCAGAAATAAATATGTATGTGTATGTGTGTATGTGTGTATGTGTGTGTGTATGTATGTGTGGGTGTGTATGTGTGTGTGTGTGTGTATGTGTGTGGGTGGGGGTGGGGGTGGGTAGGGGTGGGGGTGCATCTTGGCTTAGTTTTAAGTGCTGTGTTCAAAATAAAAATATAGTGGCTGGTAGCTGTATCCAAGCCCTATTATAATTTTTGTTTCTGCATTCTGTCACTAATTTTGATCCTAAGCCAGTAATATTTTATGGGGTGACTCTGCATGGCCCCCAGAGCAACATACTGAAATTTTGAAAAAATCGATTGTTTTATTTTTGCTATTTTCACTAATTTTGATCCTAGGCCAGTAATATTTTATGGGGTGACTCAGCATAGCCCCCTGAGCAACATACTCAAATTTTGAAAAAATCGATAATTTTTTGGATTTTGATTATCTCTGGAACCATGAATCCTAGAGACATGGGGTTTGTTGCTTTGGACTGGGCATGGCAAGATGCAACTTTTTGGTCTCTATAAATTTTTCAAAATATCTTGTTGTTCTCTAGATCTTAAATAACTTACCTATTTTTCAAGATAGAGGCATGGGAGTTGTTTATTTCAATTCTGGATGAGATTTAGAAGTTTTGTTAAAAAATCGATAATTTTTTGGATTTGAGATTTTTCAAAAACTATCAGTACTAGAGACTTGAAATTTTGTAGGCATATTTTAGACATGATTCTCTACATTTTATGTCTCTATAATTTTCCTGATATATGCAATACTTAAGCTGTAAATGTCCAATTTTTATAAATAGAATTTTCTGAAAAATGCAATATTAACAAAATTGTTAATATTTTGAAATCTATACATGCTAGGGCACTATAACAGTTACTATACTTAAGATATCATACAATATCAAGAGGGGCATATTTTTAACAAATTTATGGATAACAATCTCACAGAAGTGCCTTTTGTAAGTATAAGCAAATCAATCTGAGAGGGTCATACTTTCTGAGGAAATTCCCGAGGGCATTTTCACAAAAATCTTGGATTAGACAAGATTCCACACTTGAGCAAAAAGCTCATATGCTCATGTTAAGCTTGATTTAAGTATAGCAAATCTGCTGGAGAGGGGTTCGTACTTTCTCGGGTTTATAGTACCGTAAATACCCATATGATACTTTGTCTTTTCGGTACGAAAGAACAGAAAATAAAATTACCAGATTAAAAGCACTTAACTACATTGTCCATGAGATGTGGGGGTGCGAATTTCACCAGCAGTTGAGAAATAACAAAACCATGAAACATTATGTTGAAAAACATCCGTTATCAATTAAAGCCCCCATAATTCCCCGGGAGGCGTTTTATGGTGGTAGAACTAATGATGCTACCAAACTACATTACACTGTGAAAAAAAATGAAACAATTCAATATAAGGATGTATGTAGCCTGTACCCTTATTGTTGCAAAGTTAAAAAGTTTCCAGTTGGCCATCCGGTGAAAATTTATGTGGGGGAAGAATGCCCCGATATTTATTCTTTTGAAGGACTTGTCAAAGCAACAATACTTCCACCGAGAGATCTGTACCATCCTGTGTTACCATATCGAACCAATTCAAAATTAACTTTCCCTCTATGTAGAACTTGTGCCGATGAAATAAACCAGGCGGAATGTAACCATACTGCTGGGGAAAGAGCTATAACTGGAACCTGGGTTGTGGATGAAGTTCAGAAGGCAGTTCAAAAGAAATACAAAATTTTAGAATTACATGAGGTATGGGAATATAATGTTGAACAATATGATCCTGCAAAAAAATCAGGTGGTGTTTTTGCAGAGTACATCAATACATTTCTCAAAGCAAAAGTTGAAGCAAGCGGCTGGCCATTGTGGTGTATTGATGAAGAATCAAAAAAAAAATACATAGCTGACTATTTTGAAAAGGAGGGTGTGTTGTTGGATGAAAACAGAATATGTGCTAATCCTGGATTACGAAGCTTAGCAAAACTTATGCTGAATTCATTTTGGGGTAAATTTGGACAGAGAGAAAACCCTGGTCAAGTTAGTATTATCAACAACCCTAAGGATTTTTTCGATAAACTAGAAAGTCCCAATGTTGAAGTACATCAAGTTATACCTATAAATGAAGATATGTTGATTGTTCACTGGCAATATCTCGAAGAATCTGCACTTCCATTATCGACTGTAAATGTAGTTATTGCAGCATACACTACAACACATGCACGATTAGAGCTTTATGAATATTTGGATACATTAGGTGAAAATGTATTGTACTATGATACCGATAGTGTTATTTATATTCAAAGGCCAGGTGATGTTGATCTGCCCGTTGGAGACTACCTAGGGGAGTTGACAAATGAACTAGAACTCTATGGGAAAAATGCTTATATCAGAGCATTTTCATCCAGTGGGCCGAAAAGTTATGCATTTGAGGTAGTAAATCCAGACAATACTAATGTTACTACTGTTTGCAAGGTGAAAGGCATATGTCTAAACCATAAAAACAGCAGCACAATCAATTTCGAATCACTCACCAATGCTATTCTCAACAACACCTCCTCTATATATTTTTATATATAATATATTATATTTTTTATATTTATATATTTTTATTAGATTAAGTTACTGCTATCCTTAGTAATAGTATATCTGTGATTTGGTCAACATACAAACTGGATACCAAAACAAATCTCATATTATATGCAAATGTTAAAGCTTTTCATTACAAAATCTGTTACTTAGTAAAAAATAAAAGTGAAAACCATTCATTTGAAACCATTTGCTGTCATTGAAATATAATTATGCAGCCGCTATAATTTTTTGCTTATTATCAGTGCAAATCTGATATTATGTTGTGCACTTTAATGATGGAGTGAGTGACTAGTTGACAAGTTGGTTCTTCGGTGCAACGTTGTATGGTACAAACGGCTTTGTGCCCCTCTCCAACTTAAAAAAAAAAGAGGCCCCCACAGATGGTAGCCACGTTGATGTCGTTGTGGGGCTTTCTACAAAAAGCTACCTGTACCAAGCCCAAAAACTTATTTTGAGATGGCGAATAAAAACTTTCCATGCCAGTTTACCTTTAGTTTCCTCAACACACATACCCAGTTGTAATCGAACCCTCGACCCCCCCTTTGGTTTCAAAACACATCTGTTTGTGCATAATGGCTAATCGAGACTGGTAACGCATTTTTTAACAAATTCGATACTATTATTTATTTTTGGTTTTAAAACATAGCATACATTAGTGGTAAAGTCTTTGCATTGTAATCAAAAGGTTCCAGGTTCGATATTCGTTGAAACAGCTTTATGCATTACGGTTAATCGGGACTGCGTTAAAAAAACGCCAACATTAGCCCCTTGGTTGCAAAACTCCAAAATCACCCCATTTTCTATTTGTGTATCAAAAATAATCGGGAATAGTAACTCACTTTTTAAACAAATCAATGTTATTCTGCAAATTTGCCAGCATTGGAACCCAAAACCTTTTGAATACTAAACAACAATATCAGCTATTTTGTTTTGCTTTTTGAATATCTGTTCGTGTTAATCGGGACTGATAACACACTTCTTTTTTATTTAAACAGAAAATCATTATTAGCCACTTTGACAACAATTTCTATGTATATCTCCAACATGTCCAAATGCCACAAAGGGGGAGAACGTGTTCGCCAAAACGCAATAAATGGGGACTAATTCTGTAAACTAAAAAAAAAATAATTAAAACTAGAAACTCGAACCTGGAACCTTTCGAATACTAAACACCAGTCACAGCCATTTTGTTTTGATTTTTAATATCTGTTCCTGCCTAAATACTAATGGGGACTCAACACACTTCTTTTTTTTTAAACAACATCATTATCTGCCAATTTGACATTGTGAATCGAACCCGGGGACCTTTTCATTACAGCATAAACATCCTATTTCCAATTAGTTCATTTTCTCTTTGTGCACAAAAAGCTAATCGGAACTTTTAAACAAATACAATTGAATATCCAATTTTCACCAACATTGGGAATCGAACCCTCAACCACTTGGTTAAAACATCTCGCGGAATAAAAAACACCCCCCGCGCCGCGCCGCCCCGCGCCGCGCCGCGCCCCGGTCGCCGCCGCCGCTAAACACAAAACGCGGCCGCCATTTTGATTTTATTCAAATACTATTTATGCACAGATGGACTAATCGGGACCTATAATGGCGGGACAAAACAATTGGCCTAATTTAACTACCTAGAGAATCGAACCCGCGACCTCTTCATTGCCAGGTGACAACATTAACCACTAACCCAACTCGATTTTCGAACTCAACCATTTTGTTGCCTTTATTTACACACAGGCTAATCGAGACCATTCAATATTGACATCGTCGCCTTGTAATCAACGGGTCCCAGGTTCGATACTCGGTGGAGGCACATAGTGGTCCGAATCACCACTTTTCAACTGTAGCTCCAATCCTGGTTAGTTTTGCCGTGCATAAAACGGACTTAAAAAAACTAACTCAATCTATCAACCAATCAATATTGACTCTACCAGGAATCGAACCCTCGACGCCTCTTGTTTTACAGAGCAATAACCTTAGCCGCTAAACTTTCGGGGGTAAAGCACCTTCGGCGCCATCTTTAAATCATTTCTTCATGTCTTTGAATCATACGCAATGGTTGCGCGCGCATTTCCTCCACACACACACAAACATACGCACGTGTTAAGTTAGCATACATCAAGAAACAACGTGACAAACCCATTGACCCCCTCCCCCCACCGCTTCCGATGTCTTCAAGGTGATCAGACACGTTCTGCTGACTCAACAATAAAATCACTCGTGGCCCGCTACAACCGGATGTAACGTAACACCAGGCGCATCAAATTTTTGCTGACGCGTAGGAACAAAATGCTGTCATTCTACTGGGGTAATTGGTATCTGTTCTTTTGTGGAGAGAAACGAGTTTTAAAATGAAAGTACATTGTTAATACTGTTGTAACTAATCAAATAACTGTGCCACTTGTTAAGCAAAAATAAAAGGTATTTGTTGAGAAATTATCTAACTTTACTTTCATGTCATTACGCAAAGCGCGGGCCGCTTTTTAAGATAAGTCCACCCCTCTTTCAACATAAATTTTTGTGTAGCAGATTATTATATTTTCTTTTGGCAAAGGGTCAGAAAAAGGGAGGGAGTCGTATTTTTTTGATTGCTCATATACATGTCAGTTCGTCGGGAGTGGGACTAGACGAGCCCGCTATAAAACTCCCGACCAGCTGGCGGTATATGGAAGATAATGGAGCGACGCATTACTTAACACACAAAAAAAAAGGTAAAAACTGAGATTAGTAAAATTGACATGTGCCCATTTTGATGATTACGTTTTGGTTTTTCTCCCTACAGCATCGAAGCCACCCGAGATTAAAAAAACTTAATATATATATATATTTGTAAATATATTCTTTTGTGGAGGGTGTGTTATTTCTTTGTTTTATAGGGAGATTGCCAGGCAAAAAAAGCACGTACTTCCAAACAAATAAATAATGACTTGTGACGGATTGTTCCAAACAACACCGAAAGCGAGCAAGACGTCACAACCCTTAGCTTTTTTTGTGATGGAACCCTCTGCACGAATAGCATAGGCTTTGGCGCGAAGACCGGCAAACTCAAGAATTACATCACCGTCCTTCTCGTCTTTGAGTTTGCCAGGCACCTTCTTGTTTCGAGCCAGGATTTTGTATCGGTTCGGCTGGGAATAGCCTGACGTGTCAAAGAGGTTCACAAAAGCTGGTACCGTCGCTATATCCCTATATGCGTCGTCCGTGCGAACGTGGTACACCAAACTATCTGTGTCCATGTAGAGTAGGCTGATATTGTCGTTATAGTGCTGGCGTAGTATCCCATAATATATTTGAAACATGTGCAGCTTGCTCAGGTCTAATACTGTGGCACCAACATAGATTGGCTTGTTGAGCATCACCTCGCTCTTCCTCATATGCACCAGAGCAAGCTGCTCATTGTAAATAGTACGTGACTTGAATAACGGGCTTGCTACAAGCTTGCGACATTGTGCTTTGTTTGATATTAGCCTTACATCCACACGATTTGGCACATTCTCCATGGTTTTTCCAAACACCGCGTTGTTCATTAACTTGAAGAAATCGCGATCGAAATCAGAAGTAGCGACTGTGCGGTGTTCGGTGTTGAGCTCGATGTATGGTTTCAACCATAGACAATGCTCGAACATAAGAACTCGATGTACTGTGCGGACGGTAACCCCTTGCTCCATCAACCACCAGAGGTTTTGGTAGTGCAGAACATAACGCTCTTTGGGCTTGAAGTCCATGACGAGCTTTCGTTGGTTCGAGCCAGGCGGGTATTTGAATTCCGGGACTGGCGGAAGGTCGCAGAACAAATCCTGCAGCTCCTCGGAGAACTCAAGGTCCACCTCGGCAAAAGTCCGCATTCCACATCGGTGAAACCTTAAACATTAAATTTGGAGGGATCAGCCCACCTGAACCCTCCGGAGGGGAGTGGCAGCATCATGGTGTGTCCGTAGAGGTTCTTGACGTCTGTGTACATGATGTAGCTGGACGGTTGGGAGGGGTCGTAACCGGTGGCCATGTGGTGATTGTTGGCGTGCGAGTGTCGCTGCGACACCTGGACCATTCCACCCCGGACGGCACGTTCTACAAACAGCATCATGTCCACGTCTGAAAGAAGCTCAAGCCTAACTTTTGTAACAAGAAGCATGGCCGACCATGCCAGTCCAGGAAGACTGTAGAAGTATACAGAGTCCAGCTTGTAGATGGTCTTCGCAGTTGCACGAAACGCCTGGATCACATCAGCGAGAAGCGTCACATCGAGTTTTAGGTAGGCATCGTGGTAGTCCCCAAGATTTTGGCAATCCAGCTCGTGCTACATGGACTGAGCATGGTTGTAGTCGTCCTCAGAGATGCCTGTGCCTCGCAGCTTGCTGTAGAACTTCGCTCGAGGAGGCAGCGACTTCTCCACAAACTTGGTAGAGTCGATGATGTATTCGTAGGGGTAGACCCCCTTACGCCTGAAGAGACCGGCGTCCAAATTTGGAAAGTTGGCAGAGGTGATGAGCATTTGCTCTTCCCTGAGCTTTTTCGCCAGGGCATCGAGGCTGGCCGGGAGGAACCTCAGGGAGTCGAGGAAATGAAGTTCGATGGAAGAGCCTGATTCTGGGATTCGCAACCACTTGCTCAAGCTAATATAACGCTCCTCGTTCTGCGCCAGGACGTTGATTCGCATATCGTCGTACCCAAGATGTGGCACCAGATGGTGGAAGTCGTACCCCGAGCCATTGTGGAAAAACACAGGGATGAAGCGCGGGTCCCGGGCCAACAAATTACACCGGTTGCATCAAGGACCAATGTATCTACCGTTGAAGTGGTTCTGTAGCGGTCACATGCTTACCAGGTGCACACAGGACAGGTAGTAGCCTCCTCGTGCTCGATTTCGTCGTCAGGAGACAGCGATTCTATAGACTTGGGGGTCAACAGGAACACCCCTATCTCGTTGGCTTCCACAACCATCCTTTCTAGAAAAAGTTTGACTGCGTCGGAACCGCGATACACATAGGGCTCGGGGTCAACAAGTAGGTCTCGCCACACCACAACATAAGCATAACTCGAGGCCTCGTGGAGTTGGTGAGGGGTAGTAGAGGAAACTTTGGGATTGGGATCGCATGTGGAGATAGGTTTGAGGAAGGCCTCGAAATCGGTGATGATGATAGCAGGGTGCTCTACCATGGTACTGTGCATGTGAAATGTTTCTACAGTACCAGGTTTGGACAAGACTGCCACCCCTATCTCGTTGTTACTGCAGTAGAGCTTGTGGCGAGCGAGTTTCTCGGCAGCGATGTTGGAGCCTCGAACATGTTGGTAACTGCGTTTATCCCTTCCGTCAAATATTGACAAGCACCTGCGACAAACTTCTATGTGGTGTTTTTGTTTGCTTGTTTGGCTAGAAACAAGCCGAGAGAGAGAGAGCGAATAAGAGTGTAGTGATGGTGAGTTTCATCCTTGATGAGTAAAAGATTTCCTGCGCACCATCGTCGTCTACATCGCTCACCCGAATAGGGTACACCACATTTTTCTCAGTGAGGCCATAAACATTGATATCCAACTGCGGGTTGTGTGTACGGGCCTCGAACTTGCGAATATCCGAGACCTCCACCGGGTGGTCGATCCCAACCATCCAGCTCTGGCTCGTACTGCTTGTAGTGGTTAACTCGGCGTGGTTGTTTTTTTTCCGGTGGACAGGGTGCAACGCTGCAAGCACCGACCAAAGAAAGCACTTGGCGTCACTGTTCTGAATATTCAGGACAGCCTTCTTTAACGCAATGGTACGTGGTAAGGGGACGTAGCTGGACGCAGAGAGAGGCACAAACTTGTTAAGTTTGATACACGGTTCGTGAGGTTCACCACACAGCGAACCTCCTGAGCCCACAGCTTGATGTTCCTCCTGCTTGGCCACCAGCTCCTCGGCAAACTCGTTGAAGATGGCCTTTAGGTTGTCGACATCCGCCAGATGAAGCGTCTTCGCCTTGGTATTGTGGTAGAAGCTACAAATTTCATCAGACGGCTTCTTGTACTGGCAACATAGCGATGCGTAGAATTTGGTGGAGTGCGTTGCAAGCGCATCGCTGAGGATGGAAATAATTTTGGCTTCCTCGTTCTCCAAAAAGCTACGCACGTGACATGAGTCCTCCGAAGTGAGGACAAAGTCCTCTAACAAACCCTCGAAAGTAGACTGGTTCCCTTTCGCCACAGGCTTGACACATTTGGCGGATGGCGGCAAGTCGGCTTTCGCTTTCCTCTTGGTCGACGGTTGTGAGACAGGTGCTCCGACGACTTTGCATGTTGTTATATGCCTTTTCAGATTACCAATAGTAATATGTTTACCGCACCTGGGACATGGTTCTGTAGCGGTCACATGCTTACCAGGTACACATGCACGGCAGTGTCTTTTGAAATGTTTACTTGAAACACCAGTTTCACACACAGGGCAAATTTTTACAGATTGCATCTTGTTGAAAAATATTTGTGGGTTATGTTATTTTTATATATTTAGTGGAGTGTCACAAAATAAATATTTTGCAATAATAATAATAAAAAAAAACCTTGGAAGGCTAATTCACGATGGTGCTGGGTTTGGTGTGTTATTTATGTATATGCTATTCTTGCTTCTTAATCAATCACCACAAATCGCATTACATACATACATACATACATACATGTGGAGGACCCGTGGCGTTACAAGAGCCCTGCCTCCCAAGAGGTTTGGTTAGCATGCAATAGATCAGTACGCTAGAAAAAAATAGAGAGGGGGTAGAATCGATTGTATTTGCTAGTCGAATAGTTCTCGTCAAATCCTATCCAACAAACCTAAAATTATCATCCTAGCTCAATTATGAGCCAAGAAAATCAATATCTTGGAAAAACATCTTAAGATATTTGTCTTAAGAAAATTTTCTTGACAGAATGGAAGTAACATCTTGACAAACCGGAAGTCGACTTTCTTAAAGATTAAGATATTTGTCTTAAGACGTTTTCCAAGACGTTGTGAAGCAACTAGTCACTGTTGCCAACTCCTATTTGTAGGTTAGCTTCGCCTGTAAAATATCATACGGTGAAATTTTCTTGGGGTGGGTTGGCAACACTGAGACCCACTTGATGTTCCAGAAGCGGCCTTATCCTACTACTTTCCTCTCTTCCACATCTAGCACACTTAGCTTTATCCTTGCATATGGCTGCTGAATGTGCAAATCTGTAACATTTCTTACATTGCATCACATTTCTAACTTTAGGAGTAACATCGAAAATGTGACTAACCACTATAATCTGTTAGGCATTTCTTGAGATCTAAACGTGATTGATATTAGTTTAGTAGGAACAAAATAAGATAATCCATCATCTTTTCGAATTCTATTTTTCATTCTTTCCACTGATATTACTGTCGGGTCTTCAATACTTTCCTTAATCTCCTCCTCTTGAAATTCAGTGGGCACACCATATATCAATCCTTCCCTCATCAATAAGGATTCTGGGATGAACACATCAATATTATTTTCTTTATGAAAATGCATATTTTTCATGAAATTGTTAGCTTCATTCCTGGTGTAAAAATAAATCTTTGCTCTATATAAGCCACTTGGTTGGATATGACTATCTGACCCTTATATCTTTCTTTCGCAATTCATTTCCTAATTTCATAGAGTTAAATTTCTTTTCTGCACCTTTTGTACTCATCATTATTTCTAAATATGGCCCATTATGTGTATCATAATACATTTTACACTTGTCTACATTATTTTCTCTTCGACCTTCTCCAAACTTGTTTACTTTATCTCTATTATCTAACCTGTCCATCCTTACCGCTTTTGCTGGAACTTGATCATCTTCAGGAGACCTGACTCTTTTAGCTTGTTTTCTAAATGTTTCTTCTATAATGTTATCTTTTATAATAATTTCATTGTCTTCTACCAAATTCGTTATAATTTCTACTTGATTATTAAGTTCCATATAACATATGGCATCCGCCATGGCCTTACGCAAATCACATTAATGTCTATATTTCCTTTCTCCGTAGTTTAAACTTCAACTTAATTAAGTACTATATAGGTTTAACTCAATTCCAGTCACAAAATTCTCTCTTTAAAAACAGTACTGACTGAATTAACAAATATTAATAGCCATGAGTCATCAAGGAATTAGCACAGCGTTTCTTTCTGTGGTCATTCGGCCTCGGAAGAAATATTTGTTGTCCATTTTGAGCTCTCAAGAAATCAGGTTCTGAGCTGGCGATTTATTTCCTTCATGAATGAAAATAGGTTGTTCATTTTTTCGTTTCTTTTCTCTCTTTTGTCATTAGCTCTAAAACAAATATAAAAATAAAAATAGCAAAGAAGCTCGTTTCTTTCGGCACATGACAGGCATATGTGGTAACCTTTCTATTTTTACGACCATATTATATCCCTCTTGTTTACTTTCAACGATAAGGACGAATGTTGGAGTGATCAGGAAAAATGAACGAACACAATAAGCTCTTAAATATTACACACGCTTCGAAAATAGATTCCGGCCCCAGTGGCAGAGTGGTTATCACATCACGCTACGACGCCAGGCCTGGGCATGGATTTGTGAGTGTCCATTCATCAATTTCATTATATCATCACTCATCCCCATATTTGATTGAGTTTCATTGATTGAGTTTGAGTTTGAAGTCCACTTTATGCACAATAAGGCTAATCGGGACTGGACCTACAGTTTAAAGTGGGATCCGAACCACTATGTGCCTCCACCGGTTATCGAACCCGGGAACCCTTGATCACAAGGCGACGATGCTACCACTGCGTCATCGGGGATGTCTCCCCCATATTTGCAACTTAGCCAAAAGTGGCACAAGAAGCGAAGTAAAATAAAGCAAATCAATCAATCAATCAATCGAACATAAGGTCTCCGGTTTCATTGAGCAGTATGCAAAGCACTCGGTCATGAAGACCCTCAAAATTGAAATTATAAGTGGAACAAAAAACTTGATATTAGAGTATTTTAAGAGTTTAGGCAGATTAACAATTCACGTCAACCTACAACAATTTCACCTGTATTGTGTGATATATGGTTCTACCCTAATATAATTGAATTGGGGTATTAATTTTGGCTAAACGCGACGATGAGGATGAGCGATGAAAAGATGAAATTGATGAAGGGACAGTCACAATGAACACCGAACGAACATAATGCCAAGGCGGTGTTTAAGCAAGCTGTGTTAACCACTCTACCATGGAGGCCTTTTTAGTTAGGAGAAATCGTTCCTTGACAGCGAACTAAGAACAGTTAATATGCGTCACGTCAGAGTTATAATATTTTAAATTTCTAACAATCAATTGGGATTTACTCTTAACCATTTTTTGCGTACATAAAAACTTCCACACAGTTAAGATCGTTTACACTAAGGACAACAGCGTTAAAGTCTATGCTTTAAGGAATGATTAAGCACACTATGATGACGGAAAATAATAATTCACATGACTATAGTGATGCATTACATTGGTGAAACATTAATTTTCGTTCAGGAAGAAATATTGATAAATGCAGGGACACAATGACCAATTGATTGATTTATTTTACCTCGCTTTTCTTCCACTTTTGAGTAATCACATAGATAAGGATGAAAGGTGCATGTGTTAAGATGAAATGTGTGAAAGGCAATCACAAACGTAAGACACAGCCCAAACTTCACAGACCATTATACTGGCCTTATGTCTAGACGCCAGATCCTCGTTAGTCTGCAAAATATACTCCATTGTCACAATGACGTAAGCATTCGTAGAATAAATTTGTATATCATTCTCCCCCCTCCCCCTAAGAAATGTGAGCTAAACTAGTGCGCATTCTGTGATATGTTCATTACTTCTCAGGAACCACTAGTTTATCCTGAAAAAAAAAACTGCGGGTTATGATGTTAACAGATATTTCAGGGACAATATCCAAAGAATACTGTCACAAACGCAGAATGCAAAACATTTCTATTTTCTCATTTCTACTACAACCCTGGCGGAAAAAAGGCGGCTGGAGTGTGGTGCTGATCGTATCACCTCTAAAATGGCCGAGCTCGGGAATATGCGGTGCTCTACTACTACATCCCTTAAATGTGCCTTCATGGCACGTTGCTATACGCACGAGGAACTTTACCTAACCTTTACTACTACTAACTACTCATGCCAGGAATTTTGGTATTTTTTATACTTTTTTATTTGCCCATAGCTAACCTGGTTCATTCCCAGCCATAACAGCAATTAGTCGATGCAATAAAAATATGCCAAACTTAAAAAGAAACAGGTGTTGGCGCACACACACACACAGAGGAAGGGAGGGTGATAGGAACACAAGAATCTTCCACAAACTGCCCAGATCATGCCTGACAAGACTCCAGCAGAAAGCTTTACAGAAACAAGTTTACGTGCGCATAGGGTAGTGATGGCCTTGTCTGAAACTGCCTTCCCCCACTTTCTTATCCAATACAGGAGTAATGAAGTGTTTCCAACTACCTTCCAATTTAACATAGAGGAGGGAGACCTTTCTTTAAAGTTCGCCAGTGTACTATGTAGACATTTTAACGAAAAATCAGTCGAAGTCAAGGGTGGCTCGGGGACACATAGACACTAACTGATCACTAATCGACTGTATAAACTGAAGTCTCATTAACCGATTCTGTTAGCCGCGTATTTATATCCTCATTATATTCTAGAATGTTATGCAGATAAAACGATTCGTAAATATTACAAGTGGTTCGACTTCTTCTCTCGTGCTTTCCAAAGATTAAAAATTACAACGAGTCGCCCTACGTATGGCGCTACCTTGGTTGTGCAGCTTCCAAATGCTGACAAGTCTCTTAGTGACATAGTGCTCAGGTTTGCTGCGACAACACCGAAAGGGTAAGAAAAGTTTACGTGCAGTATTATCAACAACAGGGTTACAGAACATTCTCCATTTTGCCTCGATAATTATTTTTGTCCTTAAATTATTGTCACATTATTCAGGAAGCCAAAAACCTAATTTTATGTAGTGTAAACTGAAAAATTTCCTGGCGGTGGGGGGGTTCGAACCACCTCCCCCATCTTGGATACGGCTATTAACAATAACAGGGTTATAGAACATTCTCCGTCTTGTCTCCATAATTATTTACGTCCTTAAATTATCGTCACATTATTCAAGAAGCCAAAATCGTAAATTTATCTAGTGTAAACAGAAAATATTCCTGAAAGGGGTGCGGGGGGGCCTCCAGCCCCTGATTCCCACCTTGGATATGTGCTATTGACAATAAAACGGTTATAGGACATTCCCAATTTTTCCTCGATATTTACTTCTCTCCTTAAATTATTGTCACATTATTCAAGAAGCAAAAAAAAAAAAAAAAAAGAAACTAATTTCATTTAGTGTAAACTGAAACATTTCTTGGAGGGAGTGCTCGATCCACCCGTACCCTACCTTCGATACGTGCTATTATCAATAAGAGGCTTACAGAACATTCTCCGTCTTGCCTCGATAATTATTTATCTTCTTAAATTATCGTCACATTATTTTATTTCACGCCAAAAGAAACCACAAACCTCATTCTATCTAGTGTAAACAGAAAACTTTAGGGGGGGGCTTGAGCCCCCTAAGCCCCCCTTGGATACGTGCCTGGTTGGGATTGTGTTTTCATCAATCTAATCTGATCATCACTCATCGTCATGATTAACCAAGAATGGCAGAAAAATTACGTCAAATAACAAATGCATAAATAGCCACCATGGTTTATACCTTCATTTCGCAAATCGATTTGCTAATCAATACTCGACGGAGGCCGACAAAATTGCTGTTCTTAAAAGTGGACACACGCACGCACCACGCACAGACACACATATTTTGAATGACAATCACAAACATTCATGTCCAGGCCGGAATTCGAACCCGGGGCACCTGGTGTTGTACCGCGATGTGCTAACTACTTTGCTGCGGAGGCCGGCACAAACACACAGACACCCTCCCCCTCCCCACACACACACATACACACACACACATATATACCGCGTGAGGCACCTAAAAGTACCACCTGAAATAGCGAAGAAACCAGAAACAGTAGCGATGTGAGGTTTGCGGGAAACAATAATATCAAATGGGGCTCGTAAATCGGAGGTATGGAGTGAGTCGAAAAATATCGACAAATGGGACATCTGGAGCAAAGTCATATTTTTTTAAATGGAACGATAAAAATAGCATGCATAATATAAAAGAGCACACGCAGAGAAATACAACGCCGTTGTTCTCATGCATCGACTGCACATAGGAACGAAGATATGGCCATGTGAAAATATGTAAACAAACTAACAAGTGGCCCACTTGACCGTCAGTACCACGGCATGTACAAGTATGAGATGTCGGAAGCCATTGGACAAGATGAAGACAGAACGTGTTAAAGGAGAAAAAATACAGTAGACATCGTCAGCACCATGTATTTGACAGTATTACAGCATAATGAAAATGACCATGACAGTATGTCGAAGAACCACTGCGTAAGAAGCAAAAACCTGTCAAAGTGTGTGTTCAAAGTGGTGGCCGTCAGCTGCGATACAGGCAACGAGGCGCCCACGCAAAGATCATTGCACAGAACGTAGCATCTCGTAGGGAATGTCCCTACAGGCCGCAGTAATGCTTTGTTGTATATCCTCTGGAGTTATTGGCACATCCCGGTAGACAATGTCCTTAAGCTTTCCCCACAGGAAAAAGTCTAACGGTGACAAATCTGGGGAACGAGCCGGCCATTTGACAGGCCCTCCACGTCCAATCCAACGATTTGGAAATGTATTTTCCACACATGCTGTAGCGCGTCTTGCACTGTGAGCTGGGCACCCGTCATGTTGGTACCACATGTCCCTCCTTGTCTGAAGTGGTATGTCATCCAATAGTACACGCAGTTCATGTTGTAAAAACTGTATGTATCGGTCAGCATTCAGTGTCCCTTGTATAAAAAAGGGCCAATGAGATGTTCACCCACTATACCACACCACACGTTCACACTCCATGGGCGCTGGCGTTCCACTTGGCGAAACCAATGTGGATTTGTCACCGACCAATAGTGCATGTTCCTTAGGTTGACATTTCCATGATTTGTAAAAGTTGCCTCGTCAGTGAAGAGGATACGTGACAAATCGGGTGTGTCGTGTCGTAACAACCATGTGCAAAACCGAACACGGTCCACAAAATCATTCCCGTGAAGTTCCTGATGGAGGGAGATATGATATGGGTGAAACTTGTGTGTGTGCAGAATGCGCAATACACTTCGCTGACTCATCCCAGCATCCCTGGCAATTTCACGGGAGCTAACGTGCGGATTCACAGAAACAGCGGCGAGAACATTTGTTGCACCTGCCTCACCTGTAGTTGGCTTGTTCCGCACACGTGCTCGTGGTGTTACACTTCCGGTGTCTCTTAATTTAATAAATAACTTACCAAACAGACGTCGAGATGGCTGTCGTCTGTCCGGATATCTCTCTGCGTACACACGGTAGGCTTCTGAGGCATTCTTTCGGCATTCACCATAAATCAGGATCATGTCCGCTTTTTTTATGTTTGTGAACACCATAATCTTCGCTCTTACCACTACGACTGCTTGCTATGAACTAACAGGATCTCGTGGACCTGCTATCAAAACTTGCTCTGCGTAAAGGCAGTTCTGTCAGGCACCTGAGAAGTCTTACTTGCCGTGGTACTGACGGTCAAGTGGGCCACTTGTTAGTTTGTTTACATATTTTCACATGGCCATATCTTCGTTCCTATGTGCAGTAGATGCATGAGACCAACGGCGTTGTGTTTCTCTGCGTGTGCTCTTTTATATTATGCATGTTATTGTATATCGTTCCATTTAAAAAAATATGACTTTGCTCCAGATGCCCCATTTGTTGATATTTTTCGACTCACCCCATACCTCCGATTTACGAGCCCCATGTGATATTATTGTTTCCCGCAAACCTCACATCGCTACTGTTTCTGGTTTCTTCGCTATTTCTGATGGTACTTTTAGGTGCCTCACGCGGTGTGTGTGTGTGTGTATATATATATATATATATATATATATATATATATATATATATGTAAGAGAAATATTACATTCGGAATGGATTTATCATGCAGTTTCTGTCTTTCAAAAATACAGTTTGCTGCTTGTAACACAGGTAATAATAATAATAATAACAACAACAACAACAATGTTGTTCTTATTGTTATTATTACAATTTTTGTTGTTATTATTATTATTATATTTATCCTGATTCTTGCTTGCCCCACCCAGACAAACATTCGTGGTTGCGCCTCTGCTCTTACATGCCTTTATTAATTATTATTAATGTTTATTAATGGAGACAATGGTCGAAGGGAGGGAGGGGGTGTTTCATTTTTACCATTCATGTATTGGACTTTTTCTTTTTTGGAGGGAAAGGAATTCATTTCGCATATGATATTAGAACGACGTATTTTATAGCAGCCAATAAACACACTCCTTCAATCTCTACCTTAACCTTATGTTATAAAATCTAGCTTCTGTCATAATGAATATAACCAGAACCTGCTTGCTGAAGAACCAAGGCTCATCTGTAGATAATTCTGAAGGACTTATAGAGAAATGCACGAGCAGATATATGTGCCACGATCTATTAATGTTGATTCATTCAATTTTACTTTTCTACAAGTTAAATGAGTGTTTTGTTAGCCTACTTTCCGGATCCTGACAAAACAAAATGAGTGAGTACAACTTGTACAATACAATTCTACTTTCCTAGCTGACCTTGTTTCGCATTGCATTACTACCTAATCACGTCGTTCCTGTCGCTTTCTATACCTTAGCAGGTGTACAGTTCCCGCCACTTGTTGGCCTCCCGTTTGCTGGCAGCCATCGCACCAGTGCAGTGCTATCAGTACGTGCTTTGTTTTCCCCCAGACAGAGCTTGACTGATTGATTTGATTTATTTTACTTCGCATTTCTTCCACTTTTGGCTAATCGCGAAGATGGCGATGAGTAATGATATGATGAAACGGATGAAGGAACACCCAGGTCGGGATTGGAACGCTGGACCTCTGGCGTCGTAGCCAGAGATTGACGTTCACTTTCTGGGGGGAATTTGAACACTGGGTTGCCACGTCCACAGCCAAGAGGAGGGGAAGACAACCGACACACAGGAAACAGGTATTTCAGACGGCGGCCGTCTAAGGGCTTGAATAGCTCATTGATATTATTTATATCAATATAAGCTGAGGATAATTTTTGTGTTGCATTTTTAGTTTTGTTATTATTTGTAGAATCGTTATTTGTAGAATCGCCACCCCCATTAGGCCAGCAACTGGACCTACAGTTTAAAGTGGGATCTGAATCACTGCACAATGTTTCTCGACTGGGAATCTAACCTGAAACTCCCTGGTTACCAGGCATAAGCATTAGTCACTGTGCAAGGACGTATTAATGGGGAGGGTCCAGGAGTTCCGGACCCCCCCCCCCGAAATGCCTAGCAAGTACACAAATTAAATAATGAAAATGTACTTCTTTAGTATTTGTTGTATAATCGATGCTTATTTATTTCCTCTGAACCCACCGGAAGGAAAAGATTATATTACGATCATACAGCTTCGAAGGACAGTAGTACCAATACAAAACATACTTATGTAAAAAGTAAAGTGCTCCCCTGTGCTTTGCCCCACGCCATGAAAGCATAGTATAGGGGGCGTGGAGTTAGGGCCCCACACTTTCTTGATCACAGCCGAAGACCAGTAATAAAAGTAGAATAGTAGAAATAATAATAATTATTCCAACTTTTATAAATGTTATACAATAAATAATTACTAAACAAATGAAATAAACAAATTTTATTCTAATTTTTTAAATTTATTTATTAATGCTATTCGATCTACAATTCGATTGCATATCCAGCACAACAGTTACAATACTGAAATGCACAGTTATTGTATTTTATTATTGACTCTTGCAAGTGTCTTTCAAGAAAATACTTTAGAAGTTAGTAAGAATTTCACTAATAAATTTTACATTGATTACATTAAATTATAAAAATATATTTTTTTGGAATTCTGGATGATTATAAATAGTTTCAATTTTTAAATATAGTTAACACATGTTCGACACGTAAAATATTTTCATTTGAATTACTCCGCTGATGTAGTGCCGACTATAGAGCCTATTCCCTCGTGTGTGTCCAGTCTTTTCGCTTTACTGCCTGCATTCACTTTTTTTTTTTTTTTTTTTTTTTTTTTTTTTGTGTGTGTATCGGATCTGTCTGAAAACTGCACAAATACCAGAGAAAAAATATTAGTTCCCAACCTCGTGTTATAACCAAAAGCCACACAATGATCATCGCCTTTTCTTAAAACACTGCCTTTTCACCTTTGAACTCCATGTTACTCTATTGAAAACCGGAAGCAAAGTTCCCGCGCGCGCCAAGGAAGCACAGAAATGTAAACATCCGGTGAATAGCCCCCATATCGCCGCTACTTTGGAATCTATAAAGTTGCGTATTGGTAAATAAGTACAACTTTATGAGTTAAATATTTCGCTACCACGCTAACACTTAATATCCTTCATAGCCTTCAAATTTTCAGATTTATTTTTTTTATTTATAATGGCGTTCGCAACAATAAAAATGAATGATGAAGTGATAAATGTGGCAACCATGTTTCCCAAGCTATGGGAAAATTGCAGAAATAATATACGTACTTAAACTTCTCAATTTTTAGAAAACGGTAACTGAAAAATATTTTTGTATTTGAAAAATCAAAGTACGCGTATTATGCCATTTCAAATATCCTTTTTATATACATTTTAAAAGGAATATATCTAAAGTTGGAAAACGTAACCCCCAGCCCCAATAAAATATGACACCCCTCCTCTGTAGATGAAGGAATAATCACAAAGAAACTCGTACCAGCTCAATGGCCAAGCACGTCACCCATTCATCTCATCTTATCGTTATCACCATTCATCCTCATCTTCGCGATTAGCGAAAAGTAGCAGAAAAAAGAAGTAAAAATAAAACAAATACACACATGCGTGTTTGTGTATTTTAAGGTGAATTTCCACATCTTGGTTTGATCGCTACGATGGGGATGAATATGAAATGATGAAATGAAGAATGAGACAAACATATTGCTATATCTATGCCTTACTATGGTTCGAACTGGAGCCTCTGGATTCCTAGAGTGTTCTGCTGACCAATCTGTCATGGAGACCAGGGCCGGATTAGGACGAAATTGGGCCTGATGCTTGAAATCTTGGGTGAACAATAAACACAACGACGTTATAGTTACGTCACAGCGCAAAGAATAATAGTAGGTGTATAATCAGTAACGCTGTGTCTAGGGCTCCAAATTTCATTCTAAGATTTATTTTCAGGTTAATATAGCAATAGAAAAATGTTCAGTTTTCGAAAAATTCTCGTCTGTTTTCATCTGGGCCTATTTCAGAAATGGGCCTAATGCTGCAGCATCAATAGCACCCACCTTAATCCGGCAGGTGGGATTTACTTAAACCTTTCCTTCCAATCCTACTCTCTCTCTCTCTCTCTCTCTCTCGATTCTGGATATATATTAAGAATACCGGAAGCATGGGCGTCCAAAAGGGGGGACAAGGGGGGCCGTGGCCCCCCTGGAAAATGAAAATCAACCAAAAATTATGTATTTCGCACAGAAAATTTCATTTTAGCCACAATAATATGTGTTAATTATTGCATGAACACCATAAATTCAAATTTAAGCAATGTTTTTTTTAGGGAACAACACTCTTTTGGGGGAAAATGTGACTTGTTTGCCCCCCCTGGAAAAAAATATATTCCTTGCCCCTCCCTGGAAAAAATCCTGCGGACGTCCATGACCGCAAGTATCTCCGATTACTTTCAAATTCGGCATACTCACTAATTTTGGCCTCGTAATCACGAATCTGCAGTTAAAAATTGGCGGTCACGTCTAGAAATTGCGAAATAAGCTTGTCAATTACCGCTATGCAATAACATGGAAACCATCTTACTCGCATGTGAGAAAATGGCGTCTTGCGTAAAGTTGAAAAATACCTTTACCACACGAACCATTCACGTAAGGTTAGCTTAGGTTAGGCAAGCATAGTAGAAATTAAGGGTGATCGTAAACATAGTTTTGAAACGCTAATCATTGCAAAAAATAATTGTTTTCTTCATAAATCAATGGTGTTTTGTCCGTTCACGGACCCACTTTTCTCGACTTATTTCTCAATTTCTAGACGTGACCGCCATATTTTAACTGCAGATTCGTGTTTACGAGGTCAAAATTAGTGACTATGCCGAATATGAAAGCAATTGAAGGTCCTTCCGGTATTCTTTATTTGCTCCCGATTCTGTTACGGTTATATCCTTGGTAAAATTAATTACTTGCATGAAAATATGCCCACGTACACGACCCCCGCCCCCTCTCTCTCGCACACATAGAGGCCTTAAAAATGGTTTGACTTTACGATTTTTCAGGTGTTCTGTTGTGTTCGTCTCATCTAATAATCTTTTACCTTCATTGATGCGTGTCGAAGTGTGGAAAAAATAATGTTAGAGAACTAAAGACATGGATGCCTTTTTTGATGAATTCGACATGAATTTCTTCGTCTGCCATCCACAGTTAACTTGGAAAGGTACGGGAAAGCAATAAAAAGGAACATGTTATAAGCATTGTTTCCCAAGAGTTATAATTATAATTGCCTCCAAGGCGATAAACCTGTAAGAGCCCCCCCCCCTATTGACGTCATCCTAGCAGAAACTATTCACGCTCGCAGTAATTTTAGCACGGGAAGCCGTGTAAGAATGTGCTGCTAAGTTTTTCATACCCGTGCAAGCTGTAAGTAATTTTTCATATAAACAAACCTTCTTTTGTCACGTGACGTCTTCCAATTCGAACATGCCTGCGAATAGAGTTGTGGAACATTCGGTGATAGAAAACTTACTTTTCGATGAGGAAAATTTTGATATTCATAACGGAAATGAACAGAGTGATTCATCATATAAAACAAAATCCTTCATGTCAGTACAAAGTATTTTCAACACATAAGAAGTGACGCAGCCAGCAGCTGCGGGAGTATGATACAGGAATGCTTCAAGAATATCATACGAAACAGAACTACGAGTAAGTGAGTTCCTATTTGATTTTAAAATAAAGTTTGTGTGTGTGTGTGTTTGTGTGTGTATATATATATATATATATATATATATATATATATAGATAGATAGATAGATAGATAGATAGATAGATAGACACACACACAGTTGATCAACAGTGGGATCCTAACCAGTGCCCCACCTAAAAATATTTGAAAGTAAATACGTAATGGAATTTAGGTGCATGTGGGTGCGTTAAACATCAGTGTAAAAATATATATTATTGTGGTCGATATATACATAAAGATACATGTGCATGTGTCAAAACTTAAAATAAATTATACCAACCACAAAAAAGTACATTTTTTACATTAGCATAGTGGTAATATATGATGAGAAGGATCCTTCCCTTTGGTTTCAAATTTTCATCCTTTAAGAGAGCTTTCAGTTTGAAGCAACACATGTCATTTGTGTTGTCAATCGGACTGGACGTTTTCCACAACACCGTGCATATTTTGATGTGTGTATTGATAGCGTACAGTGAATGTATTTTTGGTATAATTTAACAATACAGGGAGTTTCTCCAATTTGTTTGAAATGTCGGATACTTACTAACTTGGGTCTCCTAATCACGAATCTGCACTTAAAATTTGGCGCTCACGTATAGAAATTCCTGAATTATGCCTAGCCCTACGGACCATTGGCGCGTGGTTAGGTTAGGTTAGGAAACATAGTTAAAAAAAATTAGGGTCGTAGTAATATCAGCAATATATGTATTTCGTTCTTTAAGTATTCGAAACGGAAAATCTTGCGATAAATAATGAGCAATTGTGCATTGTCGGTTTCGATGACTGACCCTCTTATTTTGCAAGTTTGACACGTGAGCGCCAAATTTTAACTTCAGATTCGTGATTGGGAGCCCTAATTTAGTGAGCATGCCAAATTTCAAACAAAATGGAGAAATTCCCAGTATTGTAAAATCGCTCCGTATTTTTTTGTACCGACTGGAAGTGCCCGTGTTGCTAGTCAGTTGGGTCAGAAGTAGGGTTGCCATATTTCTAAAATAAAAAAAAAGGGGACATACAGATTATATAGGCATGGATATAGTTAAATTTATTTTTTAAACATTACAAAATAAATTGCTGTTTAAAGCATTGTTAATCCCTAATTTTTAACATTTTGACAAAATATATTAATATTTGAGTGAACTCTTGGCGTTAGGAGGACATTTTTTTTCGATGCATTACTATAAAATTCAGAACATGACTTATTCTCATTCACTTATTATTTCTTTAGCTAAATATGGGACAAGTGGACGTCCCGAGAACATTTTCCAGGATACCGGGACATTTCTTTAAAAAGGGACAATCCCGTATATCAGGGTGCGAAATTTCCGATCGCCAGGTCGCCATTGGCGACCAAAAGTTTTGGGCTGGCGACTAAAATTTAATTGTTTCAAATGTGTGTCAAACACGCCTCAAGACTTCACCCCTTGAGAGAAACGGCAGAAGTTATAGAAGAAATTCTAAAACTGAGTGATATCCACACTATTAGGTGGTTAGCCAGGAAAGAACGTGCAATAAGAGCTCTCTTGCAATCATGGAAAGCTGTTGTGACCCATCTTGAACAGGTGGCCCATAGAAGAGACAATGATGGCGCTAAAGCTAAGGATTTGCTGAAAAGTTTGAAGCAATTTAAATTTGTTAAGCTTCTGTACTTCCTTTTGGATTTCTACGGGAAATTGAACCCTTTAAGCGTGGCACTACAAAATAAGAATATTTTGATTTCATCTCTGAAAATAAGAATTGAACACTGTATTTCAGTTTTGGCTTACCTGGAATCTAATGTTGGACCATGCGAACAAGATTTATTGGACCATGTATCCATTTCAGGGAAGATAAGGGATGTGCAAGAGTTTCAGACTGTTAGAGGAAACTTAATTAACAATGCGAACTTGTACATCACAGAAACATTGCCGTCTATGTCAACAGATGCGATTGCATCTCTGCATGTTTTCGACACCTTGGGTTGGCCTCCCAAAGAAAATATTCTTCAGTTTCGGATAGAAGAAATAAAGAAGCTCTACATATACTTGAACCCGAGCCTTTATAATGAGAAAATGGATGTTATGTCAGCAGAGTGGACAGAATACAAACTTTTGTTTCCTTCTCCAGCTTTGAATCAGACGCTGGAGAAGATCCACAGTGTGGAGTGTTCAGCAAGATTCCCCAATTTGCTCCAGATTTTGACATTTTGTTCTGTTCTACCAATGAGCACAGCCTCATGTGAGGGAGGTTTCAGCTGTCACAACAGACTCAAGACTACTTACAGGAACTCTCTGAAGACTGAGACACTGGATGATTTGCTCAGAGTTTTCGTAAACTGACCCCCCCTCATCCTCACTGTCAGAGTTTGACCCAGCAGCTGCGATTGATAAGTGGTACTTCAGTGCAGAAGGACAGCGCTACACAAACATTAATTCCTAACTTTTTTTAATAATTGCTCACATTTTTATTATTTATGAATATAAAATAGTGGCGACCAAAGATTTTAGTCCGGCGACTAATTTCAAACTTGAAATTTCATGCCCTGCCGTATATACAGTCTGGCAACCCTAGTCAGGAGTAGATAAATATTGCACGCTCAGTCATCGTGGTGCCTGAACTCAACCAGGGCCTGAGTTTTTAAAATTCAGTTCTAAATTAGCTAACTAACTAACTCTGTAGCCTTCTTAAACCCGAAGGTTCATGGCTGCAGCAACACAGGCCTTCCATCTTTCCCTATCTTGAGCAAGATCTATATACTCTTTTCCATCCCTACCAATTTCCCTTAGGTCCATCTCAACGTTGTCCCTCCATCTTCGTCTTGGCCTTCCTACAGGTCTCTTACCATCAGGTTTCCCAACAAGAATCCTGTAAGCTCCTCTTTCCTCTCCCATTCGTGCCACATGGCCTGCCCACCTAAGTCTTCTTGATTTAATTATTCTAATAATATCTGGACATGAATACAAATTATGTAGTTCTAAATTATGTAACCTTCTCCACTCACCTGTCTCCTCATCCCTTTTAGGTCCAAAAATTTTTCTAAGGATCTTATTTTCAAATACTCTCAATTTATGTTCCTCTTTCAATGTAAGCGACCAAGTTTCACATCCATATAATACTACAGGCAAAATTACTGTTTTGTATATTTTAACTTTTAGTTTTTTAGATATTAAACGAGAAGACAAAAGTTTATGAAGAGAGAAGTAACATGCATTTCCTGAATTAAGCCTACTTTTTATTTCCTCTTTAATATAATTTTAATTTGTTAATATTACTCCTAAGTATTTGAATTTGGAAACTGGTTCAAACGAGTTGTTATCAATAATTATATTTTGATTATTACCTAACACTTGGTTTCGGCCTGTAAGCATATATTTAGTTTTCTCTTTGTTAACTTCCAAACCTATCTCTTTAGCAGTTTTGAAAAATATTTTAGCATTATTCTTAATTGTATTCACATCATCCCCCAGTAAGTCTACATCCTCTGCATATGCTAACAACTGAGTCACGCCATTTAATTTTAGTCCTTCTTTAAGTTTCTTTTACCTTCCTAACAGCATATTCTAAGGCAAAATTAAAGAGCAATGGTGATAATGCATCTCCTTGTTTTAACCCATCATGAATTGTAAATTTGTCAGACATATTAATACCCACATGAATTTTACTTTCTGTTTCACTGGTGCATATTTTTATCATACTAACAAGCTTCTTAGGTATTCCAAACTCTACTAATATATTATATAATTTATCTCTTTTGACCGAATCATATGCTTTTTTGAAATCAATGAATAGCTGATGGACATTTTGATTATATTCCCACTTTTTTTCAAGTGTCTGTCTGATGTGAAAAATCTGATCTGTAGTTGATGTGTTACGTTTAAATCCACATTGATAATCACCTATAATTTCATTGGCATATGGGGTTAGTCTTTTTAAAATAATGTTAGACAATATTTTGTATGTTGTTGAGAGTAGAGAAATGCCACGGTAATTATTGCAGTTCATTTTATCACCTTTTTTAAACACAGGAACAATTATGGATTCTTTCCACTATTGAGGGATTTCTTTTTTATTCCATATTAAACATATTAATTTATGAATTTGACATATTAATGAATTTCCACCATATTTAATTAACTCAGCTGGTATTAAATCAACGCCAGATGCTTTGTTATTCTTTAGCCTTTTAATAGCATCTTTAACTTCAGTGAAGTTAGGTTCTGGAACTAAAGGTTCTGCTGTGTGTACTTCATTTACTTCTGATTTATCTCCTACATGGACATTTGGTTCTAAATTAGTATTTTTTAATATTTGGGGAATGTTTATGAATATTTCCATTACTTTTTATTTATATAACGAGTACAGTATGTGTTTTTTTATTTGTTGTGTGTTTTCTGTATCACATGTATCTATAAATCAGAATAATAAACATGCCATTATTAATTTTTTCACAATAGCCGAATTTTAAAAACTAGAGTGATATGGTAGTCGGCCATATGTTTTGCATTCATGCTTAGACCATATTTGCAAAGAAAGAAAGAAAGAAAGAAAAATGCTCCTGGGGAAAAAGTGGCTAGTGTTATTTTTAGTTTTGTCTACCACCTTGTTGCCTATCTTGAAAGCTACCCATGGTACTATATATACGTGTAGATATATAGAGAGAGTCAAATAAAAATCTTATAATTTAATATATATAATAGACTGTATACAGGTCAAATTTACATTAGGTATCAACTGTTAATTTACAAAACGATCTCAAGGGTGCAACACTGATCAAGTGAGCTTCCAACCATTTTCAACATTTTTAAAGATGGCGCCTCCTTCACACACATGCACCAGTGAAGAGCAGTGGTTTCTTGCCCTCTGAAAGCCTGAAACTTATAGAAATTCTCTGGCAAATGAAAACTCAATATCTCTATGCATGATTTGCATGCCAGCAAATTTTCGAATATGAGGAGAAGTATGACAATGGCTTCAGTTTGCAGGCAGATGGCTGAAAGGATCTTCGCAGTAGCTCGCTCATAAGTGACTGTGCGTGCATCCCATTTTTATTCCTAAGATATACAGGCACTAACTCAAGACTTGAAAATATATGTGGATCAGCGATGGATATATATACTAAAATGCAGCAAACTCGTCCAACTCTACATGCAGAAACTCTACTAGATAAAAATTGAAAACAAATGAAGGTTTTCATTTGACTGTCCCTCATAGTATGCCAAATATGAATTTAAAATGCAAAATATGAACATATGTTAACTTCTGAATTTCTATGTAATATTCAGTTCCTATATAAGATGCCAGGACGAAAATTTCCCAGCAAACTGAACCGGACTCATAGGCATAGTTCATGCTTCAAAGGACAGAGATTCACCGTGCTGGATGAGAAGCACACGAGACTCAGATCCATGTTTGTTGATCCCCTGTTTGGGACTGTGAAGGCAAGCATCTCCCCCTCTGGGGTGTTTCAAGGAACTGTGGAGTGGAAAAGGCCTAGAGTAAGTGTTTAGTGTGATTGCCACTAAATTATAATTAGAGCTGTTACAAGTACTAAAGTAACTTTCAAACTTACTTTATTCTAAATGAGCTTTAACTCATATAACATGTTTTATGCATGAATTTACAAATAGGAACTTCTTTTACTTTCGCAGATCACCCCAAAATAGTAACATTACTTTTCATTAAGATGTCATTATCCTCACAAATGGTAAAGTAGAAAAAATATAATGGTTATGAAATTTTCAAAGTAAACCCTATGCTTTGAAATGGAGAAGAAGTATTCATTTCTCTCTCTATTAAAAAAAAAACAACACATGTTAAATATTGTTGAGCCAAAAAGGTGTCTAAGATATGATGATTGTCAGAGATTATACACTATCATGTCCTAGGTTTTCTAAAATAAATATGTTTGAGCACATGCACTTTTTTCTGCAATAACAGTGTTATATATACGATACAATTTTAAAAATCTTTGCATTTTTTCATGTGAACATTTGGTTCAAGATATGATAGAAATCTGGCCAAATTAAAATTACTTTCATGGGAAATCATCAGGAAAAGTTAATGCAAGGCTCCTCTGTTTCAAAAATTATCTGTTACAGTTACACTTACTTATTTAAAAAAGTAACTCTTTACAGTAGTGTATTACTTTGATGAAAACATCAAAGATATCAGGAGGAGGCTGTAGGAGTGATGCCACCTTACAATGCAAACACACTCCCTTGGCATTTAAGTGAACTTGTGCCCTAAAAATAAACATTTGTCAAGTGATATTTAGAATTACAAAATGTGACAATATATTCTCACCCTTCTATTATTTTTTTTTATATATATCTGAGAATCTTACTGTATGCAAGATAACACAACTTCAATGCATTTTGAAGCGAGAGTGTATGGAGTAAAAAATGACTACTAAATTTTTAAGAATATTTTGGAATTGAGTGATGATTGGGTGTGAGGCTGACATCTTTTAGGAAATATATAAAAAGTACAAAGTTTTATGTATACTGCTGGACAAAAAAAAATGGACACTTGCATTTTTTGTGATAACGCATACATTCTGATTCGAAGGCTAACTAAATTATTGGAAATATATTCAACAGAAAACAAACTTTGAGGATGTTCTACATACATTAATAAGTTAAATTAGAACAAAAACGAAAGTTACAGAAAACTACCAAACTGAGAGCATAATTCATAAGTAATTGCAATTCAGATGTCAAATATTAAAGTGTCCGGTTTTCTTTGTCCAGCAGTATAGATACATATAATGTGAAAATTATTTGAATTACTTCTAATTTTTTTACAATATAGTGTAATGTGGGCTTTGTTTTCACCTCAATTTATAGCTAATGCTCATGTGACTTATCTCCTACGATCAAATGAAGTGGCTATTGGAAATAGTGTAGCTGACTTGGTGCCAAAGTGTGTTTAGTGAACGACTTTTGATTTCACCACCAAAGTTTTACGAGTCAGCATAGACATAGATGTTCTTTCATCATATCATCACTTCATGATGGTTGCGGTAAACGCGGTTTAAAATTACTTACGTAAAATTTAGAAGATTTCGCACTTCCGCATTGCACAATTTAATGGTTCAATCCTATTAATTTCGAAGATCCACTGTCTTCATTCACAAAAGGGTACGGCGTTTGAAGCGGAGATGGTACCGCGTCACTTCATTGTTTGTTCCCGGGAGGCGGTAGTTGGGATTTCTCCCGTTCGGTGGCGCTGGCGCACGCATCTTGGTTTGTGTCGTCTGCTTCCTGTTGTCGGGTGGCGTTGCCAGATGGGAGTTGGGGGGCTGGGCCATGCTGCTCGGCAATGTGCCATTCCTCTTCCCCGCGTGGCTGGAAGGGGGTCGAGTATGTGCACCGCATCTTTTCTTTTCCAGGTCGGGGATCTTTCTGAGGACAGGGTGCCAAGTTGGGTGTGCCTGTCCATTATCCAGGTTCAGTGCTGGTTTCTGTTGGATGATGGCATGGGTTTCTTTGATGGTGTTTTCTATGACAGAGCCTTTTGGGTGAAGTATGGATATAGAGGAGATGGTATGGTTAGTGGAGTGGAGGTGTTAGGAGAGGCCTGATTTTGGTGTGTCGTTTTTGGCATCTTTTACGTGTTCGTTAATCCGTTCTTGGACGATGCGAATGGTTCTGCCAATGTAGGTGTTGTGGTATTGGCATGTGGTCTTGTAGACACCCGGGGGATGAGAGTTTGGGTAGGTAGTATCTCTTGAAGTTGGGTAGTGCCCGTCCGATTTGGGATATGGGTTTGTGTGCCACTCGGATGTTGAAGGGTTTGAGGGTCTTGGCAAATTTGCCAGATGTGGTGGGGTGGTATGGAAAGGCGATCCATTTGGGTTTAGGATTTTGGTTCGGGTTATCTCTGTTTCTTGGGTGTCTTAGCTGGGCTTCTGTTTTTGCGCACCACATGGATAGTTGGCGCTCGGTGTAACCATTGTTTAGGCCTATTTCCGTTACGCACGCTATTTCATCATGCAGGTCATCTTCTGTGCAGCTGTGTGTGAAGGCTCTTCTGTAAAAGTTCATCCATACTCCAGCTTTCTGTTTTGGTGGGTGGTTGGATTTTGCATGGATGTTCTGGGTGCCCGAACCTGGTTTCCTGTATACGGATGTGACGAACTTGTCTTGGAGTCGTCGGATGCTGAGGTCGAGAAAGTTGAGGCGGCCATTTTGTTCCCTTTCAACGGTGAAGTTTATGTTGGGATGTATGTTATTGAGGGCAGTTAGGATATGGGTTAGGTCCTCTTCCTGTTTGTAAATGACTATGGTGTCATCGGCATATCTTTTGTATCTTATATGAGCAAACTCTGGTTGGGTGAGAATTGACTTCTCGGCCACATGCAGCACTATGTTGGATAGGGGTGCAGAAAGGGGGTTGCCCATCGCTAGGCCCCCTGTCTGGTGGAAGAAACTGTCCTCGAACTGGAAATAGTTGTGGGTGAGGCAGGCTTGTAGAAGGTTGCAGATTTCATCAGTTACAAATGGAGGCGTGCTATTGCTGAGTAGCCATGTTCTGGTGGAGTCAAGTGCAAGGCTGATTGGAATGGAGGAGTACATGTCCACTACGTCTATGCTGGCTAGTTTGCAGTTGTTGGCTTTGACAAAAGAGGTGACAAATTCTTTTGCTTCAAGGCTGTTTTTTAGGCAGTAGGTGAGTTTGTCATTGTGGGCGGTCAGTTTCTGGAGGAGCCATTTGGTCAGGTGGACACTGGGTTGATTGAAACCGGCCACTATGATTCTCAAGGGGGTTTCTGGTTTGTGAGTTTTTGGTATGCCGTATGCACAGGGAAGGCTGGGGTGGGTGTTCCTTAGTTTCTTCTTTTCAGTATCTTGAAGGAGGGCACAGTTATCTATGGCTCGGCGGATGGCTATATTGTATCTGCTTGTGGGGTCACGTTTCAGCTTTTTGTAGCCATCAGAGTTTAGTTTTGCATGCATTTTGTCACTGTATTGGCCACTTATTCTCATGGTCACAATTAGATTAGTGGTAGAAAAGCAACACTATATATCATATTACAATCCAATAGAAATGGGCCCTGATTTCACCAGTTTTTATTACTTAGTTTAAAATAGGGCCTGGATAGTTGTGCACTTAAAATACCTAGAATATGCACTAAAATGGTGCAAAATATGCAACAACCTTTTTTAAAACGTTTTCTATGAGTTATTGCTAAAAACCTAGATGTAAACAGATATTTATTCTTTTTCACCGCATACGTTTTAACATGCGTCTCAATACGCATGTAATAAATGCAAAAGGTGCAGTTCTGAATTCTTTCACACAGTCTTGTTTACACTGCTGTTTCATGAAAGAAAAAATTACATTCCTAACAGATGATGTTTGCACTTGATTACAACATATCTCAAACCTTGAAACTCATTCTGTTTTCAGGAAGAATATTTTTATGATCAGAAATAACTAAATACTTCACAAGATGCAGTTAGACAATAAGCTAACAGTGTCTGACATGCCAAGTTCAAGATCATCTGTAGACTACCTATTGCATTGTTGTCATTTCTCTTTCAAAAAGAGTAGTTGTTGAGTGTTCCCGTTAGGATGACAATAGAAGTCTTATCTTCTTGTCTTGTAGAAGAAAGAGGAGAGTAAACAGAAGGAAATCTGAAGTTATTTTTTTAAGAAGACAATACAATTTTAGTAGTGGTTATTGGATCTAAAATATGCATGAAGTTTATACATATGATTCATGCATTTGCATATGCAATATGCAATTAAATATCAAAAATGTTTAAAATTAGGGATGGGTCAGATTAATCGGTACTTTATCAGCCGATATAGATATTTCCTACTATTTAAAAAAGTAAATGTCTAAATATGCAACTTCTTTTGCACTGCAATTTTATATCAGATCGGTTAATTTTGTATTGGTACTTTATCGGTATCAGCCCATCCCTATTTAAAATATGCATTAGTACATGCAAAATGCATAACTATCTGGGCCCTAGTTATAAACATGGTCAAGGAAAATTTTCCACTAAATTGTCAATGTATCACTGACATCCATTTTTTTTCTTCTTGTAATTATAGGTAGAAAACTAATCTCTCTTTTTTTAAAAAAAAATTGCCAGGAGTTATCTGAGGACCCTCAGTTCTTCCCAAGGAAGTGTACGGCAGAAGATCTGAGAAAAATTGTTACTGGGGAATTGAGTGGCAATGCCTTCCTCTTGGCATGCTCTGTGCTTGCCATGTTGCCTGACATGCTGGACAAGGTATGTGTAGTAATTATCTGAATTGTAGTAAACGTTGTGTGGCAGTTGATAGACAGGGGCATGGAATACGGATGGTCAAATCCAGATAAAATTTTATCCGGATATTGGATAATTTTCTATCTGGATGTGCAGATTATCCAGATATTCGGATTATTCAAAATGTTTGGATATCCGAATATGTGCATTATCCAGACAGTTTTGTCAGTTTTACAGACTAACTACTTTTTTTCTTTTATTCATCATGTTCATAATTTTACTGTATGGATTTTTTACAAATCCAACATCAAATCAGTACTATCTGGATTATCCGGATATTCAAATTATCAGGATATATGAATTACCTGGATATCAGAATTATATGGATATTTGGATATCTAGATTATCCAGATAATCCGTTGCCTCCAAAACAGATATATGATAGTTTGAAATCTGAATATTCGTTATCTGGATTTTGTGGCCGAACTTGGTATGGATTGTTCCTGTTTTTTTCCAGGATTCAACACTAATGTTGCCTAAAAATGTTTTTGCTACAAAATTATTTGAATATTTTTTCATACTTCCATACATATAAACTGTGGATCAGGCAGTGTGTCCGTCCGGTTGACTCATGGCCTTAACACTAAAGGATGTATATTTCAGTGTCTTAAGCCTGGGTATGTTTGCAGTGCTTGAAAAATTTTCTTCAAAGCTAGGCAGCAGGAAACCACCTACTACCAATTGTGCATACTACAGTATGTTTCAAAAGTCGCACAATCCAAACTTTGAAAATATATATCATGAGAGATATTTGCACCAGGTTTTATGCACTAAACTAATCCTGTAGGCTATCACTGGGTTCATAAATTTATGTTAGCATCTATCTAAATAAGAGCAATTACATTATTTTCAAATACATTGTTTATTTGCTGAAAACATCTGGGAACTGATTTTCAACATTAAACATCAACTCTTAAACAATTTGTGGGATCATTTGTTTGTGTTTGACTGGTTGTAAAACCATTGCTTTGTGAGGTACAGCAGAAGCAGGGCATTTTTATTGGAAAACCTCTTGCACATGAGTGTAAGAATGAGTAGTAAAATACTCTTCAGCAATGCACAAGCACTGCTCCAATGAATATGCCATGCTGAATGAATTAAAAAAAAAACATGCGCAGTAAAGGTGAAAGTGAGTGAAGAGAATTCAATGTAACCAGGGGCAGCCTAGGATTCTCTCAAGAGTTCAATTTCTGCACAAAATCTTGATTTTTCACGTAAATATATAGCCAATTCTTAGACACATGTTGCATGCGACTGTTGCTAATATTTCGACCTGGTAGTGTTGCCACATACGGAGATATGTCCCAAAAATGGCACTTTTCACTCAACCCATAAAATCGCCAGTCAAAAATTCATCAAATGTTGCACATGACCAATAGTGCTTGCATATGACAGAGGGACATGGCATCAGTCATCAAATGTCTAATTATGACCCTTCGATAATTTCTTACATATTTCTCTCACCTAGAAGTTCATTTCTGGAATAATTTGAATGCTGCTTTCGGTCAGTTATTAATTTATATAATTTTCTGTACGGAGTCAACTGATAATTTTAAGCATTGAAAAATATCTTGATGGACGAGGCTTTATAATGCAGAAAACCCGGTGTAAATATCTCTTACAGTTTACATGATATACATTTCCAAAGTTTTGGGTTGTGCAACTTTTGTAACACTCTGTATAAGATGTTGAGCATCACAGTATTCAAAACGTCGCTAATTTATTTGAGAAAGCAGGAAATGGGGTGTTGGGGGACAAAGGGTAAGAAATTGTTACTAACTCTATGGAATGTTCACAACGTTGATGATGATAAAAAAAAAATGCTAACTTACGCTGTACTGCAATTTGAACTTAGAATCATCAAAATTTCGTACATATTACAGCAAAAGATCACAGACGCCAGGCTGAAATTTTTAGTCGGCATGGTGACCTGGATTTTTCAAGCCCTGTATGTTTGTTTCTTTTTGTGTGTTCTTTTAACAGTTTCATCTTACCTCATTGACACATGGAATAAAATATGTTTTTGTCACTGGCATTTTTTTTTTTTTTTTTGTGTGGAAATATGCTGCATTTTCTCATGATATTTTGTCATGAGAATATCCTAGATATCCATCTCGTGTAGAAGTGGAGATCTGAGACAAGACAATACAACTTTTCGAGTTCCCGATTACAATGCAGAGAACTGTAAGTTGCAATCTGTCAGAGACTTCTGGTACATCCTGTTTATGAATATGTAAATTACATTGCATTAGAGCAGTAAAATGTTCTTCTTCTCTCTTCTCTTTCTTTCCCTTATGCCGTTAAGTGTTGGGTACCTCGTTCTGTCCATCTCATCCATTCCGTCCGGTCTCGACTCATTCTTCTTGGCCTCCCCCATGGTGCAGTGGTAGCGTCATTGCCTTGTAATCAAGGCATCCCGGGTTCGATACCCGGTGGAGGCACAAGTGGTTCGGATCCCACTTTAAAGTGTAGGTCCAATCCCGATTAGCCTTACTGTGCATAAAGTGGACTTAAAACACCAACTCAAACAAACAAACTCGACTCATTCTTCTCATTTCGTTCGTAGTTTTTCCATATTTTAGTCCTATCTTTTCTATTCTATCTTCCCATGTATTTCTTGGCCTGCCTCTTCCTCCTCTACCCTCAACCCTCATCTCCATCACTTGCTTGGCTTTCCTATCTTCATTCGTTCTATTTACATGTCCATACTACTTCAGTCATTGTCTTCTTTTATTTTACCTCTTCTCGTTTTCTTTAATTTCTTATTCTGTCTCTTCGAGTTTTCCCCACTGTTCTGAGATATTTCATCTCTATTGCTTGAAATTTACTTAGATGTTTATCTTGGAGTGCTAAGCTCTCTGTGCCATAGCCCATGATGGGAACTACAATTGAGTTGTAGAGTTGCATTTTTGTTTTTGTACTGATCTCTCTTTTTCCCACTAAAGTATTACTCATTAGATAGTATGCTGATACTGCCTTCTTTGTCCTATTCATTATCTCTTGATCAATTTTCTCACTGCTTCTTATGATAGTTCTTAAGTATTCATATGTTTCTACTTTCTCTAGTTGTTTCCCTTCGCATATTATATTCAGGGCTTCATTTTCCTTGTCCTCTTTAGTCACCCGCATGATCTTATTCTTTTCTACATTAATCTTCATGCCTTTCCTTTTAAGTTCTTCATACCATTCTTCCACTGCTTGCTGAAGTCTCTCAGGTGTATCTGATATCAATACGATATCATCGGCATATAATAGTGCTTGGATATATACTGACCTTAATCTTCACATACCTATTTTCGTTCTATGTGTTCGTCGTTTCCATATTTTAGCAATTTCATCTAAAAAGACGTTAAATAGGATTGGACGGAGGCTGTCTCCTTGTTTTATGCCTTTCTCAATGTCAAATTCACCTGAGAGTTCGCCATCTACTCTAATTGTTCCTACAGGATTATTATATACAGTTTGTATTGCATTCAATAATCTTACTGGTACTTTCGTTGCCTCCAATGCTTCCCATACATATTGCCTAGGGACTGAATCAAAAGCAGCTTTTAGGTCTATAAAAGCTATATATGTGTCCTTGTTCTTGGCAATTCTTTTTTCCATAATCGTTCTTATAGTATATACATGATCTTGTGTTTGCCTTTTAGGGCGGAATGCTGCCTGCTCCTCCTCCATATCTTCCTCCACCACTTTTCTGAGACGTCTTTCTAGTACCCTTGTGTATAATTTATAAGCGACTGATGAGAGGCATATTGCTCTGTAGTTATTACAGTCATAGCTACTGCCCTTTTTATGTAGTGGGATAATGATATTTTTTCTCCATTCATTTGGTATTTTGTTTTCCTTCCATATTCTTTGAAACATCTTGGTTAAATTCTTAACTATTTCTACACCTCCATATTTTATTAATTCTGGATTTATTCCATCTGATCCTGCTGCTTTACCTGTCTTCATCAGTTCTATTGCTTACAGAATACAGCGACCACGCAGGGTCAAATAACGCTTCGCAGGGACTTTTAGCATGCACTCCTTATCCAAACCTTCTTAACAAAATATAATATTGCGACCACGCAGGGTCGTTAAATGTGGCGACCACGCAGGGTCGTTACAACCTCCTTATGTGGGAAGAAGGAGTTTCCAAGAAGCAACTGATTTTCTACACAAAACTCCAGTAATCTCTTGCCATTCTAATTCATTGTCTTTTCTCCCCCGTAGCTTCCCATACTACCATGGGCTACCTTCTTATCTTTACCTGTTCTTGCATTTAAGTCTCCCACTATCATTACATACCGTCCCTCCATTACTTCTTTATCTACTGTCCTCTGGAGTTGTACATAAAATTCTTCCTTATCAAGCACAGAGGCATCTTCTGTTGGTGCGTATACTTGGATATATGATATTTTATATTCTATATCAAATTTAACTACAATTATTCTTGAGTTAACTGATTCCCAGCCACTGACCATTGTTTCATATTGCTGACTTGTTACAATTCCTACCCCTTCTTTTGCTCTTCTTCCCTGTCCAACACCGGATTATCTGAAGGTATATCCCTCCTCAAGCCTTTGTATGCCATTTTCTTTCTTTCTTACTTCAATAATTCCCATTACGTCTATCTTACGTATCTTCATTTCCTGTACTAATTCAACTTCTTTTCCTAATATACAACCTCTGACAATAAAGTTCGGTGAATGATCCTGAATATCGAAAGTAGGCGAATTCTTAATGAAAACTACCTTACTGTCCTTGGAAGTAGTCCCCTCCCATGGCTATGCACCATTGAGAACGGCTGTACATGTCCTGGAAACTTTTAGAAAAGTCTTCTTTCGGGATGGTGTTCAAGACCCTCGTCACGTTCCGTTGGATGTCCGGAATATCCTCAAATCTCTGACCTTTCAAAGCAATTTTGAGGCGTGGGAAGAGAAAGAAATCTGGAGGATTCAGATCCAAATTTCTTGCAATGCATTGCTACAAAGGATGAGAGCTGGTGTGTGAGGTACGACCCTGAAACGAAACGCCAAAACATGGAATGGCGTTCTCCTGCATCACCCCATCGGAAGAAGGCCAAGGCGGAAAAATTGTTGTTCCCTCCGGCAGGAATTCCTTGTGGATCATGCCATCACTGTCAAAGAAAGTGATAAGCATTGTCTTGATGCGTGATTTTTGCACCTTGACCTTCGTCCGACGGGGTGATGCAGAACACCATTCCATGCTTTGGCATTTCGTTTCAGGGTCGTACCTCACACACCAGCTCTCATCCTCTGTAGCAATGCATTGCAAGAAATTTGGATCTGAATCCTCCAGATTTCTTTCTCTTTCCACGCCTCAAAATCGCTTTGAAAGGTCAGAGATTTGAGGATATTCCGGACATCCAACGGAACGTGACGAGGGTCTTGAACACCATCCCGAAAGAAGACTTTTCTAAAAGTTTCCAGGACATGTACAGCTGTTCTCAATGGTGCATAGCCATGGGAGGGGACTACTTCGAAGGACAGTAAGGTAGGTTTCATTAAGAATTCATCTACTCTCGATATTCAGGATCATTCACCGAACTTTATTGTCAGAGGTTGTAGTTTTAATGTTCCATGTTCCCATTCTCATTTTCCTTTTCCAGTCCGGTCGTTGTTGTGTTGATCTGTCTATTCCGAGGCTCCTGTTTTCTCTCTGAATCCGTTAATACCCTTGCATGCGGGATTGGCCCAAAGCAGGGTGGATTTATTTAGGGTTTATTCCCCTAGGGCAGTTGGCTTTACCATGCCTTTTGAGTCTGCCCCACCCTTAGTTCTTTGTCAGGGTATCCTTCCCTTAGCCTTTGGGGATCCCTCCCCTCCCTGCAAGGCAGCAGGGGCAGTGCTTATTTAATGGCGGCACTTCCTCGTCATGTCACAGTGCTGTCAATTAGCTTTTCTGGGTTTTAATGAGGATGGTCCTGCCACAAACCAACCCCCCAGACCCTGTTAGCACTGCCCCTCAGTCTGGGACTGCTTATTTGGCATTGCCATATTCGCAGCTAACCACCATATCTGATGGCCGTATGCTATCCGCCACCTGCGACCCGCCCGGTTGCTGAGGCTTGCCCCTCAGAATGAAGATAATGTTTCCGAAGTTAAGGAATAAATAATTTTTCATTATGATATTTGGAGGGGAATGAGGGTAAATTTCCCCTTCTCCAGATACTTGCATCTTCCTTCTGGTTGCAAAAATTAATCCTTGAGATGCCTTTGGGGGCAGTATTTGTATTTTTGTTATTTAACATTGTTTTTTCAGCCATTTTTTACTAATCATAGTGAAAAGGATGAGGGATGAAATTATGAAATTGATGAAGGGCCCCTCACAAATAGCAGCGGTGCCCTACCTGGGATTCAAGGACAGGAACTTTGAGTGGCATTTGGCCACCAAGCCAGTTGATAGTAGATAATTATTTTGTGAAAAGCAACACAATAAGGTACCTCATAATACGGAGTGTATCATTTTAAGGTAAACAACTTTAAGAATTTATTTTGACTAAACTATATGGAATACAACAATAATATTTGCTATGTATCAATCAGTTTCTATGAATGTCTACAAATGTTCAATGTGGCTTCCACGAGTTATGTGACACATATCCCATCGAAATTCTAGTTCTTGTCCTTTTCCAAGAACTCCTTGTCCACCAAAGCAAGGGCATCTTAGCTGTTGCACATTCTGTGGCATAAGTGGCACATAGACTTTGTCTTTCACATAGCCCCAAAGGCAGGAGTCTACGGGTGTAAGGTCTGGGAACTTTAAGACAGCCTGCTTTTTCTGCACCTGTGAAAGTAGTCGTTTTCTTGAACACTACACCAGTGCCACAATGACCATGTTTACAAAAGTCTTGCCCATGAAATCAAAACTTAAGATCTTCGAATTTTTTACAACAGGCCTTATTGTTGTGTTTCAGATAAGTTTTCAACAATAAATCTGATAAATTGTTTACACTGTTATGATACACGCTGTATAGAGTAATCATATCTCACATTAGAGGTTGTAGAGGACTTGAGGTTAGACAAATGAATATCACTGTGCTCAATATACAAGAAAATATTAATTTGTATGACTATTAATTCTTACGTATTATTCTCGGCAGGTGTGTCCAGATAGCGAGTACCAGAACTGGAAGGGCAGGGACTATTACACAGGAATCTTCCACTTTCAGTTTTTTATGTGTGGCGAATGGATAGACGTGGTGATTGATGATTTCTTACCTACTGTCGATGGCACCCTCATCTGTACACGGTCAGATATTCCCGACACTTTCTGGTGTTCCTTGTTGGAAAAGGCATATGCAAAGTAAGTCTGGGTTCTTCTTCTCTGTTCTGTTCATTTCGTGTGGCTGAAACTGAATTCTTGGTCAAGAGTAGAATAATTCAAGATGCAGTAATTCAGCGTCAAAGGGAATCTTGATTTCGCTACTAAGAAGCAGATTTCTAGGTGCTAAAAAATGGAAATTATTTATTTTTTATGTGCTGAAAATTTTCCAAATATGTTCAAAAATGATAAAATTTGATATCCCGTGAATATCATAAATGTATTTACATACTTGTACACAATACTCAGTAGGTCTTCCCTGGTGGAGGCACATAATGCTTTGGATCCCACTTTAAACTGTGGGTCCAGACCTGACTACCCTCTGTGTGCATAAAGTGGACTTAAAACATCAAGTCATCAATACTCAGTATGCTTACTCGGCTTTTATTATTTTGATCTATTGAATGTTATATCTCTGTTTTTCTTCCTAAACTTCAAACATAGGAAAGCTTTCTTGCTTTGGAGGGTTGTTTTATTTAGCAGTATATTTGGTAAGACCTAGGAAAGGGCTCATGATGTAGTTTCTTAAACCCATTAGCCATCTTATCTGTGTTCGTATCAGCATGTGAATTAGCTCTGATTTTGCCAATTGCCCCACTCAGGGTGCAAATAAATGCTTCCTTCCTCCCCACACTGTACTCAAGTATTTAGAGGCAGCTTAAGGGCTGCCATCCTTGGGAGATGGCATCCTCCTATATTAGTGCCAAAACCTTATTTCTGATTACATAAGTGTGGCTATTTCTTGGTTTGTTTTTTATTTTTAAGTTCACTTTATTCATAGAAAGACTAATCGAGACCGGGCCTACAGTTTAATGTGCGAGGCGAACCACTATGCGCCTCCACTGGGTGAATGGCTATTTGTTTTAAAAAGAATACAATTTTTTATTCTAACTAACTAACTCCCTAGCCTTCTTAAACCCGAAGGTTCATGGCTGCAGCAACACAGGCCTTCCATCTTTCCCTATCTCGAGCAAGTTCTATATACTCTTTTCCATCCCTATTGATTTCCCTTAGGTCCATCTCAACGTTGTCCCTCCATCTTCGTCTTGGCCTTCTTACCATCAGGTTTCCCAACAAGAATCCTGTGAACTCCTCTTTCCTCTCCCATTCGTGCCACATGGCCTGCCCACCTAAGTCTTCTTGATTTAATTATTCTAATAATATCTGGACATGAATACAAATTATGTAGTTCTAAATTATGTAACCTTCTCCACTCACCTGTCTCCTCATCCCTTTTCGGTCCAAAGACTTTCCTAAGTATCTTATTTTCAAATACTCTCAATCTATGTTCCTCTTTCAATGTAAGGGACCAAGTTTCACATCCATATAATACTACAGACAAAATTACTGTTTTGTATATTTTAACTTTTAGTTTCTTAGTTTGTGTTTGTCTTGTGTAGTAGTTGTGGTGTGTAGTTTGTTTGTGTTTATATTGTGTAGTAGTTGTGGTGTGTTTGTGATTATATTGTGTTATAGTTGTGATGTGTTTGCGTGTGTCTTGTGTAGTAGTTGTGCTGTCTAACATGTTTGTGTTCGTCTTGTGTAGTAATTGTACTGTCTAATGTGTTTGTGTTTATCTTGTGTAGTAGTTCCTCCATTCATATTGGGGTTTAGGCGTAGAGCTGACAACTCTGCACTGTAAAAAACCATGTCAAGAATCAGCAATATAAGGCCATGGATGTTCCCAAGGTAAAATATTCCGGAGGTAAAATAGTCCCCCGTTTGGATCTCCGGGTGGGGACTACTTTGGGAGATCCCTGGACTAAGGATAAGATCTACATTAGGAATAAGGATATAAAATTAGGCACCTGGAATGTTCTGAGCCTTTACCGGCCTGGGGCATTTCAGTGTACAATTAATGAGATATTTAAGTATAAATTAGATGTAGTAGCTGTCCAGGAAGTTAGGTGGCCAGGAGAAGGGAATTGTTAAACTAAAAATTATACTTTTTTCTATGGTGGTACTGAAAATCATAATTTTGGAACAGGCTTTTTCATAAATAATAGAAATATCTCGGCTCTTAAAACAGTAGAATTTATTAATGATAGGATATCATATGCAGTTTTACAGGGTAGGTGGTGTAAAATTATTTTAATAAACATACATGCACCAACGGAAGATAAAGATGATAATACTAAAGATGATTTTTATGCAGAGTTAGAACAGGTCTTTGATAAATTTTCTCAGTATGATATGAAAATTCTGTTAGGTGACTGTAATGCACAGATTGGCAAAGAAGAGACATTTAAACCCACGATTGGGTCTTCATGAATTAAGTAATGATAATGGTATAAGATTGATTACTTTTACAACCTCAAAGAATTTAATTGTGAAAAGTACCACTTTTAAACATAAAGATATCCATAAATATACCTGGTCTTCTCCAGATGGTAAAACTCATAATCAGATTGATCATATTCTCATTGATAAGAGAAGGCATACTAGTATAATTGACGTTCGTACACATAGAGGTGCTGACTGTGCCAGTGACCATTATTTAGTAATTGCTAAATTAAGAGAAAGACTCTCAGTGATAAGTCATCAGCAACAAAATCTAAAACTTATAAAATTTGATACAGGAAAGTTTACTGATGAAAGAATTAAGAAAGATTACCAAATTAAACTGTCAAATAGATTTGATGTTTTGCAGGATTTAAATGATGATGAAAATATAAATGAAACAGACGTAAATAAGAATTGGGAGCATATACGTAATGCAATAGAATCAGCAGCTAAAGAAAGTATAGGATACCATAAACCGAGAAAAAGTAAGCCATGGTTTGATAATGAATGTCATAATCTAATAGAAATAAAAAATCAGGCTAGACTTAGGTGGTTAAATAACTCGGATGATACAAATCTAAACAATTATAAAAGAATAAAGCGAGAAGTAAACCGCACGTTTAGAAGTAAAAAAAGGGATTACTTGAAAAGCAAAATTAACGAAATTGAAACAAAAAGCAAAAATAAAAATATCAGAGATTTATATAAAGGTGTAAATGAGTTTAGAAAGGGGTGGCAACCTAAAGTAAACTTGATAAAAGATAAAGACAGTGATTTTCTAGCTGACCCAAGCAATATTCTAAATAGATGGAAGAACTACTTTAATGACCTTTTAAATGTCCATGTAGGAGATAAATCAGAAGTGAATGAAGTCCACACAGCAGAACCTTTAGTTCCAGAACCTAACTTGACTGAAGTTAAAGATGCTATTAAAAGTCTAAAGAATAACAAAGCACCTGGCATTGATTTAATACCAGCTGAGTTAATTAAATATGGTGGAAATTCATTAATATGTCAAATTCATAAATTAATTTGTTTAATATGGAATAAATAAGAAATCCCTCAACAGTAGAAAGAATCCATAATTGTTCCTTTGTTTAAAAAAGGTGATAAAATGAACTGCAATAATTACCGTGGAATTTCTCTACTCTCAACAACATATAAAAAATTATCTAACATTCTTTTAACAAGACTAACTCCATATGCTAATGAAATTATAGGTGATTATCAATGTGGATTTAAACGTAACAGATCAACTACAGATCAAATTTTTCACATCAGACAGACACTTGAGAAAAAGTGGGAATATAATCAAAATGTCCATCAGCTATTCATTGATTTCAAAAAAGCATATGATTCGGTCAAAAGAGATAAATTATATAATATATTAGTAGAGTTTGGAATACCTAAGAAGCTTGTTAGTATAATAAAAATATGTACCAGTGAAACAGAAAGTAAAATTCGTGTGGGTATTAATATAATATGTCTGACAAATTTACAATTAATGATGGGTTAAAACAAGGAGATGCATTATCTCCATTGCTCTTTAATTTTGCCTTAGAATATGCTGTTAGGAAGGTAAAAGAAACTAAAGAAGGACTAAAATTAAATGGTGTGACTCAGTTGTTATCATATGCAGATGATGTAGACTTACTGGGGGATGATGTGAATACAATTAAGAATAATGCTAAAATATTTTTCAAAACTGCTAAAGAGATAGGTTTGGAAGTTAACAAAGAGAAAACTAAATATATGCTCACAGGCCGAAACCAAGTGTTAGGTAATAATCAAAATATAATTATTGATAACAACTCATTTGAACCAGTTTCCAAATTCAAATACTTAGGAGTAATATTAACAAATGAAAATTATATTAAAGAGGAAATAAAAAGTAGGCTTAATTCAGGAAATGCATGTTACTTCTCTCTTCATAAACTTTTGTCTTCTCGTTTAATATCTAAGAAACTAAAAGTTAAAATATACAAAACCGTAATTTTGCCTGTAGTATTATATGGATGTGAAACTTGGTCCCTTACATTGAAAGAGGAACATAAATTGAGAGTATTTGAAAATAAGATCCTTAGGAAAATCTTTGGACCTAAAAGGGATGAGGAGACAGGTGAGTGGAGAAGGTTACATAATTTAGAACTACATAATTTGTATTCATATCCAGATATTATTAGAATAATTAAATCAAGAAGACTTAGGTGGGCAGGCCATGTGGCACGAATGGGAGAGGAAAGAGGAGCTTACAGGATTCTTGTTGGGAAACCTGATGGTAAGAGACCTGTAGGAAGGCCAAGACGAAGATGGAGGGACAACGTTGAGATGGACCTAAGGGAAATCGGTAGGGATGGAAAAGAGTATATAGAACTTGCTCAAGATAGGGAAAGATGGAAGGCCTGTGTTGCTGCAGCCATGAACCTTCGGGTTTAAGAAGGCTAGAGAGTTAGTTAGTAGTTAGTTAGTTTCTTAGATATTAAACGAGAAGACAAAAGTTTATGAAGAGAGAAGTAACATGCATTTCCTGAATTAAGCCTACTTTTTATTTCCTCTTTAATATAATTTTCATTTGTTAATATTTCTCCTAAGTATTTGAATTTGGAAACTGGTTCAAACGAGTTTTTATCAATAATTAGATTTTGATTATTACCTAACACTTGGTTTCGGCCTGTAAGCATATATTTAGTTTTCTCTTCGTTAACTTCCAAACCTATCTCTTTAGCAGTTTTGAAAAATATTTTAGCATTATTCTTAATTGTATTCACATCATCCCCCAGTAAGTCTACATCATCTGCATATGCCAGCAACTGAGTCACACCATTTAATTTTAGTCCTTCGTTAGTTTCTTTTACCTTCCTAACAGCATATTCTAAGGCAAAATTAACGAGCAATGGATATAATGCATCTCCTTGTTTTAACCCATCATGAATTGTAAATTTCTCAGACATATCATATTAATACCCACACGAATTTTACTTTCTGTTTCACTGGTGCATATTTTTATCATACTAACAAGCTTCTTAGGTATTCCAAACTCTACTAATACATTATATAATGTATCTCTTTTGACCGAATCATATGCTTTTTTGAAATCAATGAATAGCTGATGGACATTTTGATTATATTCCCACTTTTTTTCAAGTGTCTGTCTGATGTGAAAAATTTGATCTGTAGTTGATCTGTTATGTTTAAATCCACATTGATAATCACCTATAATTTCATTAGCATATGGTGTTAGTCTTGTTAGAAGTATGTTAGATAATATTTTATATGTTGTTGAGAGTAGAGAAATTCCACAGTAATTATTGCAGTTCATTTTATCACCTTTTTTAAACACAGGAACAATTATGGATTCTTTCCACTGTTGAGGGATTTATTCTTTACTCCATATTAAACAAATTAATTTATGAATTTGACATATTAATGAATTTCCACCATATTTAATTAACTCAGCTGGTATTAAATCAATGCCAGGTGCTTTGTTATTCTTTAGCCTTTTAATAGCATCTTTAACTTCAGTCAAATTAGGTTCTGGAACTAAAGGTTCTGCTGTGTGTACTTCATTTACTTCTGATTTAGCTCCTACATGGACATTTAAAAGGTCATTAAAGTAGTTCTTCCATCTATTTAGAATATCGCTTGGGTCAGCTAGAAAATCACGGTCTTTATCTTTTATCAAGTTTACTTTAGGTTGCCACCCCTTTCTAAACTCATTTACACCATTATATAAATCTCTGATATTTTTATTTTTGCTTTTTGTTTCAATTTCGTTAATTTTGCTTTTCAAGTAATCCCTTTTTTTACTTCTAAACGTGCGGTTTACTTCTCGCTTTATTCTTTTATAATTGTTTAGATTTGTATCATCCGAGTTATTTAACCACCTAAGTCTAGCCTGATTTTTTATTTCTATTAGATTATGACATTCATTATCAAACCATGGCTTACTTTTTCTCGGTTTATGGTATCCTATACTTTCTTTAGCTGCTGATTCTATTGCATTACGTATATGCTCCCAATTCTTATTTACGTCTGTTTCATTTATATTTTCATCATCATTTAAATCCTGCAAAACATCAAATCTATTTGACAGTTTAATTTGGTAATCTTTCTTAATTCTTTCATCAGTAAACTTTCCTGTATCAAATTTTATAAGTTTTAGATTTTGTTGCTGATGACTTATCACTGAGAGTCTTTCTCTTAATTTAGCAATTACTAAATAATGGTCACTGGCACAGTCAGCACCTCTTAGATTTTGTTGCTGAGGATTTATCACTGAGAGTCTTTCTCTTAATTTAGCAATTACTAAATAATGGTCACTGGCACAGTCAGCACCTCTATGTGTACGAACGTCAATTATACTAGTATGCCTTCTCTTATCAATGAGGATATGATCTATCTGATTATGAGTTTTACCATCTGGAGAAGACCAGGTATATTTATGGATATCTTTATGTTTAAATGTGGTACTTTTCACAATTAAATTCTTTGAGGTTGCAAAAGTAATCAATCTTATACCATTACAATCGTAGGTTTAAATGTCTCTTCTTTGCCAATCTGTGCGTTACAGTCGCCTAACAGAATTTTCATATCATACTGAGAAAATTTATCAAACACCTGTTCTAACTCTGTATAAAAATCATCTTTAGTATTATCATCTTTATCTTCCATTGGTGCATGTATGTTTATTAAAATAATTTTACACCACCTACCCTGTAAAACTGCACATGATATCCTATCATTAATAAATTCTACTTTTTTAAGAGCAGAGATAATTCTATTATTTATGAAAAAGCCTGTTCCAAAATTATGATTTTCAGTACCACCATAGAAAAAAGTATAATTTTTAGTTTTACAATTCCCTTCTCCTGGCCACCTAACTTTCTGGACAGCTACTACATCTAATTTATACTTAAATATCTCATTAACTGTACACTGAAATGCCCCAGGCCGGTAAAGGCTCAGAACATTCCAGGTGCCTAATTTAATATCCTTATTCCTAATGTAGATCTTATCCTTAGTCCAGGGACCTCCCAAAGTAGTCCCCACTCGGAGATCCGAACGGGGGACTATTTTACCTCCGGAATATTTTACCTTGGGAACATCCATGGCCTTATATTGCTGTTTCTTAGCATGTCTTTTTACAGTTCAGAGTTGTCAGCTCTACGCCTAACCCCCAATATGAATGGAGGAACTACTCCATTAGACAAACACAAACACATTAGACAGCACAATTACTACACAAGACGAACACAAACACATTAGACAGCACAACTACTACACAAGACACACACAAACACATCACAACTATAACACAATATAAACACAAACACACCACAACTCTACACAATATAAAAACACAAACAAACTACACACCACAACTGTACACAATATAAAAACACAAACAAACTACACACCACAACTGTACACAAGACAAACACAAACAAATTAGACAGCACAACTACTACGCAAGACAAAACAAACTAGCATTATTGAATAATGAATGTAATTCTGTTGAATCATTTTAGGGTGAAAGGATCCTATGAAGCACTAATGGCTGAAAATATCCAGGAGGTGTTTGTGGAGTTCACAGGAGGTGTTGTACACACCATCGGCCTTGAAGGCGGGCAATATGCTGATGACCTTGAGGCCCAAGAGGAACTGCACAGCTTGGTTGCAAATAGTTTAGGAACGATGGGCCATACCTTTGTGTATGCAGCCATCAGTGTAAGTTACCTTTTGAAATGAGGCTTATAAGCTCCTCCGATAATATGTTTAATTCTATAATCGAGTATTCTGGTGACTGAGTGGGTTTCTAAGTGTACATCCCTCGGTGTAGTTGCTAGATAATTTCATTTGAATAATCTGAAGGGTCAATGAAATATTTTTAAGTTGGCTCTATATATCAGTATAGTAAAAAATGAACCAAACTGTTTTCACCACAGCATTGTATCTGCAATGTATGGCCTGCGGATGCGCAGAGGGTTAGCTGGTGTGGTATGATGTGTGTAGCAGACAGTTCGTTCGTGTAGCTCTTAAGGTAAACACGTTATGGTGAAGCCTATCTGGTTATAGTAATAGGAATGAACGAGGTTCGAATCCGGGATACCAGGCATGGATGTTTACTACACAACAGAAAAAAATCTGAATATAAATTTATCAAAAACAACTACGAACATGAGGGTGCATTGTTGTAGGTGTTTACAGCCCAGAGCTCGGCCGGTGCTCAAAGAATATTATGTTCTTTCACCATCAGTCTTTGATCACAAGCCAGTGTAAGTAATGATTGTTACATATGAAAGAAACAGGACACTTTTAAATGTTAGGAGAAAATATTTACTGGGCTGTCGAATACTTACATCATCTCACCACCCTTCTCCGCTCGCCTTCTTGACAAATGAAAATCACTTACCCATAGTGCACTGGGTCAAAACACTTGAACAACGTAGACTGCAGATGGCAGGGGTTGTATACAAAATCTTAGTACATATCTTATTTTAATATTGTCTTTACCGATGCACCTTTTCTCAATGAGTTTAAAAATCTGGCTATATAGCACAGTACACAAAACTAATTTTTAAGCAGTGTCCAAACTTGGTCAAGTGAGGAGAAAAATATTTTCCCCTCTAATCGGTAAGAATGCTGTAGCGGGAGTGTGTCCTAGTACTGTCTTTTCCTCCGAGTTTTCTCAATCTTACGGCACCAGGGGGAAATGTCCTTCTATCCAATTGGTCTATGGGCTTTTTAGTCTCGCCCCGTGTTTACGCTGTGTTCGCACCAATGCACAATAACTTTCGGCTGAGGGAAGTGATTTGGGGAGTTAAATGTATTTGGTTCAAATTAATTTTCTTGTCAAGACTCACTTTGAACATTTCACTTCTGACAATTTTGTTTAGTTTATCACTTTCCCGGTTGGTTTAATGTTTTTGAACTTGATGACATATTTTGTACAGCTTTTAGAGCGAAGTCAGGGTTCAGAATTCTTCAATTTTTCTTCTGTCATTGATGTGTCAGAGATGTAGACTCGCTGGCACGACACTGGAATTTTACAACGTCGGCCCAGTCCCTACTCCGTGCTTAGACTGCTTTTTTGTTTACAGAGGTTTCATTGTTTTTACTGGTCTACGCTGAGAGTGAGCGATATTTCCCACTGAAGTTGTCAGGATATTTTAAAAATTAAAGTCCCGGAACACAGAAGTAATGCCACGTTTCTGTTGGTCATTTGCCTTTCCCAATTTCAACCAAATGCAGCTCATAAGTTTTTATGGTGACATGAACGAAATGTAGACTGGTTGAGGATTAGAGTTCATTGCGGGACCACACTAGTTTCCATGTCAGGTAGGGAGTTTGTTGATTGAGCTCACGCCTGGCTTCGTGGAAAAGAAAGCTTGTTCGTTAGAGACAGCTGTGTCAATTTTCAGAGAGCAAAAAAAAATCTTGGGGAAGTTTGAAGGAAGACCGAAATTGTAATGGTAAATCGGTCATACATCCCCCTGCTCCCGAATAAAATTTGCTGAATTGTAATTAAGCAAATTTTTCAGTCTGCTGTAGTGGCACATCACTTCGATTCTTTTGCTTCTTGCCTCACGTCGTTAGCTTAGGTCAGAATGTAACCCTAGCACCCATAGACTTAAGTGTTTGGGTCACATCTGCCTTTCTTTGGCAAGTCTGCCTGTCTCTTTCTTTCCCCCTTTCATTGTTGTTGTCTGCTGCTTCTGGAATGGCTCTGGGCAAGTGAATAGTGTTCCCACTGCTTCATGTGTATGACCCTGGCATTATATTCTGTCTTCAGTCACATCTGGAAGGTCTGCGGAGTTCATCCTCTTCCCAACTCCTAACTCTCCGATGTCGGGTGGCTTAGGCATGCGGTTGGTGTTAAAGGCTGTACTGCCCGCATTGCAGAGTCATCTTGGTGTAGACTCGTAACCCACCCTGTCATCTGATCTGCACGGCTGAAGTTCTCGGACCGGATGGGATTCCATTGGTGCATCTTCTCCCTTTTATTGGCAGTGGTAATCTGTTCTGGGATAAGTGGCTCTCTCTACTGATGTCCAAGTCTGTGAAAGTTTATAGGCATTACAATATAGCTTAGTTGAAAGTCTTAATTTATCTTCATGCACTATTTTCCCATGTCACATCTTCAATTCTCTTGACCACTGTAAATTCTTTGTCTTTATGCACTTCACCACTATGTCTCTTGAGATTATACATTCTAGGTACTCCCTTATTTTTACATTGTTAATATAAACAAAGAAAATTACAGGAAAATGTGTAGGTTCTACATAAATAACATAAATATTAATTATGATAATACAGTCAACTCTCGATACAACGATCTTTCACAGTTCCCGGGAAAAGGGTCGTTATTTTGAAGGGGTCATTATTGGAATTTGCACCAATTTTCAACTTAAACCGAGTTCAAACTGACACAAAGATTCCTAGTAGACTGCAACACCATTTATCCTGGTAGTTATACAACCTGTTATGCACAGGATGCATGTTGTGAGGAGGAAAATAGTTTCACAAAAACATTTTCACAAAAAAAGGATTTAAAATAATGTTACTTTCTTTCAATTGTGCACAGTCGTTGCTCTTCCAGGAAATTCCTACAATTCTAGTTCATGAGAAACCAGTTTGCACTGAGACCTATGGAAAGGAAAACAATCTCTTGCTTATTGCAAGCGAAACTCGAAGAATCTTGACACCAGTCACTCTGGTGCCAGCAAAAGTCTGGAGATAATCGGGCAGAATGAATGTTGGATTTTATACGGGTCTACTGTAGCATTGTCTGTTACAAGGTTAACTGGTAAGATTAGATCTCTCGGGAGAAACAACACAACCTCTTTAGGTACTAGACAAAAAAAAAGGGCGGGGCTGTAAATTTCATTCTGGTTCAGCTGTGTAAAATACATCGTAAAAAGTGTCATGTTTTCTTTGCTTGAACCAACTTCATAGTCACCCCCCCCCCTCCCCCATTCAATGGAGCAGTACAAACTCCTTCCTCGACTTGCATTGAAATCCAGCCTGAAAAAGGAAACACGCAACTTGCGATCTGTTTTCACCCAATGCAAAATAAAATTTACAGTTTTGCTTATCAGAGGGCGCAGAACATGAAGTTGTTTTAACTCTTGTTTTTTTTTTTTCTGGAGATTGAATTTCGTTATCTTCAAATCAAAACAGCTTTGCGAGATTTAAAACAATGACTTTTTGCTTCGCGCTGGATGAGTCATTGCTGTTATCGGAAAGCGACAGCTTTGCAGACGCTAGACAAAACACTGGCACCAGCTGAAGCATAATAACAAGGAGGTTCGAGCAACAGGTGGTGGAAGAGAAAATCCTCAGCACTTTAAGATAACGCAACTGTCGAAGACTGAACTTTTATCATCAGTGTGAAGAAGAAAGAAATGACCCTTGCTTTATGTTTTACTATGCAACAGACAATAATATGGGCAATATTTCCTGTACAGTAAATAGCATTAAAAAAAATAGGACCTGAATTCTGCAATTATCACATTACCTCTCTGACATTGCCATGCACACCAGTGGCAGAGAATGAACTGGGAAGGGGTGGTCTTTTCTTCTTTTTATTACTTGTTCATTTTCAAGAATGTATCCAGAACTGGTTGCCCCATTTTAGGCATCAAAGGAAAGGAAGAGGGGTTCACTTCCATCCCAGCCTATAATCACCCCGTGTGCACACATGAGCAAGAAAATAGTGGCTGAAACAATCGGCATCGCCTCCCCCCTTCCTCTACTGATAGGAAAGAGAGAGAAGTCACTCATCCAATTGAACACTTTTTTGGCAAATATTACGATATCTGCACAGTTAGGAAAATGTATGAAGTGGGAAACGGGAGTTATGATGCTCGTAAGATAACTTTTGTGGAAACTTGGATGACAAATCATTAAGCGGGTTGAGGATCTTTAGTTGGTGTCGGGGAGCGAGCTCCATTCCAATTTGTATCCAAAAACTTTCGGTGGTTGGGTAGGTGTGAGTTTGAAAAGGACACTCACCTTACGTAAAATACAGGTTTAATAACGCTACACATGTTAGATACATAACACATTCCTTGTCAAGCAGATGACAAAGCATAATTCTGCCTACACAAAACGACGTCGTGCAGCCATGATTGTTGCACACTCGAAGACAAGTGTTGCCAACACTTACTTGGCAAATGTCATTCAGAAAAATGTCTTGGCCACCATGTTTGATCCAAGGTACATGGTGGGGTCCAACAGTTGGCATATGTGGCTTTGATTATCTGTAACAGTTTCACTTTTTTATGAAGTGTTACAGGGAACAAAGAACACGTTTTGAATGAAAGCGGTTACCGGATGTTGTCAGCTACAAGGCCAAGAGTTGCTCACTCATGGGAACCTGATGAACTCTAGGTCAGAGCTGGACACCACGCATCTGCATTTTGTAACATTCCTGCGATCTTATCTCTAATTTCTCAAGGTGGTGTATTTATCGATGAAAGAGCTTGACCCGCTATAAACATAGACAAAAACTACAAGTCCAACACAGTAATTTTTCGAGCTGCTCCCCATCCAGTTGTCAGCAGCTCTTGGGACAAGGAATCAAGTCAAGGTCAATTTAAAATAACATCCAAGCACATTCAATCTTCTCTTCTCGCGTATCCAAGAGCAAGTGAAATCACAATGGCAAAACAAGCCTAGCATGTTGGGTAGCAGCTGTCGGGTTGCGGCGTAACAGTAGCATGCTTGGGGGAGGCGAAGGTAGAGGTCAAGTGGTATTGGATATCACTCAAGCTTGGTGTGGTGGTGTCTATTTTTAGATGAGATGCACTTGCGAGTGGTAGAGTGCTCATGAAGGTATTGAGTGCCAAAAACTTATTTTTCGGCCGATTTACTTCAATTTTTCAACTTTTTTTCTAATTTTTCACGGTTCCTGGGAAAAGAGTCAGAGCTGGACAGATGGTCCAGACTTCCAGGCACCACGCATCTGTATTTTGGAACATTCCTGCGATCTTATCTCTAATATTCATTCTACCCAACCTATTTTCTTCATCATCCTTGGCCATTCCATGCCTCTGGCTGGGTTGGTATGCCTAGCCTATATAATACTAACAAAAATAAATCAAAATACACTTTAGATAAAACAAAAATGAAAATAAATCAAATAATAATCAATTAACATATTTTCCTTTATAAAAATACTTGAAAAAATCAAGCAAAAATTAGTTCTCATACATTATAAATGGGCTAAGTGCACTTAATAAACAAGACTAACCGTCTGGTTTTAAGCTATATATTAATAAAATTATATACTAATGTGTAAAATTAAAGCAACAAACGGAAATTCTTTCCCCGTGTGTCCATTTGACCATATAATACGATCAGGTGGATACATTTTTCAGCACAACAGACAATGGTGGTTTGTGACTGTTCTTTCAACAACAACAACTCAATACATACTGCGACAGTGTTTACTTTGTTTATACTTTATATTTGACTATACCTGATTGTATTTTGTGATCAATAAAGCACACGAGGAAAGGATTTCTGTTGCTGTTGTTGCTTTAATTTTGGACACTAGTGTATAAGGTGACCTACAGAGTCACATATGCACAGTTATAGTGCTGCCTGCACCTGATGTTACAAGTTTACTACAAACACAAGTATAATAAAAACAAACAAAAGTACAAAATCATAATTATAAAATAACTAAAATGAACAGAAGCATAAAGTTCAAACGCATCAAAAAATAATAGAGGGTTAAGTGCCGCTTTGCATAGATAAACATAAAAATTAAAACACATTTATAATAGAAGTGTAAGTATGCGTATCATTTTTGTTCTTGGTCGAGTGTCTTTGTCTGTAAGTAGAAGTGTAAGTATGCGTATCATTTTTGTTCTTGGTCGAGTGTCTTTGTCTGCAAGTTTAAACTTAAGTAATTGTTGAAATGTTCTAGCCCCTTATGACTGTATTATGAGGACACAGTAGTTAATTCCTAACCTCTAGAACTAAATGTCGACCTATCATGGCTGATAGAACTTAGAAACCAAATACGTCCAGAACCCAACCCTCATATATATAAAAAAATCCCCCTGAATCTGACATCAAGATATTATGTTAAAAAAAAATCCCAGAAAACTTTGAGGAGGTATAGAGTAATATAAACTATGCTTGTCGCATGAAAACTATCGGATTCCACATAAACTTATAAAAATTCATAATCATGTTTAGCTCGCACTGCCATAGCACCTCAAGAGCTGCAGGGACAGGTGACATGCGGTGCGCCCCAGTCTTCCCCTTCCCCACTCCTAACTTCTACCATGAGGAAAAAAAATCTTTCAAGTTACCCGGGCCTTGTAATCAAGGGGTCCCGGGTTTGATTTCCGGTGGAGGTACTATAGTGGTTCGAATCCCACTTTAAACTGTAGGTCCAGTCCCGATTAGCCTGACTGTGCACAAAGTGGACTTAAGCCAAATCAATCAAATCAAGTTACCCGGTACTTCAGTACTTCAAAGAAAAAATGAAACTTGGAAAAATTTCCATGGAATATCGAACATTTTCTTAAAAATTATCTGGCAACACTGATTTTCACTCAATTTAACTGGTTGTAGGTTGCATAACATATTGAACATTTAAATTAAATAATTAAACAAGTTCCAATCATATATCCTGAAATAAAAGTCAAATTTTTACATAAATTCGAGATTTCTTGGTTTATGATCCTTGTATAACTACATGTTCACATAAAAACTGAGCAATAAAAAATAAAATTATTAACGAAGTTCTTGGTGCTACTTAGTAATTTTCTTCAAGATTAAGTTATTAGTGGCTTTACTAATTAGTTTTCATAAAGATTTAACTATAATTAAGCATTTTATGGTCATAAGTCGGTCATATGGTGCTGAAAGCCCAGTTTGTCAGAGTTGTAAGATGATGCTTCAGGAGCAGTGGGTGAACATCAAATTTTGTGTTAAACTAGGTAAGACATTTACGGAAACCATTGTTCTGTTACGTCAAGCGTACAGGGAGGAAGCAATCTCGTGGACCCAAGTTCACGAGTGACACAAGCAATTCACAAGTTGTTGCATGTCCATCAAAGATAATCCACATCCAGGAAGACCCAGATCAGCAAGAACAGAAGAAACTATTGCCAGAGTTTATGAAGAGGTCCGCAGACAGTCAATAGATGACTTGGCAAACGTGACAGGACTCGGTCATGGATCGGTTTATGCTATCCTCACGAATGATTTGCAGATGCATGTGTGCGATCATGTTTCCAAGAAGTTAACCGATGTTAATTGACAGAGTGGACCAGGATCCAGATATTTTGTTCAGAGTGGTTACAGGTGATGAGACATGGTGTTTCCTTTATGATCCACTATCCAAACGGCAGTCGTCAACATGGAAATCATCCTCCTCACCCCGACAAAAAAATATTTCATGCATACAGAGCCAAGGGAAAGGTTGTGCTGTAAGTTTTTGTCGATATCCAGGGATTGGTGAATATCAAATTCATTCCTGAAGGTTGAACTGTCAATCAGGATAGGATGTTGCTATTCTTGGTCATCTTCGAAATGCAGTATATGGGGAAGGGCTCATTTGTGGCAAAGCAAGAACTGGCTCCTCCACCACTACAATGCCCCGCACACTGGTCGCTCAAGGTAAACAAATATCTCACAAAGCACAACATTCCTATCCTTCCGCAGTTGCTCAAATGGCAGAGATTCGCTTAAAGAAATCAAGACGTATGCGACGCGTGCTCTGAAGGAGGTGACCATAGATGGCCTGCACTGCTGTTTTGACAAGTGGTATGAATGCTGACAGGAGTGCGTCACTTCTAGGGATGGACGATATCAGAATATCATCACGAAAATATCGTCACAGACGATACAATATTTTTTCTGTATCGTGATATCGGCGATATATTGTCTCAACGAAATGTATCGTATCGACGATATATCGTTCCCACGATAAGTATCGTGATGGCGATATTTATCGTCCCCTTTTTCGTGTTTCTGTTTCTGTCACAAACAGAAGAGTATTTCGTGTAATAACAACCAAGTTCGGTTTGTCACATTCGGTTGAAGAAAACTACATTGTAAGATGTGTGCTTCTTACATACGTTAGCAGGGTGAGAAAAAAATAGAACGTTTGACGCAATAATTACATGTAAATATATTGTACAAATGTTAATGGTAATTACCTATGTTGCAAAATCAAAGTAGTCTTGCGATCATTTTCCATTACAACCAAGATAATTTTCCAAAAATGTTCTTTCCATTGTCACAATATTATTTCATATAAAGTTTGCAAGATTTGTTGATTGGTGGCCTGGAATTTGTCGATCTGGCTATAACTCTTGTCTACTCTTCCGGTGGGCGGCTTTAAGAACCTTTTCTTGAGCAGGCCTCATCTCCAGGAAACTATCAACTTGGGGCAAGCCTCGGCACTTAACAACCTGCTGGGTGAGGTGAGTCAAGGCATGGACTTTTAAGAACCTTTTCCTGCGCCCACAAAAATAGGCAATAGTTAGTTTGGAGAGTTCAATGAATTTACCTGCCCTCATGCTGGTAAGAGAAGTGGGGAGTGGGGAATACACAGCAGACTAACCAGACAACATCCGTGGTGCCGAGAGTTACGACATCGAAGGGAGGAACTACTACGCTCACCTCGTTCTACAGGCTGCTGCATTTCTTATCGTGGTTTGGTCACTTCCCCACTTCCCTTGCCTGCATGTAGGGCATCTGCCGTAAGACTGGACAAGACCTATAACTATGAACGATAGACGTGCGAAATTAACTAAAGCTTATCTGCAAATGCTAAAAAATTGAGTTGTTGTGACCTACGTGGAAAATCAGATATTCATCCTTCTGGCTGACTATGTACGAGAACCAAAATAAATATAAACATTCCACGTTATGATAATTCCCTTGCCTTAACCACGGTATTGGCTTTCACTCAAATCGTGATAACGATATACATATATCTTCAACACTATTTCTATTATCATCTCGATAAATATCGTGGAGACATACTTCCCTATCGGGCAATGCTTCACAACATTGAATACATATGAAAGTTTCATTACTTCTTCACGAAGATCATAATCCTTTTTAGCCATGGTGCATTTCACCTGTACAATGAATGTGATAGCATTGTATCACTGTATTTAAGGGAAGTGATAAACAAGCTAGTTTTTTATTTATTTTTTATATAGTCAAGGGTAATGAAGAGATTCGTCATGCAATTTTGAGAACGTCACTCGAATGCCACTGCCTTGATTGGAAATGTAAATGTTTTATTCCTTGCAGACGCACCGGCACCAGCAATGCACATAAGCACGGTGCCATGGTCTACCTTTCAGACTTAACGAATTTCCATCCTCTGTGAAGGTTGCGTCGCGTGTGAACATGACTTACATGAGTCAGCCTGCTCCTTGTCTCTAGTTTATCAACATGGATAATCGCAAAATTTGGTTGTATTTATATGAAGAGAATAAAAAGCTTTCACCTCTCTGTGGTTAGGACGAATATTTGAATTGCACACAGGCACACAAACAACACTTCATCAATTGCAGATAAATTTGGTAGGAAAATGCAGGATAAACTAAAATGTAACCCAACAGATGGTAAAAAAAAATGCTCTTGAACCTAGAATGAAAAAGGTGGGATGTAGTTTTCTTGATTGTAAGCACTACTATTTTATCAGGACAATACTATTTTCAATAGGGGGCATTTTGTGCTCCTTTACGGAATAGCTAAACGATTTTGCAGTTCTCGCTTCAGGCATCTTTTCTATTACGAATCTATTCCCCCCATGCAGCTATGGTATCTGCCTGATACCATACCCTTTCATCGCAAAGATCAGGCTTATCATGCACTAGAACTATTAAGAGTTTAACATCAGTCATTCAGTGGACACACACACAATAATACAACAACTATCGTGAAATAAAACATCAGCGGTACGAAACATCAGACTTGATATCATAAAGCTGTCATCATGGTATATTGAAAGTGTAACGTGATGCACTACCTAGAATGGAAGTATGTGATTATTTAACAACAAAAGAATTAGTGTAAGATTCTATTTCCGGGAGAATTTTTCTAAGCTTTCTTGTGGAAATCAAAGAGAAAATGTATAATCGAAACAAACAACTTCCTCAAATTCAATGAGAGGTGCAATAACTATACTTTCCTATACATGAAAGCTAGGATATTCGCACACAAATCAGGAAACTTAATAAAAATAATAAGTTATGTTTATTCTTTTATATCACCATTAAGCCTTGTTTACATGATATGAAAAACTCAATATGCTGACCAAGGCAGAAATTTATTTTATTGTAAAACATAAACTAAACGTAATGTTTCAACCTTCTAGCAAGGTCTTCTTCAGACTCTGCACCAAGTACAAATGTAACAAGGAACAAAACAGGATGATATATATACACAAAAATTACTCCCCACCAGACTATTAGAAAGTTGTTTTCCTGGAAAGAGGAGAGAAGAAGACAGAAAGGAAAATGGAGCGTGAGATAGAGTCCAACCACATTCCAGATGAAAGAAAATGTTGAGCTAAATCGCCTGTCAAGTGAAAGTACAGTTGACAAGGGAAGGCCACCTGCTAGAATGTTCCAGGAAAACAACTTTCTAATAGTCTGGAGGGGAGTAATTTTTGTGTATATATATCGGCCTGTTTTGTACCTTGTTACATTTGTACTTGGTGCAGAGTCTGAAGAAAACCTTGCTAGAAGGTTGAAACGCTATGTTTATGTTTTATAATAAAATAAATTTCTGCCTTTGTCATCATATTGAGTTGTTCATGTTTTTTCTTGTAAAAATGAACAAAATGTTAGGCATAGAAAAGAGACTTTTGCAGAGTGAGCTGAACACAAACTTGAAATTTGACCTCCTGGGTAGTCAATGCTAGATACGCACCATAAGCTGTATAAGTATTATTTTAGAATATCAAAAAATCAGTATAGTGAGCTGCACAATTCATTCTTCACAAATAATGTTTTCCATGCACCAAAAGTGCTGACAGACTAATTTAGCTGTAACAAGTGCTTCCATATTTCCGCATTCATCCAGCATTGTTAAGGAAGTTTTATTTTAGACCTTTTAGTGCTTCTATTTAAGCCTAAGACTGTTTACGGCTCATGCTGCTCATTAATAGTTGCCCAGAACCACGAATTTTAATTTCATGTATAGCTTACTGTAATGCTTTTTTTCCTATATAAGTCAAACAGTGCTTGCTTGGCATTAGAGTGTGTCTTGTATTAATTTTGGACACAATATATTTTGCTGACATATAAATAATATGTATGCTTATATCATTGACGAGATACATATATCACGTGGTAAAATGTTCAGAATCTACCGATGTTCTTTGGTGAAATTGTTGAATAGTGCAAATTTTACCGAAATACTGAGAGAGAGAGAGAGAGAGAGATGTATTCTATAGAAATAATTCATGCCCACACCTTCCTTATAGCACAAACTTCTTCATAAGTGCACTGTGTAAGGAAGAAGTAATGGAATAAGGACTGGAGCAACAGAAAAGTAGGCATACCATTTTCATAGTTTACCATCGAACACGTGCCATAAGTAAAATTACAACAAGCATTAAATTCGTAAAATATGGAGACAAACCATATCGGCGACACGATATACCTAGTCTTACCATAAATACTGTCACAAAGTTTTAAGTTAATTTACACAAAATGCTGAGAGATATTTTAATATCCTAATAACATTACTGAAATGGATGCATGACAAATCAAAATCACAAATCATTATTCAAAATGGGCACGCTTAGCACGCACACATTCCGGAAGTCTTTGTGGCCACGCATCAATTGAATTACGCAACACATCGACTGGAAAATGAGCAACTGCCTTCAGAAGAGACCGACCGCTTTAAACTTCCAATATTGGGATGTCTCTTCTTACAAGCCAGCTCCTGAAGCTTGAACCACAATTTGTATTCCAAAGGGTATAGGTCCGGACTTGCAGAAGGTCAATCCGAAGTGGAAATTAAGTCTGGAACATTTTCCTCTAACCACTGCTGTGTTGTTCGGGCTGAATCCTGTTTCTCCCTGTATCTTGGTTCGCTGGCTTCTCCGATTCCAGGTTCCCTATCTCAAACAGTTCAGTGCTGCATCACCTATTTCCTGTTTCCTTTTTGCACACTTTTACTGAATCACCGTATGTGTTTGTGTGTGTGTGTATGCACATGTAAAGTAAGGTAAAGTTTCCCGTGCCATGAAGGCATATTTAGGCTTGATTCACATCTAGGCTCAAGCAATGCTTAGGTCATGGTCAGGTTGTACCCACACTAGCGGTCAAGATTTGCTCCGGTCTGATGTTGACATTGCACACCAATATTTCTGTATAAAGAAACTCCCGACTGTGCTAACTGCAATGTTTAAGAGATTTTCAACAACTGATTTGACTGTTGTACCACTGGCATTAGAAGAAAATGACAAAGAATAAAAATAATTGTGAAAGTGGAGATTGATTTGGTTTAATTTACTTAGATTTTCTGCCCGTTTTGCCTAATTGCGAAGTTGAGTATGTGTGGTGATATGTTAAAATTGATGAAGGGGCATCACAAAGAATATCCATGCCCAGGTAGGATTTGAACAAGTGACACTTGGCATCGTAGTGTGACTTCCTAACCACTTTTTTGTTTAAGAGGAGCGGAAAACCCCTGAGTGGCAGTTTCCCCCATTATTCAGAGGGTTGACCAACACCTCATTCCCCTTTTCACACACAAAAAATGACAATTTGGTTGTCCGTGAGAGGAGCATGATTGTAACAAACCTTCACTGGACCACTAGGTGTGAATGCTTCTATTTAAAAATCATTCAACAATATTTGACTGACCGGTGCCTGTGGCAGAGTGGTTAGCACATCGTGCTACGATGCTAGGAGTCCCGGGTTCGAATCATAGCTTGGGCATGGGTGTTTGTGAGTGTCCATTCATCAATTCCATCCTATCATCACTCATCCCTACTTCGCAAATTAGCCAAAAGTGGCACAAAAAGCAAAGTAAAATAAAGCAAATCAATCAATCAATCAAATATTTGACTGGACCGTGAGTGGAGCATGAACATATCGTTACTTGAGCGTAGATGTGAATCAATATGGGAGTACGGCCCCACATATTCTTGATATTGGCCATTTTTGGAGGTGGTGAGATCAGCTCCACACTCTGGCTGCCTTTACTCCCCCCCAAGGTTGCCCCCAGGTACCCATTGATTTAAGCTGGGAGAGCCCCAGAGCCACTTTATGCAGTGACAAGGCCAGAAAAATCAAGACCTTAGATCACTCACCCTGTGAATCGAACCTGGGTTTCCCACATGGCAATCAGATGCCATACTGACTAGACCACCGTTGGTCTCTCACAAAACACTCATCCCCAGATGGGGATTCAAACCCAGGACCCCTGCCGTCAGAGCATGCTGTGCTAACCACTCTGTCACGGGTTAAAGGAAAAAGAAATTGCTCAGTTCACCCTGGAAAAGTTTGTGTGACTGCATCTTCAGATGTAGTACACAAAAGATGAGATGGCAGAAACTGAAGTAAGTGTTTGATCTGCAAAGTTTCCGTGTCCAGAGTAAAGATGCAGTTGGTACACAGAAACATGGCTAGTCTTCTCGAAAATTGTGAGTGATACGATGAGGGGAATGTGGTTTAGCAGGATTCTCACACATCTTAAAAACCTGGAGAACTTGGAAATCTCAAGGAATTAAAAAAATGAAAATCTCAGGGAAATCTAATGGCCGCCGCACACCAGACAAAACATTTGACTTGAGTCACCTTGAGTCATTGTTGTTATGGTTTGTGACAAAACAACATATTGTGTGGAGAATTTGGTATCGTAAGGAGCAGCTTGTGACAAAACGATGTGTACATGTTTGAATCCATTCACTTCAGGCACAAACATCTAATCACAGACAGGAAACAAGGTTACTTTGAAGCCAGCAATTAAATGTAGTAATCAAATCTTACATTAATTGTTTAGTGTCATATTTTCTAACAAATTATTTGCTAGAAGTACATTCAATTCACAACATATAAACTGATATATCAATTCTACATTTACATTGATACAATGATTCTGCTGTAAACTGTTGTTATGTATCGTTAACTCACTTCCCAAATTATAAAAGATATATAGGGCCTCCCCGATGGTGCGGTGGTAGCGTCGTTGCCTTGTAACCAAGGGGTCCCAGGTTCAATACCCGGTGGAGGCGCATAGTGGTTTGGATCCCACTTTAAACTGTAGGTCCAGTCCTGATTAACCTTACTGTGCATAAAGTGGACTTAAAACACCAAATCAATCAATCAATAAATAAAAGGTATACCTAGACTCAATACATAAAATGATTAAATCTGCTATCAGATTCTAGCCAACAAACAAAATGACTTGTCGTGTTGCATCTGGTGTGTGTCTGTCCTAATTGTTCAGTGTATCTCAATGAAGTACATCAGGACTGGAATATTGTAGTTGTGTTAGTGGTATCAGAAAGTAACAACAACAATAATAATTTTTGCCTATACCAATAAACTACTTACACAAAATTTAGGACACTGATAACCAATATTCTACTGATCCAATGTAAAATTGCAAATGTTACTTGAAGAACATGAATTCACCTCCTCAATTAATGTATGTACCAGGTGACTGCCATCAGTTTTGTCTTAAAAATGGAAATGCATTTTTAGACAATACTTTGTAAAAGTATGGCATACAAATTATGTTTTTACTCATGAAAATAATAATAAAAGTCAATAATTTTTCACTGAAATACAGGCAATTTATAAATATATTTGATCTGTAAAATTACCAGTAATTACTGATATGTAGAAGCACATCTTTTTGGTAAATAATAAAGCAACATTTTGGTACAAAAACAGTCAATTCCAGGTTCAAAGGCGATAGATAAAATAAAATTTAAGTGTTATTTTGGTGAAGAATTGGATCAAAAGCACTATGTAAAGTGATATTTTGGTTTTAAAATTGTGAATATGGTCCTAAATTTGATTTTAAAATTCGCTTATTACACAAAATAAACTTATCTCTTCTAATAGTACATTTATGTAGTTACCAAATTATAAAAGATATATAGGGCCTCCCCGATGGCGCAGTGGTAGCGTCGATGCCTTGTAATCAAGGGGTCCCGGGTTCGATACCCGGTGGAGGCACATAGTGGTTCGGATCCCACTTTAAACTGTAGGTCCAGTCCCGATTAGCCTTACTGTGCATAAAGTGGACTTAAAACATCAAATCAAGTTACCAGAGTATTAAGTTTATGCCTGTATAAAACGGGTCCATTTTGGCTTCTCAAATATTTATATCAGAATTAATAATTTTTTCATGAATTGCATAACTCGCAGGGTAATTCAAACTTCAGAAAGTGTCACGTCGGTAAATTAACTGTAAATTTCATGTTTAAGAATTTATTTCGCATTTTACAGTTCATTTCATGCCAAAACAGGGTAGGAAAATGCACCTCGCACCCTTGAAAGACAAGAAAAATTAGCATTGCAGCATATTATTTCACATTTTGTGTTTTCATCGAAAACAAAATATGCATTCCCCTACTGATATGCCTACATTGGCCATTACTGATCGGGTACCAATTAACATGTCCCTTTTGCCATTCCTGATGATAAATAATGTGAGGATGGTACTGTGTATTGAGTATTCTGCAGAAAAAATGGTAGTTTTTGGAAAACTCGGGGAAATGACAATTGAAGTTTATATGGGAACCCTGATGAAGGGTGGAGATGGGGTTGGGTTTAGGAAGTTCTGGGAAGTGTGGTTGCTGAAAAGCATTTGGGGTGGATAATTGCTACCCAGATGCAGTTGTTGAATGCTATTTTCTGGATGTTCGTATTTATGCTGACAGAGAAGTCCAGGTTTTTGGTGGATCAACAACAACTAACCCTCTCCACACATCCCCCCTTACCCACTCATACACCACACACACACACTACCACTCACAATTTTCAGCAATTCTCTTGAGAGAACCATAGTTTCCATGCCAACTGTATCTTCACTGTGGACATGGCAACCTCTGCAGGCAAAGCACTTCTTTCTTCTGTGTCTGCCATCTTTTATCTACATGAAGGTGCATCCCACGGTTGAGAAAATTTAAAATTTTCCAGTGTTTGGTGAGCATTTCCCTTTACCTTCTCATTTGTTATATAGCCCTTTCTGGCCCTCCTTCCTTTCATTTATATACAGTGTGTCCCAAAATGATTATCAGGGTTTCATAATCGTTTAATTTCCCTTATATAGGGCACACTGGCGAACTTTAAAAGAAGGTCTCCCTCCTCTTAGTTAGTTTGGAAGCAAGAAACAAAAACCGATATTGAATTGGAAACAATCCAGTGTCAATGCCGAAACTCTCTGCAAGATAAGGAAGAGCTCCACAGCTGTCAGAAGAGCAATGTTAACCATGAGTCATCAAGGAATTAGCACAGCGTTTCTTTCTGTGGTCATTCACCCTCGGAAGAAATATTTGTTGTCCATTTTGAGCTCTCAAGAAATCAGGTTCTGAGCTGGCGATTTATTTCCTTCATGAATGAAAATAGGTTGTTCATTTTTTCGTTTCTTTTCTTTCTTTTGTCATTAGCTCTAAAACAAATATAAAATTAAAACGAGCAAAGAAGATCGTTTCTTTCGGCACGTGACAGGCATATGTGGTAACTTTGCAATTTTTACGCCCATATTATATCCCTCTTGTTTACTTTCAACGATAAGGACGAATGTTGAAGTGACGAGAAAAATGAACGAACACAATAAGCTCTTAAATATTACCCACGCTTCGAAAATAGATTCCGGCCCCAGTGGCAGAGTGGTTATCACATCACGCTACGACGCCAGGCATCCCGCATTTGAATCCTGGCCTGGGCATGGCCTACAGTTTAAAGTGGGATCCGAATCACTATGTGCCTCCACCGGTTATCAAACCCGGGAACCCTTGATCAGAAGGTGACGATGCTACCACTTTGCCATCGGGGAGGCCTCCCCCATATTTGCAACTTAGCCAAAAGTGGCACAAGAAGCGAAGTAAAATAAAGCAAATCAATCAATCGAACATAGGGTCTCCAGTTTCATATAGCAGTATGCAAAGCATTCGGTCATGAAGACCCTCAAAATTGACATAATAAGAGGAACAAAAAAACTGATATTAGAGTATTTTAAGAGTTTAGGCAGGTTAACAATTCTGGTAAACCTACAACAATTTCACCTGTATTGTGTGATATATGGTTCTACCCTAATATAATTGAACGTGCTCTTGCGATAATAGTTAAACATTTCAGTTTTGCAACACACAACCTCGACTCTGCACGATATGTGCATTTCCTTGCCCCTTTTCTGTATTATTTTCTATTTAGGATATATTGCCTTTTTACCTATTGGTTAATCCGTGGCGATGAGAATGATTGACCAATTGATAACATGGATGTGATGGGGCAAACATGCCTTAATCATGGTTCGAACTTAAGACCTCTGTCTTCAAAGCAAGTTACAATCGCCACTTGTGTCTTTTCATCTCCAGTCACCATTAATTTGAAGAGGTATAAAATGACGTTACTCAAACAAATTGTATAAATAATTTCCATGACCATAAACATTTGTTGCACTTGTTGAGAGAAATCCATACCCTCGTAATTTTATAAGTAAACGTCAACCTAGTTGATGTCCCAGGAACCCTTCCTTGCACAAAAATCACACTGTGTCCACAGGATTTACGACTGAACGCTTACTAAAGTAATAGAAATGTGCATCCACATTTCCATTAATCGTTCACTCTTCGTATATTTTGAGGTCAGCTAATTCGAACATACGACCCTAAGACAGCTACACACTGCCAAATAAACTTCAGTGTTAACAAAGTAATTACTGTATATTTATATATTTTATTTTTGGTAATGGAATATTTTTCCTTCAGCTTCTTATTTATGTTTGATTTGGTTTATTTTACTTCGCTTTTGTGCTACTTTTGGCTAAACGCGACGATGAGAATGAGCGATGAAAAGATGAAATTGATGAAGGGACAGTCACAATGAACACCGAACGAACACAATGCCAAGGTGGTGTTTAAGCAAGCTGTGTTAACCACTCTACCATGGAGGCCTTTTTAGTTAGGAGAAATTGTTCCTTGACAGCGAACTAAGAACAGTTAATATGCGTCACGTCAGAGTTATAATATTTTAAATTTATAACAATCAATTGGGATTTACTCTTAACCATTTTTTGCCTACATAAAAACTTCCACACAGTTAAGATCGTTTACACTAAGGACAACATCATTAAAGTCTATGCTTTAAGGAATGATTAAGTACACTATGATGACGGAAAATAATAATTCACATGACTATAGTGATGCATTACATTGGTGAAACATTAATTTTAGTTCAGGAAGAAATATTGATAAATGCAGGGACACAATGACCAATTGATTGATTTATTTTACCTCGCTTTTCTTCCACTTTTGAGTAATCACATAGATAAGGATGAAAGGTGCATGTGTTAAGACCAAATGTGCGAAAGGCACTCACAAACGTAGGACACAGGCCAAACTTCACAGATCATTCTACTGGCCTTATGTCTAGATGCCAGATCCTCGTTAGTCAGCAAAATATACTCCATTGTCACAATGACGTAAGCATTCGTAGAATAAATTTGTATATCATTCTCCCCCCTCCCCCTAAGAAATGTGAGCTAAACTAGTGTGCATTCTGTGATATGTTCATTACTTCTCAGGAACCACTAGTTTATCCTGAAAAAAAAAACTGTGGGTTATGATGTTAACAGATATTTCAGGGACAATATCCAAAGAATACTGTCACAAACGCAGAATGCAAAACATTTCTATTTTCTCATTTCTACTACAAGCCTGGTGAAAAAAATGTGGCTGGAGCGTGGTGCTGATCGTATCACCTCCAAAATGGCCGAGCTCGAGAATATGCGGTGTCCTACTGCCACATCCCTTAAATGTGCTTCATGGCACGTTGCTATACACACGAGGAACTTTACCTAACCTTTACTACTACTAACTACTCATGCCAGGAATTTTGGTATTTTTTATACTTTTTTATTTGCCCATTGCTAACCTGGTTCATTCCCAGCCATAACAGCAATTAGTCGATGCAATAAAAATATGCCAAACTTAAAAAGAAACAGGTGTTGGCACGTGCACACACACACACACACACATACATAGAGAGGGGGGGGGGTAGGAACACAAGAATCTTCCACAAACTGCCCAGATCATGCCTGACAAGACTCCAACAGAAAGCTTTCTGGAAACAAGTTTACATGCGCATAGGGTAGTGATGGCCTTGTCTGCAACTGCCTTCCCCCACTTTCTTATCCAATACAGGAGTAATGAAGTGTTTCCAACTACCTTCCAATCGAACTAAGAGGAGGGAGTCCTTTTTTTAAAGTTCGCCAGTGTACAAGGACAAAGCTTACATGGGAGTAAACAACAACTCAACAAGTTTACATAGTGTACCTTGAAAATGTTCAATGTGAGCACCTTTCATGACACAGCCCACATCAATCCGGTAGTCCCATGCTTCTCGGCACTTTCGTTCGACACACTTGTATGTCCAGAATTATTGCTTCGCAGACACATCCAGTTGTTGTAAACTTATTAAACTATTGACAAATGTTGTTATCAGATGGAAGATCACTTCCAATTCACTGAACTAAAAGCAGAACCACACTTTCCAAATTCAATGAACTGAATGCACTTCTGCATGAGAGTTGCCATATTGCAGTACATCTGTGCCACTGTGACTGATGAGAAACAAATGACACGATAGCAAACTTGCACAGCCGTTCTTATCGTACATTTACGATATAAACATTCACTTTAATCTGTTGCAATATAACAACTAATTGAAACGCCGATAATCATTTTGGGACATGCTGTATGCATAGGTACACACACATATATACATACATGTGCATTCTTTAAATAAATGGAAGGAATTTGCACTGATCATTTTAGCATTGAAATTTATGAAATTTCTCATGAAGCTTGAGCATATTCAAAAATATGAAAAGAGGAGGGTTGTAGTGTCTATAATGTTGGGCTTTTTAGATTTGTCCATGTTTTCATAATATGTAAGAATGCAAAACTCCATCTAACATTATTATGGATTTTGTTTTAGCCACAATCTGCATCACAGCGAACGAACAAGACTGTACAAGGCTTTGTGCGAGGACGAGTGTATGGAATCACTCTGGTATCAGAGTTCACAGTCCTGGATAGCAACGCACTGAAGGGACTTGCACAGTAAGTTCTATCTTTTTTTTTATTTTTCAATGTATGAGCGCCATTCAATAAAGAATGATCATTGATTTTTTTGACAACATACCTTTACTCATCTCGAGTGTTTTTTTTTTTTTGTTCTTTTTTGCTCTAAGTAACCCTGATTGCATGTGATGCACTTGTCCCAGTGTTTTTGCCGGTCTTCAAAGACATGTTGGAAGCCGTTTTTTATAGGTTCTTCAAAATCGCCTCTGCAGCCTTCACTACTGCTTCTGATGATGGAAAATGATTCCCGCAAAGACTTTGCTGTTTGCTCTCCAGATCAAAATGATGTTGCCCAGTTTCATCTGCAGTGAAGGAAACTCCTCGTCTTCCTACATCATCATCTTCAACTGCGAGTAAACTTGCATGGGAACATCCTGTTGTTCGTGTATGAGTAGTCTTGGAACCCACCATGCACCCACACACACATATCTCATGTGTAATTTTTCTGTTACCAGCATGTTGGTGGCACCCAATGGAATTTTCAGTAAGTACTGTTAACATTGCTCACAATGACAGCAGCGGTTTGATGTTTACTTCTGTAAGAAAAATGATCAGAACCCTGGGTTCACCTTCCTTTGAAACATTTTAAACCACCTTCTAGCTCTGCTCTCACAGTCTCTCCATAGGCCTCAGTTAGAGATTTGTTCAGGCGAAAGCAAAATTTCAACACAGCGTATTATTCGTCCATCAGTTGCCTCCATTATTGCTGCACATGTGTCAACCTGAATGGCTGTCATGGCCATACAACTGACGTCAAAACAACGAATCTAGTAGCACGTGTAACTTACACATTAAGTGTTAATGCGAGGAATTATATGAATAAAAAAATAATTATTATTCTGTATTGAACAGCCCACGTATGTTGTTATAGATTATTTTCAATCCCTTGCTTCCTTCTTATGAGTTGATTTCAAATGTTTTATTGAAATACTGTATGTAGTATTGTCCAGCACTATGCGTGTGTGGTCTAAGGTGCAGGTTGCTGCGTGTCTGGAAAACCTGGAGAACAGGGAAATGTCATTGAATTTTGCAGATCGTCTGGAATTTACATATATTTTTGAGTCTATAAGAGAAAAAGTTGCAAAATAAACAAGCAGTTCCACTTCCACTTCTGGATTTGGTTCTTGTGATTCCACTCCCAAAAAAGATTCAGTTTAGAAACTTGTTCCTTTCGTTCTTATTATTCTCAGTCTTTTAGACTTATGGTTCCTTCTAATTTCTGTAATAAATTTTCACTTTTATAATACTAGATATTAGAAAGAATATCAAAATAAAACTTGGAGTCCAGATATCTGATTGATAACTAAAGACTAAAGTACAGTGACAATATGATCATAATTATCGGAAAGGTAGTGAAGGAAGATGAGGTTATCGTTTTTTTACTTTATCTTAAGTCTTGTTGCATATAGGAATTCTATATGCAACAAAAATTTCTCCAGATGCTGTGTACTTATAAATGTAAGCAAAAAGCAGCATTTCGGGCCTCCCGGATGGCACAATGGTAGTTTCATCGCCTTGTAATCAAGGGGTCCTGGGTTCGATTCCCGGTGGAGGCACATAGTGGTTCGGATCCCACTTTAAACTGTAGGTCCAGTCCCGATTAGCCTTACTGTGCATAAAGTGGTCATAAAACACCAAATCAATCCAATCCAATCCAAAAAGCAGCATCTCCTACGACACTATAAATCTGCTAGAAAATTGTGTATGGTTTATGAAATTTTTCTGTTTTATGTTGTGGAGATCAAATATGGTGACATAATGTACCTCTGTTACCTTAGCCTGAAGGCTAGATGCATGTGATTGTAGCACCAATACATTTGATGCTGATTGTAATTTTACATTTTAGTCTTCGAATTTTCATGTGTGTAGAATGAAATTTACTAAAAAAAAAGTTGTGAAAGTGAATATTCATAATAATTAACGGATTATAAATTTAATTGAAAAACAAAAGGTTCAAAAGCAAAATCATGATGATAAACATGTCTGGAAAAATTTCATTTTTGGTCTGGAAAACCTGGAAATGTCAGGGAATTCCATAATCAAAAAATCATAGCAACCCTGAAGGTGTCATGCTTTGGGTTCTGTCTATGGGACAGATGCAGGTACGAGTCTCCTGGGGGAAATGTAACAACTTTTTCTCCTGAGATTTTGGCCTGTGTAAGGGACTGGTGGCCACTATTGGGGAGCTACAAACAGAGTTGGCCCAGGTGGGCCCAGCCCAGTTTTCCCCATGCTGTTTTTTTTTTTTCAGAAAAACCCAGTCAAAAAGCAGGTTTTTTTCAGAAAATGTTGTGAGAATGTTTCAGAAAATACTTGTGAGTTTCTACAATTGTAAAAATATTTTGTAAAACTTGTACTGAAAAGGCTTAGCAGAGTTTATAATACTAAAAATAATAGGGATGGGACCGATTAATCGGTACTCTATCGTTATCGGCCAATATAGGTCTATCGGCGTAACAGTTTATCGGTAAAATTACCGATGTGATATATCGATAAATATCTTGTAATTTAGTGTAAAATTCTGCCATTTTGTTGTAATTTTTATGTATAATCTCCATGCCCTTCTTTCTAAAAAAAATTAAATGTCTAAATATTCAACTTCTTTTGCACTGCGGTCACCTCGAAACACACATTTATTAAGGAGATCAATTAACATTTCAGGTTCATCAAGGACCATTTCTAATTTTATATCGGATCGGTAGAATATCGGTTATCGGTATCGGTAAATTTTATATCGGTACTTTATCGGTATCGGCCAAAATTTCATATCAGCCCATCTCGAAAAAAATAATGATTCAACACAAGTCATAGTGGTTTTTTTCAGGCTATTTTCCTCAAATCGTGCTACAAATGGACTTTCAATAGAAATAAAAAAGAATATATATCCAAGAAACCAAAAAGAAGAAAGTACCAGAAATTTTTAGATAAAACATTTGTATTGCATACTTGAACAAAGATTATACTTTTGAAATGTGGTAGCACTTTGACCATCAGTCACTTCCTTATGTGGGGGAAGTCATAGTGGCACATCATACTTTCAACTGTGATGATCAACAATCAATTTTTGCATGTTTAAAGCATGACAAGTGAGAATTTATTATAGTTTAATGAAATGCTGTTAATTGTGGCATAATTAAATCGGAACACTATAAATAATTTTTCTCGTCATAATGGGTTGCTTGCCTATGCAAGATAAAATGTTATTCATGTCTGGTCAGGAGCTGTATACCCTTGTAAGTCATGCACCTTCATGATCTACGACAATTTTAGTTTTTCTTTTTCTCCCTTTTTGTTAAGGGGTAGGGTACTCAAGTAAATACAGTGTATATGTATACTTTCATATTTTGATCATTTTTGACATTTTCAAATCTTCGAATAGACTACAGTTTTGTGTTTTGTGCATGAAACTTAACAGGAAAATTATGTACTTGCACAATAATAAGACAATAAAATTATAAAAATATGATGCATGAGTTAGGGTGGGTGGGCAATAAGTCATCTATTTAGTGGCCATGATAACTACTGTAAATTTATTTCTGCAGGTAGAAAACTTGTGAGCAAAATTGGCAATGTGTTTCAAAGAGGTTGATTGAAAAACTGATTTTTTTTCCATGTTTTCCCTCTATGCTATGCTGTAATTTTTTTTTAAAAAAAAATCGGAGTATAAGGAATTAAACTGAGTGATTTTAGAGATTTCATTGGCTCACAGTTTTGCAATAAAACTTTTAAAATAATATTCATAGTTTAGGAGAGGAGAGGTGGTAAAATCACAAACGTTTTATTTATGATAAACGCCATTTGAGAAAAATTGGTCACCATGTTTAAAGATAGTACAGGAGAGACTGGTTTAACATGTCTTGGGAGAGCTTTAAATTATGCACTGGGTTACATTTCCGTAGATTAACAAACGCAGGTCTCAGCAATGTAATATAGTGTGTGTTTCAGGGAAGGTGCAGGTAAGTCACCAATTTTGAGACCATGATAACTGCAGAATATTTAGAGGAGCTGAAATTAATCAAAACTAGATACACCTTGAGAATGATTTTTGTTTTGCATTTGCATTTGTTCAAAGCATTACAAGATTGTAGATTAAAAATGAGTTTTTCATATGCTGAGGTAAATTTCAAATCCTGCCTAAACTACTTTTTTGGAGATAAGAAAAGAGAGGAGGCTCTTTTGAGAATTTTAGGGCATCACTTAAGCTATAGTCTGACAACAAATGTTTTGAAATACAGTGCATGTTTGGACAAAATCAGTCTGACAATGAAATATGGCAAACTTATAATTTGGCATTATTTATGCTTGAAACATCCAGAAAGATAATGGGAAAAAACAACTGTGATAAACTGAAAACAAACTGTACTGAAGCAGATTTAAAACATTGTGTAGCTAGAAGCACTGCATTGTCATATTGCTTTACGTTTTGCTGTACTGTATAGTGTATTTAGGCCTATGCCCTTTGAATACACCATAATAAACGTTTTTCATCATTATATACGTAGTTTTAATGCACTTTCTACTGTTCTTTTAGGTTATTTCAGTTAATCCGGACTTTCGTTAAACGGGTCAACTTATCCCCCCCTATTAGTCCTGATTAACAAGGTTTTACTGTAAAGGTAAAAAAAAAAGGTAAAGTGTTCCCCTGTGCATAGCACCACGCCATGAAGGCGTATAGGGGGTGTGGGGGTAACGCCCCACACTTTCTTGATCCGGTCGTGAGTGGGGGTGATGTGATCATCATCACGTCCCTGACCGCCTTTACCCCCCAGGGTTTCCCCCAGGTACCCATGTTATTCGACGCCTGTAAATGGGATAAACAAATGTGTGTGTGTGTGTGTAGCTGTAGCATATATAATGCATTCCAACATAGGCACAACACTGCATTCATAAACTAATTTGTTTCATAAACTGAAGTTCAGAATGGAATATTCATTAATAGTATTTACTAAAAATGTGCTGCATGTTGAAAATGGTTTTATTGTTTTTCAGAATATTCTCCATGATGATCCATGCACTTTTGCATACGTTTCAACCAATTCTTATAGCACTGTCCATTCCGATTGAGGTATATCAAAAACATGCATTTTGAACGCATCAATCGCAAAAACCATTGACCACGTAGCTTATTCTTCACGTACGGGAACAAAAAGAAATCATTGGGTGCTAAATCAGGGCTATACGGCAAAACATCAATTCAATGTTTTCATTTGTCAAATACTGAGTTGTTTGGACCGATGTGTGACATGTTATACATGGTTTTGAAGCACCACAATTGTATTTTGTGAGTATTTGTTTGCACCAATCGACACAAGCCTTTTTTTTTAGTGATTGTGAAATTATGTGGGATCCAACGCGAACAAATCTTCTTCACGGCTAAATGTTCATGCAATATCTTATGTATGTTAGTCATACTATTGCCCAGGGATGCCTCAATCTCACAATATATCACATGACGATTTTTCAGTATCAGTTCTTGGACAGCATCAATGTTTTCTGGCACAACAACCGATTTTGGATGGCCTTCTTAAGATTCGTCTGTGAGCGAATGACGGCCACGATTGAATTCACTAAACCAGTGATATACAGTGCTTTTAGATGGTGCTTCATCACCAAAAGTCGATGTGAGTTCATCAATGCACTGTTGTTGAGATAATCCACATCAAAAGTCGTAGAAAATCATTGCTCGAATATGTTCTCGAGTTAATTCCATTGTTGGCCTCAGATGAAATTTTCAAGTCCCTGTAACAAACAAAAATAGCATCCGTAAGCACAACATTCTGGGTACATATACCATAGAAATGTCCAACTTCGCAATGGATATATTAGATGTTACCTAGCAACATTAGTGTTGCCAGTTCCGGATACATAAATAGCAACCTATGTATAACGTGCTTAAATTTGAGTATCTTTGCAGGGGGATGAAAGTAACAAACCTGATTGATAAAATTGAAAGTCTCACTGTAAAAAAGTTACAGTCATTGCTTTTTTTCCTGGGAAGAATGGTTCTGGCACTATTCAAGTTGATTTGTTGTTTTACTGTGTTGCTTGTTAATGTGTTCGTCATAACAACCACTCAAAATTATGTTACGTTCATAAACGATGATGCATCCAAGCAGTGGATTTGGGTTCCAAATCTGGAGGGGGGTCGAGGACAGTTAATTTCCCTTTATACATAAGGTTTGGCATAGTGCGAGGGCAAAATTAGCAAAACAAGAAGGGAGGAAGGGCAATTGCTCGGTCCTCTCCCTAACCGCCGTCACTTCATCCAAGTATACACACACACCCACACACACATGCATTTCTTTTGTTTGATTGATTGATTTGGTTTATTTTATTTTTATTTTCTGACACATTTGTTTGATCACAAAAATGAGAATGAGTGATATGATGAAATTGATGAGAGAACATAGAAATAATATCCATGCCCAGGATGGGATTTGAGCCCGGGACCTTTTTCATCATAGGCATTTCTCTTGTTAAAATGAGTCCTCACCTATAGTAAGGTGCCAGTACGGAGTATTGTTGTTGGCTGCCCCCCAAAAACACGGCTTATAACATATTTTGTATCCCACCATAGTCTGATTGTTGGATGCACTAAAGTATGTGGCTCCTCAGGGAATGCAACCCTGAAAACCGATCACATAGCAACAGCATTATGTATTACACCATCCAGGAAGAGTAGAATCAAACTGTTGGACAAATATTTTAGAACATCATTTTAACAGAAAGGTTAACTGGCCCTCAGTCAACTATACCCTGTCTCAGTTATCTCTGGAACAAGGCCATGCATAGCATCAGAGAAGGGGAGGAAATCGAGTGGGCTGAGTGAAGCAGTGCATGCTGTTGTAAAGGCTAGTAACTGCAGTCGCTTACCCCTTCTCCACGCAGTCCCGTTCACTCTCAAGTGTTCATTGGTGGAGCCGTCTCACGTCACTACTTGCGCAGAGACTTGTTTTCGTTCGCTTGCTCCAGAGATAGATACAAATTGAGTGTTAAGATATATATTACTACCAGGGGAAAATGTATTTCATTTTTAAAATATACTTTTTTAAACATAAACTGAAAAAAACCACCTGGGTTGTTTTTTTCCGAAGAAAAAAACGTGCAAAATGCCAACTCTGGCTACGAATGAGTACCGTAACCCGGTCATGGAAACCTACAACGACGACTGGGGGTTCGTCCTGCTGACCACACATCACCCTGAAACTGGTTGGATGATCTCACACCTCAGCAAGTAGGTAGGCCACGGGTTATTTATTTATTTATTTTCAGTCCGTGCCTTCCTTGTTGGGAGTTCTGGAACTCAATGCACAAATGTTTGCATAATTTTTTAAATGTTCGCATAACCACAGTTGCTAACTATTAGAGATAAAATGCAAGTTTTACTTGTGTGTGGCTTATGAGGTTGTTTCTAAAAACAACATTTCAGGTCCATCACCAGATCCTTCTGTGTTAACACTGCACATTGTTGAACTGTTTGATTGAATGACTTGTTGTTTTAAGTCCACTTTATGCACAAAAAGGCTAATAGGGACTAGACCTGCAGTTTAAAATGGGATCTGTGCCATGTGCCTCCATCGGGTATCAAACCCAGGACCCCTAGATTATAAATCGACGATATTACCACTACAATGCACATGAATGTGACTATTGGAAAACACTAAAGGCGGATCTGGCAATGGACCCAAAACATCAGTTTTAGAAAGAACCTTATAAGCCAGTGTTTATTGTTACAGTTACTTGTAATGTATTTGCAGAGGTCAAGGAAAGCTGCAAGTTGTACGCCTTCAGGATCCTTATGGATTTCCAAATATATTCAGAGAGAGACTTCGTTCAAGTACAGAGATTGCAGATGCAGATATGGAGGGATCAGATAGGTAGGTATTAATGACTGACAACAGTGTATCAGTACAGATTGGGGATGCTAGGATATATTCATTGTTGGGGGGCTGGAGTGTCAGGTGGGGGAGATAAAAATTTTCTTGTTCAATAACTGATATCATCTCGCTCCCCGTTGCTTAGACTTACTTCATGATAAATAAAAGTCATTAAGTATAACGTTGAACAATGATAACACCTTTTTAATTGTGTAAAACTAACACATAATATAACAATTAAAACGTATTCAAGTATACTTTTACTCCATGTTTATTCATCCATATAACAAAATTCTGTAGTGATGGTAACCCACACAGACTATATTCTTGGTTACCTTTTCTTTATAACTTGCATCTATCATCTTTTTCCCAGACTAAAAAAAGTAAACAAGAAAAAGAAAAATTTGAACACACCACAGACACATTTAATTACATAGATATCTATCGGGAGGTTTCTGATATCCAGTAGACCTCCTAAGTGTTCTGGGAGTAGCCGTACCATTGTTGGACGGAGTAGAAGTAGTGTTCCTGCCTTCTGCCTGGACAATAGGCGGAGAGTGTTGCTGAATATCTGGGGGAGATAAACAATTTACTCCAGCTTATGTCTTCTTTGGAAGTGTTGTCCCATCTACGTATGACACATCCATCGAATGTGCACCATTTTTTGAGTACCATCCAACATATGAACTTCATAGAGACAAGTAGCACCTATTCTGCAGTGTACCACTCCCAGTGAAAAGGCAGGTCTCACAAATTTAGGGGATTGTACCCAGACTAAATCATCTTCTCTATACTCTTCTGGTTGCCTTCCCGGCTTCTGAGCCTTCAGAAATGGAGCTTTATCACTTCCTATAATGTCTCCACAACTATCCTCCATTGTCCACCAAGTTTTAGGGGTAAAAGCTAATACAGAAGCTGAAGGAAGAGTTCTTTCTTCACCTAATCTTGAATTATGCAACAGCAGTAATAGTTCAGAAATTTTTATATCTAGCTGCAACGGCGTTAAGTGAGGATGTTGCTGAAGTATCTTGTAAAAATGATTCTTGACCGTTCTGACGTATCTCTCTGCCAACCCATTACTTGGACTGTGGTATGGGTGACTAGTCAAATGTTGTATTCTGTGCTGTTGACAGAATGTCTCGAACTTAAGACTACTAAAGGCAGGTCTATTGTCAGACGTCAATGTTTTAGGTAAGCCAATTACTGAACAAGACCATAGTATCCACCTTATAGTTTCAGAAGAATCGAGAGAATGCACGGGCCAAACATCCAACCAACGACTGAAAGCGTCAACAATAATTAAGAATTTACAACCAGCTAAGAAGAAATGATCCACGTGGAGTCTTTGTCCTACAGATGATGCACTTTTCCATTTATTGTTTGGTCCCTTCCGAACCTTAGGTTTGCAAGCCTGCCAGATATCACATTTCTGCATGAAAATAAATAAATCCTTGGACATTTTTGGCCACCAAAACTGTGAGATGAGCATCTCTTTCATTGCAATTTCTCCAGGATGATGTTTGTGGAATAGCTGTAATATAGTATTTCTAAGAGAACACGGAATTACTGGTTTTCCCATCCAAATCACACAATTTGATTCATAGGAAAGAAACTGCCTTCTTTCAAAAAAGGGTGCCAAACCATCCTGTGTCAGTCCTAACGTTAAGCGTGGAGGCCATCCATTCTGAATAAATGTAATTACTTGGTTGAGTAGAGGATCTTTACTCATGTGTTTTGCTATTGCATCGACTGAGATTGGTTCTCTTCTCTCGTCTATTTGTCAACATTGAACAGCATCAATATCAACTGAAGAGTCTCCCGCTAATGGTAGTCTACTTAACATGTCCGCTACTGGAACTTTAGATGAGGATATGATGTTGTACTTGAATGCTGACAACGCTAAAGACCAACGAACAAGTCTATTGGACGTATGTTTTGACACAGCTGTGTCCAGAGAAAATATGTATTTTATTGCAGTGACATCAGATATTATGTCAAACTTCTGACCTAGAAGAAATTTATAAAACTTCTTGATTCAAATAACACACTCACTGCCTCACGTTCAACTTGAGTATATTTCTTCTCCGTTTCATTAAAGATAGAAGATGCACATGCAACAGCATGCAATTTACCATTAATCCGATGGCATAGGTGAGCTCCACATCCATACAGTGAACCATCGCAAATAAGAACAATCTCTTTATTCAGATCAAATGGGATAATTGGTTCAATCTTCTATATTTCCGAAATTATGTTGCGGAATTCATCTGAACAATTCTTTGACCAGTTAAATGTGACATTCTTCTTCAGCAGATTTGGAATAAATCTTCGATGAAAGTTTAACATGCCCATAAATGATCTAACTTTGGTCACATTTTTTGGTTCTGGACAGCATACTAAAGCTTCTATGTTTTTAGAAGACGGACTGATTCCTTGATCACTTATTAAGTAACCCAAATATTCAACATGTTGAGAAATAAAGGTGCATTTCTCCAAATTTGCTTTCACATTGTGTGCTTGTAATTTAGAGAGCACTAAAAAAGTTCTCTCATAACATTCATTCTTCGTTCTTCCACCAATTATGACATCGTCAAAGTAGAAAACAACTCCTGGGGTTTCTCCAAGGATCTTTACCAATGTCATTTGAAAAATATCTCCACTTATGGAGATTCCAAAGCATGACCTTTTGATTCTAAATAAACCAATATGAGTGTTGACGATTGTAAGTTTCTGCGCAGCATCTGATAACAGTAACTGATTCGTCGTCACATAGCAGAATCCGCTATATTGATGGGAAGTAGAGAATGGTAATCATTTAGGTTTGGAAACACTAACCTTCCAAAAAAAGCACGACTTGCCAACGTCTTCATTAATTTTCATGCACAAGCTTCACTTGTATCTTGTCAGCAATGTGTACAGTATATGAACCCTATCTGATGAAGCATTGCTTTCAAATTAATGTAATTAGCGAGAAGCGACATCAAAAGTTTTAAGCTGGGCAGGAAAAGATAAAATCTTCTTGATAAATTACTCGAATAAATTTGTTTCTTCACCGTGGCTTGTGGCCATGTCGGTTAAAGACCAGCTATCTAAGCTGAAATCCTAGGTTCGAATCCCCGTGTCTCCAAAATATTTTTTCTTACCAAATGGGTGCTACATAATGTATTTTATTCTCGTCACACCAATTGCAGCCTGAAACTGTGTTATTGTTTGCGTGCCAATAAGAAAATATGTATTGAAACTATTACTCGTTCAATTAACGTGACTGTTACTCTAGACTACTTGAAATTGAAATTTTTTAGTTGCTGCTAAGCCTCGATATTTACAACAAGTGCTAAAATTGAAAATAATTGTGTGATAAAACACACCGTTAACACATTCGGGTCTGGCCTCATAATACAGCATTGTTACCTCTGGACTGCAGTTTTTGGTTGTTTTACAAAAAATCATAGAAAAAAAAATTTAATTTGTTTTTATTTACCACATATTTCTTAAATCTACAAAACTTCCTCTTTTCAATTAACAAAAATTTGTTAAATTTTATTTTCATTTTCAGACGTTTTTTAATATTTTTTTCAGCAATGTTTTGTGAATGAGAAAAAAGTACAACATTGTAACAAATGTTAATATAGAGATATTTTAAGTTCGTAATCTGGAAATTTCAATAATTAACTACATAAACTATCAATACATCTTTTGAATCTTGCATAAGAATACTTCTTATGTGCACATAACAAAAAATAATTACAAATTACAAGTAATTATCTTTTGTATGAAAAAGTGGCTGCAGACGATGTATCAGTTGGTTCTGCGTCATGTGTAAAAATTAAACAAATAAATAAATAAACTAAGTAAATTAAATAAATTTTCATTTTACATACACTATACAAAATAATAAATGGAAAAACTAAAAATACATCAGTGCATGTAGGAGAATCAATCAAGAGGCAAGATGAATAGACCCAAAAAAATTACCTCTTCTCACTTCATTCATAAAATACTAGAGTTTGCAACACTGTTTATATTGTCGACAATAATTATTACGAATATAACATACCTTCCAAATCTTCAAATTCATCTGCATAATCAAAATCGCCGCTAACTTCAAACTCTGAGGCGGAATCCTAAATGCAGTCTGGATCTAACGACGCCATTCAAAACAATGCACAGTACATCAACCCGACAACAAACAGTCACAGGTGTGAGATAAAAATAGCACATGAGTCACCTTGCGGTCGGAATTTCAACAGAGGGGCTTGAATGAACACGCGCATGAGACGAAGTAAGAGCATAGCACGTCGTTCAATCAGCAAATCGATTGCATACCGCAGGACGGGCTATGCCCGTCGTTCGTCCACATTGACTTAAAATGCACTGCGGGCTATGCCCGTCGCGAGACCCCAATGTGTTAATATTCTCAAGAAGAAAACCACTGAAATTAAATGAGGAAGTTGTGAGGAACATCAGCAGATGTATTTTAAGGTGTTCCGTCATTTACGTGTCACTCCCCTAGTTTTATACATAGATAGATATTTACACTCACTTGATGAATGCTTGCACCTTAAGAGTAATTTTCAGATGGGAAAGAAAAAAAGCCTGCTCCAAATTGTAAAGTCAAGACGTGCGCAGATTGTAGATGTTATTATCAGAAATAAACGGAATTAATCAGTAACTACAATTATTTACCTAAACATCACTCATATGGCACTTAGAATAGAGCTGTAAAATATGTCTTTTTGGATGATTAGCTGTTTGAGTTATTTTATAGTGCAGGAGTAAGTGTTTGGATCAACTCTCTCTTCTATAACTTGACAAGTTTAAACACAAGAAGCTGCAAATAGCTGTTGCGTCTCTCACACAACATTTCCCCTCTCCATTCTCTGGTGCGACGTTGGTTTGCAGTGTTGCAACCTGGAGGGAGCAGAATGGTCCGAGGATTTTCAATGAAATTTGTATTTGCTTTTTCCTGGGCTGTTTTTTATCTGTTGGAGTACAGAAATTCAGCTCACTTTTCGCCAACGACTCTTTTCCTTGTTTTAAAACTTGGCCTCCCCGATGGTTCGGTGGTAGCGTCGTCGTCTTGTAACCAAGGGGTCCCAGGTTTGATTCCCGGTGGAGGCTCATAGTGGTTCGGATCCCACTTTAAACTGTATGTCCAGTCCCGATTAGCCTTACTGTGCATAAAGTGGACTTAAAACAACAAAGCAATCCAATCCAATTCTTTTAAAACTTGAGAAACCATCCATTTAGATACTCCCATGGCAGCACTTGTGGACTCGACAACATTATACTTATGTTTATGTAACTCCTGATTTCACAAATATGTTGCAACATTGTAAACAATTTATCCGGCCTGTCCTCTAAGGGGCTTTCCAGAGCAGATTGTTGATTTCGTTGGACCCGGCATGATTTGATTTTTGCATTTCAAAAATATGCCGCCAAGAGTAAAGAGCAAGAAGATTTCAATGCTTTAAAAAAGAACACAGGCAAGCATGTTATCAGATTACCTTCTCGTAGTGATTGTTGTACGATAAACAAAAGAACCCCCACCCCACTCGGCTTTTTTTTAAAAAAGAAAAGCAGGCCACCGCTCGATGTCGCATTCAGAAAATGAAGTCATTCTTCCAGAAGTTTCTCTTCGTTATAAACCTTAACGTGCATCCGTAATACTACAGTTTAAGATCCGTGCACCGCATGCATTTTGAAAGGCCAGATTAAATCAAATGAACCACTGATAAACTGATATGAGCCGACACTGTAAATCCACACAGTAAAAATCGTTTGTCATATTTGTTTAGCTTAATTTTGCTGTGTTGGCACCACTCGTACTCTCAAGGCCAGACCAGTACGTAGAAGAGTGGTGGGGATGATGACGTAATAGGAAGTGCTTCGCAGCGATCTGCTCATATCGGGACATAACTTGTCAGGCTATAGATCTGTAATTTTGTAAACGTCAAGGAATATCATTTGATCCGGTTGCGGGAGTTATTACTAAGAATTAAAAGAAACTACTTTTAAGTAATATTGTAGACCAAAATTGCTTTCTAGTAGTGTTTGTATAAAAAGAAAGCACTATATTCGGCGACTATATAATTCATAAAAATTGATAAATTTTGTGACATAAGGGAGAGACTTTCGTATGTTGTGTTGTAAATTAATCCCCTTGTAATAGAGTGGTTCTGGGTTCGATAGCAGATGGCAGGCACATAGTGGTTCAGATCTCACTTGCAACTCTTAAGTCCCGTCCCCAGTATAATTGAAGTGTGAGTGTGATGTATCGACAGACTTTTGACACGTTTTGAAAAAAATCACTTTGCCACATGCCCCTGTGAAAATTAAGAGGAATTTGAAATAAATGTATAATTTTTCCTTCTCTATGTAACCTCTAAAAGGGCAGAAATATAGGTTTCCCATTAGCACCATATGTTTTTACATGTGAATGTTTCCTATTGAATTGAACGATTGCGGTTTTTGAAATTACATATTATATATCGATGGCCAAAATAAACTGAAATATCAAAATCTACTTTCGAATCTTGATACACTTCACTGTTTACTGCGTAAATAAAGGGAAGAAAAAAAAAATCTGATCCTGACAGGGTTCGAACTCGCGACCCTTGCAGCTTGTTAATTTATACCAAAGCAAAATGAAATGTTTCTGCTTCTCGGTCGCAGAGAAGAAACAGCTGGATTGACAGGTTCATGTAACTACGAAAGCCAACAGACAAGAGGAAGCTTTTATTCAGATAGTTCGTAAAAACCAATTCATATGATAAGTTACCCGAGACGTTACCTGCGTAGTATAATGTGAATGGAAACGACATATTTGTCCCTTTCATATCTCTATACTGCAATGGTTGTATTGCTATTAATATTAGATTGCAGTCTGCATTCAGCTGTTTTGCACAAATTACACCTCGAAAGCAGAAGTATAATAAGTATAATATAAGAAGAATAATTCAAACAGCTAATTATCCAAAAGATATATTTTACATCTCTATTCTAAGTGCCATATGAGTGATGTTTAGGTAAATAATTGTAGTTACTGATTAATTCCGTTTATTTCTGATAATAACATCTACAATCTGCGCACGTCTTGACTTTACAATTTGGACCAGGCTTTTATTCTTTCCCATCTGAAAATTACTCTTAAGGTGCAAGCATTCATCAAGTGAGTGTAAATATCTATCTATGTATAAAACTAGGGGAGTGACACGTGAATGACGGAACATCTTAAAATACATTTGCTGATGTTCCTCACAACTTACTCATTTAATTTCAGTGGTTTTCTTCTTGAGAATATTAACGGTGTGTTTTATCACACAACAATTTTCAATTTTAGCACTTGTTGTAAATATCGAGGCTTAGCAGCAACTAAAAAATTTCAATTTCAAGTAGTCTCGAGTAACAGTCACGTTATTTGAACGAGTAATAGTTTCAATACATATTTTCTTATTGGCACGCAAACAATAACACAGTTTCAGGCTGCAATTGGTGTGACGAGAATAAAATACATTATGTAGCACCCATTTGGTAAGAAAAAATATTTTGGAGACACGGGGATTCGAACCTAGGATTTCAGCTTAGATAGCTGGTCTTTAACCGACATGGCCACAAGCCACGGTGAAGAAACAAATTTATTCGAGTAATTTATCAAGAAGATTTTATCTTTTCCTGCCCAGCTCAAAACTTTTGATGTCGCTTCTCGCTAATTACATTAATTTGAAAGCAATGCTTCATCAGATAGGGTTCATATACTGTACGCATTGTTGACAAGATACAAGTGAAGCTTGTGCATGAAAATTAATGAAGACGTTGGCAAGTCGTGCTTTTTTTGGAAGGTTAGTGTTTCCAAATCTAAATGATTACCATTCACTACTTCCCATCAATATAGTGGATTCTGCTATATGACGACAAATCTCATTAACCAACGGCACATAAATTATATTATTTTAAACTATTTATTTCAAAATGAAGAGTCATTATTCTGGAATCTACGGAGACATTCATTCATTCGGTAAGAATTTTACAAGAGTCACAATTCTATCATTGTTCTCCATTATGAAACCAAAGTGCACGTGTAAAAAAAGTAAAGCCCGACAATTTTTATTAAAGTTAAATGTGAGGAAAACCATTGATTTATTTTTAATAGCCTGGATGACGGATGTGGGGAGAGGGTATCTTCTCTCATGTGCCCCCTTTAGGATTTCTATAAAATTTCCCATCGCTTATTAGATAATTACTTCTTTCTAGTAGCCTCGGAATGAATTCCCACTGTCAACTGTTCAACTAAGGCTTCTTCTAAATATTGCTCGTACATACATTTTAGAGCCTGTTGCTTAAGTCTAACCATGAAATCTGCTACTGATTCACCAATCTCTTGCACACATCGCCTAATTTTAAATCTTTCGACATACTTCTTGGTCTTAGCTTAAAATGAGACAACAGATTATCTTTCAGCACTGAATAAGGCTGTAACTGTACTTGCCCAGGAGCCAGCAGATTTTTCAATACTTTAAACGTTGGAGCTCCAATCACAGAAATGAATAAAGGCACTTTATGCTCGTCAGGTAACTTTTGAACAACACGCAATTGTTCAAAACGAAGTGAATAATCATCGATATCTTGTGTTTCAGACCGAAACTCAACAAATGTTATAGAAGTTGACATAATGGCATTTAATAAAAATAGCTACTCACATGAATATCAACAACCCTTGTACCACATGGTGCAAAGAAAAATAATGTCATTCTGACTTAATCAGTACTCTTACTTAAAGCGATGCAAATCCTGCAAATTAGTAAGTATACATGAATTCACCTGGAACCACTTCATTACCAATCTTTCACAGTATTCCATCCTAAAGGCCTGTGCCATAAATCATGATATCTCGCTCTCCGTTGCTTAGACTTACTTCATGATAAGTTCAACAACAAATTCCATTCACTGGTGGTACACTATCAAGGCACAAGGCAAAACCAGAAGCACATTTGGACCAGGTTTGAGAGGCTTTCCAATGGAGTCCTAGAAAATCAGAGGAGAGTCAGCATACCAAACCAAAATAGAGGCATGTGTTGCTGAAGTAAGTAAGAATGATATGTTGCTTATCGAAGGAAGACATTCTGAGATGTGTAATAGACAATGGTAACTGGCTGACTGATGAAATTCGAAGGCAAGAAGGCCTTTTCAGAGCCGTGACCAGCCATCTTGTAAAGCCTGCTTCCTAGCAGCCAAATCTGTGTCTACAGGGCACCATCTGTATTGAAATTAAACTTTGGAAGTGTCTGCATCAATTTTCATGGTTATGAAAGTCATGTGTTTCATGTCCTCCCCCGACAATCATTTTGAATAACCTTGTATAGATGATAATGAAACCAAGGCCACCATTAAAAATCAAGTCAGGAATTAAACATGCTTCGATAATATTGAGTAAATGGTGTGACTTACTGTCTGGGGCCTTAGCTTTATGTAAAATGTTAAAAAAAATGCTTCCCTGTGTAATTTAGTTGAGACATACCAATAGGATTTGTAAAATTATCTTTTTTTTACAATTTCTTTATTGGTCTGGTGCAGGACACACCCTGCTTCCATCAAATGCCAAAACTAATTGCTGAGTGTTCTAAACATGGCCCTCCTAAGCTAACAATTCCTGACCCACAATTCTGCTTAAGTTAGGAGGGCCAGGTTTAGTACTCTTAGCATTTAGTATTGGTGTTGGTGTTTAGTGGAAGCTGGGCCCATTTTTTTTACATGCTGTTTAATGTGCAAGAACTTATGTTCTCAGTTTATTTACTTTTTATTTCCATTCCATTTATTGTATCTATTTTGAAGCTTGATATGCAAACTAGATAGTTGGGTAACCAACGACATCAGGTTAACCTTAGTAATTTATTATTTTTTTTAAAAAAATCATAAAATCATTTGACAGAAGGTAGTAAGATTTATGTTCCTCTTAATGCTCATTCCTCAAATACATATAATTCATAGGGTAATTAGAACAATGATATAAAAGTGCTTGCACAGATTAGTACTACTATTGCATGAATAGAAATAATCATTTAATCACATGTGGACATCTTTTTGTTGATACTTAGTATCTCAATTACTTTCAGTTTTGCTGCTGTTCGTATTTTGCCTAGTTTGATGTCCAAAACAAAAGAATTTGTAAGCATCTCAAATGAAGAGAGGGAACTGTTTGGAATGAAACTGCCCACAGTTTCAGAGTTTTGGTAAGTCTTAATGATTTGTGTCTCATACGGAGATGAAAATAACTTTTACAAAAATAAAACCTGTGCCACCTTATGATTTAGCACTAGATTTGTAAGTGGTCGAAAAAACCTTTTTTGGGGAAAAAAATGAGTTTTTTCCCCGCAGCTTTTTTCGTTGGGCTTTTTTTTTTCAGCCTTTATCCCCAAAGTGTTTCAAATTAATGAAAATACATTACTTGGTTGTTCCACAGCCATGTTCTCTCTACTGTAAAAGGACACTCGTATCTAAATGAAAATACAAGTTTCGACATGGAATTCATAACTAGACACAAGCAGTAGTTGCAAAAATGCCAGCTTTTTTGAACTGATGGTTTTTCCCCAAGTGTAAACATCGTATTTCAGTAGGCATAATAAATATACAGGGTTAGTCAAAAGTATCGGGACAAGCCAGTAATAACGAGAACCGTGGACGGAGGAAAATCACATATTGCAAGTGGGTATTCGTGCAGAAACTGCATTGAATGGGGGTGTGGCCATCATGGCAGCCATCTTGGATTCTGCCATATTGGATATCACACAATATTTTCAAATGGAAAGGGGTATGTATGACACATCAATTTATGCTAGAATCGTCCCACAAATGACAATCCGAACTCATTTTGGACCTATCGCCATTCGTGGAAGAGATAGGGTGTGCTACGTTTGACTGCAAAAAAATGAGATTTGTCTGAAAGAGACGCGTGGACGGAGGACAATCACATATTGCAAGTGGATATTGGTGCGGAAACTGCAATGAATGGTGGTGTGGCCATCATGGCAGCCATCTTGGATTCTGCCATATTGGATATCAAACAATATTTTCAAATGGAAAGGGGTATGTATGACACATCAATTTATGCTAGAATCGTCCCACAAATGACAATCCGAACTCAAGTTGAACCTATCGCCATTCGTGGAAGAGATAGGGTGTACTACGTTAGACTGCAAAAAATGAGATTTGTCTGAAAGAATTGTTGACTATTCTTGTGGGTAACTGTACACTGCAAGTAAACAGAGAGCATGAACAAGAAAACATGACATTGACTTACAGAATGCCTCAAAACAAGTGCTCACACTGCTTCCCGTCGACTGTCTGACAATGCTATGTCAACCGATCGTAAAAACTGCAAGGTGCACGTTGTAGCATATCCTGAGAAAGTCCTCTTGTTTCGTCCACAATGCGATTCTGTAGATCATTCAGGGAGTGTGGTTTGGTGCGATACACTTTGTCCTTCATGTGCCCCCATAAAGTAATCCAGGGGTGATAGATCGGGAGATCAGTTTTCCTCAGTTCCCCCAGGTGAATGCAGGTATGGTACCTTACTTCCAGGCTGTGACTTCTACTTTTCTTCGTTTCTTCCTTTCCTGCCTCTAGTCCTTTCCCCAGGTTGCTTTGATGATTTGTTGAAAACAACATAATATCGCAAAATTAACGAATTAAAGAATGCCAGTCTAAACAATCCTTCCTTACAACAGAGTAACATACTCTTTTGTAGCTAACAATCCTATTTGACGAATTAAGAGCATCAATTGCGAATTTGTTTTACTTTCCCTTCCACGGACAGCAATAACAGTATTCATCTGAATGGATTCTACCTGTACACATCCCTTGTAGATTGTAGTCAACTTCCTCGAAGGTCAGTTGCATTTGTTATCGTCCTTGCGAAGGTTCTGCATGACGCTCATGTTGGTGAGTGTTGTGCCAAAGGAAGGCGATTTGTGTCCGTGTCAGTGGTCAAAATGGAGCTCAGTCAACGAGAACGTATTACGTTATTAATGATGCGTGGCTATAGAGATCGCAAGCGATCGTATACCGAGGTGCGACAGTTATTTGATGCTACATTCCCTGAACGTAACCCAATTTCGAAGTCAACCATCGAAAGAACCATTCGATGTTTTGCAGCAAGTGGAAGTGCTAAAGACCATGTGCAATCAGGAAGGCCGAAATCGTGTAGCAACCAGGCAGTTTCTTTGGATTTGTTTCAATCTTCTGTGAAATATCCGCATACATGGACAACCAGCGTTGCCAACATGCTGGACATTTCCCAGAGTTCAGTGCAACGAACACAGTAAGTTTAAACCCTACAAAGTGAGTTTAGGCACGAACTGACGAAAGATGACTTTGATCGCCGTATTAAATTTTGCGAAGTAATGATGCGAAATATCGATAACGATAGTGTTTACCTCAATGACATTGCATTATCTGATGAAGCGACATTTATGTTAAACTAACTTGTGAACCGACATTACTGCCACTATTGGAGCGATGAAAACCCGCATTGGATGATGGTACATCATACCCAGTATCCACAGAAACTGAATGTTTGGGTAGGAATGATAAGAGGCATCATTCTTGGCCCTTTCTTCATTGACGGCAATCTGACAGGTGAGAAGTATTTGACAATGCTTCGTGAGTAGTTTGTCCCTGCCATCGAAGTGTTGACACGGGACTTTAATAGTGTTTAGTTCCAACAGGACAGAGCGCCGCCATACTATGGACGGGATGTTCGACAATACTTACATGAAACCTTTCCACAACGATAGATTGGAAGACGACGTATGATCGAATGGCCTGCAAGATCTCCTGATCTATCACCCCTGGATTACTTCCTATGGCGGCACATGAAGGACAAATTGTATAGCACCAAACCACACTCCCTGAATGATGTACAGAATCGCATTGTGGACGAAACAAGAGGACTTTCTCAGGATATGCTACAACGTGCACCTTGCAGTTTTTACGATCGGTTGACATAGCATTGTCAGACAGTCGACGGGAAGCAGTGTGAGCACTTGTTTTGAGGCATTCTGTAAGTCAATGTCATGTTTTCTTGTTCATGCTCTCTGTTTACTTGCAGTGTACAGTTACCCACAAGAATACAGTCAACAATTCTTTCAGACAAATCTCATTTTTTGCAGTCTAACATAGTATATCCTATCTCTTACACGAATGGCGATAGGTCCAAAATGAGTTCGGATTGTCATTTGTGGGACAAAGCTAGCCTAAATTGATGTGTCATACATACCCCTTTCCATTTGAAAATATTGTTTGATATCCAATATGGCAGAATCCAAGATGGCTGCCATGATGGCCACACCACCATTCATTGCAGTTTCCGCACCAATATCCACTTGCAATATGTGATTGTCCTCCGTCCACGCGTCTCTTTCAGACAAATCTCATTTTTTTGCAGTCAAACGTAGCACACCCTATCTCTTCCATGAATGGCGATAGGTCCAAAATGAGTTTGGATTGTCATTTGTGGGACGATTCTAGCCTAAATTGATGTCATACATACCCCTTTCCATTTGAAAATATTGTGTGATATCCAATATGGCAGAATCCAAGATGGCTGCCATGATGGCCACACCACCATTCATTGCAGTTTCCGCACCAATATCCACTTGCAACATGTGATTGTCCTCCGTCCAGCCTAAATTGATGTCATACATACCCCTTTCCATTTGAAAATATTGTGTGATATCCAATATGGCGGAATCCAAGATGGCTGCCATGATGGCCACACCACCATTCACTGCAATTTCCGCACCAATATCCACTTGCAACATGTGATTGTCCTCCGTCCACGCGTCTCTTTCAGACAAATCTCATTTTTTTGCAGTCAAACGTAGCACACCCTATCTCTTCCACGAATGGCGATAGGTCCAAAATGAGTTTGGATTGTCATTTGTTGGACGATTCTAGCATAAATTGATGTGTCATACATACCCCTTTCCATTTGAAAATATTGTGTGATATCCAATATGGCGGAATCCAAGATGGCTGCCATGATGGCCACACCCCCATTCAATGCAGTTTCTTCACCAATACCCACTTGCAATATGTGATTTTCCTCCGTCCACGGTTCTCGTTATTACTGGCCTGTCCCGATACTTTTGACTAACCCTGTATCTACGTAGTATACAAAGACTCGAATAACTAAAGTGGTTTTGCATATATGTTTTGTAAATATTGGCTTGGTGCGAATGAAATGTCCGGCCCAGGTGCATCATTGCCAAAGGCCAAAAAAATCAAAACTACAATACCTGGTTAATCAAAATAGTCGCCCTCTGCAGCCACACACTTTTGTCATCGCTCAGCCAACAATTGGATTCCATGGCGAAAGAAGTCTGGAGTCTGCGACGCAAAGAACTCCTCAACGGCATGTTGCAACGCCAGATCATCAGCGAAGGTCTTCCTTGTCAGGAAGTGATCGATATGCCGGAAGAGATGGTAGTCAGTGGGAGAGAAATCGGGAGAATATGCTGGATGAGGAGGGGTTTCATATTGCAACTCATGGAGAGCCTGCACCGTCCTTTTCGCGACATGTGGGCGAGCATTATCGTGCAAAATGAGAACACCATGTCTGTGGACCATTGCTGGATGCTTGCGGAGAAGTTTCCGGTGCATTTCATAGAGTTCAGCACTGTAACGATGTGCATTGATGGTTTCACCTTGCCTGAGAAAGAAAAGATGGATCACACTCACCATAGACCACCATCCTAGCAACAACACCTTCCGTGGGTGGAGAGGTGCTTTCGGAAACCGCTCTGGACGTTGACCACGATCCAACCATTGTCCTGATCGTTTACGATTGTCATAGCAGATCCATTTTTCATCTGAAGTGACAATCCGATGCAGGAAACCATCCCGGTTATTCCTTACACTGAGAGAACTGCACACCTCCAGACGGCGAGTCTTGTTGGCCGGTGTCAAATCATGTGGTACCCATGAGTCCAACTTTTTCACTTTACCAATCGCACGGAGCCGCCGAATGACAGTGGTGTGGTGTATGCCTAACTCGTCTGCAATGGCACCAACACTTTTCCGAGGGTCCGCTTCCACGGGGTTCCTGAGGAGCACATCCGAACATGATGTTGGTTGATGGTCACGTGGTTCATTTTGCAATGCTGTGTCACCGGAACGAAATTTGACAATCCAGCGGGGAATGGTGCGTTCATTTACCATTCCTGGCCCAAATGCACTGTTAGTGTTTTTGGCAGCTTGCTGAGCAGAATGTCGCAGTTTGAATTCGTAAAGACAAATCACTCGCAATTGTGTGTTCTCCATGGTGCACTTTCAAACGACCCTGTTCAGCAACACACTGCCTCCTGACTGCCTGGCTGATCCAGCCTGTTTGCTGGACGTATACAGAGTTTATGAAGTTAGACCCGTGACCTCAGTCAATCCCTGTATTGTGTTGTTGAGTTGAGTTTCCCACCAGACGTCAAAGCGGACATTTCATTCGCACCAACCCAATAGAATCTAATAGTATAATATAATTTTAAATGTTTTAATGTGGCATATAAACGTGCACATAAAGAAGAAAAAACATGAAATGTACCCTCAAAGATACAGATGATTATTTTAACTACATCTAAAATTGATTTGGGTTTGAGTTTTTGATTTTAAGTCCACTTTATGCATAGGAATGCTAGTCGGGACTGGAACTATAGTTTAAAATTAAATCCATGAAACTGTGTGTCTCCACTGGATATTGAACCAGGGACCCCTTGATTACAAGGCGACAATAGATATCAGGAGGCCTATATCTAAAATAGAAAATCTAGTATCAAACCCCTTTACAAATATTTTATGTTAAATTGTATTCTGACTTTCAAGTGAATCATGTATAATTTGCTTTGATTGCTGGTAAACCTGGTCACAGTGCAAGTCTTGATGTATTTTGAACATCTATTGTGGTTGTCAACCATTGTGAGAACACAGTGTGGTAAATTCATTTTAGAAAAGTCGATTCCATGCTCAAAAATTTTACTGCTTTCTATTTTTTTAAATTTTACACATTAATATGCACCTTTGAAATTAAATACTATTAAGAACTAAATTATGACATATGGTATATGTCTAGGCTTGTTGAGAAATGTAAAATCAGGTATAAAATAGTTGGCAACCAATCTAATGAACTCTCACGGCCTGGTACTGGCCCACACCTGACAGTTAAGATACGCTGTCACCCTAGAGCTTGCTGGACCTGAAAGTGAAGCAGAAAATGAAATAGATTGACCACAAATGGAAAAAAGAAGTTCATTAAAAGTTCATTCTCTCTGTAAAAGTTTGTTTGTTAAGCCCACTTTATGCTCAGATATTCTAATTGAGATTAGACCTACAGCTTAAAATGAGACATGAACCACTTTGTCTCTACTGGAACCCCTTGATTACAAGGTGACATTATTTTATGCCATCAGGGAAGCTCATTCTTTTATATATAGTATACCATCTATTTTTCCAACAACAGTACTCACAATTGTAAGTTACTTTGGGATCTAAATCTCCCTTGTAGTAGCATATTGATTATAAGTATTAAATGGTTTAATTGTCCTGAAACATGTAATAGTTTAACGGTAACATTTGTCTAAATTTTTGTGGCATCAATGACAAACATGTAAAAGTTTGTTTTAAGTTCATTTTATGCTCAGATAGTCTAATCAGGATTGGACCTTCAGTTTTAAATGGAATCTGAATATTTATGCAATATGTCTCCACTGAAGAACAAACCTGGTACCCATTGATTACAAGACAAAAGAGTTGCCAATAAGCCAATGGGTAGGCACATACATAAACTCACGTATGGCAAAAACAAGTAAATAACTACCGGGTATCTAAAAAGTCACGCAACCAAGACTTTTGACTGTACGTAACTTCTGTACAAGAAGTGATAGACATGAAGCTTACATGGGGTATTAATTTTGCGAATGCAGATATTTTTTAAACATTAAACTAATCTACCTATCTTTTTGTACGATAACTTTCAGGTCTCTTTTATCTGGATACTAATTGAATAGCATAGGCAGGTGTTGGGCACACCTGGTACTGCCCTCTGTCACAACCAGTGTTGCCAGTAAAGCTCGTAATGTCTAAAAATCATACTTTTTTGTGAATACTCTGTAATTAACCACATAAATCAACTGTAATACGTAAAATGCTTAAAAATGTATTGTTCCTTTATCAATTTGGTAAATATCAACAGAGAAAATCTATAGATAGAAAATTTTTGCAGTGATAGACATGAAGCTTACATGGGGTATTAATTTTGCGAATGCAGATATTTTTTAAACATTAAACTAATCTACCTATCTTTTTGTACGATAACTTTCAGGTCTCTTTTATCTGGATACTAATTGAATAGCATAGGCAGGTGTTGGGCACACCTGGTACTGCCCTCTGTCACAACCAGTGTTGCCAGTAAAGCTCGTAATGTCTAAAAATCATACTTTTTTTATGAATACTCTGTAATTAACCACATAAATCACCTGTAATACATAAAATGCTTAAAAGTTATCATCTATCACTTTTTGTACAAAAGTTACGTACGTTCAAAGTCTCGATTCCCTGATTTTATGATATCCTGTAGAAGAAATGGAAAATAGAGGGTGGGCACAAAGTCGCTTTCCCCAAATATTTGATTTCTTCATTTATTGAGGAAAGTGACTTTGTGCCCACCCTGTGTATGTATGTGTCTTTTGGCTGCAACACCATGTAAAATTACGTAGCTGGTTCCAAGATTTAGAACCTCTAAATCTCTTGACTAACATTTCAAGTGGAATTGGTTAGCTGCAATTGGTAAAGAGCCAAATAAGCCCAAATTTCCATTTTTTTTCCAAAATGGCTGTCTTTTAATCAGAAAAAGACCATACATTCAAAAAAGCCAGCTTTTTTTGCAATTTTGCAGTTTAGCACACACAGGAAATATTCATATAAATATAAATTTATGTGAAAAATTATTAAATAAAATACATGTAACTACTACTTACATGTGATTCATTAAAGTAGGCGCACACAGGAGATGTAGTACATAGAATTTTCAGTGAAAAAATTCGACACAGTTAAAACAGTAGCAGTGAATAATCAGGCGAAGTCAGGCCAGTTCGCTGGCTCAGTGGTAGAGCAATGGCACGGTATGCCAAACACCTGGGTTCGAGGCCTGGTCGAACCTGCATTTTTGATTAATATTGTACATACTTACGTGTGGTTTAATAGGCATTTTGGGTTTTTGCAGGTTCAGCAAAAATGCCGCTCAATTTTTTCACAAGTCTCTTTTATTTTGCACCAATATTGTGCAAAAAACTGTATTTTGTGATGACATAACAGCCATTTTAATATTCTGACGTAATTCTTGAATATATTGAAGCAAAACTCTGGTATTTTGATGCTTATGATTGGAGTGGAATACTCTTCCACTAATGCAATGTGAACCATATTGATGGGACACATTTCAAATGCACATTTCTAGGAATGAAACAAGCCCATTTATTAAACACTGTGTGTAATACATAACCTAGATACAGGAGTTCTCAGCACTGTTCATCGTTTGAATATACAGGTAGCATCCCGTAGATGGACACCACCTCATGGGCTCTCTTAGTCATACCTTCCATACTACGGCACAGCAAATCGGCCAAAATGTCCTTTATCTTCCACCTGTAACGTTCAAGTTGCCGGGTGCTTTTATCTTTTGGGTAAACTGGGCCCCTTTTGTTACAAACAATTTCCCTAGAGTCCTGGATCTAAATTATGTGCACCTCGGCATACGTCACAAAATCTAAATGGGGGAAAAGCGATTAAGAAAAGGGAGTGTAACAGTCTTTACGAGGATATTCGCAAACAAGTATTTATACAAAGTATCCAAAGGGAGGAGAACGTATTCCCAATAAGTTTTCAAAAATGCGTTGCGCAATCCCTGCAAAATAAATTATGTCACTAAACTATTACTACGCAACTTTCTACAAATCCACCAATCACTAACTACTATATCACACACACTCTTGCATACTAGTAAGTATGTGCGCACGACGAATCAGGAAGGTAGTTAGAGTAAATTGTATCAACTAAAGTCAAAGATTCAATTTAACAATTTAATAACAGTAGTGTAACTCCTTTTTGGCATTCTAACAATTTACAACAGTTTTAAGCGTAATTTTTTTTTATTAATAATCAATGAACTCAACAACGAATTCAAAAAGGTCAACGCATCAAACTAAGTCAAAAGTATACAATTTATTTTTAATTTTGCGTTTATGTGCAAGTTTTAAGTTTCTTTCACTTTACATTACATTGATCAAAGAACTCTTCTTACACCTCCAATAATCAACAACCGCCGATTTGTTTGTGATAACAAGTTCATAAAAATGTGGAAAAAAACCCACCTTTTTGAAAAAAAGACAAACGTCTACAAGAAATTACAAAAATCTTATTGACACGTATAAGAGAGGTTCCATCCCTTTAGATGCTCATTCTTAAATTACGTGTTTCATTGCCTCATTCAATTACAAAGAAAGTTTTAACCAAGTCTAAGCGACCAAAAAAAGGGGGGGGGGGATGATGTGAGGAGAAGTGACATTAACGGAAACTTCGTCGCGATTACCTGATGTATGCTTTTGCGACGTGTCTTACAAAAATGCCAACCGTTGTTCTCGTTAATATGATAGTGAACGTAAGCACGTAACATAACACGTAACAACGTAATATACTACACAATTTTGTATCCGCGTATTTTGCGTTTTCATTTTATCTATTGAAAGTGAGGGACAGGTAACGCAGTATCGAGATGAACAGTTATTTTACAACAAGCCGTATTCAGTTCTCAATTACGCCAAAATTTTACCTTTTTGACAAGGAAGGTTTATTTCAGTAATATGGCGCACTTCGTAAGCAACTCTCACTTATCGTGCTCGAATATTGAACTCGTGCTTTTTGTCTGTCGCACTTCCATTTATCACTAATATAACAAATCCACAGTTGCCTACCTTGATTTTGCACGAAGCCACTCTCGTAGTCCTGGAAAAGATGGGGTGCACAACTTCCTTCACTTTTTTGATCGTCAAATCCTCGTTGACCAGCGTATGCCTTGCTTGGATTCCGACGTAGTACATTTTTGATAGCCAAAATTACCCATAATTGCAGACTGTCGAAATGGCCTTTTTCACAATCCGCGTGTCCATATTCCAACATGTAACGTAATTTAAGAAATAGTGCTTAGCGGCTTTGCAACAAATGTTCCGGAATTATATTTAATGAAGCACTTGCAATTCATCGCGTGTTATAAGTAACATGGTAGCAAACGTCAAGGTTCAAAGTTTTGTTACCGATGATGCATTATGCAGCGAATCAAAAAGTAGTCGACGGAACCAAACGCAATATGCAACTGTTGCCTCTACCTGCACATGTCTGCCGTTCTCGTCTTCCGTTGATTTAGGGTCGTGGTTTTTTTACGATTCGATAACTGGAGAGTGATTGTAGGAGCCATCTGTCGTAACTCATGAGAATTAAATCATGAGCGATTATACATCGCGTAATTTTGAGCGGAGCATTTATTTTTTTCAACGAAGTTGGAAGTTGTAAGATTTTGCTAATTTTACTTGCAACAAATCGTTACAAATTCTCCCCCCACTGGCAATGACAAAAAAAAATCCCCCACTTGAGCATCTTGACAAACTTGAATCTCTAACTTGTTTGTATCAATCAATCATACACAATGAATTTTAAATATTCAAGCATTAGAATTATTTACGATGAAATATACAATAGTAATAAAATGATAAATAGTAAATATAGATAAAACCTAGGAATTATCAACAAACATGAATATAAGAACACTTGTATACATATATAATGAAAAAGTAATGACCTACACACAAAATGCACCAAACAAGTAATTACAATTTCAAAAATGATTAGATGCAAAATTTAGACATTGATTATAGAAACCTGTATATAAATGGAAAAATCACACAAGTGCATTGTAATAATATAAATATATATATATAAATAAATATGATTTGTTGGTTCTGAAACAAAAACAAATCAAGAAAAGACATAGAATATACATTATTTGAATACTTCCATTATAGAATCTTCATAATAACAATGATGACCAGAAAATGATGCAAATGGAGTCATAATCGTATGTTGTCCCAAAATATACCAAGGATCGATTTGGTAAAAAGATTTGTGACGAATGTTTCCTCCGCAAAAAAATACATGAAAAGAAAAAGAATCTGAAATTAAAATATTGAAAAGAAGAGGGAATAGGAAAGAAGGAGGAAATATTGATGTTACAGAGACAATTTACGGAATGAGCATCTTTACAAAGTCAACTAAAGCCATGGTGAAACATATATGCAAACATAAGCAAATTTAATGGTAAAGTCAAAACCAGCAAGTATATTATCAATTTTAAGAGGCAATGGAATGAAAATTGATTTTTTATGCAAATTGTAAATGTAAATCATTATGATAAAAATGACACTACCATATATATATTATGAAAAAAAGAACACATGTACACATTACACAATGAATATCCTAATTTTCTCATAGAAAAAACTCATATCTATACACTGGAATGGTGAAAAACAGAGCATTAATTTTGCCCAAAAAATTATTATATGTAGAATGCAATATTAATAACAAGAACACTCTTATATACATCTTATCAAAACATGGGTTGCATAATTTCAAATACAGTCAGTACCCGTAAGTATCTCAAGGGTGCATACGCATTCTGGAAAGTCTTAGGCGACAAGAATGTACTTTGTGTCCAGTTTTATGGCAGAATGAACAGATTAATGGTGGTTGAGGTCTATTTAATGGTGATGGAGTAGTCTCAACAAATAGTGAGGCTAAATGAACATTGAGAGTTACATCCGGAGATGCAGGTGGATCACGAATATGGTAGGGCTTAATATGAGAAACATGGACCTTTCTTACAAAGACTTGAGTATCAGGGTCAACTAGCAATACAGTTACAGGACCCAAAAATTTAAAGATTTTTGTAGGACCCGACCAATGTTCCTGTAATTTGGCGGAAACCTTTTGTAGTGCATTACTCTGTGGAAAGGTGCGAAATAGAACCAAATCGCCAACTTTAAATGTAGATGCCTGTCGCTTGGGATCATATTTCGTCTTACGGGTATGCCATGCTTTCTGTAAATGGTGGTATGCTTGTGCCCAACAATGTGCACGTTCAGAGGAAGGAGGACCCGCTAATTCTGAGTCACTTTGAAGCTCCCAATGAAAATTCATCGGTCCGTCAATGTCGCGGCCGAATATTATTTGAGAAGGAGAAGTCTGAATACTATCATGAACCGCAGTATTAAATGCAAAAGCAATGGCCTGAAGATGAATATCCCATTTTGTGTGATCCTCAGAATGATAGCTGATAAGTGATGCCTTAAGGTTGCGAATAAAACGTTCAGCTAAAGATGGATTTGGGTAATAGGCACTTGTGTATATATGCTTGACCTGCGACTCAAACAGAAAATTATTTAAAAGATAAGATCTAAAGTAGGAAGCATTATCAGAAACTAGTTCACAGGGTGCACCAAATGTAAGAAACAAGGAACGAAGTTTTTCAATCACTTGAATAGATGTAGCAGAACGAATTGGGTACAATGAAACCCATTTAGAAAATGCATCCACTAGTACCAAGATAAAATTATTTCCCCTGGAAGAACGAACTAAAGGTCCGACAAGGTCTATATATAGGCGACGCCAAGGGTGTCGAATAACTTCTGAAGACAAAAAGCCCGGAGGCTTACGAATCGCCAATTTAGCCTTCTGACAAACATCACAGGTACGAATATATTGCTTAATGTCCTGTCGACATGTAGGCCACCAATATATAGAATTTATCTTCTTGGTACATTTATTGACGCCCAGGTGTGAACCACCACAAGGTGTGTCGTGATAATAGCGACATATTAAATGCTGTAAAGACTGAGGAACAACCACCAATGAAGAATGTGTACGAGGCGGTTGCCACACCAAAAGATCTTGGTATAAGGCATAATATTTATCCGGTTTTCCTGACTTAAGTGCTTGAATAATAGGAAATAACTGGGTGTCCTTTTGTTGCAAATCAATAATATCACTCTTGCTGAAAGGAATAATTTGAAGTTTTGGAGCTACACAAGCCAAAGAAGTTATAGGTATTTGAGATGATTGAAATTCCTCTGGACAAAACATACGGGAGAGGCAATCAGCAACAGGATTGAGACGGGAAGGAATGTGTTCAACAAGGTAAGAAAAACGGGACAAATATAATAACCATCGACCGAATTTTCCATATTGTTCCGGGTGACGAAGGAGCCAGGATAAGGCCTGATTGTCGGTCTGTAGTGTAAAGGGCTTTGCCGTTAGGTATGTTTCAAATTTCTTTAGACCAAAAACAATGGCGCAACATTCAGCCTCATAAATTGACTGGCGCCGTTCCAAATCAGTGCGCTTACGAGAAGCAAAGGCAATGGGACGCAAGGAACCATCAGGCTCTCGTTGATTGAGGGTAGCCCCGAGCGCCAAACTAGAAGCATCACACTGTAACACAAACTCACGAGAGAAATCGGGTAATGCCAACACCGTATGATCCAAGAACACCTGTTTTAGCTTGTCAAATTGAATTTGATCATCATGTGTCCAAACAAAGGTGGTCCCCTTTTTCTTTTTATCGGTCAAAAAACTAGTAATGTCTGCGTACGAAGGTATGAACTTAGCGTAATATGCCAATAATCCTAGAATACGTTGAAGAGCTTTCAAGTTCTTAGGGGGGGGGAGGTCTTGAATCGCAGAAATACGTTCAGCGTCCAAAACAAGCTGGCCCTCACGCAGAATATATCCAAGGTATTTAACTTCTGTCTGCAACCATTTGGATTTGGACGGGTTTACTGTTAGACCCGCTTCACGTAAGGCTTGTAATACCAATCTAAGATGCTGAAGATGAGTATTTTCGTCAGGGCTGTAAATTAGCAAATCATCAGCATAATTTATTAAGAACTTGTATTTGAATTTGCCCAAAATCTTATCTAAAGCCCGTGTTAACAGCTGTGTGCCCAAATTTATTCCAAAAGGAACTCTAGTGTAGCGATATTGTCCAAATGAGGTAACAAAAGATGTTAGATTTTTGCTTGGTTCATCCAAACGAATTTGATGAAAGCTTTTACATAAATCAAGGCATGAAAAAACCCTCGCAGATTGTAAGTGCTGAAAAATTAACTCAATCTTAGGCTGGGGAAAATTGTCATAAGCTATTAAACGATTTAATTGCTTATAAGAGCAAACTAGGCGGTGTCCCCCATCCTTCTTATCCACCAGAAAACATGGCGATGCATAAGCACTTGAACATTCTTCAATAATGTTTTGTGATAAAAGATCAGCAATTTGAGCACGTAATATGGCTGTTTGCGCAGGATTCAACTGAAAAGGTTTTGTACGGAATGGTACATCAGTTATAATAGGAATGGAAACTGGGTCCAATTTGCATTCTCCAACACGTTCTGTAACCACATCCTGAAATTCCGTTAACAATAAATGAACAGCTTCAGGTGTAGTAACAAGAGAAGACTCCGAAGGAAGTGGAGGAGAAATATTATTAATCTCCTTCACTTGATGTTTCCCAGTAAAGGAAATAGGTTCCCGAAAAAAGGGAAAAGTAAGGGTCGAGGTTGCAAAAGAAATACTAGCATGTGAATGGGATAAAAAGTCAGCACCCATGATAAGTGGAAACGGAAGAGCATCCGAAATCCAAAAATACCATTTCCAAGATAAAGTATTGATTTTGACAGAGAGGCAAACACGAGAAGTCAAATTTAAAGGTTTACTATCCACAGTATGAAGCGTTTTGTTACCATCTTGAAGGATAGTGGGATGAACCTGAAGAGTGGATAAAAAGCCACTAGCAATTAAGGAAACAGAACTACCCGAATCGAGTAGTACACGGGAAGGAGTAGAATTTATCAAAGCTTGTATCACTGGCACCGACTTTTCATTTATATAAAACGGATGATCCAAATGGATAATGTCGGAATTTGAATGGCATTGAGGAAGTGATGTTATATCAGGGAAAGAAGAGGACAAAACTTGAGGCGATGGATGGGTGTCCTTCAAACCTGAAGAAAAGGAAGGTGATTGTACATCCGAAGATTTTGTTAGCGGTATATCAGAAGGTGAAACGTCAATATTTGACTGGTAAGTAGATTGGGATGTTTCTTCATTCTTTGTAATACCTGTCATTGCTACTGTGGGATGGAAGTCACTATGGGCACGTAGTTCCATCGACCAAATTTCTCTCGCCATCTGCATAAACTCCTGAACCGATCTGGGACGTTGATAACCGACCAAATGGAGACGAGTCGATGATTGTAGACCCATCGTAATAGAATATAATAAGTTGTCCTCCGACCAATCAATCGGTAAAATATGAAAGGCTTCGTAAACGTTACGCAGATAAGAAGAAAGAAATTCTTTTGTGTGTTGACATCGTAACAGATATTTGTCAATTAAGACTCTTACAGAAGAAGGAGGAACCAATCTATGCCAAACAATCCGAAGAAACATAGGCCATGGAAATTTTTCCAATAAGGCCTCATACCAAATTTCCTTAAATGGGCCCAAAGTTTTAGCAAAAGCAATAAAGAGTAAGGATTCAATATCCAGAAGCTGTAAGTTAAGAGTTCTATGGATAATAAGCATAAACTGAAAAAGTAATTCAGGATTGGAGCCATCAGTGAAAGGTAAATGCTGTAATAAATCCATTGCAGTATTATAACGAATCTGGTTGGTAAGAAAAGTTTCATTTGGAGGTAATACCAATTCATTAAAATTATGAATGGGAGGTGGATTAATAAATGGAGTAGGAGTAGTGGTAACATAATGCGTGGAAGGAAGATAATTAAATTGTTGCAGATTGGCTGGAAGAGACATGTTAAAGGTCAAAGAGGGACTCTATAGGGGTACTATAATTTTGAGATTCAGCCAAAGGAAAATAATAAGGAAAAAGGGCAATTAATAATACGTTACAAAATTTCAAAGGTATGAAATCAATTACAAAATCCCCAAAACTTTATCGTTTAGGATTGATTTTAAAAAAAAAATGAATATCTGACAACTTTCCAAAAAAAAAATTTTATGTCTGTCCCCAAAAAAAATTTCCAACCAAAGCTCTGCTGCCAGAAATTTTGTAACGTTCAAGTTGCCGGGTGCTTATATCTTTTGGGTAAACTGGGCCCCTTTTGTTACAAACAATTTCCCTAGAGTCCTGGATCTAAATTATGTGCACCTCGGCATACGTCACAAAATCTAAATGGGGGAAAAGCGATTAAGAAAAGGGAGTGTAACAGTCTTTACGAGGATATTCGCAAACAAGTATTTATACAAAGTATCCAAAGGGAGGAGAACGTATTCCCAATAAGTTTTCAAAAATGCGTTGCGCAATCCCTGCAAAATAAATTATGTCACTAAACTATTACTACGCAACTTTCTACAAATCCACCAATCACTAACTACTATATCACACACACTCTTGCATACTAGTAAGTATGTGCGCACGACGAATCAGGAAGGTAGTTAGAGTAAATTGTATCAACTAAAGTCAAAGATTCAATTTAACAATTTAATAACAGTAGTGTAACTCCTTTTTGGCATTCTAACAATTTACAACAGTTTTAAGCGTAATTTTTTTTTATTAATAATCAATGAACTCAACAACGAATTCAAAAAGGTCAACGCATCAAACTAAGTCAAAAGTATACAATTTATTTTTAATTTTGCGTTTATGTGCAAGTTTTAAGTTTCTTTCACTTTACATTACATTGATCAAAGAACTCTTCTTACACCTCCAATAATCAACAACCGCCGATTTGTTTGTGATAACAAGTTCATAAAAATGTGGAAAAAAACCCACCTTTTTGAAAAAAAGACAAACGTCTACAAGAAATTACAAAAATCTTATTGACACGTATAAGAGAGGTTCCATCCCTTTAGATGCTCATTCTTAAATTACGTGTTTCATTGCCTCATTCAATTACAAAGAAAGTTTTAACCAAGTCTAAGCGACCAAAAAAAGGGGGGGGGGATGATGTGAGGAGAAGTGACATTAACGGAAACTTCGTCGCGATTACCTGATGTATGCTTTTGCGACGTGTCTTACAAAAATGCCAACCGTTGTTCTCGTTAATATGATAGTGAACGTAAGCACGTAACATAACACGTAACAACGTAATATACTACACAATTTTGTATCCACGTATTTTGCGTTTTCATTTTATCTATTGAAAGTGAGGGACAGGTAACGCAGTATCGAGATGAACAGTTATTTTACAACAAGCCGTATTCAGTTCTCAATTACGCCAAAATTTTACCTTTTTGACAAGGAAGGTTTATTTCAGTAATATGGCGCACTTCGTAAGCAACTCTCACTTATCGTGCTCGAATATTGAACTCGTGCTTTTTGTCTGTCGCACTTCCATTTATCACTAATATAACAAATCCACAGTTGCCTACCTTGATTTTGCACGAAGCCACTCTCGTAGTCCTGGAAAAGATGGGGTGCACAACTTCCTTCACTTTTTTGATCGTCAAATCCTCGTTGACCAGCGTACGCCTTGCTTGGATTCCGACGTAGTACATTTTTGATAGCCAAAATTACCCATAATTGCAGACTGTCGAAATGGCCTTTTTCACAATCCGCGTGTCCATATTCCAACATGTAACGTAATTTAAGAAATAGTGCTTAGCGGCTTTGCAACAAATGTTCCGGAATTATATTTAATGAAGCACTTGCAATTCATCGCGTGTTTAAAGTAACATGGTAGCAAACGTCAAGGTTCAAAGTTTTGTTACCGATGATGCATTATGCAGCGAATCAAAAAGTAGTCGACGGAACCAAACGCAATACACAACTGTTGCCTCTACCTGCACATGTCTGCCGTTCTCGTCTTCCGTTGATTTAGGGGGCGTGGTTTTTTTACGATTCGATAACTGGAGAGTGATTGTAGGAGCCATCTGTCGTAACTCATGAGAATTAAATCATGAGCGATTATACATCGCGTAATTTTGAGTGGAGCATTTATTTTTTTCAACGAAGTTGGAAGTTGTAAGATTTTGCTAATTTTACTTGCAACAAATCGTTACACACCGGATATTTCCCTTCAGTTCAGCAATCTTTTGGGGTCTGTTTTTAAGTACTGGGCTGCAGGAAATTTACCCTGGGACATTCCATGTGAACGCAGCAAGTAAAAGGTCACTTTTCAACCTCACATATTTGATCCATTTGAAATTTGGCATACTAAAAAGGTCACTTGAGGTAGAAAAATTTGCAACTTTGCAGATCCATATCTATTGTATTTCCGAAATTACAGTGTTTCAAGCTGTGCGTTTGTGACCATTTTGTTCCAAAATCTTGTTAACTTTAAATTGCAATATTTCGGCAACCAGGGCACCTATAGAAGTTATTCAGACAGAGTTGGAAAGGTCTTTCACAAGATATATTTTGTGCCCATGCCAGGGTAAAAAAACAATTGAAGGTGGTGTAAAGAAAACATTGGTAGCAATTTTCTCAAAAACGGGTCTTTTAATTATTTTTTTTTCTTCAGAAAATTACGTCATACATACGCTATTACTCAATGAGTATACAAAATTTAAAAATGGAACGCCAATGGGATCTGGAGTTACATTATATTTAAGTTAGGTTAGGGTAGGGTAGTGTAGGTTGGGTAATGGATGATAACAGATTTTGATAGACAAATTTCTAATATTCAAAATTAAAAGTCTAACAAAAATGAAATACAATATTGTTTGAATTAACGTACATGAATATGATGTTTAAATTTCTGTTTAGTAGAAATACAGGGTGACTGAAAAGTTTGGTTCCATAGGCAACTCCGTTATTAGTGCACATAGTGAAAAATTATAAGAGGGGAAAGTTGATGTAACTAGGCGAGTTTCAATCTGAAGTGCTTGAATATTCAACGTAGTATACACCATTCAGGATATACACTGGTATGACTCTAATTGGTAACCAAAAATGCCACATGCTTGGCTCGGAATACTGTATGTCATCGCAATGCTATACAAATTTTGGGTAAATTAAGAATTTATGATTATATTTGCCTCTTTTGGTGAGTTCCATGTGATTATTTCAATTTATTTTAATATATTTGTTTGTTCTCATGGATTTTCTTCACACTTAAAATGTCTCGTCTATCATATATTAATAACTGTTGACTAGAAAGTAATATTGTTCTATTATATTTGTTTCTCTATGAGTATTATGGGTTAGATCTTATAAAATGGCGTACAACTCCTCAACCACTGCTTTTTGCAGATATATTTAACTTTTACGTGTAATAATGCAACATTTTCAGGGGGAAATGCCCGATTTCCAAAATTTCCCGAAAATGATGTGTTATTTCAATTTTTTTAATCTTCAAAAAGTGGTATTTTGTCCTACTTCCCTGCAAAGTTGATCCATCCAACAACCATAGGTCTGATGCTAGGAGCGAAATTCTGGAAAAGTTTTTCATAGGCTGGCAACACTGCTGCTCTTATACAATTTAGTAATTTTTCCCCCAAGAAGTATCAGCTTGTTTTCAACGAAACATTGCATGGTTGTAGGAATGTACGACTGCTACATAACTACATTTTTCATTCACTTTGGTCTATTGTGGTCACTGGTATATGCAGGGGAGGGGGTGATGAGGCTACAGCCCCCTCCATAATTTTAAGAAAATCAACATTTTCAATTAAAAGAAGTGAAGAACTCGGGAAAAACCAGAGTGATAAATGAAAACTCCCTTTAAAATGACCCCCAATTGACATTTTTGAGAGTAGAAAGTCTGAATATAAGAAATATCTTATTGCGCATAACATACCCATACATAGCAGCTACGTACTATCCACCTTTACAATTCCAGCTCCTCCCGTAAAAAAAAATTCTGCGTACAGCAGTGATAGTGCCCACACCGAATATCAATTGTTTTAAAAAATATATATTTTCTTCTTCTTCCTTTAACAATCATTATTGCAATGTATAAGCCCTGCCATTCTGGGGGGAAAAATGATTTCATCTGTCTATGACAATTAATTTTGAGATGCGATTTTTTACATTGCAGCAAGTTTGAAAAGTGCACATTTGAAAAGTCCTGTCGAGAAAGGCTATCCTCGTGAATGAAGCTCTGTCCACTAAAGGTTAATGAGCAATGGCCAGATTGTGTACACAATATATATCCATACCCCTCATGACAGACACAAACTTGCAGACCATATTTTCCTGCATAAAATAACCAATGGGAACATAAGAAGTGATCACCTTCTTCAAGAAATTCACTTTCGAGTACCGTCCCACACCTCAAGGAGCACTCAGCTTTTCACATATCAGAAACCCAGATTAAGCCTAATACAGCGTTCTCTCTTCCACAGACTACTCGGCCAATACAACACTACCAAACCAAGTTGATATTTTTGAAAACCAGTCACGTTTTAAAAAGCTACTGTGTAACAACATGTAATCCACTTTATTTCATATGTATGTATGCACAAACGTGAAATATGAAGGAAAAAAAGTATGTATTTTAGTTTATGTTATTATTATTTATTGTTACTTCCATTGTTATTTTTTGTTATTTCCATTGTTATTACATTCCAATGTAAAATGGCCAAAGCTGTATTTGGAATTATCTGGTAAATAAATAAATAAATTTCTTTTCTTTAGGACAATATGGCTGGAACTGCTGCAGGAGTGTACAGAACTGCATATCTGCTATATTGTGAATTTGGGAGAGGACTGGAGGCAGGCTGAGATTGCTGGGAGCTGGTACATGACGGACAAGGTTAATAGAGCTGGTGGGAGTATTGACTACATAGAAACATTCTTCAACAATCCACAGGTATTGAGTTTTTCTGTGCACGTTTCAAAAATGAAAAATGTTAAGCAGTTAGGGGTGTGATTAGTTAATTGTTGCTTAGTGATTGCATCGAATATGGTAACAATAAAATGTGTTATTACTGGGGTGCAGATTTAAAGGCACTAAAAACCTCTCAATTTGGCAGGCAAAAAGACACCAAAAATGATGAAAATAGCCATTTAAAAGGTTGCTAGAAAATAAGAAAAGGCACTGAAAAGGCACCACAAAATAGAAAAAGACATTCAAATAGGCATTGAACGTGAACTTATTTCAATTTTCTTCTTCCAATGCACAGTTATAGTCAGGGCATGTCCAGGGGAGGGGGTTTGGTGGGGATCATAATCCCCCCTTTGGCCCAGTATTCCTAAAAAAGGAATATCAAAGGAAGGAAAAGATTGTAAAATGAGGACTGACTACTAAAAAAGTACATGTAACCCTACCTTCCGAAAATCCTGGGCATGCCACTGTATTAGCATTACAGTTTTATGCATTAAAGTCCACTGACGATTCACAAACTATTAACACTATTTTGATCGAAATTCACATTCGTGGGGAATCGTCAGTTGAAGTAATTCTCACATAAAGAGCTTGTGCTAAATAAAGCCAATTTGAACAAATGATCGAGTTGTGTGCCCAATTGTTCACACGTGATGGAAAAAAAAAAGTGCACCCTTTTAACAAAAAAAAATTAAAGGATGTTCAAATTAAAATTTCTCTGAAGAAATGAACTTGTGTTACCCATTGTGCAGATTGTGCACAAATGTTTCACAAAGAACTGACAATTGTTAGAATGAAATCCTCATTTGCAGGAAGGCTAGGATAACAGAACCTGGTTAATTTAAACCATTTTAATTTTTTTTTTTTTTTTGCATGAGTATGTGAACTGTTAATCTGTGTATGGCATTAAATTTCAGAATAAATAACATCGTTTCACTTAGTGTAATTCTCTGTATGCAACCCAAACTTAGATTTTCACATAACTTAGCATTGTTGTATACAGAACTGAGATAATTTAAAATGACGCCTCGTCACAGTGTGCTTTGCTCACCATTTATCCTTGTTTCAGAATAACGCGAATGGTAAGAAAACATTTTTAGAGCAGCCGGAAATCTCGTCAGTAGCTGAGAGTTTTGAACAAAGCCATTATAAAAAAAAATATGTACATGTGGGCTAAAATATTTATTTGTAAAGTAATTTGACACAAGCTTGATAGAAAATTACTTCTCTGTCAGCGGGGCCAACCTCTGTGGTGGAGTGGTTAGCATAGTCATGGTGGTTGCCTATGACACCACAGGTCCCGGGTTCGAATTCCAACCTGTGCATGGGTGTTTTTTTTTTTAGTGTTCCTTTATAAATTTCATATCATCACTCATTCTTATCGTCGCATTTTGCCAAAAGTGGAAGGAATGTGTTGCTAAATAACAGACATCAAATATTCCATCAGTGGCAAAATATGTTTCTGCAGCAATCCATTTTTAAATTAATACACACATATCTGGCTGTCTTGTGCTTTGGCATTTTTAAACACATGAACACGATATCTTCACAGATAACTTACCTGCTTCTTTCACACACACACACACACACAACAAAGCAAATAAGTACTGACTGACTCCTACAAGCTTTAAGCTGAAAAGAAAAAGGTGGGTTGGCGTCGTTTTGTCCAAGTATGAGTCCCCAACAGGTTGTCCAGTTTGCTTACCCTGATTAAGGGACATTTGGTATTTCCAAAGATCTGCCATCCCTTGCAACTCTCAAATCTGGTGAATACCAGATTTCAGTCAGTTCAACATACACAAAGGGTTACCTTCTTCAATGTAGGGAAAGCAGAAGTAAGCAAAAATTGCAGAATAGGCATTTTAGGCATGATTAAGACAAATAGACACTCGCCCTCAAAATAGGCATTTATAGGCACTATGAAAATGCATTTTTGGACTAGAAACATCATGAAACGAACTTAAGACATTAAAGCCTATTGTTTTACTATGAAGGAATGAAGAAAGGTAAATAGGCAATAATCTGCCCCCTAGTTATTACTGAGGTACTAGAGTGGCAAAGCTAGCTAAGTTGAATGCACTGAGTATCATATGAGAAGGCAGTTTTCATTGTGTGTTTAGTTTTTTGATTGATTGAGTTTATTTTGCTTCTCCTTTCTGCAACTTTTGGCTAATTGAGAAGATGAAGCTGAACGGTGATGGCAATCACAGAGACAACACAACATGGGCCCACAGAGGATTATAGTGGCGCTGAGTCCACATGACAGAGACTTGCTAGTCTGCAGAATGCAGTCCAGGGTGTACTACGTGGAAGGGAGGTTGGAATTTGGTTTGTAGTTCTCTGGTGAGCATTCGTGTCAACAAATTTTAACCGATGTATCAATATTGGCTGATACTTTTCTGGGAACCGTCTACCTCGTGGAATTCACAAAAATGATGCATGGCACTTTGAAGGAGTCTAAATCAGGCACGAATCCATGGGGAGAGTGATAGGTGTGATCTTCCCTCCCAATGCAGGTTTATATTGATGAGCGTTGAAAAATATGATGGATCATGTAAAGTGAAGTGTACAAAGACTTCGTTATTTAAGCATTTGTTTTTATTAACCGCAAACAACATTTTACACAATCCGTATCCGCCATTCATTCACATTACCGACATATTTCCAATCAACAAAACTAGAATATACGCTAACAACGTGCAAGTTGTCGTCTTCTTAACATTCTAATGTACACCTATCATTCCTCCACAGAGTACAAAAAAATATTTAAAATGTACCTTAAAAATAAGTATGTCAGATTATCTTTGTCACTGCATTATATAAGAAACTTCAACATCTTAATGCAGGTGCGTAAAACGAACTTACAAAATTCATGTTTAAAAAATGAAAATTTTACCGTCAATAAACCATTGTTCAGGGTAATTTCCTACATTCCTCTTGCATTGTACTTAAGGTACTACACTCAAAACTAAAGTGCAAATTCCTCCTCAGTCCTCTTGATGTGTCATCTTATATGTGTGATCCTCTTGCCAGCCACTAGATGTAAAAATGCACCTAACCACTGATAGACTTCAAATGGTGTTACCAGAGAAAATTGACGCAAACCACATTTTGTAGATGGGGTCATTCCATGCCAAATCAACTGGGGTCTCAACCTTGACATCTCAGAAATTAATAATTTTTGGTCCAGTGGTACTACCAGTAAAGTTTCCAAAAACCACAAAAAACGAATAACACATTGTAACTCTTCTACGTTTCTACATTGCAAGTCAACAGTGGAGTGGCCATGCTGTACGAGCTACTGTGCAGGCGCATACTTCTCAATTGTCACAACACCTTTATGGCGTGTTGGTAAGGAACCTTTTTGAGTCTCAGTACTCAAATTATTGTTGTGCATAAATTTCCATGAAGTTTAGAATAAAATTCCTGTTACTTAATGACTTCCCCTCGTACATTTTTCAATTGTTTACCTGATATTAAGGACTAAAATTAAATGGTATGCCTCAGTTGTTTGCATATGCAGATGATGTAGACTTATTAGGGGATGATATAAATACAATTAAGAATAATGCTAAAATATTTTTCAAAACTGCTAAAGAGATAGGTTTGGAAGTTAACAAAAAGAAAACTAAATATATGCTTACAGGCCAAAACCAAGTGTTAGGTAATAATCAAAATCGAATTATTAATAACAACTCGTTTGAACCAGTTTCCAAATTCAAATACTTAGGAGTAATATTAACAAATGAAAATTATATTAAAGAGGAAATAAAAAGTAGGCTTAATTCAGGAAATGCATGTTACTTCTCTCTTCATAAATTTTTGTCTTCTCGTTTAATATCAGAGAAACTAAAAGTTAAAATATACAAAACAGTAATTTTGCCTGTATTATTATATGGGTGTGAAACTTGGTCCCTTACATTGAAAGAGGAACATAAATTGAGAGTATTTGAAAATAAGATCCTTAGGAAAATCTTTGGACCTAAAAGGGATGAGGAGACATGTGAGTGGAGAAGGTTACATAATTTAGAACTACATAATTTGTATTCAAATCCAGATATTATTAGAATAATTATATCAAGAAGACTTAGGTGGGCAGGCCATGTGGCACGAATGGGAGAGGAAAGAGGAGTTTACAGGATTCTTGTTGGGAAACCTGATTGTAAGAGACCTGGAGGAATTCCAAGACGAAGATGGAGGAATAACGTTGAGATGGACCTAAAAGGAAATCGGTAGGGATGGAAAAGAGTATATAGATCTTGCTCAAGAAAGGGACAGATGGAAGGCCTGTGTTGCTGCAGCCATGAACCTTCTGGTTTAAGAAGGCTAGAGAGTTAGTTAGTTTTAGTTAGATATTAAAAGTGATAAGTTTTTGGTATTTTCATGTTATTTATACTCCAAAAATTATAAAATAGACTAATATGAAGATTTCAACATCTACCACTCAGCATATAGTTTTGGTTATAACATGGAAGTCAACAAATTTAGCAGATTTCGCACACATTACAATACAAACAATTAATTTCCATAGGAACCCATTGTCGTCCCATTATGACATTTTGCACACAAATAGTCATTTGATGTCTTCAAATCGTATATGTTTTTCAAGAAAATTAAAAATGGTGTTTTTGAGATTTTTTTAAAAAACTTATTTTCAAGTTTTTTGAAAATTACAAAATTCAAATACCATAGTCATGTTGCATTTCAAATTAAAGCTCATTAAAAGCAGATGAGAATGACTCCAATTTGAGCTCTCTAGGTCAAATAGTTTTTGATCTACAGTTGTTTAAAGATTTCAAAATGTCATCAATTTTTGGGATTTTTTATTTTTTGAAAGTCATTAACTCAAAAACAAAAGAGCCGAAAAAATCTGAAATTTGGCAGTTTTTGTTCTCTTGATAGATGCAATGTATAAACAAAAAATCTAAATAATCTGAATCCTTAAGGTTCAAAAATAATTTTTATCGGTTGATTTGATATGGAATGAGTGGATGAATAATATGCAAACCACGTTACATTGTTAAATGATATGCAAACTGCGTTGAAGTGATGACTACTACGCAAACTGCATAAGTTATGAATATTGAAAATGTAGTTTCTACAGCCAGTCTCTTTGGTAGTCCACCAAAACAGTCAAGCTCCTATTGCTTGTGGAATATAATACTCTGGTTCAAACAACACCATTCTGATGAGTATCACTCTGATTTCAGTACATTTATTTGTGTCGTTTTTCTTGATTAGCAGACAGCTGGTAACAACATTCTTCTTTATCGATTGCCAATAAACTATATTCAACGTAACCAGGATAAATTAATAGTTCGATGAAGCAGTTTGTATATGTCCTTCATTTGTTAGTTGTAATATAATCACAGAACGCAACAAACTCACAAATAATATCCAGCCTAATGTTTTGCCCTTGCACATTTAAGAGTAGCTTTGCCAGTACTTTTAACGAATTGAACAAATAGTTAATGTTGTGTTGTTAACAAGGACTAGGTTGGTTCACTGAGCAAAATCTCTACACAACACTGATGCATCATCAAATATTTCGAGAATAATACTTCGATGAACTTTGAGACAAACCTGCCTTCAAACCCATTTTCCATCATATATTCCTCTAATCATACAGCAATGTTCTCAATTGACAAATCCTGTCGTATATTCAAATAAATTGTGTCAAATCCTGACAGTTCTGTCCGCTGAACCATGATTCAGAAATAATTTGTCTATCGCGTGATGACGTTAGTGTAATCCACACTTCAATAGCTGGTCAACAACTTGTTTAACGATCCTTGCTCATTCTATGATCCTTTTATCAACTGCGCCATAATGATGAGCGTTGAAAAATATGATGGACCATGTAAAGTGAAGTGTACAAAGGTTTTGTTACTTAAGCATTTGGTTTTATTAACCGCAAACATTTTACACAATCCGTGTCTTCCCCATTCATACACATTACCGACATATTTCCAATCAACAAAACTAGAATATACCCTGACAACGTGCAAGTTGTCTTCTTCTTCTTATCATTCTAATGTACATATATATTTAGTATTATTATTCTTAATACAGTTGAGACTGCTTTATACGTAACTCAGTTCTGCGTAATTTTGAGCAGGGTTCCCACACACCTGGAAAAACCTGGAAACCTGAAAATCTCATGGACGTCTCAGGGAAAATGATCTAATTGATCCAGGAGTCCCAATAAAGTACATCTGAGGGATTAGAATATGCTCTTACCTGTTGATAATAAAAATTACAACTAATGTAATTCTTAATACAATAACTTCATTAACCTACTTTACACAATCTACTTTGGAAAATACAGGCATTAGATATATGTTTATTTTGCATCACAGATTAATGGATAGTGTGTCTATTTGTAAACTTCTTTTGTTAAAAGTGTGAATATTGGTTTATATATTATGTGCTGTAATATGGTTTAAAAAATATTTATCTCCCCACCATGGTTTTTAATTATATGGTCATTCTCAAAAAATGGGGCATGAACGAGAAGATGATTTCACAAAATGTAAAATTGTGGCAAATCTAAAAATGATGAAATATTCTGTCCTTCAAGAACCTATTCAAACCTTGGCCAAGATCATTTGCTCCTAGTTAATTATAAAATTAAAATTTGTAAAATTGGCTTGTCCATGGAGGAAACTTTCATCTCCATAGAGTGGATTTTGAACACCTTGAAGTAGATTTGTGTCTTATTTCCCTTTTGAGCAACCAAAATGTTTCTATCATAACCTTTTCCTTGGTGAAAAGTAGATGTGAACTTTATTACTTTTTGATTTAATCCCAAAAATCTCGCACAAAAGTCAAGACAAGCACCTCCAACTATCCCTTAAAATCACAATGGCTTTCATTCCCTTCAATTCCTAATGTGGAGTTAACAATGCTGCACACTGTGGATTTTTATGTGACCTTTTTATCAGTGTCCACGGAGTTGAAAGCTCCCCATGGGACATTATATTTTAATATTTTACTCAACTATGATCTTCATGAAATTATTTTTTTAATGTTCATTGGGGGTTCTCATATGATTACTTAATTAATCATAATCTATTAAAACTTAACTTGTCTGTAGGAAAAGATATTAAAATAATCTCCATCCATAAATTTTGAATGCAGAGTCCACAGAGAGGTAAATATACATATTCTTTGTAAAATTCTGGTAAGAGGAAAGATTATTTCTGAAAGAAATAAAGATGATGAATCTTGTAACTAACAATTAACTCCTACTGAAAAAAATGTGTAAATATTTTTAAAACAATTTTTATGACTGCCGGACAAGGTTTCTACCCCTTTTTTTGAGAATGGCCAATATACACAGAGATTTTATTCTTGAATTATTTTTTGTTACTGGTATTAGAAAGTGTACTGCTATCAAATTTTTCCCAATACTGATAAACTACTAATATATATTTACTGTTAACAATAATCGATATTCTACTGAACCAATATAAAATTGCTAATGTTCCTTGAAGAACATGAATCTCCTTTAGTAATATATGTAAACAGGTTACTGCAATGGATTTTGTCTTTGAAAACAAAACTGTGCATTTGAACATTTACATTACAAAAACATGTCATATGAATTATATGCTTTTATTCATAAAAACAATAATAAAATGGTATAATATTGCACTAAATTGCTATTTATGAATACGAGGTGTGGCTAGAAAAAAAACGGACTGTTGCTACAAAATCTTTTATTGGTTATTTTGTACAATATGAGCATTATCCCCTTCAAAGTACTCCCCTACACTATCGACACACCGCTCCATACGAATCTTCCATTGCTGGAGACAGTGCTGGAAATCATTTTCCGAAACCATGTTCATGACCTCAGTTGCTTTTGTTTTCACACATTCTGCGGTCTTAAATCTGGTTCCTTTCAGTGCTGATTTGACCTTTGGGAATAAGAAATGTCGCACGTAGCGAGATCCGGCAAATAGTGTGGATGTTCTAACACTGAGATCCCATAATTGGCCAATAAAGACAATTCCGTGTGGTCGGAAACATTGTCCTGATGAAGAATCCATGACTTGCTTTTGCACAAATCAGGTCGTTGTCTTCTTACTCACCCACGAAGGGTTCTCAGCATCGTAATGAAATGTTGTTGGTTGGCAGTTTGACCTTCAGGTACACAATTCGAATCAATTGACCTACATTTGCAATGTTTGATTCTGTTTTTGACGTGCAAGACCGTCCAGGATGCTTGTCATTCGCAATCACTTCTCGTTCCTCTCTAAACCTTTGAAACCACTCAAATACTTGAGTGCATGATAAACACACATCTCCATACACTTCCTTCAACAAACCATAAGTTTCTGTGGTGGATTTTCCGAGTTTGATAAGAAACTTCAGATTGATATGCTGTTCCACTTTCATGCTTAATTTCTTTTCCGACGGAGCACAGATGTACGGTTCACTTCATCCACAAACTACATAAGAACTGAGCTCCGTGCACCCTGGGCAATCACACAGTCGGTAGGCAAGATATCATGTTATACACCCATGCACCGCTTATCCTTGACGCGCTTGCCGTTTGTCGACAGCAACATCAATCCAGTTTTTTTCTAGCCACACCTCGTATATCAGATTGGTAAAATTACCAACACACCGATATGCTTACATTCATCAAAATCATCCCAAATAAATAGAGGTGAGGATAGTATGGCTGTGATGGGGAAATGGAGGGAGCCATTGCATAATCAATGAGAAGGCAAGGATAGGCGGCGCATTGTATGAAATCAGAGGAGAAAGATTTGGCCCAATTGTTCAGAACATGAGATGCATTTTCTTTTGTTCATGGGCCTCCCCGATGGTGCAGTGGTAGCATCATCACCTTCTAATCAAGGGGTCCCGGGTTCAATACCTGGTGAAGGCACATGGTGGTTCAGGTCCCACTTTAAACTGTAGGTCCAGTCCCGATTAGTCTTACTGTGCATAAAGTGGACTTAAAGCACCAAATCAATCAATCTGTTTTTTGCAATCACAATTCGAAAGTAAGCAAGGATGCTGATAGCTGATGTTTGCAGTGTTCCATAATAAAAACAGAACAGCTGTTCCTTCAGTGAACATTTTCAGTTGCTACTGGTCAGCCTCGGCCATGGAGAACAGAAAGAGGAAAATTTACATGCCTGGCCAGAAAGTACAGTGCGTTCAATTTAAAAGCGGTACGTAAGGTATATTTGAGTCTTGTTTTTGTTGTTGTTGTCCGTTATGTTCCACCCATTCCGTTATGCCCATTGTTACAGGAAAAGTTTATTGTAGCGGAAGAGAGGGAAGGGGAGGGGGTGATGAGGAGGGAAGGGAGGGGACAGATGCATTGTCAGTTGCAGCTGTTCCCCTGTACTGCTGGGTTGTGTTTGTTCTTTGTTGAGCTGAGTGAGTGAGAAATTGCCCTCTACGATGGCATTTTGTGTTCAGGAACGTGCCTTTATTGTTGAACAATATTTCAGAACAAATTCATTAAAAAAAAGCTGCAGTAAATTCACGGAAATGTTCGGTAAGAGTGCTCCGACCGTAAGTTCAATTCACAAAATGGTCAATAAATTCCGTGAGACATGGTCTGTATGTAACGTGAAACACCGACGTACTAATACAAGAGGCAGTGACTAATGCAAGAAATATGGAAAAACATGTTAACATGTGTATTCAAGAACAAGGTCATCATTTTCAACATTTGCTTTAAAAATATTACTTGTATATTTTGTATAGTGTACATTTGTGCTCCATACTGCTTTTAAATTGAATGCACTGTACGAGGCACATGTCAAAGAAAGGGCTGATAATTTTTTCTTGAGACTGGCAACACTGACGAAGCTGCACGTGCACGGAAGCATGCTTTAGTATTTTGTGTCTGCAAAAGAAGCATATTTCTCAGTGTGGAGGTGCGTACGTGCAAGTAGCAGGAAGTTGAAATGGCTGCTGTAATAGAAAATCCCGCCAAATGCGAGGTGAGGTCGGTGATTAGATTTCTCAACACAAAAGGACTGAGTGCAGCTGACATTCATCGGGAATTGTGTGCCATTTACGGACCAACAGTAATAAGTGAAGAAAGACAATGGTGCCGTTGTTTTCAGGAAGGACGTTCAAATGCTCATGATGACGAGCGGAGCAGCAGGCCTAGTGTTGAGACAGACAACTTTATGCAACATGTTGATGAGAAAGTGCGATTCAATCGCCTTGTGACCATTATTGATCTAGGCAAGGAGTGTCCTGAAGTATCTAATAAAACATTGCACCAAATTGTTACGGACAATCTGGGTTATCTCAAACTGTGTGCGCGGTGGGTGCCAAAAATGTTGACAAACACAAAGTTGAAAGATTGAAATCGGCACGTGATTTTTTGGCCTGCTGGGAGAAAGATGGGGATGACTTGTTTTCTCACATAGTGACTGGAGACTAAACCTGGATATCGTACGTCACTGGTGAGTCGAAGCAGCAATCCATGCAATGGTGTCATTCCAGTTCACCGAAACCGAAGAAATTCAAGCAAACACCATCACATCGCAAAATCATGGCAACCGTGTTTTGGGACCAAAATGGTGTAATCCTTGTGGAATTCCTGGAACCGGGACGAACCATCACAGAAGATGTGCATTGCCAAACACTGTCTAATCTGCGACGTGCCATCCTAAACTGGCAAAGAGGAATGTAAAGGTCTGGAATTCTGCTTATTCACGACGACGCCCACCCACACACAGTTGGGTACTGTTGTGACAATTCAAAAATTCCGATGGGAACGTTTTAATCACCAACCATACAGTCCCGATCTTGCCCCAAGTGATTACTTTCTGTTCCTTCACCTCAAAAAGTGGCTTGCTTCGCAACGTTCCGATGATAGTGAAGTTCTCAAGACATCAGTTCTCGTCTGACTGAGATCCCAGGTGGCAGATTTCTACGCAGAAGAAACTTGTACCAAAAAATGCTTGGAGCATCATGGTGACTATGTAGAAAAATAGCCAGGGTATGCACTTGGACAGGGTGGCTTAAAAAGTCACTTAACACCCCCAGTACAAGGCCACTGCGGCATGGGACGTGAAAATGGCGATTACCAATCGTTATCAGGAAAAGGGGGAACCACATTGACGTCACCCGCTTGTTTTCACCTAACTTTAATTGTTGCAGAGTTAACAATACCACAAAGTTATGGCTCAATAAGTCACTTAACACCCCCAGTACAAGGCCACTGCGGCATAGGACGTGAAAATGGCGATTACCAATCGTTATCAGGCCAAGGGGGAACCACATTGACGTCACCCGCATGGTCGGCGGCCATCTTGATGTCCGCCATCTTGAATTCAACTTCAGAAATTTAAATGGGAAGGGGGTCGTGCGACATATCAAAATGGGCTAGAATTTCACCAGGAAAACAACTGTGACATTTGTTTTCAACTAACTTTAATTGTTGCAGAGTTAACAATACCACAAAGTTATGGCTCAATAAGTCACTTAACACCCCCAGTACAAGGCCACTGCGGCATGGAACGTGAAAATGGCGATGACCAATCGTTGCCTGGCCAAGGGGGAACCACACTGACGTCACCCGCATGGTCGGCAGCCATCTTGATGCCCGCCATCTTGAATTCAACTTCAGAAATTTAAATGGGAAGGGGGTCATGCGACATATCAAAATGGGCTAGAATTTCACCAGGAATACAACTGTGACATTTGTTTTCACCTAACTTTAAATTTAAGGGCGATTTTCGCATGGGAGAGTGACACGTCCTTTCCTTTTTGCTTAAATGTTTATTGTTCAAATAATCATTAGTATGTGATTATGTGGTATTTATTGTTAGACCAATCACTGAAAATGTCCGGATATTGACTTACCGTTATATATATATCTTGTAGTATTGGTTGGCATGGGAATTACGATTGTGTTTTGTCTTTACATAAAAGTTTAAAAGAATGATGATGTGAATTGATCGTGTCAAGAGTAGCATATTTCCTTTTTCACTGATCTGAACGAAAATGCCACTAACTCATGAGGAACGGATTGCCATCATATTGATGTCAGGGGAGAGAAGTACGCGTGACATTGCCGCAGACTTCAATAACCTCAATCCTGCAAGACAACCGGTGTCACATGTGACCGTCAGCCAGTTGCTGGCAAAGTTCCAAGATACTGGATCTGTGGATGACAAGCTGCGACATGGACGTCCGAAAACAGCCACGGATGAGGGTACTGCTGTAGCGGTGTTGGCATCATTTGCAAAGTCCCCAACCCGTAGCACACGGAGACTGGCGCTAGAAAGCGGTGTCAGCAGGGGTTCAATTCAAAGGATTGTACGTGACCACCACTGGCATCCATATAAGATACAGCTGCAGCAACACCTTAGTGAGGACGATCCAGATAGGCGTTTGCAGTTTTGTGAGTGGGCTATAGCACAACTGCAACGTGACCCTGCCGTCAGTAGCAAGATTCTGTTCAGTGATGAGGCTAATTTTTATGTGTCGGGAGAGGTGAATAAGCAAAATCTGCGGTACTGGTCACCCGAAAATCCACATTGGACAGATCCCAGCAAGGTGACGGGAGGCGGGAAGCTAATGGTGTGGTGAGGTACTTTGGGTTCCCGACTTGTTGTTCCATTTTTCATTGAGGGCAACTTAAATGCAGAGGGCTACTTGCTTCTGCTACGGGAGCAGATCTTACCATCCTTACTGTCCGAGGATGGGACCTATCCTGAACGGTTCCAGCAAGATTGTGCTCCACCGCACTATGGGATGATAGTCCGTCAGTACCTGGATCAACAATTCCCTCACCACTGGATTGGTCGCCGAGGGACTGTGGAATAGCCTGCACGCTCACCTGACCTGACACCATTGGACTTTTACCTCTGGGGACACCTGAAAGCCATGGTGTATGCTACGAAAATCAGGGATCTGGCCCACTTGCGCACACGCATTGTGGATGCCTGTACTGCAATAACTCCTGAGGTTCTTCAGAATTTTATAAGGTCATGGAAGAGACGATTACACGTGTGTGTTGCGCAAGAGGGACGTCATATTGAGCATGTGTTATAACTTTGTGGTATTGTTAACTCTGCAACAATTAAAGTTAGGTGAAAACAAATGTCACAGTTGTTTTCCTTGTGAAATTCTAGCCCATATTGATATGTCGCACGACCCCCTTCCCATTTAAATTTCTGAAGTTGAATTCAAGATGGCGTACATCAAGATGGCTGCCGACCATGCGGGTGACGTCAATGTGGTTCCCCCTTTTCCTGATAACGATTGGTCATCGCCATTTTCACGTCCCATGCCGCAGTGGCCTTGTACTGGGGGTGTTAAGTGACTTATTGAGCCATAAGTTTGTGGTATTGTTAACTCTGCAACAATTAAAGTTAGGTGAAAACAAATGTCACAGTTGTTTTCCTGGTGAAATTCTAGCCCATTTTGATAAGTCGCACGACCCCCTTCCCATTTAAATTTCTGAAGTTGAATTCAAGATGGCGGACATCAAGATGGCCGCCGACCATGCGGGTGACGTCAATGTAGTTCCCCCTTTTCCTGATAACGATTGGTCATCGCCATTTTCACGTCCCATGCCGCAGTGGCCTTGTACTGGGGGTGTTAAGTGACAAATTCATATGGGAAGTATACGCTAACCCACATAAAACTAAAACTGAATTAGCTGCAGATTTAGGCATTGCTTATACCATACTGTGCAGAGTCATTAGTAAAAGAAGTTGGGTAGTAAATCAACAAAACACAGCTGTAAGCAAGAGGAAAGATATGCAGAAAAGGTGCTTCTTACCTGATTTTGGCAAAAACATTCAGCAGCTCTACCAGTTAATGACGACATGTTGAAAACAAAAGCAATAAATAAATAGCGATAGAGTAATGTGTCTTGTAACTTGTTCCTCAAAATAGATACAATTACTTATATCTTGTTCCTTAAAATACACTGCTCGCCATTAAAATTGCAACACCCAGAAGGAAATGAGATGGAAACACGAAACTTGGCAAATATGTAGTTCATAATAAGATAAGAAAATGATTACAGTTAGAGCTCGGTGGTGTAACACGTAGAACATGGTTGCATAACCCCAAGGAGCTAGTAGCGTGTACAGCCTCCACGGGCGGCAATAACTGCTGCAACACGGCGAGCCATGGACAGAATGAGTCTATCGATGTCTGCTTGCGGTATGGCGTCCCAAGCGCCTTCCACACGGTGCCAGAGTTCTTCAACATTATGTGCCGGAAACCTGAGTTGGGCCAGCCGGCGACCCACCATGGACCAGACATGTTCAATTGGCGACATATCCGGCGAACGTGCTGCCCAAGGAAGCAGGGGCATGTGATTAGCTTCCATAAATGCGAGGACATTCCTTGCAACATGGGGGTGCGCGTTATCCTGTTGAAAAGTGGCATTATGCAGTGCATGGGTTAATGGGACAGCAACAGGGGTGAGAACCTGTGTGATGTACCGTTGGCTGTTCAATGTCCCTTGAATGCGTACGAGACGCGAACGAACACCTATGGTGATGGCACCCCATACCATGATACCCAATGAAAGCCCTGTGTGATGATGCATGAAGCCTAGTGCCACGGTGCCACCACATGCGTGTACGTCCATCATGATGTTGTATTCAGAAGCGGGATTCATCAGAGAACACTACAGCATTCCACTCCACCATCCATGCATGACGGTCTTGGCACCATCTCAGATGCAAACGCCTATGCTCTAGCATCAGCGGAATCCGCAACAGTGGGTGCCGAGAAAAAATTCCCCGGTTCGCCAAACGGCGAAGCACGGTTCGTGGGGACACTGAAAGTTGTAAAACATCCCGTACTTCATGCGCAATCCTCGTTGACGTGGCCGTTCTGTCTGTAAGGGCCATGCGTATCAGACGTCTGTCCTCTTGTTCCGTCGTCCGACACGGACGTTGTGAACCTCTACGTCGCTCTACCGTGCCTTCCTACACCCACTGGTTCCATACACTGATCACTGTGGATGCATTCCGTCCTACACGGGCACCGATCTCACGGTAGGATAATCCGCATTCACGGTATGCAACAATTCAGCCGTGATCAAACTGGGAAACCTGCTGGAATCGCTGCCGTATTCGACGACGTGGCATTGCTGACCGATTTTAACACACTACACTCACGACCATGCACTTTTACTGCTCGTCTGCACCTATCTGACCTGCTACAGGTACCACTTACCCGATGGCGTGGCAGGCGCACATAACGCATGACGGCCTTGAACACCTAATCATTTCCTTCTGCACCTCTCCTCTACACACTGTGCACATTTCGTCCGATTCCGATTACTCCTTCTGGGTGTTGCATTTTTAATGGCGAGCAGTTTAGATACAATTACAGTATTTTAATAATTATATGACTTGGTACCTACATCTGATTTGTAAGTAATTCTCAGTTATATGTATTATTTTCTCTTCACCTTGACATACGTATAACTCAGGTTGAACTGTACTTTTGAGGACTCAAATGTTCTGTCTTTTATCACAAAGTTTAACAGGATTGAGAACATTTTTTGACATGACAGGCTAACCGGAACTGGACCTACAGTTCAAATTTGGATCCAAACCTCTGTGAAATGTGTCTGAAAATGAGATTGAACCCAAGACATCTTGACAAAATAGGTTTTTGTTTTCTTTATTTATTTACTTTAGTCCATGTATCTTGATTATTCAATTACCGTGGCAATGGGAAGAATTATGATGACATAAAATATTAGTAATAATCATCTATTTGGAGCTTTCCTGATGCTGTAATGGTACCATTGTCACCTTGTAATCAAGTGTTCAATATCCGGAGGAGGCACATACTGATTCGGATCCCACTTTAAACTGTAGGTCCAGTCCCAATTAGTCTTATTTGTGCATAAAGCGCACTTATAACTCAAACTCTGGAACCATCTATTCCAGCCCTACATCCCTATTTTTGCTAAACAATAAGCTACTCTCTAGAACAGGATGTCTGCTTAGTTCCTGTTTATGGCACTATAAATTGTTTATGTAAAATAGTGTAAGTGTTGCTTGGAATTGATTCTCGGTGAGGTGATTGACCTGAACGAAATTCTCCCCTCCCAACTGTAACTTCTGGATTCGCCAATGCTCTAAATATCCTGGAAATTGTGCAAAATTCATGTAACACACATGTCCATGAAATATGCATAATTTTGATCCTGAAATGTGCCCAGTTTTTGTACCGAAATCTTGATCTTTTAGGCCAGCTGCACACCGGATCTATCACGATGTGATGCATCACAATGAGACACAACGTGACGAGTCACAAAGGGACATCGAGGCAAGATGAGTCTTGTTGTTTTCTTCATACAAGAATGAGAAGGCAAAAGAGGTGTCGATTACTTTAATGCCATCCATGGTAGTGTTCCATGACAAGATAATGTTACAAATTGTTAACAAAAATGAAGTTGTTAAGGGTGTTACACGACAGTGTGTGCGAGGTAACGGGGAATGGGAGATCAGGGATACCCCCATAGGAGCCAATTTTACCTGGCAACAAAAGTTATTTTTCATTACTACCAGGGATGTTTCTATCCCCCTACCATTTTGGCACTTTATATGTACATATAAGTTACTTTTGGTATTTTGTTTGTACAAAAACTAAATAAAAATCACTAACAAATACGTGAAAACATGAAATTTCAGTAAAGCCTTTGAAGCTTTGGAAACACTTTTTGTGTGAGGAAATGAGCAATCAATTGCGTAGCTTTCTTTCACATTGTATTTCTAGTTACATTTCATTGTGATGTTAATTTATCTCCTCTCAAAAGAGAGTAGATTTCCTTGTAAATATATTTCCTGTTTACACATGAATTCATCAATAGATGAACCTCTGCAAAAAAGGAAAAAGTTTAATTCGCGAACTGCAAACACATTGTTAATTGAGCAATAAATATCAAACTGGCCTAAAGATTGCTTTTCTTGTACAATAACATATTGGTTACGTGCGTGTTACTCACTATCTATAAACAAAAATACGTTAGAGCATTCAAATTGGTCTACTTACGCAAGTGAGTATGTATTCTTACGTGGACGACGTTTCGGAAGCTTTACTGCTTCCTTCCTCAGGTTGTCGTTTTCAGCTCGGAATATCAAGCCATGTCAGAGAAGTGTCATGTAAGGATACTGGGTAAAAGGTTCGGGTTAAAAACGCTTCATAGTGCTTGACCTATACAGAATTAAAACCACTTTGCTAAAAACCCCTTAAAACTCACAATAAAACATGTAAAACCACCGCTACGGTAAACTGGAGTGGCCGTTGAGAGCCTAAACTCAATGTCAAGGTGAAGCGAGCAGGCAGATGGCACCGCGCAGCGGAGTGGTACTTCCCCTCCCACGATAGATCCCTCCCCTCTCTTTTTCTTCCCCTCGTCACCAATCCAAGGAAAATTCCCGTTCCACTTCGGCTGCTTTCCTTACTTCCGATGTGACATGGAAGCCCATCGGGGCCCTTTTATTATTCAAATTGTCCCATTTTTAAAAAAAAGCTAATCCATACGTCATCTGAATTGCCCTCGTCCCGGTTCAGTTTATTTCTGTGTCCCGCGCATATCAATGCCGTTTCGTACACGTTCCTATCCAATTTACTATTACTTTTTTTGATAACCTCTCTTTTTATTATTCTATGCCCACTGTTTATTATATGCTCTGCAAGCCCCGTTTTCGGATCGCTTTCTTTGATGTTCTTATCATGTTCGCCCCATCTAATACGCATGCTCCGGCCGGTTTGTCCAATATATTCCATCCCGCAATTGCATTCAATTCTATACACCCTTTTTGTTCATCAGGGTTATCTCGAATTTTTACCCCCCTCTTATAATCCGTGAAATGCTTTTCAATATTTCTAGGTGCTCTCGTCCCGCATTTCACACCATACTTTTTCACTGTTTTTTCAATTTTCTCAGTGAGCCCTTTACAGTACGGTATCCCAACATAGTTAACTTTACTATCCAACCCTCCCTCCTCTTTTTCCTCCTTTTCTAATCTGCTATCAGAATCGGGGTTCCCCTTTGAAATATTCTTCCTTGCTCTCCTAGCTAACACGTTCATTTCATATTCGGAAAATCCATTCTTCATTCCTACCTCTATTATCCACGATATTTCTTTTTCTTTTTCTACGGCATTATTGCATAACCTCTCAGCCCTTATGAAAAAGTTTAAATAAACATTCGATTTGACCCTACTTGAATGTTCCGATGCCTTATTAATATAAAGACTGCCTGCCAGGGGTTTGTGAAACACCCCTGTCTTTATCCCCCTTTCAGTTTTAGTAATACTTAGGTCCAGGTAGTTGATATTACCTTCCACCGAATTCTCCCTAGTGAAGCTTATTCTGTCCTCTTGTTTTCCTAACTCCACAAAAAGGGTGTTAAGATCTTTTTCTTTCCCAACTACAAGGATATCGTCCACATACCTACAGTAATATTTTATGTCTACTCCCACCCTTTCCATAACCGCTTTTTCTAAGTAATGCAAGAAAATGTTTGCCGCAAAACCCGATATCGGGTTGCCCATCGCTAACCCTTCTTTCTGTCGAAAAATCTTATCGTTTACGCGGAAATAATTGTACCCGGTTACAAGAAAAAACCACCTGACATATTCCCATGCTACCAATATATCCACGCCATGGTCTAGTAGCCATCTTTGAAGGCAGTCACCGGCTTTCTCTCTCGGTACACTAGGGTACAAATTTGTTACATCAAAACTGCTAATTTGGTCATCCCTCCCGATTTCTAAATTTTCAATTGACTTTTTTACCTCAAAGGAGTTTTTAACGCTATACTGGGTGTTAACATTAATCTTCTTCATTCTTTTAATTAATTCCTTTGCCAACCCATAACCTGGGTGTTCATAGGTGGGGATTATTGGTCTAAGTGGGATCAGTGCCTTGTGCGTTTTTGGAATGCCGAATGCTGTGGGGATATTCCCCTCCTTCACTTCTTTAATGAGCTTCTTCTTTTCCCCGCTGCCTAAGGTTATGCTGGTTTCTATCCCACGTCTAATCTTATTTCTAATTTTACTAATTGGGTTCCCATTAACCATTTCGAAATCATTATTTAGAAAGCATTCTTCTAACTTACTTTGATATATGCCTTTTTCTATTACTACCATCTTATTTTCTTTGTCAGATCGAATGAGATACACATTATTATCTTTGGCCCATTTTTTCACAGTGTTTAAATCATCCCTAATTCTCCGGTCATTTTTCTCTTTTTGCGTTCTATTCCCACCCCTGGAAACACACCCTCTCTTAATTTGACTCAACATGTATTCATCAATAATCTCACTTACACCCTGCCTGACTTTGGACTTATCTTCTTTCTCGTCTAACTTCCCGATAATTTTCTCCGTGGCGATAACAACCTCCTCTTTCACAAACCGTTCGTTCTTTACAGCGAATTTATGCCCCCTGCTCAACATATCACCCAAAGCTTTTGGGGGGTTTAATTTTGTCAGATTTAAAAAGTTTTCGCCCATACTATTTTAGAACCATCGAAAATGCAAAAATTAAAGATTTAGAAACCATAAGGAGAAAAACTGTAAAATTAGGCATCGGTAAGCAGACTAATAAAACTAAAATATGCGAGGGTAATATCGATAGTATGGGCGAAAACTTTTTAAATCTGACAAAATTAAACCCCCCAAAAGCTTTGGGTGATATGTTGAGCAGGGGGCATAAATTCGCTGTAAAGAACGAACGGTTTGTGAAAGAGGAGGTTGTTATCGCCACGGAGAAAATTATCGGGAAGTTAGACGAGAAAGAAGGTAAGTCCAAAGTCAGGCAGGGTGTAAGTGAGATTATTGATGAATACATGTTGAGTCAAATTAAGAGAGGGTGTGTTTCCAGGGGTGGGAATAGAATGCAAAAAGAGAAAAATGACCGGAGAATTAGGGATGATTTAAACACTGTGAAAAAATGGGCCAAAGATAATAATGTGTATCTCATTCGATCTGACAAAGAAAATAAGATGGTAGTAATAGAAAAAGGCGTATATCAAAGTAAGTTAGAAGAATGCTTTCTAAATAATGATTTCGAAATGGTTAATGGGAACCCAATTAGTAAAATTAGAAATGAGATTAGACGTGGGATAGAAACCAGCATAACCTTAGGCAGCGGGGAAAAGAAGAAGCTCATTAAAGAAGTGAAGGAGGGGAATATCCCCACAGCATTCGGCATTCCAAAAACGCACAAGGCACTGATCCCACTTAGACCAATAATCCCCACCTATGAACACCCAGGTTATGGGTTGGCAAAGGAATTAATTAAAAGAATGAAGAAGATTAATGTTAACACCCAGTATAGCGTTAAAAACTCCTTTGAGGTAAAAAAGTCAATTGAAAATTTAGAAATCGGGAGGGATGACCAAATTAGCAGTTTTGATGTAACAAATTTGTACCCTAGTGTACCGAGAGAGAAAGCCGGTGACTGCCTTCAAAGATGGCTACTAGACCATGGCGTGGATATATTGGTAGCATGGGAATATGTCAGGTGGTTTTTTCTTGTAACCGGGTACAATTATTTCCGCGTAAACGATAAGATTTTTCGACAGAAAGAAGGGTAAGCGATGGGCAACCCGATATCGGGTTTTGCGGCAAACATTTTCTTGCATTACTTAGAAAAAGCGGTTATGGAAAGGGTGGGAGTAGACATAAAATATTACTGTAGGTATGTGGACGATATCCTTGTAGTTGGAAAAGAAAAAGATCTTAACACCCTTTTTGTGGAGTTAGGAAAACAAGAGGACAGAATAAGCTTCACTAGGGAGAATTCGGTGGAAGGTAATATCAACTACCTGGACCTAAGTATTACTAAAACTGAAAAGGGGATAAAGACAGGGGTGTTTCACAAACCCCTGGCAGGCAGTCTTTATATTAATAAGGCATCGGAACATTCAAGTAGGGTCAAATCGAATGTTTATTTAAATTTTTTCATAAGGGCTGAGAGGTTATGCAATAATGCCGTAGAAAAAGAAAAAGAAATATCGTGGATAATAGAGGTAGGAATGAAGAATGGATTTTCCGAATATGAAATGAACGTGTTAGCTAGGAGAGCAAGGAAGAATATTTCAAAGGGGAACCCCGATTCTGATAGCAGATTAGAAAAGGAGGAAAAAGAGGAGGGAGGGTTGGATAGTAAAGTTAACTATGTTGGGATACCGTACTGTAAAGGTCTCACTGAGAAAATTGAAAAAACAGTGAAAAAGTATGGTGTGAAATGCGGGACGAGAGCACCTAGAAATATTGAAAAGCATTTCACGGATTATAAGAGGGGGGTAAAAATTCGAGATAACCCTGATGAACAAAAAGGGTGTATAGAATTGGATGCAATTGCGGGATGGAATATATTGGACAAACCGGCCGGAGCATGCGTATTAGATGGGGCGAACATGATAAGAACATCAAAGAAAGCGATCCGAAAACGGGGCTTGCAGAGCATATAATAAACAGTGGGCATAGAATAATAAAAAGAGAGGTTATCAAAAAAAGTAATAGTAAATTGGATAGGAACGTGTACGAAACGGCATTGATATGCGCGGGACACAGAAATAAACTGAACCGGGACGAGGGCAATTCAGATGACGTATGGATTAGCTTTTTTAAAAAGTGGGACAATTTGAATAATAAAAGGGCCCCGATGGGCTTCCATGTCACATCGGAAGTAAGGAAAGCAGCCGAAGTGGAACGGGAATTTTCCTTGGATTGGTGACGAGGGGAAGAAAAAGAGAGGGGAGGGATCTATCGTGGGAGGGGAAGTACCACTCCGCTGCGCGGTGCCATCTGCCCGCTCGCTTCACCTTGACATTGAGTTTAGGCTCTCAACGGCCACTCCAGTTTACCGTAGCGGTGGTTTTACATGTTTTATTGTGAGTTTTAAGGGTTTTTTAGCAAAGTGGTTTTAATTCTGTATAGGTCAAGCACTATGAAGCGTTTTTAATCCGAACCTTTTACCCAGTATCCTTACATGACACTTCTCTGACATGGCTTGATATTCCGAGCTGAAAACGACAACCTGAGGAATGAAGCAGTAAAGCTTCCGAAACGTCGTCCACGTAAGAATACATACTCACTTGCGTAAGTAGACCAATTTGAATGCTCTAACGTATTTTTGTTTATAGATAGTGAGTAACACGCACGTAACCAATATGTTATTGACCTCCGATACGGGGAGAAAAGTGCGTGCATTCGAGAAGTTGAGGATAAGACTTAATAAAACCTTGATTAGGATAGGCTTTTTTAAACAATGTAAGAGGATGGGGGTTTTGCCAGGATTTTTAAAATGGGGATATCAACCTTTAAGCAATAACTGTCGGTCGCAAAAAGTAGAATTGCAACATAAAATGTTAGGGAAATGCATAAGGGAGGCTTACGAACAGGTGGATAGACTGAACTATGAATGTTATAATTTACATTTGGAGATAGGGAAAAAACACGACGATTTGACATGGAGGCGCATCGAAGAGCGGCATTTTAGAACCATCGAAAATGCAAAAATTAAAGATTTAGAAACCATAAGGAGAAAAACTGTAAAATTAGGCATCGGTAAGCAGACTAATAAAACTAAAATATGCGAGGGTAATATCGATAGTATGGGCGAAAACTTTTTAAATCTGACAAAATTAAACCCCCCAAAAGCTTTGGGTGATATGTTGAGCAGGGGGCATAAATTCGCTGTAAAGAACGAACGGTTTGTGAAAGAGGAGGTTGTTATCGCCACGGAGAAAATTATCGGGAAGTTAGACGAGAAAGAAGATAAGTCCAAAGTCAGGCAGGGTGTAAGTGAGATTATTGATGAATACATGTTGAGTCAAATTAAGAGAGGGTGTGTTTCCAGGGGTGGGAATAGAACGCAAAAAGAGAAAAATGACCGGAGAATTAGGGATGATTTAAACACTGTGAAAAAATGGGCCAAAGATAATAATGTGTATCTCATTCGATCTGACAAAGAAAATAAGATGGTAGTAATAGAAAAAGGCGTATATCAAAGTAAGTTAGAAGAATGCTTTCTAAATAATGATTTCGAAATGGTTAATGGGAACCCAATTAGTAAAATTAGAAATGAGATTAGACGTGGGATAGAAACCAGCATAACCTTAGGCAGCGGGGAAAAGAAGAAGCTCATTAAAGAAGTGAAGGAGGGGAATATCCCCACAGCATTCGGCATTCCAAAAACGCACAAGGCACTGATCCCACTTAGACCAATAATCCCCACCTATGAACACCCAGGTTATGGGTTGGCAAAGGAATTAATTAAAAGAATGAAGAAGATTAATGTTAACACCCAGTATAGCGTTAAAAACTCCTTTGAGGTAAAAAAGTCAATTGAAAATTTAGAAATCGGGAGGGATGACCAAATTAGCAGTTTTGATGTAACAAATTTGTACCCTAGTGTACCGAGAGAGAAAGCCGGTGACTGCCTTCAAAGATGGCTACTAGACCATGGCGTGGATATATTGGTAGCATGGGAATATGTCAGGTGGTTTTTTCTTGTAACCGGGTACAATTATTTCCGCGTAAACGATAAGATTTTTCGACAGAAAGAAGGGTTAGCGATGGGCAACCCGATATCGGGTTTTGCGGCAAACATTTTCTTGCATTACTTAGAAAAAGCGGTTATGGAAAGGGTGGGAGTAGACATAAAATATTACTGTAGGTATGTGGACGATATCCTTGTAGTTGGAAAAGAAAAAGATCTTAACACCCTTTTTGTGGAGTTAGGAAAACAAGAGGACAGAATAAGCTTCACTAGGGAGAATTCGGTGGAAGGTAATATCAACTACCTGGACCTAAGTATTACTAAAACTGAAAAGGGGATAAAGACAGGGGTGTTTCACAAACCCCTGGCAGGCAGTCTTTATATTAATAAGGCATCGGAACATTCAAGTAGGGTCAAATCGAATGTTTATTTAAACTTTTTCATAAGGGTTGAGAGGTTATGCAATAATGCCGTAGAAAAAGAAAAAGAAATATCGTGGATAATAGAGGTAGGAATGAAGAATGGATTTTCCGAATATGAAATGAACGTGTTAGCTAGGAGAGCAAGGAAGAATATTTCAAAGGGGAACCCCGATTCTGATAGCAGATTAGAAAAGGAGGAAAAAGTGGAGGGAGGGTTGGATAGTAAAGTTAACTATGTTGGGATACCGTACTGTAAAGGGCTCACTGAGAAAATTGAAAAAACAGTGAAAAAGTATGGTGTTAAATGCGGGACGAGAGCACCTAGAAATATTGAAAAGCATTTCACGGATTATAAGAGGGGGGTAAAAATTCGAGATAACCCTGATGAACAAAAAGGGTGTATAGAATTGAATGCAATTGCGGGATGGAATATATTGGACAAACCGGCCGGAGCATGCGTATTAGATGGGGCGAACATGATAAGAACATCAAAGAAAGCGATCCGAAAACTGGGCTTGCAGAGCATATAATAAACAGTGGGCATAGAATAATAAAAAGAGAGGTTATCAAAAAAAGTAATAGTAAATTGGATAGGAACGTGTACGAAACGGCATTGATATGCGCGGGACACAGAAATAAACTGAACCGGGACGAGGGCAATTTAGATGACGTATGGATTAGCTTTTTTAAAAAGTGGGACAATTTGAATAATAAAAGGGCCCCGATGGGCTTCCATGTCATATCGGAAGTAAGGAAAGCAGCCGAAGTGGAACGGGAATTTTCCTTGGATTGGTGACGAGGGGAAGAAAAAGAGAGGGGAGGGATCTATCGTGGGAGGGGAAGTACCACTCCGCTGCGCGGTGCCATCTGCCCGCTCGCTTCACCTTGACATTGAGTTTAGGCTCTCAACGGCCACTCCAGTTTACCGTAGCGGTGGTTTTACATGTTTTATTGTGAGTTTTAAGGGTTTTTTAGCAAAGTGGTTTTAATTCTGTATAGGTCAAGCACTATGAAGCGTTTTTAATCCGAACCTTTTACCCAGTATCCTTACATGACACTTCTCTGACATGGCTTGATATTCCGAGCTGAAAACGACAACCTGAGGAATGAAGCAGTAAAGCTTCCGAAACGTCGTCCACGTAAGAATACATACTCACTTGCGTAAGTAGACCAATTTGAATGCTCTAACGTATTTTTGTTTATAGATAGTGAGTAACACGCACGTAACCAATATGTTATTGACCTCCGATACGGGGAGAAAAGTGCGTGCATTCGAGAAGTTGAGGATAAGACTTAATAAAACCTTGATTAGGATAGGCTTTTTTAAACAATGTAAGAGGATGGGGGTTTTGCCAGGATTTTTAAAATGGGGATATCAACCTTTAAGCAATAACTGTCGGTCGCAAAAAGTAGAATTGCAACATAAAATGTTAGGGAAATGCATAAGGGAGGCTTACGAACAGGTGGATAGACTGAACTATGAATGTTATAATTTACATTTGGAGATAGGGAAAAAACACGACGATTTGACATGGAGGCGCATCGAAGAGCGGCATTTTAGAACCATCGAAAATGCAAAAATTAAAGATTTAGAAACCATAAGGAGAAAAACTGTAAAATTAGGCATCGGTAAGCAGACTAATAAAACTAAAATATGCGAGGGTAATATCGATAGTATGGGCGAAAACTTTTTAAATCTGACAAAATTAAACCCCCCAAAAGCTTTGGGTGATATGTTGAGCAGGGGGCATAAATTCGCTGTAAAGAACGAACGGTTTGTGAAAGAGGAGGTTGTTATCGCCACGGAGAAAATTATCGGGAAGTTAGACGAGAAAGAAGATAAGTCCAAAGTCAGGCAGGGTGTAAGTGAGATTATTGATGAATACATGTTGAGTCAAATTAAGAGAGGGTGTGTTTCCAGGGGTGGGAATAGAACGCAAAAAGAGAAAAATGACCGGAGAATTAGGGATGATTTAAACACTGTGAAAAAATGGGCCAAAGATAATAATGTGTATCTCATTCGATCTGACAAAGAAAATAAGATGGTAGTAATAGAAAAAGGCGTATATCAAAGTAAGTTAGAAGAATGCTTTCTAAATAATGATTTCGAAATGGTTAATGGGAACCCAATTAGTAAAATTAGAAATGAGATTAGACGTGGGATAGAAACCAGCATAACCTTAGGCAGCGGGGAAAAGAAGAAGCTCATTAAAGAAGTGAAGGAGGGGAATATCCCCACAGCATTCGGCATTCCAAAAACGCACAAGGCACTGATCCCACTTAGACCAATAATCCCCACCTATGAACACCCAGGTTATGGGTTGGCAAAGGAATTAATTAAAAGAATGAAGAAGATTAATGTTAACACCCAGTATAGCGTTAAAAACTCCTTTGAGGTAAAAAAGTCAATTGAAAATTTAGAAATCGGGAGGGATGACCAAATTAGCAGTTTTGATGTAACAAATTTGTACCCTAGTGTACCGAGAGAGAAAGCCGGTGACTGCCTTCAAAGATGGCTACTAGACCATGGCGTGGATATATTGGTAGCATGGGAATATGTCAGGTGGTTTTTTCTTGTAACCGGGTACAATTATTTCCGCGTAAACGATAAGATTTTTCGACAGAAAGAAGGGTTAGCGATGGGCAACCCGATATCGGGTTTTGCGGCAAACATTTTCTTGCATTACTTAGAAAAAGCGGTTATGGAAAGGGTGGGAGTAGACATAAAATATTACTGTAGGTATGTGGACGATATCCTTGTAGTTGGAAAAGAAAAAGATCTTAACACCCTTTTTGTGGAGTTAGGAAAACAAGAGGACAGAATAAGCTTCACTAGGGAGAATTCGGTGGAAGGTAATATCAACTACCTGGACCTAAGTATTACTAAAACTGAAAAGGGGATAAAGACAGGGGTGTTTCACAAACCCCTGGCAGGCAGTCTTTATATTAATAAGGCATCGGAACATTCAAGTAGGGTCAAATCGAATGTTTATTTAAACTTTTTCATAAGGGTTGAGAGGTTATGCAATAATGCCGTAGAAAAAGAAAAAGAAATATCGTGGATAATAGAGGTAGGAATGAAGAATGGATTTTCCGAATATGAAATGAACGTGTTAGCTAGGAGAGCAAGGAAGAATATTTCAAAGGGGAACCCCGATTCTGATAGCAGATTAGAAAAGGAGGAAAAAGTGGAGGGAGGGTTGGATAGTAAAGTTAACTATGTTGGGATACCGTACTGTAAAGGGCTCACTGAGAAAATTGAAAAAACAGTGAAAAAGTATGGTGTTAAATGCGGGACGAGAGCACCTAGAAATATTGAAAAGCATTTCACGGATTATAAGAGGGGGGTAAAAATTCGAGATAACCCTGATGAACAAAAAGGGTGTATAGAATTGAATGCAATTGCGGGATGGAATATATTGGACAAACCGGCCGGAGCATGCGTATTAGATGGGGCGAACATGATAAGAACATCAAAGAAAGCGATCCGAAAACTGGGCTTGCAGAGCATATAATAAACAGTGGGCATAGAATAATAAAAAGAGAGGTTATCAAAAAAAGTAATAGTAAATTGGATAGGAACGTGTACGAAACGGCATTGATATGCGCGGGACACAGAAATAAACTGAACCGGGACGAGGGCAATTTAGATGACGTATGGATTAGCTTTTTTAAAAAGTGGGACAATTTGAATAATAAAAGGGCCCCGATGGGCTTCCATGTCATATCGGAAGTAAGGAAAGCAGCCGAAGTGGAACGGGAATTTTCCTTGGATTGGTGACGAGGGGAAGAAAAAGAGAGGGGAGGGATCTATCGTGGGAGGGGAAGTACCACTCCGCTGCGCGGTGCCATCTGCCCGCTCGCTTCACCTTGACATTGAGTTTAGGCTCTCAACGGCCACTCCAGTTTACCGTAGCGGTGGTTTTACATGTTTTATTGTGAGTTTTAAGGGGTTTTTAGCAAAGTGGTTTTAATTCTGTATAGGTCAAGCACTATGAAGCGTTTTTAACCCGAACCTTTTACCCAGTATCCTTACATGACACTTCTCTGACATGGCTTGATATTCCGAGCTGAAAACGACAACCTGAGGAAGGAAGCAGTAAAGCTTCCGAAACATCGTCCACGTAAGAATACATACTCACTTGCGTAAGTAGACCAATTTGAATGCTCTTGTACAATGTACGATTCATTTTGTAATCAAGCTCTATTTTGAACCTTGACCGCAGCATCAAACCTACATATAATATGGGCTGTCAAACATTACAGTGATGAGTCGCATGCAGATGGTGCACCGAGAAGAAAGGATTCGCTCTTGCCACATGCGCATAGTGTTTTGTCGCACCGTGCTCCTGCGAGACCAAATTCCCGGGACCTTCACTGTTTTGTCGCAATGTGACTCGAGTCAAATGTTTCGTCCAGTGTATGTTGGCCCATAAGAGCCCCATGTTAAACGTTCCCAGAGTCGGTTTGCAACAAAAATGACTTGTCGCTTCATGTCGGATCTGGTGTGCAGCGAGCCTTATTCACCATAAATATGTAGTTGTAGTGATAACACAGACATTAGGCCAAAACTCTAGACTTCTCTGATTCCACTTGTGTCTTATGAATCTGTTTTCTCTGCTTTGCAGTACATCTTTGCCCTCCCCAAGGATGACCAAGTCTTCATCCAGATGTACCAGTTCAAGGAGACATCATATGGAAGGAGGCTACTGGTGGATGAAGAGGCTCTGTCCATTGGGTTTACAATTATTAAGGTGCATTGGAATTTTTTTTAGAGAATACAAAGTAAACAGAGGAAATGTAGCTCTTTTTAACACATTTTCTTTAGATTATTTTATGCAATATTCCAGTATGTTTTTTAAAGATGTCCATTTGTACTACATAAATTTGCATATTTAAAACAGTGTAAATGCAAGATATCTTCTTCTTCTTTGTCTTCTTCCATGGCCTACTCAATCTTCCCCTTCCATCCCATCCTATCCAAAGCTGCTCTCTTCCAGTTCTCAGCAGTTGTACTGTGTCTGCTTTAACCACTTCTTCCTATCTGTTTCTGGGTCTCCCCACTGATCTTTTCCTCCAAAACTTCCTTGCATCTCCTTCTTGGGGATTCGGCTTTCATCCATCCTAATTACATGTTCTGCCCACTCTAACCTTTTAGCTCTTATATATATTGATATGGGGACATTGTTCTTATTCTCCAAATATCTTGCACTTTTATTGGTGCAAATATTTTCCTCAATATTTTCCTTTCAAACAAGCCCACCATTTCAGCTGCACTTTGATTAAAGGCCCATTTTTCACTCCCGTATATCATTATCAATCAAAGGTAGTAATTAGAAGTATGATTTATTGGCTCTTTGTATTATATTTCTTACTTCAATCATCTCATCATTTTTGTCTGTGATGAATACTCCTAGATAAGGGAAGCTTGATATGACCTCCAATTCATGTTCTCCAATTTTTATATGATTTTCCTTTGGCTTTACTTTCTTTGGACTAATACTTTTGTTTTATTTGTATTAATTTGTAATCCAATTTCCTTCCCTTTCTTGTGTAGTGTTTCCACCACTTCTTTAATTGATCTTATTGATCTTCCTATGATATTAATTTCATCTGCATACCCAACTATTTGGGTCGATTTATATTTATATTCTAATGCTTGTCACACAAGATATTGACAAGCATACTTAGAGAAAGACTACAACCATATGCAGAAGAAGCATTAGGAGAGTACCAAGCCAGCTTCAGAAAAGGCAGGTCTACAATAGATCAAATACACACTCAGACAGATACTGGAGAAGTGTGGAAAGGGAACATAGAAATAACACAAGTCTTTGTCGATTTTAAACAAGCATATGACTCCATTGACAGAACTAAAATTGAAAACATATTGAGATTATTCAGAATACCCACAAAATTCGATTGGTAGAAATGACCATGCAGAACACCAAAGCATGTGTGAAGATATAAGCAAATATGGGAGAGAGCTTTTGAGTTAAACAATGTCTCAAACAAGGAGATTGCTTGGCACTGCTCTTGTTCAATCTATCTCTGGAATATGTGATTAGGAAACTAATGATAGATACCAGAAGAACATTAGAATGAATGCAAGATATTTATAGTATATTATATAAATTACACTTTATAAGTGTTACATTTAATTGATTGTTACATTACAGCAACTCACACAGCCAAAAAAGAAAATTAAGTTTATTAAGTGTAATTTATATATTTTTGTAATATAACAAATAATTCATGATTTTTATGATATATATTTGTCCATTTATACTATGTAGTGACATTGTTTTGATGGAGTTTGAAAAAATCTTAAAAAAGATATTACAAGACTGTACATGAATTTTAGTTTTATATTTCATTGTATTATGCACTGGCATATTGTTGAGGACCTGGAAAGGTACATTTCTTTCAGATAAATTGAAAATCACAATTTAACTATCAAAGCCACTCTTGTTTTGCAAAATATCACATATTTTGAAAACATGATACATATCAAATGTATTCCTTGTGACGATTCTCTGCTCCTGTCCTTTAGGATCACAGAATCCGTTGCATGCCATGACCAGCTTATTCACCCAACCTCGAATGCATCGAAAATGCATGGGCTCTTCCAAGCACAGCTATCGCCAATCGTCCCAACTTACCGCAGATCCTTGCAACGTCCACCCACGCAGTGCTCAGCACCACGGTGCAGGAGTACTGGTACTGGCTGCGTTCAACATGCTAAACACTGCAGTTGGGTGGTCGGCAAAAGTTTACCCATATGTGCTAACTGATTCAGTCGTAGTACAAAGACTCAGAAATATCTCAGGGCTTGCTGGGTGTAAAGAAATACTAAACCAGGTTTATATATATATATATATATATATATATATATATATATATATATATAAAGTTTATTATAATCTGAACACAAAGATGTCCGTTAGTCACAAGTCTTTACCTGTATCCCTTACGTGCTTTTACCTGTACCACCTTTAGACTCGAAGAAAAAAAAAGGGGAACAGGGATCATCCAATTCATTCCTCGCAGTGAGGCGCCAATGGGGAGTATGGAGACCTAATTTTATTTAGGGCCTGGTCGCCGCAGTCGTCACGGGTTCCCCTGAAAGAGAGAGTAGGTTGTCTGGAAACCCAACGCCACACTACCCTGGTGGGGTGCCGCAGGTTGATAGGGGAAGGAAACCTCTCGCAGCAAGCGGAGCGGGTCCTCTCACTCTAAAGTGGAGTCGTTCTCTCTCGACAATAACCAGAGTGGGGTATCTCTCACTTAAAAGTGGAGTGGGTTCTCTTGCCAAAGGCAGAGTTCAACCTCTCTCGCTGGAAGGTGGAGTGTGGCTTCTCTCGGGTGCTTGGCCTCTCGCAAGAGTGGAGCACAACTTCCTTCCTTCCTTCCCTAGGATGCTTGGACTCTCGCAAGAGCGGAGTGATCCTTCTTCCAGGTCCATTGGTAAGAGAGATCTCATCGGGAGCCGACCTGAAAGCCAACTGAACTCCGGGCCTCGCTGCGCTGGCTTTATACTCGTGGTGGCGCATGGGTGTTGAAAATTTTAACTACCAGTACGCGTTGCTAACTCATTTTTTTACATATTGCAACCTTCGTACTGAGAAACATCCAAGAAGTAACATTAAGAAAACACTAGTGGGAAAATCACTAGTTGCACGTGTCAATATAAACTAAAACTGTGTGCATTCAGACAATACAATTAATAGTGAGCCTCGCAGGACTCTGCAATCCTAAACATCGAGTTGAACAGTGTAAATGACAATAAATGATAACATTTACCAAATACAACGACCACGCAGGGTCTAATAATGAGCGAAGTTAATAAACGTAGAGGTGGACCCGTTAACATTTACAGAATACAGCGACCACGCAGGGTCAAATAATAATAAGCGAAACTAATAACCGTAGAGGTGGATCTGTTAACACATTTAAACATTCTTCATCCATACCTTCTTAACAAAATATAATATTGCAACCTTGCAGGGTCGTTAAATGTGGCAACCACGCAGGGTCGTTACATACGCCCCTTACTCGGGCAAAAATTTTGGTAGAAATTTAAAACTTACAATTTCTGGAAAAATTTTACTGGAAATATTAGAGATCAAACTGGTAAGAGTCTCTGTCTCTTCTACACTTCAGTCACTTGGTCCTCTTCTTCGCTCCTTTCTTCCTTCTTGGATGGCTGCTTGGCTATGGAAAATGGGGTAGACACTGTGAGGGTGACTAGTTGGTTTGGCAACTTTGTGACCTCTGGTTACTGGTAAACTCTCGAACTGTCCCCAGAGGGTCTAGCTGCTCCACAATCTGCACTTCTCCAGGATCAGGGGGTTCACTACTACGATCTGGGTTTCTAGAAAAGTACCTTCTGGAACTATGTTGGACTGGACTTCCTTCTCTTCCGACCGAGGATCTCCAATTTCTGTCTTGGTCGCTCAGGAAATTTCCCCTGGGAAAGTCTCTTCTTGAACGCCCTGGATTTGGTTGATGAGGTTCGCATCGACCATTCGGGTTACGGTTCAGTCCTCCGTTACCTCCACCTCTATTAAAATTTTGAGTTCTCCAAGAGTTTTCTTGTTTAGTGTCACCCTTGGTCTCAATGCTTCGCACTTTGAAATTCTTATTGGGAAGTTCTTTACCTTTGAAGTCTCTTTATTTCTCCAGAAGTCGGGGTCATCGTATATTTCAAAGTCTTTGAGGAAGCTGGTCAATTCGTCGACTGTTCTGGGAGAGTGCGCAAGGCAGAGATTTCGAGTTCTATAAGGTAACTGACCTATGATTAAATTCAGCACCTCGCTCTCGCTGAAGTTGTCACTTAGATTCCTATAGGCGGCATAAATGCTCCAAGCGAAGCTCTCCATATTTTCATGTACGGGACGGGAATATCTTCTATTTCTTATTGCAGCTAATTGTCTCTGCTTAGCCTTCTCGGAGGCAAACTCTTCTTTAAACTTTATGCAGAAATCAGCATAGCTAGCAAAACTGTCTATGTTACCTGCCAGCCAATGTTCAGCTTTACCTGTGAATACTCTAGGTAGCAATTCGAGTCTGTAATTGTCAGGTACTTGCATGAGCTCGAAGCTTACATTGAGCTCATGAAGATATTTCTCAGCTGACTGAGCTTTGATATCGCTCTTGAACTTGGGGATGTGTGCAATGTCAGCCATTCTAGGCATCTTAAATCCGGTTCTTCGCCGAGGAGATGTCCCGTCCGAACTATCTGCTTCTCTAGGCCGCTTACGCTTATCTGATTGAATGGTTCCCAGATAGAAAGGATTCTGCACTGCTCTAGGAGGTTCATAAGATGCTGCTTCAGGATTCAAACTTCTATCCCGTTCAATGGAATCTGGGAGAACATCAGAAGGCACTCCCGGTGGTAGCTGCAACCGTTCAATTTTATCTTGCAGTTCGCCTACTCTTCTGACTATAGATCCAGTCTGCTCATGTATTTCTTGCCGAAGAGATACTTCCAATTTCTGTGTCTCTCCGCGAAGAGAGTTCACCTTTTCGCCAGTTGCTTTGGCCATCGTTTCTGCAGCTGCCTTCTCTTCTACGGCCTGCTCACTCAGTCTTTACTGCTGAACTTATGGTTTCTATAGATGCTTCTATCTGCTTCACTCTCTCTCGTTCTTCACTTCCGCTTTCCGTCGTAGACTGGGCTACCAATTGTAGACAGACATCTAAATTTTTCTTCATTTGTTCCTGCTCTTGCTCCATTTCACCACGCCAGACAGCTAAAGGTTCTAATTGTTCTTCCACTACTTTCACTACTTCCAGCTGACAAGAGATTCTAATTTTATCTAATTCCTCCCTAAGACTTTCTAACTGGTCTGTCTTATGTTGGGAGAAAAGAGTCTGTAATTCTGCTTCTTCTTGCTGTCTTCTCTCATTCTCCACTTCTTTTTCTTTCATTGTCTTTTCTTCCTGACTTTCAACCAACGCACGGAGAATTTGTAACTCCCTTTCTCTCATTTGCTCGGCTTCTAGTTTTTCAATTTCTCTTTTCTTTTCAAGAGACTCTATTAGACTCTGTGTCTCTAGTTTCCATTTAGCTTCTTCTTCTGTTTTCTCTTTCTTTCTAGCTTTCTCTAGTTGAGCCATATCTTTCTTTCTCTGCTTCTCTTCCTCCACTTTTTCTTTCTTTCTCTCTTCTTTATCTCTCATCAGCCATTCTAATAACCAATGGTCTGATGGGGTCATACTAGGAGTACTTGGTTCTTGCCCGAAAGCCATCAAGGGTACTGTTGAGTACGTCTTGCATCTGGACTCTGCAGTGGACACTGAGGTCTCTTCTTGCCCCTCACATCTCCAATGGAACTTCTGGAGACATTGGCAACACTGGAAGTACTCCATCTCTCCTCCGGTATCCTCACAGCATCCGAACCCAGTCTCTTCATCTACGGTTTTCCTCCCTCTGCTTCTTAAGTTCATACTTGACACGTCCCTTTCCATTCTGGCACACCGTCTATGGTTTCTTCCACTACACAAGACTATATCTTCTCCTTCGTGAATTCTTTGGACGAACACTAACACTGACACGTATGAGCCCTGTCTAGTCCTTGTAGCTAATAGGCCCCCACTGGCTTGCTGGTTTCAGTCTTTACAATCTCTCGGGCCCCACGTTAAGGTGCCAAAAACTTTATGCAACGTCCACCCACGCAGTGCTCAGCACCACGGCGCAGGAGTACTGGTACTGGCTGCGTTCAACATGCTAAACACTGCAGTTGGGTGGTCGGCAAAAGTTTACCCATATGTGCTAACTGATTCAGTCGTAGTACAAAGACTCAGAAATATCTCAGGGCTTGCTGGGTGTAAAGAAAGACTAAACCAGGTTTATATATATATATATATATATATATATATATATATATATATATAAAGTTTATTATAATCTGAACACAAAGATGTCCGTTAGTCACAAGTCTTTACCTGTATCCCTTACGTGCTTTTACCTGTACCACCTTTAGACTCGAAGAAAAAAAAGGGGAACAGGGATCATCCAATTCATTCCTCGCAGTGAGGCACCAATGGGGAGTATGGAGACCTAATTTTATTTAGGGCCTGGTCGCCGCAGTCGTCACGGGTTCCACTGAAAGAGAGAGTAGGTTGTCTGGAACCCCAACGCCACACTACCCTGGTGGGGTGCCGCAGGTTGATAGGGGAAGGAAACCTCTCGCAGCAAGCGGAGCGGGTCCTCTCACTCTAAAGTGGAGTTGTTCTCTCTCGCCAATAAGCGGAGTGGGGTATCTCTCACTCGAAAGTGGAGTGGGTTCTCTTGCCGAAGGCAGAGTGCGGCTTCTCTCGGGTGCTTGGCCTCTCGCAAGAGCGGAGCACAACTTCCTTCCTTCCTTCCTTCCCTAGGATGCTTGGACTCTCGCAAGAGCGGAGTGATCCTTCTTCCAGGTCCGTTGGTAAGAGAGATCTCATCGGGAGCCGACCTGAAAGCCAACTGAACTCCGGGCCTCGCTGCGCTGGCTTTATACTCGTGGTGGCGCATGGGTGTTGAAAATTTTAACTACCAGTACACGTTGCTAACTCATTTTTTTACATATTGCAACCTTCGTACTGAGAAACATCCAAGAAGTAACATTAAGAAAACACTAGTGGGAAAATCACTAGTTGCACGTGTCAATATAAACTAAAACTGTGTGCATTCAGACAATACAATTAATAGTGAGCCTCGCAGGACTCTGCAATCCTAAACATCGAGTTGAACAGTGTAAATGACAATAAATGATAACATTTACCAAATACAACGACCACGCAGTGTCTAATAATGAGCGAAGTTAATAAACGTAGAGGTGGACCCGTTAACATTTACAGAATACAGCGACCACGCAGGGTCAAATAATAATAAGCGAAACTAATAACCATAGAGGTGGATCCGTTAACACATTTAAACATTTAGCATGCATTCTTCATCCATACCTTCTTAACGAAATATAATATTGCAACCTCGCAGGGTCGTTAAATGTGGCGACCACACAGGGTCGTTACATCCTCCAACAGCTCACCAAGGAATGGGTGCATGTTCCTCAGGATATACTAGACAACCTTGTGTGAAGCATGCCATGTTGTGTAGAGAGGTACACATGTGGAGGGTCCATGACACCTGAAGACCAGGAACGATTGCATCAGCGATGGCCGTTGGAATTGCCAACACTTATTATGCGCTCGGTTTTGGTTCATTTTGTAATTTTCCCCTTTTGTTTCATGTAAAAACACTTCATCTTTGCTTTCAAATATGGATTTTTGCTTTCTGACTTATTCCTGGCATATCCCATCCCCTACAAGAGCTATATCACATTCCATTCTGTAAATATCAAATTATACAATTATTTTTTTTTGAGCACTTTGTATATGTGTGTGTGATTCTTGTAGAAATTTGATTAAAAATTTAGGTTTGACCAGGACTTAAATCCATATCTCTGGTATACCTTGCCATTGCTCTACCAACTTAGCTACTGATCTGACCCTGGCAATTTTTCCTTGCACTGTTTTACCTGTGTCAACATTCTTCCAACCTGTGCTCTGTTCCCTCACAATTACCAATGCACACAAATGAGCAAATTCAAATTCAAATTCAAATTCAAATTTTCTTTATTAAAGGGCGAGGTTCAGCCTGTGGCTGTTCTCCCACCTAACCCCGTTTGACATTTACCTAGTGTACATAAACAAAATCATAAAAAAGAGAAGAAAATACAATAAAATAAAAAAAATGGTTACAAGGAAAGAACAAAGACGAGATTTAAAAAAAAAATCAAGACAACACGTAAAAAAGAAAGAGAGAAAAAAACACATTCATGCACACACACACACATTAAAACACACATACTAAACATTTCTGAGCAGGACGTTCACGCACTGATGTTGAGATTGATGTACATGATTATGGTAGTTTTGTGATTTACGGTAGAATAACGCATACGTAAATATTACAATATAGTTGTAGATTTGTCAAGGATTGGATTGGATTGGCGAGGCTCGTATGTAATCTAAACTGTATTGTGTAGTGTTACTCGTGGGAGCTTGAACAGAGATATTGCTCATCTAACAGAAAATTCTTTCGTTTATTCTTAAATTTGTTAGGACTGGGGAGGGAGGTAATGGAGGGCGGAAGTTCATTCCATGTTTTTGCCGCTGAAAGTGTAAAAGACGATTTGAAAATGTCCAGCGAGTGTTTGAAGAGTTCAAGTTTCGCTGTTCCTCTTGTTTTGTAGTTGTGTATTTCCCTTCTGGTTTTTAGTTTCTCGAATAAATTTTCGGTGATTTTTTTATGCAAAAGATTCTGTATAAAGCAACAGAAATGAAGTCTGCGACGTCTGTTCATGTTTAGCATTTTATTCTCGTTCAGAGTTGGAAGAATATGATCGAATTTTTTAATGTTATAAAGGAAGCGTAAACACGAATTTTGAACTTTTTGAATTTTTACTTTATTTCGAACAGACAAGTTTGCACCGTATACTATATCACAGTAGTCTAGAAGAGGGAGAATCAGTGTTTGCACAAGTTTCATTTTAATATTTGTATTTAAGTATTCATTAAATTTATAGAGGGATCTTAGTGCTGCATAGGCTTTCTTAATTTGGAAGCGTGAGGGCCCTCAAAGCATGAGGCCTGTGCGGTGGCACGCATTGCACATTCGTAAAGATGGCCCTGATTCCCGTTATTGGATATATCTGATAGCAGTGTTACTTCAGTCACTTATTTTCACTACAGTGCTTGAGAATAACGTACCTATGTAAGTGGCATATCAGTTCAAATTTGACACATGAATATTGCAATAAGGGTGTTACGCAAATTATTGATTACAACTATACGGAAATAAAAATTCAGTAGGATTATTTGTTTATATGTCAACATATTCTTCTTGACAATAAATATTTCATGTTTAATAGACTTAGGCAGCATTTTGAACGAAGAATACATAGCCTATTGGAGGGTAAACTATGCTTTATAATGATCATTTTTCTTATTAAAAATTCCTGCTGCTCACGGCATTATTAACGAAAACGAGGTCTTACGCGTGTGCATGCAAACTTTGGTATCCTGTGAAGTATCTCCTAGTCCAGAACTGAATATTGTATTATGCTTGGACTCGAGCATAAAATGTACTACTGGTTGGGGTAATATCCACATAGGTTAAATTACATAAGCAAATTATGCCATTACTCAGGAGATCTGTACAAGAAATGCCATGGTATTTTTGAGTCTCAGGCTTGAGTCCTGATCAACAAAGCAATTTTGGGTACATTTCAACATGCCTCCTGTGCGCATGTCTAAACTAGGAATGACCACCAAATCCTGATAACAAATATCCAAATTATCTGATACCTGTTTTGAATGTAATGGATAATCTGAATATTCAGATAATTTGGATATCCAGATAGTGCATATAGTGCCCATAAAATGGATAAATGATAAAACTGTGCGGATATTACACACATTTGCTTATCCAGACATTTTGGATAATTGGGATAATCCAAATATTTGGATATCTGAATATACAGATAATTTGGATAATCCAGACAGCTTGGATATCTGGATAGAAAATTATCCGATGTCTTGATAAAATTTTATCCATGTTTGACCGTCCCTAGTCTAAACATAATACAGTGGAACCCCGATTTTATGTTTCCCGCATTATACATTCAGTCTTGATGTCCCCACATAGCAAAATATTGGAAAATTTTCCTCGATTTTACATTTTCCCGCATTTTAAGTTTTTTCAGTTTGGTCCCCTGAAAAACATAAAATCGAGGTTCCACTGTATAATGATTTTTTTACTTGGTCTAATTTGAATTTAGAAATGTCCCTTTCTATAGGCATTTGAGAACACTCGGTATCGAATCCACAGGATGAGAAGTATGTTACCAATCTTGTCATCAGTTCCTCATCAGCAAAATAAAATGTTAACTTGGGACCAGCATTTCACGCGAGGAAGCTTTCTCATCGTTCCTTCGACGCCCTTGCCGGAAGCCTACGGAGAGTTTCTGCTCAGGATTATTGCCCGCACAGATATTGATTTTAAGTAAGTGTAATGTTTCAATATTTTTTCATACATGAAGGAGTTATCATCATCATTTTCTTACATGAGTCTTTTTTTGTGAGCATCAGTTTTGAATATCGGGATGCAAAGGGTGACCTCTTGAGAAGGCATCCAGATGATAACGTCATTTACACGTAGTGAGGCCAACGAGGCTCTGGCACCTGGACCTACAGCCAGGATAATCCTTGCAGGGCTGTGTTTTGTCCATATATGTACTGAGTGCCTCTTTACAGGCTTAGCTTTTAACTAGGTAAGGATATTTTTGTCCTCAGAGACAGGTATTGATTTTAGCTACGGTAGGGGGCTGCCCCCATATAATTGACCGGGGCAAATAGCCTAAGTGCTGATGTACCCACAATTTTAATTTCAATCAATTCAGTTGTGAATATCAAATGAAGACTGTCAAAGGTGATTAACTCTTTCAAAAATTAAATCTTTTTTTTTTTAGGGGGAAACTGCCACGGGCATCACCAGAAATTTTTGTAGGGGAGGTCAAGCCATTGATAAAACTTGATTGTTATTGTTATTCTTTTTATAATTTATTGTCACTGTTATAATGGTTATTATACAGTAATAACTATTCCAAACTAATAAAATTACATTGCAATTTCATTTTTATTATTATTGTATAAACTTTGTACTAGATCTGCCAGATGAGTGACCATCCAGAACAATGGTTTGCATTATTTTTCCCCCATTTCATGCAGTTAGTCTACTGAAATGCATAGTTATTGTATTTTGTTATTAATTTATTCACACCTAATTCAAGAAAAGGCTCTCTAAGTTGGGTGAAATTTTACTTATGTTGTGCGACCTTTCACATAAATCTATAATTATTGGAATTTTGGAAACTGTGGAATTACTTGTTCTTTGGATTAAAGAGTGGAATATGAAAATATAACTTGTTTTCTGTATTTTACACTAGTTTTTTTTCCCGTCTAGTGTAGTTTTTTCTTTGGTTATTCTTCTTGACTACCAACTAAACTTTATATTTCTGCTATTAGCAATAAAAATAACAAGCTCTCTGTTTTTTATAACTTGAAATGAACAATACCAATTTCCACAGGTGGGTCAGCGGTTGCTGCATATGACAAATTTTAGTTTTCATGTGACACAAGTTTACCTTCTGGGAAAAATTCCTGTTAAACATGAGGGTACCACATCAGTGCAATTCCAAATGAAATTCCCAGTTCATCCATGATCATATCCATTGTGATTTGTTTCTTTTTGCAAGAATCAATTTGTAAAAATATTTCATTCAACATAAAATATGACATTCTTCTTTGCTGGAAAAATCCTTTTGATATCTCTGCACCTGTTCCTGAACAACATGCAGTTTGGTGACGATGCAAAATTGCATTGGCATTAAAGTGACAACCAATTTCAGTGGAATTACACTTTTTGTCCACAAGAGAAAAAGTCACTTTGCTGGTTTCCTGTTTGGATGCTAATTCCAACAGAAGAGGACAAATGGGAGGTGGACTCTTATCAAAGCGTTTGAAAATTAATATGGAACAGGGATGTGCCTCTGAAATGCAAGAAGGTAATATATAATACATACTATGTACCAATAAATATGTATGGAGCAGAGACTTGGACAATGACAGAGAGAGAAAAGAAAGATGCAGGCAGTGGAGATGAAATTTTTAAGGACTATATTGGGAAAGACTAGAAGGGATAGAATAAGGAATAAGGTGAAGCTCCAGGACAGAATAGATCAGGCACATATGAGATGTTTTGGACACATGAAGAGGATGGATGCAGAAAGACTACCAGTAAGAGCTTACAATGCACAAGGATTGGGAATAAGGCCAAGGGAGACCAAGATGTTGGTGGAGAGAGCAGATAGCAGAGAGTGTTAGGAGAAGATGACAAGATTAGAACACCATAGAAAGAGAGGAATGGTGGAAGACCAGAAGAAAATGGAGAGGCTTTACTTCTATGCCGACCCACCCAGAGACAGGAAACTGGGAAGGATGATGATGATGATAACAACTGCAATTATGCTCATTTACTATTATGTAGAGTTGCACAAAAGCCGGCTTTTTTGAATGGATTGTCTTTTTCCGATAAAAAGCTGGCTTTTGCAGGGGGGGACTGAAATTTTGGCTTTGTACTAATTACGGCTATCTCACTTGTAGTGTCAGTTAAGAGTTTTAGAGATTATGAAGTCATACTTTGGAACTACCTAAATAATTTTACATCCAAGAGACACACATTGACCATTTCTGCTATAGTTACTAATTTGTTTGTGCCATATGAGAGTTTGTATTACCTATCCAATGGCATAGTGGTAACACTGTCTTATAATCAGGGGGTGTCAGGTTTCATCCTCAGTAGAGACATATCGCATAGTGATTCAGATTCCATTTTAAAACTGTACGCCCAGTCCTGATTAGCCTATCTGAACATAAAATGAACTTAATACAAACTTGAACATGTTTGTGCCATTGTCATCGTATCATCGGCCTTTTAGAAACTAAAAATGATTTGGTTATACTCAAGTTGAAGCAAAAGTTAATATTAAACTATTATATGTTTCAGGACAATTAAAAACTTTACTATTCACAATTCGTATGCAGAACTGCACAAATATACACACACCCCATTTAATACTTAAGATCAGTATGCTACTACAAGGGAGGTTTAGAGCCCAAAGTTACTTATAAATGCAAGTGCTGTTGTTGGAAAATGGCCAGAATTTTGATTTAATGTTACATATATACACTCCTCACAAAGTTTGGAATATTGTTACCAGGTGTGCTGGTTAATAATTCTTAATTTCGCTGGAAGCAAGGGTTGGTGCAGTCTCAACTGTTACGTCAGTGTGTTTCCAGGACAGTACCTGTCAAAATGCCGTGGATGTGCAACCGAGTGTGAGTGATCGTGATATTGGGTTTGTGTGGGAAACGTGTTGACCTTCAAACCAAATAAGGAGCATGTGCGGCATGTCCTGCCTTTCTTGTTCAATCAAAAGAAAAACGCGAGTGAAAGCCATCGTATCCTTGTGTAAACGTACGGTGACAATGTCCTAGTGCAAGACGCGTGTGTGCGTTGGTTTCGACGATTCAAAAGTAGTGATTTCGACTTGGAAGACAAACATCGCCCGGGCCAACCGAAAAAATTCCAAGACGCTGAATTGCAAGCACTGTTGGACGAAGACGATACACAAACGCAACAACAACTGGCAGAGAAGTTAAATGTTGGTCGCCAAACCATATCTGATCGTCTTCATGCCATGGGAAAGATCCAGAAGGCAGGAAAAAGGGTCCCACATCATCTGAACGACAGACAAATGGAAAAGCGAAAAACGGTGTATGAAGTGTTGCTTTATCAACATGAAAGAAAGTCTTTCTAGCATTGGATAGTGACTGGGGATGAAAAATGGATCTACTTTGAGAACCCAAAATGCAAAAAGTCATAGGTTGACCCAGGAAAACCTTCAACATCGACCGCAAAACCGAATTGCTTCAGAAGGAAGACAATGATGTGCATTTGGTGGGATCAGAAAGGTGTAGTGTAGCATGAGCTTCTGAAACCAGGTGAAACAGTGAATGCCGTTCGCTACCGCCAACAACTCATCAATTTGAACTATGCATTGATCGAAAAGTGCCCAGATTGGGCCTCAAGACACGGAAAAGTGACGACAACGCCTCATCACACACAGCGAAAGGCGTCAGAGACACCATTTCTGCACTTGGCTGGGAATTCTTGCCCCACCCACCATACTCACCAGACTTAGCCCCTTCGGACTAACACTTGTTTTCATCAATGTCTCACTCACTTTCCCAGCAACACTTCAACAATTACGAAGATGTCGAACAATGGCTTGATGACTGGATCACCTGAAAATGTGAACGATTTTTCTGGAAGGGCATCCACAATTTGACGGACAGATGGGCACAATGTATAGCTAGTGATGGTGCATACTTTGAATAAAGCATTTGTTACCTTTCTCCCCAGATACACTTGTTTTCTTTCGGATCAATTAAGAATTATTAACCGGCACACCTGGTATATTAGACAGTAGGTAGTAGACATGGCCTTGAAATGGTATCTGTCTGGTGAACGTTCTCATCTTTTGCCGACATATGCCACCATGCCTATCTCCTATTGCCTAATGTAACAATATTCCAAACTTTTTGTGAGGAGTGAATTAAATTAATATGTTAATATAATTTATAGGTCTATTCATAATGCATAAATTAATTAATACTGTATTGTTATTATTATGTTAATAGATAAAAAGGAAGTACAAGAATAGAATATAACAGTACTTATTCATTATCTACCTTATGTGTAGTTAAGACCACCAAAATTTGTACAAAACAACAGTACAGTTAAGAAATTTAATGTAAAAAAATATAATTTAATATTTATTGAATAACAAAAAAGGATGTTAGATCCAATTTATGAAAAGCAAAGTTTCTGATTAATATTTTATGCATAAGTAGTAGTGTGCATAAATCTTCTTTGATACTGCCCTTCAAAGCCATAGGATCTCAATATAATCCTTGCCTTCCAATAAGTTTGACAGCAGTAAATAACCCTTAATTATACAACAAATGCTAAACAAGTATATTTTCATTATTTAATTTAAGACCTTAGTAAGTCTTAAGGGGGAAGAGTTCCAGGGGTCTGAAATACATCCTTGGGGGAGGGGGGAGATCCGAAAATGTGGAACAAAGAAGATTCAAAATGCTGTAGTGTGTATTGAATTAGGTTATTTTACGTCACTTTCCTCCCAAGTCTAATGGCGATGATGAGGATGAGTGATGATATGATGAAATTGATGAAGGAACATACTTACAAACAACACCCATGCCCGGGCAGGCATTCGAACCCGAGACCACTGATATCGTAGCATGCCTTGCTAACCTAATCATACAATTGTAGAGTTTCAGTATTATGGTCCAAAGTAATGAGAAAATCGATCATCCCCCTTGACCCTAGAAACAGCAAGAAATGCTCGCTTATTGGCAAAGGCTGTCACACTCCGTACAACTTAGTGTTTATTGTTTACATTCAATTCTCAGAAGTTTTCAAATAGTACTGGTCCCCACGCCGGCTGGAAGGGTGCCTCCACTATAGGTGCCCAAAATACACCAGATCTTGTTCCATGACCAAGTTTAGTAGCCATTAATTCAAATTACACGTGAAAGGCAGAATACAAATATTTTATGCTAAATACAAATGTACAGGAGTTTGATACTATGATTTTCATTTACTGACATAGTTCAAGAAGAAACTGTATCATCAAGGATACATTTGATTAAGTGTGTTAAAAGATGTAGCAAGATTTATTCTTCTTTTGCTTTATATGCAAATTCAAATATTGAAAAGTGCCTTCCCAAGGTGTAGTGGTAACGTCGTGGCCTTGTAATCAAAGATTCCTGGGTTCTATACACTGTGGAAGCACATTGCGTAGTGGTTTGGATCCTACTTTAAACTGTGAGTCTAGTTCCAATGATCCTGTCTGTGCAAAAAGTGTACTTAAAACAACAATTCAAACAAACAAATCAATCATTGAAAATATATTACACTATTAGATTCTATTTACAAAATATATATGCAAAACTTATGAAGTTATGTGAGAGTGGGTACATATCATGTATATATATTTTAAAACCTACCAAAATTTGAAGATAACATTTTGGAAAGACTATCCATTCAAAAAAACCATAAGGTTTGCTAACTGGTTATGTCTAGCTATGAATTCCATATAGAAAGTTGTACTTTAAATTTAGATATGGGCATCAATTGTCGGCGTGATATAAAAAGGAGGATTATTATTATTGTTCTGTACTAGTTAGTAAGAAAAGATTGCATCTGCTTTTAATTTCTTTGTCCGTAATTTCCTTATCGTGGCATCGATAATATAAACTATCCATTGCGCTAAAACTGTGGAGAATAAATTATTAAATAACTTATTATATGTAAGACAATTACAAAATTATTCAGAAATATATCTTATCAAGTTCATCTATTTTGGATGATTTTCATCACAGACAAAAATCTCACCCCAGTATTTGATCCGATGCCAAATAAAAAATATGTTATAACATAAAGTCCCTGGCCCTAGTGATAATAGACAAACTCTTCCTGTCATGTTGGAAGCATTATTGTGACTGTGAAACAGAAGTGTAACTAGTGTTGCTATCAAGTTTCATCAAAATATCTCTTTTAGAAAATACATTCTGCATTGTTACTACTAACTTTTTGGCTCTGCTTCATAAATATACGTGACTCATATATGTGTGTCTTTTGCTATTTCTTTTAAATTATGTGCATTGAATGCAATTTATTTAATTATGATCTGAGAGCAAGCTGATCCTTTCATAGGGAACTGACACTAGATTGTCCGTCAAAACCAACTTTGCTGTGTAGAAGAGCTGGTGCCAAAGTCACCCATGTCGTCGTTCTAAGAATCAGGCAAGCAGAAAATCTGAGGAACTTCTTGCCAGGGATAGACAGTAAGTACTATTACAACTATTTTTTTTTAAAAAAAAAACATTTCAGAAAATATGAATATGAGATGTGAACACGGGATAATACATTGGATGTGACAATTCCATCTCTGTCTCCCCATGAGCATTTACATTGAAACTGTTTACAGCTGAAATCGCAACAAACTAACGATTATATTAGAACTGCATCATTTGTATTCATCTCCAGATATTATTAGAATGATTAAATCAAGAAGACTTAGGTGGTCAGGCCATGTGGCATGAATGGGAGAAGAGAGAAGAGTTTACAGGATTCTTTTTGGGAAATATCAAGGTAGGAAGGCCAAGACAAAGATAGAGGGATAATGTTGAGGTGGACCTAAAGGAAATGGGTAAGGATGGAAAAGATTGGATTGATCTTGCCCAGGATAGGGACAGAGGGAAGATGTGTTGCTGCAGCCATGAACCTTCGGGTTTAAGAAGGCTAGAGAGTTAGTGTTATAATAGAAATAAAATGCAGACATGCAAGTTAAATGAAAACAGGAGTCCCAACAACTTCAAATTTCGATATTTTTCATAAAATTTCGCTTTTCACTGAAAATTGGACCTGGTTTTTGCTGCACAAGGAAAATTTCCCTTCATGTAGCAGTACTGCCTCTGCCAAGGGTGGCACAGAAACAGAAAGGAGCAAATGCTGTTTTCATTGGTGGAAGTGACCATGCTGTCTGTGTGGTTTTAAATAGCCAACCGCTCACTTTTTCCTTATCTCCCTTGCCCTTACCGCGTACAATCAAGGAGGATTGTCAGAAGGGTATAATGGACAACGATCAATAGCATACATAAACCTGTCTCTCTGTTCTTTAAATAATTTGCATACATTGTGGTTTAAAAGATTGTGTTAATAGTTTGCATAATATATAATGAGCTACTTCCCATATATTAATACTAAATGCATAAAAAAATACATGAGAAAAATTGATTGACTGTCGGTAAACATGGTAACATGCAGAATGCATCACTGGTTGAGTTGTAAGTCATGAGAACTATTTTTTTTTTTTTCGTGAGGATGAATGAAAAGGCAGTGTATGGTACTTTGGAATATACCAGTATGAACAATGCAATGGTGTGTGATGACATTTATCCTTGGGGAAGCAGCCCCAGAAAAATTATGAAACTCAAGAATATTTACATTCTTTCTACTACAAAACTATTTGAAGGTAAGAAGTAGTCTTTCCTGTCTTTGAAACTCATGTTATTTCTTGATAAAAGTGTCCTTTGTTTTCAATGTTTACAAAAGTTTTTTTTTTTTTTCAATCAATCACCCTGAGCCATAATATGTTATTCTTCTGTCAAATATCATAGTTTTGCATCTCTACTTGCTCCAAAGCTTTTAATTATAATTTATAAGAAACTCTTCGCTGATATGCCTCAACCCTAGCAATGACATAGATAGAGAAAATCCCTGTAGTTATTTATCCATACAGTTTGCAACACTATGGTAGCTACAGCAGCAGACCTTACTGATGGTACTCGGTGGAGGCACATAGTGGTTCGGATCAAACTTTAAACTGTAGATCCAGTCCCGATTAACCTTACTTTGCATAAAGTGAACTTAAAACACCAAATCAATCAACTTACTGATGGTACTGCAATTATACTTCAGCCCCTTCTGATTGTAAGTAAAGGTATCGTGCATAGAAGCTGGTTTTTAGTGGATGGTTCATGGTCGCCTAGTCCCATTTTCATATCCTGCTTCCCACGGGTCCAGTGTTAGGTTAAATACACAGATGTTTTGTCAAATTGCCACAAGATGGTGCTAAGGGTGGCCATCTCAAAAACGAACTGACTGGGAGGATTACAAATTCATTCCGCTGAGATGGTAGAAAATAATTAAAGGAATAATAAAGTATCTTGAAACTGAAATGTTGTGGACCGCGCTGCTGGCCTTGCTCTACTGGAATGCATGTAATTGGAACAGTGCACATCATGTATCAGGTGCAGGATAGGGAAGCATGCAAACAGCCATAAACAACAGCATCATGCTACATGTGTTGGTTAGTCAGAAATCATACATTAGCATAACAGGAACAAAAGAGGCAATTTCCTCACAGCTTCTGCCAGCTCCCTGTGGTCTTATCTGGCATTTCTTTCCAAAAATTGGCTATTTTCATAATATGCCCGCTGTTCATGCCAGGTTACATACACTCTGTATGGCGATTAACTCACGAATGATTTTTTACCACCCTCTGTACAATAACCATACTTCATGCTGCCATCTAGTGACTTGTCCACCTACTACAGGGGCCACGTTCTCTCAGACATATGATCATATTATAGTACCACCTTTTAACTTCGAGAAAAAAAAAATAGTTGTCATGAGTCATGGCTTACCTTCCAAGCCTCATACTAATGAAATTTTTAACATGGTACAGTTTTACATTCATTCTCATTTCTGGTCTGAGCAACAAATAGGTACCCTTGGCAGTTCATAAAATGCACTCTACACATTCATATTTGCAACTTGGTTAAAGATTGCATTTTTAAATATTTCTTAAGCAAATAAAAACTATAAATTAGCAAATTATTCTTTACTCTTTTTTAAAAATGTTTATGTGACTATCTTTCTTATATGACTTGGAATTTTGTTGTTTAAAAAATACCACTATATTTTGTGCTTTTTTCACACAACATTGAGCTGTGTAGAGGCACAGAAGATTGCAGTTGGTCCTCTACAGTAGTCATGAGTGTCTTTGTTCAACCTAAACCTAAAAATACATAATAGAGAAGTTATAATATATATACAGGGTGTCATTTTAATGGCGCCCACGGACCACGGAAACGTATAGAGGACATCAAAACAAACAACTTTTTTCAGTAACATTTTTCTCGGAGCGTCATTTCGGAGCTACAGTCGTTCAAAAAAGCCCGTTTTGCCACCTGAATGCTGGCAACCATACACAACATTTGATTGCATTTGTGACGTCATATCCCATCGTGAAGCGATGCGTTACAGGGTTGCCAGGAACACACATATTCTGTGAAAAATGACATAGCTACAATCAGCCACATTGTGTACCGTAAAACAAAACGAGAAAACACGTTATGTAACCTAACAGGCAGTAAACAAACGATACAAAAAATGGTAGAAAGAAAATAGAATTCAAGTGGAAGTGGTCATATCGAATTTTGTATCAGCTTGCATGTCAAATATTTGCAAATCTAGTTACCAAGTTGGCATCTACAATTTAGTCTATCTACTTCGTCCTTCTGATACTAGTTGTCTGAGACATACTGAACAGATGACAAAATAGAAATGAAAGAACTCAAAATTCCAAAGGTAAGCAACAGATAATATAATGTATATTCAGGGCATTATGAGGCAAGTGACAAAAATGGTTGAAAATACAGGGACATAAATAGCAGTGAAACAACTCTCCGACGACTGTGTTTATCTACGTACCGGATACAAATGTAATAGTTTGCAACTATGAACAGGGGAGTATATTCGCTACTGATTCATCATTAGATGAACATTAATGCAACAACGTGAACCTCAGATAATTCCGTTATCAGCACAAAGTACCACAAGGCATCTGGACACAAACCTGTAGATATCAACCTTGCAACGAGATTTGCAAATATAATTGACATGTAGCTGGGCGTAAACAGCCACATGTAAGTTGTAAGTACAATAAAAGTTATTGTTGTTGATATTTGACATGTAGGCTGAGACAAAATCCGATATTGACTCTTCATTTTGAATACGTTTTTTACCATTTCTCATATCGTTGGTTCACTTCCCCCTTCCCCTGAGATGACTGCTGATCTTCTGGCTAGTAGGCTATGATGTTCGGTCTGCTGCACGTGTTTCTCGCTTCGTTTTACAGCTAATAATGTGGTTGGTAGTTTATCATTTTTCACAAAATTTGTGTGTTCCTTGCAACCCTACCGTGCGCTGTTTCGTCGCAGGAAATGACGTCACAGATACGATCAAATGTTGTGTTGGGTTGCCAGCATCCAGGCGGCAAAACGGTCTTTTTTTGAACGGCTGTAGCGTCGAATTGACGCACCAACGTGAAAAATGTTACTGAGAAAAGTTGTTTGTTTTGATGTCCTCTACACGAATATGTTGTCCGTGGGCACCATTAAAATGACACCCTGTATATATATGCATGGCAGTGCGTAGTTCCCTGAAAAAGGTAGCCTTTTGCCTTGGCTCCTACCATAATTTGGGTCATTATAAATATTTTCTTCCTACTAGGTGAATTGTCTCAAAATACTATAGGGCCATTCCACATGAAATCACTCAGAGCAGGTTGCTTCATAGTCATGGATTTCCTGCCATTTTTTTTTACTGATAGATATTTAATCCAATATGACAAATACGTAATATTAGACTTGTCCAAAAAATATGTTGAAAGTTACAAGTTTTTTAAAATTTTAAAATTTTCAGAAGTTAGGTGGATGAACGAACACACCACATGACACAAAACATGTCATATCTTGGAAACTATGTGGAGTATTGTGATGATTTAGATATTGTTGGAGAGGAGAAGGACAGTCCAAACAGAAAATAACAGTGTTACCACTATTACTTGCTCAGAAAGTAGGAAAATCTTTAAAGAATGTAATATGTTGTGATGAACACCACTTCAGGTAATTGTTTGACAGCTTTTCCCACAATGAAAATTGTTACATATGTTCAACATAATATTAAAAAAAATCAGAAAGGTAATATTGTTCATAATAAAAATATCACAGGTTTCATTATGCAATGTATGAACCATTCTTCCACTGGCACATAGTTATATTTTTGACAAATGGCCCTAAAATACTCAGAAATTACCACTAAGAGCTGTTCACCCTCCAGAGGGGAGGGTGACTCTCGTGAGGGCAGACTTCACACTCACCCTCCAGAAGACTTGTGAGGGTGAGGGTGGTGGAGGGCAAGGGTGACTGCAATGTCTGAGGGTGAGGGGGAGAGTGAAAGTGATCTCGAAGGGTGACACAGACACAGATAGAACAATCCAATACATTTAAAGCCCTTCATGAATAAAGACCTTATAAGGGTACTAATATATGGAGATATATGAATCCATATGTAAAGTAAAACCCCACACAAGTACCAACTAACTTCTAAGCATGATTTTGATTGATTGAATTGGTGTTTTAAGTGTACTTTATGCAAAGTAAGGCTAATTGGGACTGAAACTACAGTTTAAAGTGGGATCCGAACTACTATGTGCCTCCACCAGGTATTGAACCTGGGACACTTCGTTTTATTATTTTTTTTGTTCAAATATGTTTACTCTTTTAAAATCCTTGTTTCAAATGTATTAATGGACGTTCAGGAACCAAATCAGTATCTCATTTTCAAAAATGTATTTGAAGCTTTTCAAAATACAACAGGGAGACAATGCTGAGACGATCGATGTACCTTTATCAATTGCATCATATAATCTTTCATCCTCATATTCGTGATCAGCTAAAAGTAACAAAAAGCGAAGTAAAATACACCAAATCAATCAAATGATTGAGCTAGAATTTTCAAACATTTGGAATTCCCGAAACCTGCGCGAAACAGTTTTCTTTTCTCGGAATCACAGCCCATTCTCGATTCCTCCATTTTCACTTCTGCTGTTCTCTTTCAGACTGAAAATTCTGTTTGGGGTGTCCCAAAATTGCCTTCCCGACCTTTAAGTTCCCCACTTGATAAGGTTTTAATCCTCCCTGACAGGAGTTCAAACCTAGGACCTCCAGCTTCATAGCACGTTCACCACCCTCCACTCAGCGGCTGATGTAGTGTATACATGCAGTCCTATCAAACACGTACTTAGTGCTATGGACCGTAGTGCACGCGGAGCCGTCATTTTGTTTATTTGTGTGCCAGATGGATGGAATCATTCTTAATGTTGCCACCAGAGGTCAATAGAATCGGTTCCGCAATGACGTAACAAGGAAACCTTGGTGCGAACTCGCAGCCCTTCAGGCAGCGCATTTTGGATTCTGACCCAGGGAGAGGAAGTAGTTGTTCCTCTAGACAGACACCTTAGGAAGGTGTCCGAGAAACCACGACATGGGAGGAGAAGGATAAGTACTTTTAAGTTTCGAATTGGCACTCACACACCCAAATTATATTTTGTTCATCTTTCTCGTCCATTAAACTACGTGGAGAATTGACTTGACTGTAAAGGAATAGATTTAGTTCATCATTATTAATTATTTAGTTAAATTAATATCCATCCAACTGGCACAAGTGGTACGACACGAAAATGTTTATTTCAGTGAGTTTAACATTGAAAATCTTTCTTTATGTAGACTAATGGTGCTTGCACATTATGTGAATATGAATAAACTCGCATATTTTGGAAAAGGTGTTGTATCTGTACTTTCTAATAGCATAGCTGCCCCATAGCAAAATAAGTAGACCTATAAGGCGGAAATTTCCACTGCGCGCTTTCTAAAGGTTTGTATGCATTAAACAAGCCAGTTTAACGTGCATACAGATGTGTATGGACCGTAGTGCATGCGGAGCCGTCATTTTGTTTATTTGTGTGCCAGTTGGATGGATATTAATTGAACTAAATAATTAATAATGATGAACTAAATCTATTCCTTTACAGTCAAGTCAATTCTCCATGTAGTTTAACGGACGAGAAAGATGAACAAAATATAATTTGGGTGTGTGAGTGCCAATTCGAAACTTAAAAGTACTTATCCTTCTCCTCCCATGTCGTGGTTTCTCAGACACCTTCCTAAGATGTCTGTCTAGAGGAACAACTACTTCCTCTCCCTGGGTCAGAATCCAAAATGCGCTGCCTGAAGGGCTGCGAGTTCGCACCAAGGTTTCCTTGTTATGTCATTGCGGAACCGATTCTATTGACCTCTGGTGGCAACATTAAGAATGATTCCATCCATCTGGCACACAAATAAACAAAATGACGGCTCCACGTGCACTACGGTCCATAGAGTGCATAGTAACTGTTGTAATGCTGTTTGGTAGGTATAAGAACAATTATGAGCATCGGGAGGAGAGGATCGACCCGAATCGATCCATGGATCCCCTGGAATTGGCATAGTTTATTTCAAGATACAAAACATTTTTATTATTAATAAGAGAAATAAAGTTTAGTTAGTATTCAAACAGAATAACAAAAGTAAAAGTTTCATTAGATCAAAAAACAAAAATAGGGTGCATTAAAGAAACCATTATATATATATATATATATATATATATATATATACAGCGGCGGCTCGTGACTTTTCACAGATGCGTGCTACAGGTAGATGTTGTTTCTTGCATTTACAATTACCCCCTCCCCGCCAACACATACAAATTTACACACTCACTTGGAGCTGCTAGCGTACGCAGGGTTTTTTTTACCCGAGGGGTCTGGAATTGTAAATGTCTGTATTATATAGCTGCTTTCTACGTACGGCTGGAATAAAGTATAAAATATTTTGCAATCACCGATTTAAACCATCATCTTAAGTTATTCAAAGACAAAAATGGTAATCGGAGATCATTTTAAGGGGTGTTTGCATTTAACACTATTTTTTTTGTTTCCGAGTTCTTTGCTGCTTTCATCCAAAACTCAAAATTTGGAGATGGCATGTAGCCCCATCAATTTCCTAGCCCCAACCTCTCGAACGCCACTGCTTGGAACAACAGAGCACAACTGTCCTTTACAATGACTGCTCCATATGCCACGCGCATGTCCATGAACCGCAAAATCGTGTCTGATTCTGTAAAGCTATCCGCAAACTTTCTTCTTATACTGAGATGACAACACTTACCGTGCTGTGGATCTGTGTAGCACGCTAGCAGACGGATTACGCGAGCTGATTGGCTCCGACCATACCTCCCCCGTAGAAACCGAGGGGCATTCGGCCAGATTCGGCGCGGCGCGAGGTGGTGAAAACGTGCTATGAAGCCAATAGCACGGTATTCGATTCGTTGCAGCTTAACAGCGTGCGGAAAATATTATAGCGCGCTGCAAATTTTTGAGCCTCTTAACGAGAGAAGTTTCATTTCACTGCAGTTTTTTATTAAACTTCTTCAATCTATGAAATGTGTCCCTTTCTTTCCTTTCATTTTAGTAAATTGAATAACGTGCTATAGCACGGTAGCACGTATTAAGCAGCCGCCACTGTATATATATATGATAATCTACCATTTAATCAAAATAATAAATGGTTCCACAGTTTTTTTAAGTTTTATGTGAGAGGACAAACTAAATTTTTTTAAGAAAAATGTCCAGCTGTCTCTTTTTGAAAGCTTTTTTTAACAACTTATATAAAAGATAATAACAAAAAAGAATAACTATGCATTTTGTGTACTTAACTGTATTAAATGTAAAGAATGCAGTGTTAAAACCATTATGCTGTTCATCTGGTGGATCGAGAATGAAAGTCTCCTCAAGGATATAATAATAGTAGTAATTATAATAATAATGAAAATTATGATGATAATATTAATGGAATTAAATTAGATCAGTGTTATGGTATTTTCATTAACATTGTATAATAATATTTATCATTATTGTTATTATTTATATTATTGATATTTTATCAATGGTCTGATCCCTCCTAAAAAATTCTGGTGAACCCAACCCATGCTCGGAGGGTGAGGTGGTGGAGGGTAAGGGCGACTTTGATGTCAGAGGGTGAGGGAGGTGGAGAGCGAGGTTGACTGCAATCTCGGAGGGTGAGGGCAACTATGATGTTGGAGGGTGAGGGTGTTGGAGGACAAGGGCGAGAGCAATGTCGGATGGCGAGGGTGACACCTCTACTAAAATGAGTACACATAATATTGTTATAAATGTTGAAAATGTGGGAGAGGCATTGCTATGATGTTTATCCACTTTTAGCTCACAGAACTTGTTGACCAGAGTTTTTGTCCAGAATGCATATGTGTCAGTCCATACTGAATGGTCCAGCACTAATTGTTTGACCATTTTTAAAATTTCCAATATTTTAGTGGTTCTAACTCCTATGCAAGGGTAGTTCAAAGCAAACATTTTTTTTTCTTAAACTTGACTTTGTTTAAAAATGGTGGCCATTTTTTTGTTTCAGGACTTTTGGCATTTTTGGCCTTTGCAGACAGTTGCGATACTCGTAATAATTATGATAACTCAGCTAAGAAAAATGATAAAGAAACTGTGGTAAAAACACAGTTTTCAGTACATTTTAAGCTATATTTTATGTTCTTTACTTTTTCACCATCTCTAATGAAATTGGCTGAAATTTAGACCTAAAACTGATATTCAATTTTGAACAAAAATCAAAGTTTAGGATTTTTTATAAAGTAGAGTGATAATATGAATTGTAGCTTTCCTGGCGGCGTGATTCGAACAGGTGTTCTTGGGTTACCAGCCAGATTAACAAAATGCTGGAAGCTAACTCCAATTTAACCTGGCTGGTAACCCGAGAACACCTGTTCGTAGGGAAGTGATGTCATATCAGACCTATAATTTTTTTAGAGGCAACATATACCTCCAAAGTTTTGGCAGAAAATATTTGAGCTTTGTTACTGATTTTCTCTTTGAGTTATAGCTCTTTGAAAATGTTAGTTTTTCATTTTGTTCAAAGTTTTGGCTCCAATATCTCTTGTGGGGGACCTAACAGAAATTTAATATTTACAACATAATTAAAGAGTACTCTGCAAAAAAAAAAAAATGAGAATGATATTCCATGGATAACAAAATTACAACAGGGGAATTTGGTCAAAAGGTAAATTTACATTATTGGTTACAATTGCATGTTAGTTCATTAAAAGTGAACATTTATTTGTATAAATATAAGTATACCTGACACAATTACCTGAAGTGGAGTGTCTTTTTCATCACAACATATTACATTCTTTAAAGATTTTTCTATTTTCTGAGGAAGTAATAGTGGTAACACAGTTATTTTCTGTTAGGACTGTTCTTCTCCTCTCCAACAATATCTAAATCATTACAATACTCCACATAGTTTCCAAGATACAGGCCTGTAGCTATAGAGGGGAAGCTGCCCCCCCCCTGAGACCCTACTTTGCCCCCCCCCCCTGTGAATATATAGAACACATTCTTATCCGGAATTCTCACTATTCTTACGTCCTAGCAACACAACAAAGACACTTATTGATTTGGTGATTTATTAAGGAAGGTGTGTTGCATTCCATACTGTCATACCAAAATTGGGAAAATAATTCCTTTCCAGATCCAGATTTTCAGTATCTAGAACAGTTGGGAAATTCTGAATGGTCTTCTATTATTAAAGGCGTGTAATATGTTTTCTTTGATTTCTATGAATTTTGAAATGCTCTTTTTTGTTTGTTTTTTTTGTTTCTCACATCTACCTTTTGGTAATAGGTAGATGTGAGAAAATCTTGCATGTGGTAGAGAGAGGGAGAGAGAGAGTGGATATATGATTTTTGTTACTTAATGTCGCTTTTCTGCCACTTCCAGTTAATCACGACGATGGGAATAAGTGATGATATGAAATTGATTTAGGGACACTTGCAAAGAACACCCATGCCCAGGCTGGGGTTTGCACAGCTATCCCTGTCGTTGCAGTGCGTTGTGTAACCACCCCACCACGGAGGTCGGCTAGTGAAAGATGTAGGACAGATTACTGGGTCAATTATCAAACATGACGAAAATAAATTTGATAATGTTTCCCATTTATTATTTCTGTTAGAAAGCAATAAAAATTGTGATGTTATGCGGGTTACACTAGGCATATTTTGGAGTGTAAATAGGTAAGGTACTAGGAAAGTTTTTGCAATACACCTTTCATTTTCACTGTCTTTCAAAATACTTTCCACCACACACGAAACCAGTCATCGAAACTGCTCTTCCATATTTCCTCAGGTAGCTGGGCACGCTCGTCATCCCACGCCGTTAAAAGGGGCCTCTTCGTTGGAAAACATATTCATTTTAGTCTGTTCTTGACATGAGGGAACAGTGCAAAGTTGCATGGACCGAGGTCTGGACTGTAGGAAGGATGCTCCAGCACTTTCAGCCCAGTATGTGCCAAATGTTTGGTGCAAATTTTGTAGCGGTGGGCAGAAGCGTTGTCATGATGGAAAACTAAGCATCTTCCCTTAAGCATGGAAGAACGTTTTTGAGAGCTAGAACTACTGTGGGCACGCACTCCTCACTGTACCACTTCACGGTGACTGTCTTCTGTGTTTCCAGCACCACACACTCCACAACTCGCCTCACAGTAAAGAAGCCGATCGGGATTTTGGCACAGATGCTGCATGTTTTCATCTTCGGACACCCAGACTTTTTTCTGGGTTTTTGTGGGCATGTCCTAATAGTAAAGCCAGGTTTCATAATCCGTTAAGATGCTGTTGACGTAGCGAGGTGTTCCATTTTCCTCAACACACTTCAACTTGTCACAATGCGTGACCTTTGGTTGTGCCATATTGGAAAACTTTCCTAGTACCCTTTGTATCAATTTCAAATCTTATGAATTATTTCTCTTATGCAAACATTAAATATGATAAGCAACATTGGTGTGTGTTACGATAAATTCATTTTATAAAGGAAAGGGTGAATGTTGACTTACTGTTGGCATGATATGTTTTGAATATCATGCTATTCCTTTTAGAACTTTAAGCCAGTAAAAGCAAATGCCATATCCAACCATGAAGCTAATTAGGATTGCACACATTAAGGATAGAAGATGCCATTTTTTTGATGGCTTGTAGCATCGAAACAAGAATTGTACCAGAAAATAGTTACTAAGAAAAGTTTTCATAATTGGGAAAAGAGAGATGCGCTAGTATATAAATACGGAGAAAACTAGTACTCACTTTTATCCGCGAAGCTGTTTTTTCTTCTTTATCGATTAATTTCAGTGGCCACTGCCACCATCCTCGTTGGATTTTGCTGTACTGTTGCTTGATGTGCGTCTTTTGTTCGTGGTTCTCCGGCTGCCGCTAGGTGCGCTGTTGTTAACTGTGCATCTGGGTTTGTGTCGTCTGCTATATCCGGGCGATAACTGTTGTAGTAGTGGAATCCAAGTGTGGTGCACTTGCCCGCTATCGATGTTTAGCTCATGTGGGAAGTGCATTATGGCGTGCGTTTCCTTGATTTTGGTGTCTACGAGTGTGTGGACAGTGTGTTTTTAACTTGAACCTTTTGAATTTTATGACTATTGTATTTGATATGTTTAGCAAGACCAGTAGTGGGTTAGGCTTTACCTTCTGAGGGCCGCTATCAGCTCCTTTAGCGAACATCGTCATGCACCTGGCTGAAAAAGAGATACTCCAGAACTACAATACATCCGATATGGAAGGTATGCGAACGACACAATAGTTGTATACTAAAAGACAGAAGAACTCAACCTTCTAGTGAACAAGCTAAATAGCATCCACCCCAGGCTCAACTTCGCCGTAGAACAAGAAAAACATGGTAAAATCAACTTCCTGGATATCACCATCAGCCTTGCACTTAACAAATTCACAACCACTGTCTACAGAAAACCGGGTGCAGGCAACCAGTACATACATGCTCTCTCTAGCCATCCCCCTAAGCAAAAAGCCAATGTGTGGCTGAACATTTATCGAAGAGCCTTCCCCTACTGTTGCAGAGAAGAGGATCTACAAGAGAAAATCACTGAAATAGCCCTGAAACATGACTACACTGAAGCACAACTTTCCACTTGGTGCAGTAAAGCGGAAATACAGGTCAGACACCCTAACCAACCACAATCAACCCATCCGCAAGCAACCCAGACACAATCAACCGCCAGCAGCCAATATAAATGGTTTGCCTTCCCCTACCATCCCACCACTTCCAACCGCATATCCAAAGCCCTTCTCCCATATGGCATCAAAGTAGCACACAAACCCAATTCCAAAATAGCTGATAAACTGAACAAACACAAACGGTACTTCCTCTCCCCCCTTGTTAACCCAGGTGTTTACGATGCAGAGTGTGAATGCAAGGCTCATTACATTGGCAGGTCCATCAGATCTGTCAATGAAAGAATCCAACAGCACCTAGCAGATGCAAAGAAAAGCCCAACCCACTACTGGTCTTGCTAAACATATCAAATACAATAGCCATAAAATTCAAAAGGTTCAAGTCAAACACACTGTCCACATGCTCGTAGACACCAAAATCAAGGAAATGCATGCCATAATGCACTTCCTGCACAAGCTAAACATCGATAGCGGGCAAGTGCACCACACTTGGATTCCCTTACTACAACAGTTATCGCCTGGATATAGCAGACGACACAAACCCAGATGCACAGTTAACAACAGCGCACCTAGCGGCAGCCGGAGAACCACGAACAAAAGACGCACGTCAAGCAACAGTACAGCAAGTTCCAACGAGGATGGTGCCAGTGGCCACTGAAATTAATCAAAAAAGAAGAAAAACAGCTTCGCGGATAAAAGTGAGTACTAGTTTCCTCCGTATTTATAAGAAAAGTTCTTTGCCTTGATGTCCTCTACACACTGTGAAAATTGTCAGTGTTATAGGGAGGCACCCTGTGTATATACTATAGGTTCAAGAAAATGACAAGTAGAAATAGTTGCAGTAAAATGAATATGATTGAAAATCTCTCAAATTATATTCTACATATTTTCTTATGTTTATATTACACTGTATCTGTAACACACATTGGCTGTTGATATAGCTCAGCCACGACCTAATTTATAAGCACCATGGTGGTCTAGTCAGTACTGTGTCTAACTGCCATGAGGGAGACCCGGGTTCGATTCCTGAGCTGGGTGATCTTAGGTCAAATTTTTTCAGCCTTGTCCTGCATAAAGCATCTCCGGGACTCAAGCATCACCAGTCTCAAATCAATGGGTGCCTGGGGGAAACCTTGGAGGGTAAAGGCAGCTGGAGCATGGTGCTGATCACATCTGGCCAGGATATAGAATGTGTGGGTATCTATCACCACATCCCCTAAATGTGTCTTCATGGCACGGTGCTATATGCACGGCACGGGGAACTTTACCTTTTTTTTACAACATTATTATTTGACAAAACATTCTATCAACTCTTCTGCTGTGAAGTGGATTCTCCTAATTTTTTTTTCATAAGTCGTTCTCTGACTAGCAGAAATCAGTATCAGAATAAAATAACCTGATATTTGGTGCTTGAAAGCTTCTGCTCAGTGGTGGCGGTAAGTGCCCCAGAGACCTCACGTTGAGAGGATGGAGTAACGCGAAGGAGACCCCTCATTAGTTGGTTTCGTACCACAGTCATTAAGGAATGCATTTTTCTTATTGTAAGGAGGATACAAAATCCTAGTAGTCATTGATCAATCAAGGGATTACTATTTGTTTGTTGGGTGTCAAAGAAATGTGTTTTTACAATAAAAGAATACAATTCGCACAATATTTTGCAAAATGGTTAACATGACCAGTAAGCCAACACTGTCTGTAGCGAGTGTAAGAGTCTCCCCTTTGAAGCAAATAGGATCCGTGGTAGACAGAGGCGCCCAAGTTTTAATGTACAAAAAAGATATTACACATTCTTACAGTATTCATCAAAGTGTAGATAATATGTAATTATTTAATTATATCGATTATTCTTGCATAACACAACAAATTGGTGTTATGGAATTCTCATTAGATTCCTTTATGCGTAAATGTCTTGTATACTGGAAACTGGAGGGAAACAATATGACGTACGATTTATAAGGGACTCCCTTAAACAGTTCTGCAGAGAGGCTCAAAACTGTTGGTACGTATTAATCGTCTATTACCGTTATCGACCTGCAATGTAGATGCCTCATATTCGATTTTCAGTAGCGACACATTTCAAGTAGATACAGTCCCGATTAGCATATTTATGTTAAATTTTATTGTTGTTTGATGTTACTCGATTTTTTGTTGTTTGTTGGAGTTTCACTATATCATTCCTTTTGGGTTACTTGGGTACTCATGCTTCGGTGTACCAGCTATATCTGCCTATGCAACACAATATATTAAAAATTTGCCCCCTCAAGGATTGACTTTGCCCCCCCCCCCCCCACCAAGAATTCTTGGCTACGGGCCTGCCAAGATATGACATGTTTTGTGTCATATGGTGCATTCGTTCATCCACCCAATATCTGAAAATCTTCAAATTTTCAAAAATTTGTAACTCAACATATTGGACAAGCCTAATATTACATATTTTTCATATTGGACCAAGTATCTACGAGTAAAAAAAAATGGAAACATATTTGTGACTATGAAGCAATTTTTTGTCTTTTAATTGGGTGATTTCACATGGAATGACCCTATACCATATCTTAATAATGAATGGAATAAACTAAAGTATAAAGTTTTTATAGTTTCTAAGTTTAGTGAGGTTTGTACAGGGTGTCCAAAAAGCTAGGCATCCCAGATTTTGAATGTTTGTAACTTTTGTACAAAAAGCGATAGACACATGAACCTTGCACTTTGTCTGTGTGGATGTTTCTTAAACATTGAACAAGAAAATTATTCTCTACACCCTATGTTCAAAGATTTAAAATTTATCATACAAAAAGATAAGATAGATAGGTTAGTCTTATGTATGATACATTTCAACTCTGGTATGAATTTACAATACTGGAAGTATCTCCAATTGCTTTCAAATTCGGCATACTCACTAATTTTGGCCTCGTAATCACAAATCTGCAGTTAAAATTTGGCGGTCACGTCTAAAAATTGCAAAATAACCTTGTCAATTACCGCTATGATTCTCCATGTTTTCTGATATGAAGACAGCTTCCTTTCCGCACAATGGTCTTGCTACCTTGTGTTGTGTCATAACACAACGTTGCTCAAGTGTTGTGCAATAAGTGAGACCCTTGCATGGAGCGTTGATTTGCATGTGAGAAAATGGCATCTTGCGTAAAGGTGGAAAACATGTTTGCCCCACGAACCATTCATGGTAAGGTTAGGTTAGGTAAGCATAGTTAAAATGAAGGGTCATCATAAACATAGTTTTGAAACGCTAATCATTGCAAAAAATAGTTGTTTTCTTCATAAATGAAGGGTGTTTACTCCGTTCACGGACCCACTTTTTTCGACTTATTTGGAATTTCTAGATGTGACCGCCAAATTTTAACTGCAGATTCGTGATTACGAGGCCAAAATTAGTGAGTATGCTGAATTTGAAAGCTACGCTATGCTCCGGCCACGTGCCTTTTTCTAGAGAGTTCCTTTTAATGAAAACATTGAAAAATACGAATGAAAACATGATTTTGAAAAAGTTGAATTCTATTTGAAATTCGCATATATATTTACGTTGAATCATAATTAGTCCTCGTCCATCCTCCTCCATACTCCATTTCATGATCTGTGATACATTAAAAACTTTCTTACTCTTATCTTCCGCCATTCCTGCACGATCCATGATTTCCAAGTTTCAAGTCAACAGTCTTGCAACGCTGTAGACAGCGTAACCGATTGCGATTGTCAATTGTTTATGTCAACAAACATGGTTTACATACTTCTATATGGAGAATGAATGCCAAAATGAAGAAGCTTATTATACAACTCCTACAGCTCAATAATTAATTTCTTGACTTCACCCCAACATGTGAACATCAGATAAACCGCCGCGACTAATTATTTCATGAGTATAAAAAGTAGGATACAAATTATAGAGGCTTCCGGTATTGTCAATTCTAGCCGAGGCATTTGTGAAAAATTTAGTTATTGTTGGAAGAAGTATTTCAAATAGCTAGATAAATGTGGTTATGCTTAGCTGCTGGATGTGAATCATGAAGGGTGGCAGGACACTAAGTAGTGTCAGGTAAAAGACAGTTGTCTAGGGAAACCTAGAGCATAGGGTGTCCTACATTTTATGAAAACAACTTTCCACCTTCTCCGGAATAGTACTAGTTAATCATTAGTGAATGTCTAGATAATGCATTTGAATGTACATTGTGTACAATACCTTTTATAGTGGACTCAATTGGTGATTTCAAAAGCTAGAAGTTTTTCAAACACCAATATGGTGAGACATTTTGGCATGTTTTCAATTGAATGGGAACAAAACAGAGCACACATTTGGCACATAGTAATTTACCAAATAAATCTTTCAAAGCTCTTTTTTGTGTGTTTAGGTTGTTATGTAGTGATATTGACTACTGTTAATTGAAATTGCTTTTTAAAATTTTATCTTATCTTTTAGTAATGTTGGGGAATCAGTTTTTCATTTCCTATTTTATCAAACAGCCTTACCCTCTGAAAGAAATTTTTAAGATTGGAGTGTGCACAGATAATAACTTCCACTTTTATAAGAACATTTTTATTTTCTTTCTTATAGCCATGCCATTAACTATTATTGTGAACTGTGAAGGCAAGAAAGAAGCTGTGCCTGTGATATGGCATACAAGGGATCCAGAATGGAATCTCTGCTTTGTGTTTCACAGGAAGAAAGAAGATCCCATTAGTATTCAGGTATGTTTTGTTTTTTTTTGTTTCAAATAATACTGTTCTACCTTGTGAATATCTGCTCTAGGATAACTTGCATGGTGTCTGCTAGACCAGTAGCCTCCACGTTCACAGGCCATGACACCCTAATTTAGATATTTTCACTGTTCCCTTACTCTCGTTAAAGAAACCCCACCACACACTATCCTCTCTGTAAAAAGAAATGAAACAACAAGAAATTCTTAAAAGTAATATGGGCAGACTGTCAGAACTTGGAAGACAATCAATCAGCGAAATTACCAGTAATTTTGTCCATAAACAGATGATCAAGCACATGAGGGATAGTCCGAAAAGAAGTTCTGTGGTTTGAAGCGGGTTGCTTCGGTTTATTTATATCGTGCACTGGCCCCTGAAAACCTTCAGTTACACATATACAAAAATTCTTCTTCTATGTTGGCCCCAATACTGCCTGGCCAACACATATGAAAATCTGCAGCGTAACAGATTAAGACATCCTTTTAGAGAATCAAGGAAGACAAAGTTGAAGACAAGATTAGGATTATTTAATAAGCAGATTGCTTCTAATTCTCGGCGTATCCAACACAGTAGCAGTCGGTATACACATCAATATGTAGAGCAGTACTCCACTTCATCACACTTAAAATATTAGTTAAGATAATAGTCATAAACTTTAAGCTTTTCTTCATACACACTATACACAATAGTGTCAATTTATCTCTCTTTTTACTAGCAAAGGTATCATCAATTTGCCTGTACATCTACACCTAGTCAGAAATAACTTTGTTCAAGCATGTACTATTAACATTCAATGCAATAAGGTTAACTAATTTAGCAAAGCCATTAATGGTTAAAAAATGGTGGTCTAGTCGAGGTTTTGGATGTTTCAAATTCCAAAAATTTATTTATTTATTTTGCCAATAGGACAAGTTGCTCAGCGACAGTAGGTAAACAATCAATTTGGCAACAATATAGTAAGCAGTGATGTAACAAATTTATAAAGTAATATATATTGATGCTCCAAAACAAATGTAACATTAAAAGTTTACCCAGTTCAATGTAATTCTTAAATGTATTTTAACCACCAAGTTTTCAATATAAAATTGTGCATTACAACAAATGCCATACAAATATCAACATTCAGGACATAGTCTTTCTCTAAGAACATTTACTGATGTCAAAATAAATGCAAGGCTTAGATTTCTATCAATTAGCCCAACAATAGTGCATAGCAGAGAAACCTCCCACTTTTAACAATAAGTGAACAAATAATGGACTTTATTATTTAATAAGTCAAATGAAAAGGTATTTTTCACCTTGAAAACAATCTTGTACAATGCAGTACATTTGTGATTTTAGTTGACTCATTAAGGGAATGAAAAATATCAATTTTGAATGTCATAGTATTCTTTCTCCATGTCTTCATGTCTGTTAACCAAAATTTAGAAACAATTACTGTCGAAAACCCAAACTCATAAACTTACATTTGATTCATTTAACTCAGTGTTAAAGTTGAATTCCTACATACTCTCCCACCTCCCTCCCCCATCGCATTGGGATATTCCTGCAAGTTAAAATGGCTTAGGAATGGTTTAATGCAAAACTTGCAGTCTAAACACTCAAATGCTTACAGGATAAGATTCCTAGTTTTAAGCTTGAATTTTTAAATGCTTCAAAAGAAGCAAAAAAATAAAATAAAAGGTTATTCCCACTTTCTACCTTAAAATTACCAGTATAAATAGTTATTGTAGTTCAGAATCGTAAGACTTATTGTTCTCGAATTTGCCCGGGTTCAATATCTGGTGGAGGCGCATAGTGGTTCGGATCCCACTTGAAACTGTAGGTCCAGTCCCGATTAGCATTACAGTGCATAAAGTGGACTTGAAATGTCAACTCAATCCAATTCAATGTTCTCGAATTTAGATGGTCATATTGAAAAATAAAATGGAAAGGAAAGTTTATTGCAAACTCGGGTGGATAAAGTTCTAGACTCGTACAACTCTACTTGAAATCATTTGTTTTGAGATGTAACTTTTCCATGTAGGTGAAAACAGTTTTAAGAACTTGCACAAATAGAACAATTGCAAAGTAATCAAATCCAATATTTACGAACATGCACCGATTCAGTAACAGCCTCGTATTTGGTGTCGCAGTTAGAATCAGAACAAGGTTTCTCAACGTGCATTTAGGCTCCGTGATTTAGTTGGTATGTCAATAACACAAAGATCTTAATTAGATGATAGAAAGCCTACTTGCCTTTTTTTAATTGAGTTTGATTGATTGAGTTTGTGTTTTAAGTCCACTTTATGCTCAGTAAGGCTAATCGGGACTGGACCTACAGTTTAAAGTGTAGCAGTATGTGCCTCCACCAGGTATTGAACGTGGGACCCCTTGATTACAAGACGACGACGCTACCACTGCGCCATTGGGGAGGCGCTCCAGCACTTGCTGTATGACTGAATAAAAGAAAGGCAATCAGCATTTACGATTTTAAGAAATCGTAGTAATGTAGTTGTTTTTTTTAAATAGTAGCAATCATCAGTAGGCATGGTTGAATTGCTGTTTTCGTATTCAATATTCATGGTTAATTAACAATTTAATTTTCTGTGTTTAAAAAGTGCTACTGTGATGCAAGCAAGTAGGCCAAATATTCAGTTGTTAAAACTCAACCAAAATGAGTACTAGGGGAAAAACGCATATCCAATATTTAAATGCTGTAATGTTAAGGTTCAGTTCTCTAATGAATTGCAAAGTTCAGAAAAATTATTGCACATTATTATCTAATTATCTAAGCTCCATACATTCAGTTGGGTAAAAGGTAAAAAAGGTAAAGTGCTCCCCTGTGCTTAGCACCACGCCATGAAGGCGTATAGGGGGTGTGGGGGTAACACCCCACACTTTCTTGATCTGGCCATGACCGCCTTTACCCCCCAGGGTTTCCCCCAGGTACCCATGTTATTTGATGCTGAGTGGGCGCCGGGGCCGCTTCCAACGTTAGAAAAGTTCCCGGATTTGAACCCAGATCGAACCCGGAACCTTGAGCATGGTAGTCAGATACGTTACCGACTGAGCCACCATTGGGTTAGTGGTAGAATTTACCCCAACACTACAGTAGTCTCCAGGTCTTATACGGCTAAGGTCTCGTATCCCAAGTGCAAGCAGCAAGGAAGAAGCATGTTGTGAGGTGCCATGGCTGTGTGTGGGCAAGATTACGCTAAGAGATAGGAAGAGATAGTGGATGATGGCAAAGCACTGTTTCTGACTGTCTTCCGTTAGCATTATATGAAAGGCATGCTTTCAGATGGCGCTAGTATATAGCAATGTTTTTGCTGGCTATCTCGGGGTATATTCACGAAGCAATTTTTTAATTTAGGTTATGTAGCGGACTGACATTAAGAAGCTAGTGACACAGGTTGAAGAAACCCCTTAAAGACCAGAAGAAATGGAAGCCATTTGATATCTTTCCCAACTGAACTCTGCCAGAACATCTGCTGTTGTCAAAGTCATTTGGGGTCTCTCCTTCATTGCCAGAACTCCAGAATGTGTGTGTAGAACAACCGTTCACTTTATGTACAGATAGGCTATTTAGGACAGTACCTACAGATTAAAGTGAGATCTGAACCTCTGTGTCTCCACTGCATATTGATCTTGGGACCCCTTGATTACAAGGTGATGATGTTACCACTATGACATAAGGGAGGCCCATCACATGTTGGAGACAGATAATGACTTCCCTTAATTGCTGGTATTGTCCCCATCTGTACATCATCTTGAGAATATGGATACTTCTGCCTTCCGTGGCAGAGTGGTTAGCACACCATGTATGCTGCCAGAGGTTCCAAGTTTGAATCCCATCTTGGGCATGGTGTTCTTCATGAGTCTATCTTCATCAATTTCATCATATCATTACTCATCCTCATAGGCGCGATTAGCCAAAAGTGCCAGAAAAACAAAGTAAAATATACGTATCAATACTGTGAAACATATTTTCATACCACAATCTACCAATCAATTAATCCCATACCTAATAAACATTCATGAAACAACTAAGCTCAGTTTCAAAATAGTAAAAACTTGGAATTAATTTGCATGTTCTATGATGCAACAGCTACTTGAGGGCCTAGTCCCCCCCCTCCCACACCCACACCTTTCGAGGCATTGCTCTTTGCAGGTAGCTTTCCAATTGTCCTTGTGATCCTGGGGGTTGCACAAAAATGTTGGGTTTTCCATCAAAGATTTAATTTAAGCTGGTATAATTTTCATGAAAGACGAGAGTCCTATATAGCATGTGGCATTACCTTTGTTTATTTTTGAAAAGTTTACTTTGTTTTCTTTCCTTCATTATGTGAGTAAGAGATAATAAAGTCTTAATTAAAGCAGCAATCAATAAATATGAAAGTGTAACGTGGGTAAGTCCCGCACCGTGGCCATGCGGTTTAAGGTGCAAACTTTGGGCTCGGGCTACATGTCGTGTGCAGGTTTGAGTCATCTGAGAGAAGCGTAACAACTTTTCTCCTAAGATTTCGGCGTGTGTATTGGACTGGTGGCCACCCATCATAGTGAGTAAATTGGCGAGTTACGAATGAGTAGCGTAACCCGGTCACGGAGACCTACAACAATAACTGGGGGTTCGTGGTGCTGACCACACATATCCCTGTAATTGGTTAGATGATCACCCACCTCTGGTGGAAGTGAGGCCGGCAGTCGGTAGGTAGGTACTGACCCTCACGGGCTGTTACGCCACTGCTTATTTAATGTAGGTAACTTATCCCCAAATTTGAATTTGTTAATATTGCTAAATTTAATGTTAGTTTTTAAAAGTATATATGCATTTTATTTACACACACACATACATAGTGCAGACTGTGTAAATTGACACTTTCTTTAGCTTATTTGTGTTACTTGAACCATATACTGATAACTGTCTAGAAATTTTGGTCCCTCAGATTCAGGATAATGGAATTCACAAAACTTTTATGGCATGACACTATCATGGATAGTATAAGGCATTCGGAAACCTGTCAGTCATAGAGCATACTTGTTTTCTTTGAGTTGTGTGGCTTTATTCAAGTAGGAACATGTACGGAAATGTTTCTTTGTAAATTGGTCACAACACCTTTTAAACATTATGTTGTTTTCTTCCCTAAAAGTTACCTCATGGTAACCAACATAGCTAGATATATTACCTAAAATGAACATTACTTCTTCCCCCACCCCTTTTCGGTTTTTTTTTTTAAGTTTCAAAGTTAAAAAGGCATGGCATAATTTTCAAATTCTATAAATTCCAAGAAAGTTGCAGGTTTATGTTTTATTGATTGATTGATTTGGTTTATTTTACTTTTCTTTTCTTCCACTTTTGGCTAATGGCGAAGATGAGGATGAGTGATGATATGATGAAATTGATGAAGGGACACTCATAAAGAACACCCATATGCAGGCTGGGATTCTAACCCAAAACTCCTGGCTCTAGGTGTATGTACAGGATGGCTCAATAAGTCCCTTAACCTCCCGATACTAGGCTACTGCAGCATGCCAATGTATCTGATTAAAATCGTGTACAATGGCATGCGAACTTCTCTCCCTAGATGTCACTTTGACCTCGATGTGTTACTGAAGCGCTAAAGACATTTCAATGTTAATTTCTGACACCTCGAAAAGGAGCAAATTGGTACAAGAATTCACTCATAACTTTTTGCTGGTTGAAGATACGTCTAAAACACCTTCACCATTGCATTTCTCGTGAAATTCTAGCCTGATTTGATATATCATATCACCCCCTTCCCATTTAAAATTCTGAAGTTGAATTCAAGATGGCGGATATCAAGATGGCAGCCGACCGTGCGGGTGGTGTCAATGTGGTTCCCCCTTGGCCTAGAAACTATTGGTCATCACCATTTCCACGTTACGCGCTTCAGTTACCTTGTACCGGGGGTGTTAAGGGACTTATTGAGTCACTCTGTAGTTTGACTCCAACATGCAAGCAAAATCTTGAGGCTGTGGTACTAAACTCCTCTCGTGAAAGGGTGCACCCTGACTGGGGAAATGCACCAAAAAATGAGCACATCACTCACAAGTGGCATGAAAAGTTGTTAAATGTCAGGTAATTGTAAGGGTAATCAAAAACCTTTAAACCTTGTTTTGTTGATAATTTTATGGTGATTCTGGCTGGTGAATTCTCCACTTTAGGTAACAGACACGTTTCTTTGGGGAGGTACCAATTACCAAGATATAGACTACTATGAAAGTGTGAATGTATAAACTACCGGATGCAAATTGCCCTTTGACCAGTATATACATTCACATATGTGCTCGAAATTGATGAAATACACGTTTTAATTTTTTTGTTTAAGAGAGGTTCAAATAAAATCCATCCCCCTCTCCCCTATCGGTGCCCATGGACTTCTTATTTAGTAGTAGGTATCAGACTTTTTTTGTGAGAGGAGGAACAGAGGAGGATGGTTGTAAAACCAACCAGCAAGTCCCCCCTCCTCCCACACACACACACACACACACACACACACACACCTTTGTGAACAACCCAGAAATAATGAATAATAACTAGTGTACTAATGCCATATCAATAAAATTGTCCCCCAAAATTTAAAACTCAACCTAAAGAAATCTCATCATGATCTAAAACTTAGCATTGACATTTCATAGCTGGATGTTATGCCCAATCCCCCCCAGAACTTCCATGGCAATATATGATTTAATATTAGAACTCAAGAGTGGAATACTGTCTGCCCAAAATTTAATGCTCAATCGCCCATAAGAATCCACCTGTGAATTTTAGACTTAATATATGAGATTTGGATATTGTGCCCCCTCCCACCCCCACACATCTAATAATACTTGCTATCTGTGATATATTCGTTGGCAGTCTACAAATTGCTATTTATATAGCAGTGATGCTTAAATTATAACATAAGTCAACTTCCATGGTGAATTGCTGTATTGTATGAAATTTTGACCGATACCAATATAAAATTTACCTATAACCAATATTCTACCAATCCGATATAAAATTTCAAATGGTTCGTTGATCTTTTTAAAAACTGTATGTTACCAGATGAATCAAGCTTTTGCAGTGTAAAAGAAGTTGCATATTAAGACATTTACTTTAAAAAAGTACAGAATGGTGATTATTTGTTAATGTCCAAAAAAATTATAACAAAATGGTGCAAAATGAAATTGTAAGATATTTATAGATATTGTTGTAATCCCGTTTTACCTGGGATCTGAGGTCACAGGGAAGTTTCAATTATACATTTAGGTAGAGCTTAATTGTATCTGTTGGCTGAACCTGCTCCGATTAGGAGGGTAGAGATATGGAAAGTTGATGTAAAGGTTATTCACGCTTGTTCATACCTGGTAGGTGTGTGATGTTCTTGTCCAGATGCTTCTTGCAGACCGAATCGTGACAGGTGCCAAGGTTCTATCCTTCGACCCTTGGCTCACCAAACCGAGCAATCCCTTGCGACTTGTAGCATGCTAGGCAGCCGTAACTCCGTGTCCGTCGTCGTAGTCCAGTAGTGTTAATGTGTTGTAAGTAATCAGAGACTAATTATCCATGTGAGCGTCGATTAGAGTCGAAATCCAAAAGAGCCGCGTCGATGATAAGCGTAGTTCAAATGAGTTCAAAATGAGAGCGAGCTCAGGGAGTGAGCTTGCTTTTATCATCTTAGGCTTCGAAAGGTTGTTAAACCTTTCGAACGCGGTAGATCTTGTTTTGATCCACGCGTTTGCCTTCCAGTTCCTTGTTTAACGGAAGTTACAAGTTAGCGCATTCTTGGGATCTCCCGCTGGTCTGACAATTCCAGGAAATAAACAAGTGTGAATATTAACATGACGAGGTTTTCTCGGTTTAATAATCTCCATATCTCTACATTCCCCTTGTTGAGTCAATCGAACCAATCTGTGATGGTCGACTACCTTCTCCGGAGGAGGTTATATTTAAAAATGATCATTTATTAACATATCAAAAAGCCGTAGAAAACCAGTACATCAATCCATTCACCATAAGAATCACATCACCATAAAAAAAATTGAGATCACCAGAATAATCATATCATCAAAAAAAAAAATCGTAGCACCAAACACCGTTGAGGAAAAAAAAATTAAAACTGTAAGTCTTGTATACTCAAAGAGTACGAGCACCAATAACGAAGTCTGGAGGCATATATAAAAATAAGCGTAGAGGTTTGACATTCAATTAGCTTGGAAGTAAACACGACAGCACGATAACAGAAAAACACATGTCATTACTCAGCAAAAGAACGCCACACCACGCACGTGGTTCTGTTTACTGTTCGCGGAGTTCAAAGTACACACTGAAAAATACACACAAGGTTGGGCGGAGCATTGAGGTAATGCTACCATGGCAACGCCTGTAGACGTCATGTCGCCATAGGCGGGACGTTCTTTGCAGCAGACAATAGAAACACTTAACGAACACTTTTATCTCACACATGGCGTAAGAATTGAAATCCACTAAAATATTTGCAGTACCCATGGTCACAAACTTTGGCGCTGTAAACGACATATTTGTGTACTAAATATGCGTGCCTGACGTTAATTGATGGAGCTGGAACACACTTTCAGCCGACGACAAAGGATGATGCGTATCACATGATGGTAGGTAAACAAGGGCAGTACGCCCTGAGTGGGAGGGGCCTTGCCGATGTAGGTCGCCGTTACGTCATGTGAATCGTAGTCTGGAATTCAAGTTTGCGATGGCGCTTCGGGTCAAGAGACGTCCTGAGCAAAGCGCTCCAGTTCTGCATCGCATCCGGGAAGATGGAAAAAGATCAAGCCAAGCAGTCCAGACAGGATTGGGTCCTTTTGGTGCTGGAAGTCCACAAGATCGTCGTCGTTCTCTGCGATGAGCCTAGATCTCTCGCTCGGAAGCACAGGCAGGAGGTCGTCATGATGAATCCATCCAGGAGCATTTGCGGCGATGAGAATGAAACAAGCGCAAAAAGGGAAAAATTAGGAAAAATGTAAAAGGTAGTGGAGCAGATTTACAATAAATGATGTCGGGTGATAAAGTCGACAGAAAAAGGACTTTCATATTATTTTGGGGGGAAGGGGAGGTAATATCTGATCGTAGTGAAGGCAAAGGGGCGTTGTTGTTTATATGACGTAGAGTTTTTAAGGGGACCTGTTTATGAGTGACAGGTTTACATGAGGGAAGGTTCGCCGGGGGGCAACGGGGGGGGGGGGAAGTTGGTGTTGGAATAGCCGGCTTAGCCGGGAATGAAATGAGAAAAGAAAGGGGAGTTCAGCGATAATAGAACGAACTAAGTGATTACGAGACATTTCCGTCTGTAATATGTGTAAATGTCGTATATAAAAATAATTGCAAGAATTTTTTTACGTGTATTGTGGTCAAAGGATTAAGCACCTTCGATTCGCTGCTAATAAAAAAAAATTGAAAAAGAGTAAGTAATATGTTTATAGAAAGTTCATGGAAAAAGAGAGTAGGTTTTAATTTCATGAAATATGAGCTATACCATGTTGTATGCTATCAATATTTGAACTATAAAATTAAAGGAAAAAAAGTGGGAACATTTGCCTATATTTGTTATATGCTTTATTAACATATTTAGTACATTGCAGCTTTCAAAGAAGCAGTTCGCGTTACACCTGAGCGTAAATAAAAATTGCTATGGCCAAAAAGCCAAAAAGTTCAGCAAGTTCTACGCAGTTCATTTGTTCTTTAAATCATTCATCTTGTTCTATCTTAGTTCTTTCTTTCTTTCTTTGTACTTTTTTTTTCATTTGAGCGTATATGTACCAGCAAATGGGAAAGAAAAAATGTTTGCTAGTGAGAATCATAAATGCTCTAAGTACTTATTAGTCAAATCAGCTAAGTGATATGTTCTGACTATTACTATGCGTATAATCGTAAATTATAAAATAACATTAAAATATCAGTAGAAATTAATTATTAGGCAAGAGATGTATTATAAATGTTCTGACGATTGAGATAGCATTCTGTAATCCTGGTCTTGTTAAAAATAAAAATGAGTTCGTTCTAACGAAGAAGTGCAGTGCGAGCACGGGAAGTGGGAAAAGGGGGGGGTCGATGAGCGTGAGAAAATGCTGGATCATGGGATGTTAGCATGTGCAATATACGTAGCGAGGAGGCTAAAGAGAGTGATAACGGAGTGGAGTGTTAATGAATGTTAGCGTATATGTTAGTGGGGTTTTTATGGCACTAGTCGTAGCGGGCTTTGAGTCTAGAAACAGTAATCGTGTCAGTCTTTTGTTTACTCCTACCGTATATGAAAGTAACTTCATAGGAGTTCTTGTTAACTTTGCGAAGAATAGTTCCTTTATACTTATAAGAGGACGCAAAGGCTTTTGACACGCCTGGAGTCGGAGTGGCATTTAGAATCCACACATGTTGTCCTGGTGAGTACTCTATTTGCCTAGAAGTGCGCTCTGTGTACTTTTTCTGCTGTTCGTAACGCTTGTGTAAGTTGTCATGAGCGGTCTTACGTATGGATGTCAGGAGTTCAAGTCTCTGTGCGTTCGTCTGGGAGATATTGTCGGGGTTCGAAGGAAGGACTGCATCTGCTAAAATCCTTGGGTTGTATCCAAACAAAGTAAAATATGGGCTCTGGAGGGATCCAGAATGGATTGTAATGTTGTGGCTGAACGTAGCACTAGCTAAATAGTCACACCACGAAGCCTTTTTCTCTAACACAAAAACTCTCATAACTTTCTTTAAGTAACTAAATGAACTCTCAACTAACCCATTTGTGAAATGTGCACAAGTATCTACATATTTTAGTTGTACGCCTGTAGTATTAGCTAACTCTCGTAAGAGTAAACTTGAATTGGGTGTTGAACGATCTAAATAGATCGTTTCCGGGATGCCATGGACTAAAAAGACTTTCTCAACTAAAGCTGTTGCTATGTTTTGTGCATCATGATTAGCCAAAGGAGCTGTAATGACGTATCTTGTACAACTATCAACTACTGATAGAAAATATTTGTATTTGTGCATTTTAGAAGAGACTAAAGGACCACATACGTCAATATGAATTCGTTGGAAAGGAATTTGGGCTGGTTGAAATGTTCGCAGCGTATGCGGTTTAGAACCTTGTGGTTTCTTTGAGATCTGAAAAGGGATGCAATGTCGAACCTTATCGTACACAAATTTCTTCATATTAGGGAAAAAGTAGCGCATAAGCATTAAATTATATGTCTTTTGTGCACCTTGGTGACTTCCATTCATTTTGTGTGCATGAATAAGATCGAAAACTTGATTTCTTAATGCATGGGGAATACAAAGTCTATCCCTATAACCAGTTTTGATTTTATTAGTCCTGTATAAGACTCCATTTTTGAGTACATAAGAATACGAAAGTTTCTCTAGCTTGGGATCACTAGCTTTATCTTTGTTTTCTAATACGTCAATAATGTCTCTTAAATAGGGGTCTTTACGTTGTTCTGAACTAATATCAAAATCTGCTGCTTGTGCATGAAATACTTGATGAAAGAATAGTACATCATCATCATCATCTTTCTTGTCATGATTAGTCTTTTCTATAGGGTTGTCTTTGGGAATGTCAGGTGACTGAGGGTTTACTGTAGCATTGGGAAGGACTACTGGATGCTGGGTCATAAGGGAAGCAGATGGGGTAAAAAGTACAGGCTTAGGGGTGTTAGGTGTCGTAGTGGTGAGTTTCAAATTGATATAAGTTTTTGATCGTGGACTTAACTGAATTGTGTTTGAAAGGGTAGCTTTTCCCTCATACACATTTACATTTTCAATTTGGGTGAATATGTCATGTGACAGCTGGTGAGTCTTGTACTTTGACCTCAAAATACTGTACTTTGGAGTACGTCCTAAATGATGAAGAGTTATTGTGTTCTCTTTTAACGACATTTCGCACCTCTGCGTTCGCAAAAATTCATTTCCTAAAAGGGGAGGGACATTTGTTGAATCTACAATCCTAAACGGGTGCGAATATTTACACTTTCCAATTATGATAGGAAGAACCACAATTTCAGACACACTCAGTTTTGATCCGGACACACCTTGGATTGTGGACTTCACCTTGTATGTTTTTCTTTCAGTAGGAAGGAGGTGGGAGGGATAAATGGATATTTGGGAACCCACGTCAATAAGTAAATCTACTTCTTTCCCTTGTATGCTACTATTGATAAAATATAGGCTATTTCTCTCAATGATAGGAACTTTGTCTAATCTACTATTATCCTCGATTTCGTTCCTGCAAGTCGAAGATGATTTTAGTTTAAACTACTGTTTCTTTGTGGCTTGTAAAAGCAGTTATCGCTCTCGTGATTGTAGCGACCACAGAACTTACAGGCTGATGTATTTGCATCGTCGCGATTACCCATATTGCGAGTCTGATCTCGACGTTGAAACCTATTATTATTATTATTACCTCTGAATTGGCCTCGAGAGTTTGATCTAAAATTTCCTCTATGATTAGCTCTATAATTATTATTACCCCTGTAGGAAGAGGAGTTATTATTCCCCTTGCTGTGAGCTCTGTTCCCTTTGTTATGTGCGTTTTGATTAGCCGTTTTTGCAAATTCCAAAACATTTGAGCAAAAATTAAAAAGAGAAGCTGTGTTCATTTGTTCGGTTGAATGTAATGCTAAGTTCGACATTTGTGACGAAAGTTTATTTATTTCATCACTAGAGGTAGCCTTTTGAGCGTGTTCCACTGTGGCTACGGCTGGTGGCGCCACGCCGTGGGGAATTTCAGAACTTGATACATGATGCATTCCTTGATACATTGCGTGAGAGTTATTGACGAGAGTGGGATTTGATTTCAGACTTTGGACTTGATGAGCCGATGGTGGGAGGAAAGGAGATGGACACTGGTTGTATGGTACAAACTGCTGACTCGGGTTGTGAGGATTAACTGGGAGGGGGAGTAAACCTGTGCATGAGAACAGCTGTGAAGTGGCGTTTGGGTCAATGTCTGTTGCTGCAAGCTTGCTTGTGTTATTGCCTGGTCAATTTCAAACTTTTCCTCCATCATACGGGAATTAATCAATAACTGCTGGCGTTCGAAATTTTGCAGGTGGGCAATTAATTCCTCTGTTTTGGCAAAGTGCTTATTAGTTAAACAGCCAATGTATTTGGCTCGCAGTCCCGTGATTATATAAGAGAGAGTTTGTTCTTCAGTGGCGTTCGGGAAGTATTGCTGGACCAATGCCTTCTTAGCAATAACATAGGTGTGAATCGGTTCTGTTATCATTTGCTTCCTTGTTAAAATTATCTGTACGGGATCCGCTGATAGGTACGAGCCTTTAAATAAAGTACTTAGCTCGTTTTTTATATGTGTGTACGTCAGGTCTACAAAATTAGGTTGTTTCTGTATGTCATGAAAATAAGTTAAAGCGGTGTCAGTCAAAAATAAAGGCAACATCTCTTTACACTTAGCTTCCGACCATCCCGCGACGTGTGCTACATTTTGAAACTTGAGGAAAAATGAGTCAATGTCTTTTGGGTCATTTCCGCTAAATGGTGCCGGGTATAATGCAGGTGGGATTGGGGTGGCCATGTTAGTGGTGGGAATTTCTACAGTTACGTTATCAGAGCTATTAGGATTGTTAGAGGGAGTAAGAACGTGAGCTGGAGTACTTGCTAAGGGCTGGGGTTGGTTTCTTTTGGGTGTTTCCAGTCCAAGGACAAATTGGGGGTAGTTTCTATTAGCAGACCTTAACCGTGTTAGCGGAGGGGAGGGAATTGGGGAGAAAGGTCGTGAATTTATTGGATTTGCCGTGATTGCAGTAGCTAACTCTATGATTTGGTCGAGGGAGGAATCTAGGTGTTCGTGCAATGCTATCTGTGACGTATTCATAAACAAAGGTTCGTCGTGCTGACCAAAGAACAAATGAAAGTATGGTTATGCAGTTATTTATGTCATTAATATATCGCTTGTCAAATAAGTATAAGCAAGTGTTCTCATTCCTGTGTGAATGATGCTTGAATATATGTTATGCAGAAGAACTAGACTTTGTTGGAAGGGGGGGTGGACTCGGCATAAAAAGAGAAAAGAGGGGTGGTATTCCATAGGGTAATATACAAAATTGTCACTGGGTCTGACGCATCTTAAGCGTACTGTGGGAGTATGAGTTGGAATTACTAAAAATTTACTTTAAAAAAATGCTCCCAAAATGGGAGGGAGGGTGGGGGGACTAATTTAATGTAAAGCAATTCGTACAGAAGGGTACTCAATTGCAAAAAGGGCCTGAAGCATCTCCACCATGTTGTAATCCCGTTTTACCTGGGATCTGAGGTCACAGGGAAGTTTCAATTATACATTTAGGTAGAGCTTAATTGTATCTGTTGGCTGAACCTGCTCCGATTAGGAGGGTAGAGATATGGAAAGTTGATGTAAAGGTTATTCACACTTGTTCATACCTGGTAGGTGTGTGATGTTCTTGTCCAGATGCTTCTTGCAGACCGAATCGTGACAAGTGCCAAGGTTCTATCCTTCGACCCTTGGCTCACCAAACCGAGCAATCCCTTGCGACTTGTAGCATGCTAGGCAGCCGTAACTCCGTGTCCGTCGTCGTAGTTCAGTAGTGTTAATGTGTTGTAAGTAATCAGAGACTAATTATCCATGTGAGCGTCGATTAGAGTCGAAATCCAAAAGAGCCGCGTCGATGATAAGGGCGTAGTTCAAATGAGTTCAAAATGAGAGCGAGCTCAGGGAGTGAGCTTGCTTTTATCATCTTAGGCTTCGAAAGGTTGTTAAACCTTTCGAACGCGGTAGATCTTGTTTTGATCCACGCGTTTGCCTTCCAGTTCCTTGTTTAACGGAAGTTACAAGTTAGCGCATTCTTGGGATCTCCCGCTGGTCTGACAATTCCAGGAAATAAACAAGTGTGAATATTAACATGACGAGGTTTTCTCGGTTTAATAATCTCCATATCTCTACAATATATATGATTGGTAAAATTATCGGTAATTTTACTTATAAACTGATACACCGATATGAATATATCGGCCAATACCGATAGAGTACCGATTAATTTATCCCGTCTGTATTGTTTATTCAGTGAAATTTCCATCACAACCCCAAAACAAAGTTTTCTGGATGCAACCTGAGTCCACAAACCACCCTGAGGCATAATGTCCTACTTCAGTTTTCTTAACTGGTGGCTTTAGGGCTGGTTATCCAATGTCCAGTTAATCTTTCTGTTAGCTATCTGCCAGTTGCAGATTATCCCCAGTCTTGACCAGCACCAGGGTGTTCAATGTGAAAGTAACTGCCAGTTAGCCAATCCTAAGTTTGCACTTCAAAATAGTGTGTTGGCAATCCTGAAGCGTGGAAATATAGGGAATCGATCTGTGCACCATTTCTTAGTATCGTTTCAAACTGCATCGATTAACACACAACCTTGTGTTTAAATGTAAAACTACAAGCACATATGCTACACGGGCTGCTCTCAAAAGCACGCTTGTGCATTGGAAACATTGGGAACAATGGCTGCGTATCCATTTTTCATGGTTATGAAATAAAATTTAACAAAAGCAAGCACCACAGATTTTGCTTTCCTCTAATAAAGGTCAGTTCCATATATGTCAAATGCTGTTATGGAGCACAAGCTTAGATACTTCCTTATAGAAGATTCGTGAAGAGCTTGAAAGATGAAACATTAATAATTCCTGTCTGTTGATAAAACACTATTAATATGTAGAAATTGTACATGTCTTGTGACTACAAGCTTTGTACCATCTCTATGCATGTTTGTTGGACGAAAAAAGAAACATTTTAGTGAATATGCTTCGTAGGTCAACTTCTAAAAATGTGAAGGTGCAAAGAGTAAAAAATAATTTTAAAATTTACTGTAATATTTTTCTGAGTTAAGATCATTCAACAATAAAGCATGAAGTGAAGGGAACACATATAATAATAATAAAAAAAAAGAACCGGGACCAGGACTCGAACTTGTATTGTAAAATGCAACATGCTCCACAAAGCACAAGTTAGTGCCTCTAACCACTGCACCAAATCAGGCTCGAAGGTTGGAGCATCTGGTAGCCAGATATCCATCATCACAAAGTGTCTACCACGACCTCGTTAAGTGAATTCTAGCAACCTTGCTGCTTTATTTCACTGTTTGTATGGGTATTGGTAAGGTCTCCTTACAAAACAAGTCTTCTTCTGTACCAATTTAACTTTTTTATGAATCATATCTTGTTTAATCTGATGGTGAAGTAAGTTGTTGAGTGTGGAACTTCGATGGCTCCATGAGGGAGCCATGTTGCTTCACAACTTCCAGTTAGGCTGGTAACTGCAAGATGGAGTAGCAGGTAAGATAATCACTACCAGTTACAAACTAACTGTACATTGAAAAACCGAAATTTTCACAAACTTCCAGTTACATGCTAACTTGAACCTTAATTGTACATTGAGGAACCGGCCCTTAATACTGCAACAAGAGGAAACTCGTTATGGTGGAGACAAACAGAACCCTGCCATTTCTTTAGCTTGGAGTGAATTTCTAATTTAACCTTTTTTTGTGAGGAGTGTAGAATAGCTTTTAGATGTACTATTTAATAAGCTGAGCAGTTCTCACAATATTGTCAGGAGTCCAAGAACTTCTTGGTCAATGAGCATGAGGTTTGTTCCCCACCAGGCATTGTCCTTCTCTAACCACTTGCACCCAACTAAGCTGATACAAACAATCAAATTATTAAGCAGTTCAATCCCTGGTTTTATTAGAATTAGATATTCTTTATTCATGGGCAAGGTTCAGCCTGTAACTGCTATACCACTTAACGTGCAAAACTTGTACGATGGAGCATTTTTTTTTTAAATGCTGTAACAGATATAAGTATCCACTTACATTTATTTTCCTGTAGTTTACGGTTATTACAAGCATAAGAAAACAGTTTTTTGTTGTGACGTTTCAGAACACAGGCTCCCTTCATCAGACATTAATTTTCATTTGACTAAAGATACAGTTACGACAATGGTTAGCAATTTTTTAAACAAAAAGAATCCGTTACAACATCCATTATATAATGGATTCTTTTGTTTAAAAAATTGCTAACCATTGTTATAACTGTATCTTTAGTCAAATGAAAATTAATGTCTGATGAAGGGAGCATGTGTTCTCCTGAAACGTCAGAACAAAAAACTGTTTTCTTATGCTTGTAATAACCGTAAACTACAGGAAAATAATTCTACAATGCAAGCAATGCATACGTACAAGAGAAACACTTACATTTATCCTTACTAAAATGTTAATAACGAGTACTACAAAAAATACATAAAAAATCACTCAAATTAATAGTGATTAATTTCCATGAGGTACGTTTAGAAATCGATTATATCAACCAAAAAGAAAAGAAGTTTAGCAACACTGTATTAGTGGTTACAAATACGTAGATAATCACTTCATTTTTCAACATAATCACCATTCTTTTCCAAGCACTTTTGGTTCCATGGAACAAGCTCTTTTATACTCTCTACATAGAAGTTTGCCACCTGGAAGTTCAGCCAATTTCAACACTGCAGTTTTCAATACCTTGGTTTCTTCAGATCATTAAAATGCAAGCCACTTTTGAGGTGCCAGAAGATGTGATAGTCACTAGGTGCAAGGTCTGGATTATACAGGCAGTGATCAAAATGTTCCCATCCGAAACTCTGAAACATCTGAAGAGTTACCACAACAGTGTGTAGTCTAACATTGACATGAATGAGAACAGTTCCTGAGCGCAGCATTCCACGTCGTCTGTTATATATGACACACCTTAGTTTTGATAGTGTTTCACAGTACACCAGTGATGTGATTGTTTGCCCAAGCTCCTTGAAATCCACCAAAAGCACAGCTTGTTGGTCGTGGAGTTTGCTTCAACCTTTTTGCATTTGGTGGGTGTGAATGCATGACACCATTGCCAAACTTTTTCTTCACTCATTACACTCGACCATACACTTCACCCAATTCTCTGTGAATTTGGGCAACATTATGACTTTAGGCATTATGAATTTGAATCACAGGTCGTACTTCACAACCGGTGTATTCATGCAACCATTTTTACATGCTCTAACTCACATGATAACCAATAAGTGACTAGCAAAAAAGTATATGATTGCTGGGTTGCCAGTGGACCAGTTGATGTTACTGCGCAGGTGCGATCTGATCAATTGAGTTTATTCAGCAATTTTCACACTGAAAGTACCCCTGAGGGGCATTGGTGTATGTATATTACAAAATACAACATGTTGACATTGCACATAATATATATATATATATACATCAATTTGGCAGAATTTTTTAATAATAATATAAGATAATATAATAGTAAAAACATACAGTGCCAAATTATTTCTTGAAGTGAACTAGTGCTGTAAAAGTACAATATTATATAGTGTATACAATCTAAATTTATTTTATAAAGTTAATTAATTCTTGAAATTCTTGAACTGAATATAATGTGTATTCCAATAACAATTTTTTCACTTTACTTTTAAAGATCGTGGTTCTTTCAAAATTTTTGTAACTTTTTGGTAACATATTGTATAACTGGATGCCTGAGTAAAAAGGTCCTGTTTGGTATGCAGTTAGCCACACTTTGGTAATGTGGAAGTTATCTTTTTGTCTGATATTGTAATTGTGAGTGTCTATGTTCATTGGATAGTTCAATTTTGTTTCGTGTATGAAAGTAAGTGTTTCAAGTATGTACAAACTTGGAAGTCACTTTTTATAATCAGCCCCCCCTTCTTTTTAATGTGGCTCGTAATTAAAAACTTCTAGTGTATTTGGTTTCAAAGTAAGGATGTTGAATCTAGTGATATCTCCTGAGGCTTTGTCCTGCTCATCAAGAAGTTCTTTTGCTAGTGTACGTGAGGTAGCATCTATTGGAGGCAGCTTTAAAAGATTACAGGCATATATAGTAGATTTTGAAACATTGTCCACATTAAATTTTGCAGTTTTTCGAGTCATGTAGTTCTATTTCATGTCTAAATTGACGTCTGTCTGTCCTACAAGTATGTTGTGCTTTTGTGTGCAAGATTTTAAATACTGTGAAAACCAGATGTATATTTTTCTGCGACATGTCATATTAAGCCATTTAAGCTCATTTAGGTAGCGCAAAAAGTGATCCCTTTTTTGTTTTTTCAAATTAAGTGCAAAACTTTTCAGGAATTCTATACTTTTTGTACAATTTTAGCATTACTTTTTCTTAATTTGATTCCATTAACCACATCACAATATTCAAAGATCAGCAGAACAAGAGATTCCATGAGACATAATTTAGCTTCAGTTGAGAGGAAATGTGATGATTTATAGTGATCCGAACATATGTACCATACATTTGAGATATTGTGTGGTTTAGTGAAGCAAGCCGACCTGCATGGGTGGTTAGCACAGCACACTATGATGCCAGGGATCCCAGGTTCGAATCTCAGCCAGGGCAATGATGTTCTTTGCGAGTGTCCCTTCATCATCACTCATCCTTATCTTTGTGATTAGCCGAAAAGTGGAAGTAAACCATATCAATCAATTAGTCGATCAGATTTCTGATTAAATATCACACCTACATTTTTAACAGTTGTGTAACGTGGGATCACTTGCATCGCCCCACACCTCCACCCATGGTACAACAGCCCATTCGGGGCAAGGCCTACCTACTGCCCTCACTCCTTCATGCCTCAGCAGAGGTGGTTGATCATCCAACCGGTTGCAGGGTAACGTGTGGTCAGCACAACAAACCCCCAGTCATTGTTGTAAGTTTCCATGACTGGGTTACGCTACCCATTCATAGTCCTCAATTTCTTCATGATGGTGGGTGGCCCACTGGTCTCGTACACAAGCCAAAATTCCAACAGAAAATTTGTTCCTTTTTCCACAAGGAGACGCGAACCAGCATGCATCCTGTAGCCCAAACACAAATACTGATGCCTCAGACCACACTGCCATGATGTAGGACAAGCCACAGATTAGATTTGAGATTAAAAGCAACCTGTGGGTTATTAGTGTTGTTTTCAGTAGACTATATCAGTGTCAGTACTTGAGAATTTGTAGATAACATGAGTGTGATCTGTCTCTTTTGTACTATTAATGCACGGTTTCCAAATACAGATTTTTAAAGATGATTCTGGAGCTGTTCCTTTAGCTGTTGGGTATGTGACGACTCCATCCAAAGCCGAGCATAAGGTCCTCCACATTCCATTGGTGGTCCCAGGCATATTCAAGGGGAGGAGGGCAACCACCATGTTGTCAAGATCCATTCCCGAGGAGAAAGGAACAGCCCTTGTTGTTGATGTTGAGGCTGACAAGAACTTCTTATCTGTGTGATGCAGGAAGACTTTTCAGAGAGTAGGAACCGTATGGCATTGAACATTTGTGACAATGACAGTGTGTGTTGTTTTTAAAAAATAAAGGTACTAAATAGAAACCTCGAAGTACAGTTTCATTACTTGATGTCTGAATTAAAAGAGAAATTCAGCGTTTATTTTAAAACACTTTTTAAAGTTTACAGGTCTCTTAAGTGGTTAGCGCTCTCACCTTTGGTGTGAATGGTTCCGATTTTGATTCCCGGTGGGAGCCCCAAAATTTTGCTGTTGGGAGTATGATTGGGGAGCTACTTGAAAAGAAGAAGTAGCAGGCTGTAGTCTTGAAAGTCAGAAAAGAGCAGTGATGGGACTCGATGCACGGATAATGTGTCACATGATGAAACAGCCACTTAGTAGGTTCTGGGCCTCAGAGAGCTGTTGCATTATGTACAGGGTGGGTCAAAAGTCGCAATACACCTAAATAAAAGAAGCCACTGTGGGGATAGGTGTCAGTGAGTGTTGGATATGCATGTTGGGGGTGGGGGAAAACTTTATGATTAGGTTGATCTTGACGGCCGCCATCTTGAAGTCCGCCATCTTGGATTCAACTTCATTTCTTTAAATGGGAAGGGGGTCGTGTGACACATAATTTTAGGCTAGAATTTTGTCAGGAATTAAATGGTGTTGTCCATTTTTACGTATCTTTATTCGTGTAGGAGTTACAAAGGTTTCTTTTTCAAGTTTTGAAAAGTGGCACACTTTACATGATGTGTTCGATGAGGCCTCCTTCATGCTGGACAGTCATTTCCATTCTCTTCTGCCACTCCGTATGCACACGTAACAGGACATCTGCTGTAATAGCCGCACATGCATCAATAATCCGCTGTTCCAGGTGGCGAAGATCATTGATTTTGACCGCATACACCATGGCTTTGAGGTGCCCCATAGGTAAAAGTCCAGGGGAGTGAGATCGGGGGATCTTGCAGGCTACTCCACTGGACCTCGACGTTCAAACCAACGCTGTGGAAACTGTTCGTTGAGTAATCCACGTACCTGCAGACCGTAGTGAGGTAGTGCCCCGTCGTGCTGAAACCATAAGGGGAAGTCACCATCCTCCGTCGCTACGGATGGGAACACCGGCTCGTCCAACATCTCTTTGTAGCTGTCGGCATTCAAATTGTTGTGGATGAACACAGGACCAATGACCCGTGTTCCCCAGATCCCGCACCACACCATGACTTTGGTATGTCCAACCATCTTGGATGGATCAGTCCAATGTGGGTTACTGTCTGACCAATAATGCAGGTTCTGCTTGTTAACCTCCCCGTTAACGTAAAAGTTAGCTTCGTCTGTCATTCTGGGCGAGCTGTGGGTTATCTGCAAGCTGTGCTGTTGCCCATTCCGCAAACTGAAGCCGGCGGTCAGGATCGTCTTCAGAAAGGTGGTGTAATAACTGCAGCTTGAATGGATGAAAATGATGTGTCTTCAAGATCCGGTGTATGGAGCATCTGCCAACACCAGTCACATGAGACATGCTATGCACACTCCTTGTGGGACTGAGGGCGAAGCTACCTAACACGGCGATGGTTGTCGCCTCATCTGTTGATGAACGTGGCCTCCCAGACCGTGGCGTATCTTTCACACTCCCTGTGGCACTGAACCGGGACAGCAGTGATGCAACTGTGGCGTGGGAAATTGGATGTCGGTCTGGATGGTGAGTGTTGAAATCGGCTGCAATGGTGCGAGAACTTCTTTCCCCTGATATTAGGATGATTTCAACCCGTTCAGTGTCGCTTAGTTTCATGTTGTCCTGTCAACCTGCAACGAAGAGAAAACCTTTGTAACTCCTACACGAATAAAGATACATCAAAATGGACAACACCATTTAATTCCTGACAAAATTCTAGCCTAAAATTATGTGTCACACGACCCCCTTCCCATTTAAAAAAATGAAGTTGAATCCAAGATGGCGGACTTCAAGATGGCGACCGTCAAGATCAACCTCATCATAAAGTTTTCCCCCACCCCCAACATGCATATCCAACACTCACTGACACCTATCCCCACAGTAGCTTCTTTTATTTAGGTGTATTACGACTTTTGACCCACCCTGTAGTTTAGTTTTTAAAGTTTGCATTTTGAACTGTAAAACTTTGCACCACTTAGGTCCCATATTTTATCCTCTGTGAAGAATTACTGCACAATGATTTGAATCCTATATTAAACTGCAGGCACAGGATACAGTAAAACACAAACTTATCTTTCACCTAAATTTCTTAGTTCCTTCTTTGTGCAAGTGAAAATATTATATTGCCAATGCTAAGAAGTTTCTTTGAAAGCTTGAAGCAAATAGTTTGTCCTATTTAAAATTTCATGAATGTAAAAATTTACAATAATATGTTCAAAGACTTTCCTCCATGTAGTCACCTTGCCATTAAACAATATAATGCTCTTAATGCTGTCTTTTAAGAGTAATATGTTACAGTGGCGTACGCAAGGGGGGTTACCACGTTTAACCCCCCCCCTTGAGCTTTTGAAATATTATAAAAAATTGTGTAGAAAAAAATAAAAATGGCCAATTTATCACAGTCAAAGATCTGCAACAATACTACTACTACTACTACTACTAATAATAATAATAATAATAATAATTTGAATTATTATTCCCATGCAGCACAGAGAAAAGCACAGCATTCCAAACACACACGTCTTTAAGAGTGAATGCCTTGACTTGAAAATAAACACAAATTGTTGAAAATAAAATATGAGGTCAACTATGATTTAAAAAAGAAAAGAAGTTGTTTTGTACCTCAGCTGCAACAATGTTCAATGAACATATATTTTTTTTCTGTGAGCAATGAGAATTAACTAAAGAAAATTCTTGGTTCGTTGTAAGTGGCTAATGCAGACAAAGGCTAGGCCGACAAGAATACACAGTCACTAGTCCACCCATGGAATTTCCGAATTCGAACGACAATAAGCTGAATTATTGTAAAATATTTTGTTGGTAAGAACAGCAAGAAAATCCAGATGTGAATTATCGTGCATGTGCATGGTAGATTTTGAGGGCGGTATTGGCGCGTTTCTCATAAATCTTTGCAGTGTCGTTTGGGATCCGTTGATATGTCGAAACAATCTAAGCGACCGCAAAGTTCAATTTTGCAAATTTTTTTTGCAAAAATTCCCACTGTGACTCTCGAGAATTGTGAAAATTCCTTGCTTCGTCGCTGTGTGTCGACGTTATTGTGATATTTATTATACTGATTTCGCATCACCTTGTGAACACTCAAGCAATGCTGCATCTACATCCACATTACTATATAAATAATGTTGAAAAAGTGCTTTGTGAATCACCTAAAAGTGATAAATGTGTTGGAATGTCTTTAAACTTACTTTTGAACACAAGAATAGACTCAGTGGAATTTAGCAACATGTACTCTACAAGGGTCACTATTTATATTTTGAGCCTAACAATGAAAAAACAGGAATTTGGCATTGAAAACTGCTTTATTGTTTTTCGAAGTATTCTTCTTTATGGTCAATACAATTTTGCATCCGTTCGAACCATTTGTCAAAGCAGTTTTTCCAATCTTCTTGAGACACCTCCATAATATGGTTTTTGAACGCATCAACGGCATCTTCCGCCGACGAAAATCGTTGTCCACGCAATTTATTCTTGACATTCGGGAACAAGAATAAGTCATTGGGTGCCAAATCAGGACTGTACGGCGGGTGACCCATCAATTCGATTTTTTGACTGTTCATAAAGTCGGTTGTTAGACGAGATGTGTGACAGCTGGCATTGTCTTGATGAAGAATGATCCGACGGCGTTTGTTTGTTTTCCGTATTTGACCGAAGACATCTGGCAAATAAATTGTTGTGTACCATTCAGAGTTAACCGTTCTACATTCCTCTAAAGTCACAGTTGCCACATGACCAGTTTTCCCGAAAAAACAGGCAACCATTTGTTTCGATGTACTTCAAGCGCGAACAACTTTTGTTGGATTGGGTTCATCTTGAAACACCCATACAGTAGACTGCTGTTTACGTTCCGGCTCATATGCATATATCCATGATTCGTCACCTGTTACAATCTTATATACGTCTTTTGAAGCACCACAATTGTATTTATTGAGCATTTGTTTGCACCAATTGACGCGAGCGTCTTTTTGAGTTTTTGTCTAATTGTGTGGGATCCAACGAGAACATACCTTTCTCACAGCTAAATGATCATGTAATATTTTATATATGCTGGTTGAACTAATACCTATGGTTGCCTCAATCTCACAGTATGTCACTTGACGATCTTGCAGTATTAGGTTTTGCACAGCATCAATGTTTTCTTGAACAACAACTGATTTTGGACGACCTTCGCGAATCTCATCGGTGAGCGAATGGCGGCCACGATTAAATTCGTTATACCAGCGTTTCACAGTGGCAAAGGATGGGGCTTCATCGCCAAATATGGAAGTAAGTTGATCGATGCACTCTTGTCTTGATAATCCACGTCGAAAATCGTAAAAAATCATTGCACGAAAATGTTCAATAGTTAATTTCATTTTATTGTTGTCGCGCAATCTCCAAGGCAACATAAACAACACAAATGAAGCTATTGACAAAACATTTGAAGTACGTTATGGTCAATAATGCCAGACGATTCCATGCAAACGTCAAATCGCGCCTAACTTCAATCAGTGTTGCCAAGGCTCAAAATATAAATAGTGACCCTAGAACATCGCACCTCATCATCATCCTGGGTCAGTTCCATAGGTAAAGGTAATGTAAATTTCCTCCTCCATATAGAAGCGTGCCATGAAGGCACATGTATGGGTGGGATCCCACACATTCTCGATCTCTGCCATTTTGGAGGTAATGTGATCAGCACCACACTCCGGCAGCCCCAGGAAAAATTGCAACCAATTCCAGGAATCGAAGCTCGATCTCCCGCGTGGTTGTCAGACACCCTATCGACTAGACCACCTTGGATGAGTTCCATACTTTGATTATTTTTTTTTTAGCACATGTCAAAAAAAAGGGCCGATATTTTTTTAAAAACAAGAAAATGATAGGAAAAGAAATTTATTGTGATTGATAAACAAGTACATACCTTGGCTATTTTTCGACGTAGTCACCATTAACCTCCAGACATTTCTGATAGCGTGGCACAATCTTCCGTACCCTCTGCTGAGAGTGCAGCCAGTCCAGAACTGATGTCTTGAGCACGTCACTGTGAAACGCTTCGATGCAAGCCACTTTTTCAGGTGAAAAAAAAAAGAAATCGAGGGGGGGATCATTGAATAGTTCCCATCAAAATCTTTCAATTGTCTCAACAGTACGAGCAGCTGTGTGTGGGCAGGCGTTTTCATGGATCAGAAAATTTCCAGAGCGTAGCATTCCTCCGCCGATTTTGGATGGCACGTTGCAGATTATTCAGTGTTTTGCAATACACCTCTGCTGTAATTGTTCGTCCTGGTTGCAAGAATTCCACAAAAATCTCACCCTTTTGGTCCCAAAACACGGTTGCCATGATTTTGTGAACTGATGGTGTTTGTTTGAATTTCTTTGCTTTAGGAGAACCAGAGTGCCGCTATTGCATTGACTGCTGCTTCGACTCCCCAGTGACGTATGATATCCACGTTTCATTCCCCGTCACTATGTACAAAAAGAGGTCATCCCCATCCTCCCCCCAGCGGGCCAAAAAATCACGTGCAGCTGTCCTTCTTTGCTCTTTGTGAGCGTGTCAGCATTTTTGGTACCCACCTCGCACACAGTTTGTGATACCCCAGGTTGTCTGTCACAATTCGATGCACTGTTCTCGCAGACACTTCTGGAAACACTTTGGTCACTTCAGATATTGTGAACCGGCAATTGGAACTCACTTTCTGGTTAACGCGTTCCACCAGATCCACTAGGCCTTCCGCTACAGTCATCGTCATGGACATTTGAACCCCCTTCCCAAAACTCTCTGCACCATTGCCTGACCTTCCCTTCACTCATCACTGTCGGTCCATAAATGGCACACAATTCCTGATGGATGTCAGCTGCATTCTGTCCTTTGGGGTTCAGAAATCGTATGACAGGTCTCACTTCACATTTGGCGAGATTTTGTATTACGGTAGCCATTTCACCTTACTGCTACTCGCACGTATGCAACCCCACTCTGACGATTCTATCTCTGTTGCAAGCACAGAATACTAGGCCATGCTCCTGCTCATGCTCAAATTCATCAGTGTTGTCAACCCTGCGTAAAAAAATATCGGCTCCCTTTTTTTTTTAAATGCACCTCGTATATTACCTTGCTTTTATGGTTTTTCTTCACACTTAAAATGTCTCACCTCATTGACTAGACAATTATTTCGTAACAAACAAAAAATGCTCCTAGAATTTGTTACAAATCGAATGACTAGAAAGTAATTTCGTTCTATTACTTTTATAAATATATTTCTGTAGATCTCTACTACTTAATAGTAGTAGTGGTATTATTAGCAGTAATTAAATTAATTAATTATAAATATTATTAATTAATTATGAGTATTATTAATTTAAAGTATAAAAATAATGGTAATGTGAATTTGGAGAAAGTTTTAGAAATAACCCCCTCCCCCTTGATGAAATCCTGAGTACGCTATACGACACACGGTTTTAGAAGCGATATCGGGCGGAGCCAAGCAGAGGGTGTGCGTGGCAACCAGCCAATGGCAGGAGTGCAACGTTATACAGTTAGGAAACTGTGGTACGCGAGTTAAATGCCGTGTTCTGTATTTTTCTTGCGCGCAAGAAGTTTTCGTAATACTCGCCACTTTAAGGTCCATCATAAGATGGGGCACGACATTTTGAACCTGACTGTCCAAGTCCGATGAATTTCCGTCGCCTACAGCCGGAGTTATTGTTTCACGAAGAAACACGGGAAAAAACACGTCTCTACAAACAGACACAATGACCCTTTCATTTTCCTTCCGTGTTCCGTCCTTTGTTTTTTTTCGTTGCCACCGTGTTGACCCCGATGAGTTGTTGTGTCTTGGTAAAGCTATGGGTGTCAAATTCAGCTGAATATGCACAATGACCTTTCATTGTCTTGTGTGTTCACAAACATTGCGACTCTGGGTCAGTTTTGAGTTCAGCGTTTTCATAACAAGGGCAGTGTAAGATAATTTTACTCGTACGGCATGGGGAACAGTTGTGAGAGGATTCAATACAGCCCTTATTGATTGATTTATTTTACTTCGCTTTTTCTGCCACTTTTGGCTAATTTACGAAAATGGGGATGAGTGATGATATGATGAAATTGATTTGATTGATTGATTGATTTAGTTTATTTTATTTCGTGTTTTGTGCATCTTGGCTAATTTGCGAAGATGGGGATGAATGATGAAATTGATGAATGGACACTCACAAATATCCATGCCAGGGCCGGGATTCGAATCCGAGACTCCTGGCATTGTAGCGTGTTGTGCAATACAGCCCTTATGCTCGATAGTTGTGCAATAGTGTGTGTGTTGCGTGAGTGTTATTTAATAATGTCGCGCCGGCACCATTGTGGAATGGTTAGTATATCGCTCTACGATGCAAAGAGTCCCAGGTTCGAATCCTGGCCTGGACATGGATGTTTATGAACGTCCCTTCATCAATTTCATTATATCATCACTCATTCCCATTTTCGCAATTAGCCAAAAGTGACAGAAAAGCAAAGTAAAATAAAGCAAATCAAATTAAATTAACAATGTCGCTCTCGAAACCTAGTACGTACCAGTAGTACAGGCACCAATGGTACTCGTATTACGTTTACAAGACAGAAATCTTAGTTTTAAAGCTTATTCTTACTTCAAGGAATTGGCGTTCTCAAGACGTGCGTGCTGAAACAGTGTTTTTGAGAACTTACGGTTAAAGCGTGTGGTGTAGCCTATGTGTGCATACTGTGTTGCGTATTATAAAACAGGGTAAAGAATCTACCACAGAAATCGGCGAACCCCTATCCAAATCTTCTGGGAAACATGCCAGAGAACAGAAACGAGAGCGATGATGATGACCTTGCAGTTCCTCTACAATAAATACGTACCTTGAAACTTCTTTCAGGTATGATATAATCCTGCGTAGAATTCTTCACTATATATTTCATTGTACTCAAATATCACGTGCATGCATTATACTCATAAAAAGCTGAATATTGGACCCAGCAAATTCTCTGCGTTTCCCTTCCGCTAGAAGTGGGTTTTACAACTGTGCGACAGCACTGGCTGCGTATTGACTGAACTCATATTCCTTCTAAAAGCGTACGCCGTATATTGATATGTTAATTAAAACTAATAAGCAATTCATAGGAAGAGTAGTTTCTTATGCATGTGTTTTGCTTTGCTTAGTTCAGTTGTTATCCAATTCGAAGCAAATCATGGCATTTCAAACAAATACATTAGTTTTTGTTCAAGGCAAGATATTATCAGAAATTTAATGTACAAGGAGGTATCAAAAAGTTTTGCCTGTTGAGGTATAATTTGTTTAATAATGGAAAGATTGAAACAATGAACATACATATAGTTTGCCTGTAGTGTCCTCTACTCAGAGTTACCCTTCCACACAGTTGCCATCACATTCGATGCATTTGGGCCAGCGTTTTATCAAACCCTCAAAACCAGTTTGGAAAAATTCCACAGAACACTCCCTCCCCACCGTTCAGAGCTGTTTTAACCTCCTGTAGGTCATCGAATCTCATGCCACGAAGCACAGACTTAGCTCAGACTCTATGGTATCCCAAACTCTCAATCATTGCATCCATAGGATATGAGAACTGCATCAGAAATTTCCTGGATGGTATCCTCTCGAATGAGCTCATCATCCCTGTGGTGATTGTCGTCGGTCAACGACGTTGATGGCCTGCCACTCCTTGTCATGTCCACACTTTCGTTTTATCCCACTTTGAACAGCTCTGAACTGTGGGGATGGAGTGTTCTGTGAATTTTTTCCAAACTGGTTTTGTGGGATGGATAAAATACTGGCACAAATGCGTCGAACGTGATGGCAACTGTGTGGAAGGGTAACTCTGAGTAGAGGACACTACATGCAAACTATACGTATGTTCATTGTTTCAATCTTTCCATTATTAAACATATTATACCTCAACAGGCAAAACTTTTTGATACCTCCTCGTACAATCCAAAAAAGAAAGAAGAAAAAACTTGTGTGGTGCAACTGTCAAGTTGTGCCAAGCCCACACATTAGTTTTGATTTTGATTTGATTTGTTTATTTTACTTCGCATTTTGTCCCTCTTGGCTAATTTGCGAAGATGGGGATGAGTGATGAAATGATGAAATTGATGAATGGACATTCACAAACAACCAAGCCCGACCGGGATTTGAACCCGGGACCCTTGGCATCGCAGCACGATGTGCTAACCACTCGGCCACAGGGTCAGGCCCCACACATTGGGTAATATGTGGCGATCACATTGATTCCCATTACTTCTGCTATCTAGCTTTCTAGGCAGCGCTTGGTACTTCTTTTCAAGTAACCCTCCCACCATCCCATCAAGTTGTCCTCATGATTCTCAGCCAGCAGCGAAAATTTGAGGATTCTGACTGGCAATCAAAACTGCAGGCCATTTGAAACAAAGGCAAGAGCTCTAACCATTCGGCTCATTTTTCCAAAGGACTGGATGCTGTCGTGAAACTCTTGAACTGCACAAGGTCTAAGTCTGCTTACTTTTGGAAATACGAGTACTTTGTGCATTTTAAATCATATAGCATACTAGAAGCTTCATAAGTAAAGAGGAAACATTGCTACGTAAAACTTGAATGCTTGTTTTAGTACAATAGTACAATAGTAGCTATAATAAATAGACTTAAGTGAGTTACTAACTTTTTTAGTAACTCCCTTACATCTAATTATTATCATCTGCATATTTTATTTTCCAAACATGAATATTGTAGCTACCATGGTGGGTGAATATCATGATTTATATTTAAAAAATAATTTGTTTTTTTTAAAATTTAAATCTATTTTTTTATTATTAAAAAACATGCTTAAAATTTATGTATGTTTTTTGGCACCATCCATATAAATGTATGATTTTTATAGAAAGGCTTTTTCAAGGAAATAGCCCTGTAAAATATTTGAACAGTTTGATTAAAGCAAATAAAAAATACATGTAAATATACATTTTTCTGTTTCTGATACTATATATATGAACCTACTATGGAAATGTTTGTTGACTGTGATAATAAAACTCAAGTGATTTTCAGTAACTTTTCTTTCAGTGAAAATAAAATCTTCTGGATGTACTCTGTAATTGTAATTGAATTTTTTTTAAAATCTTTGTAGCTGAAATTTGGCAATTTTTTAAATTATAGTTTGCATAATATCTGCTGCCATGTTTACTTACAGTTTAATGATAATGGCACTATTTACAGTTTAACATGATTAGTATTTTGTATATTTTTCTACACAAAATGTTTGCTATTTTTGCCTGTAAAAATTATTGAATTTTAAATCGAGGAATTTAATGGTTTTTACAGTTTACATTTCCTTCGTATGAGCTTCACCCCATCAGTACATATATTTGTTTCGTTTCTTTCCCTTTCTTAGAACCTAATAAACACCATTATATGGTTACGAGATTAATGTACTTTCACCAAAAATAATTCTGATATCCACAAAATCCTTATGTACATTATTCTATAAATTATACATTTAAATCTTGATTTAAATCAACCTGATTTAAATGAATCCACTTTGCTAGCTACTATTATGAAAACCTATAAGCCATTTTTTATAATGTACCATGTTTCACAACATTAGTTTATAAATTTTATTACAATGAAAATACAATAAAAAATTGGTACATATTTACAAAAACATAAATAACACTTCTTCATACTAATGTTATTTAGTCAAGATATTTTATTTTTGGTTTAGGCTTCAATATTACAATGTATGCTACCATTGACGAAATGCTCAGAATGTATGCACCAAGTATACCAAAGTATGTAAATTTGTAGTACCAGAAATTTATAGAATTGATTTTCACAGCCTCTAAGTTGTACCAGACAGCACTGGAGATTGTGTTCTCCAGGAAGGAAATTAGGAAGAAAACTAGAAACCTGAGTGGCAAATTTCTGTGTTTCGTTTTGTACTCTATGAAGCAGAAAAGGGACAAAAGTCCCATTCCAATCAGTGAGAGAGTCGAAGAGCAATCACTGCATCCATTCGCACAGAGTAGCCAGGTCGTTGCAGTGACTACATGAGCCAAAATTAGTGCAAGAGCTGCAAAGGGATAGAAGGCACAGAAAACTGCCAGTGCTAGGATTCGAGATGATATGAAGAAGTACCACCATAGGAAGGCCACTACTTTTCCTAGTGGATTGTCTTCGTCCATTCCTTTGACGTAAGTCCTCTTTCTCGGAAGACTAATATCGAGGGCACGATTATTGTTTGATCCAGCAGAATCCACTACATCCGTTTCTTGTTTCCTGTTTCTTTCGATTGGTGGTGATGGGGCCTTATAATCAGGTGGCTGTATTGAACTAATAATAGAAACTGCTGTGGTACTAGTCACGGCGGAACTAGCATCACTTGTTCTAAAGACTTTCTTCCGTAGAAGTTCTAGAGGGTAATACATGCTGTATCTCTGCAGACTTCTACGAATTGCATCAGACATTGGTGGCCTTGGTGGTGGGGATAGTATAAGACTTCTGGGCCGAACAGGAGGTGATAACGATGTACTTGGTTTTTCACGTGTAAATTGTACATATGGATCATCTGAGTCACTATCTTGTGATTCTACCTCTTGACAAACATCAGTCTCGTCAGCGACTACATTGGCACTCTTGCTTTGTTCTTCATCACTGTCTTTTGTTGAAGCTATATCTGTTGATTCTTCAAGGCTGAAAGAAACTTGTCTTGAATCCCCTCCAGTAAATTTCTTTTTGGATAATTCACCTTCTCCGTTATTGGTTGTGGAGTTTTTATGTGATGATGAATTTCCTGAAGTTTTCATGTTGTTCAAACCATCTTCCGGATCATACTCATTGCTTTTGGGTGAGCGGTTGCTGGACAGAAGGACGTCTAAATTCCAAGTGTCTCTGGCATCCCCTTCTTTCTCGCACCACGGAACCTTCCTTCCAAATACTTTCTGGCTCTCGTACCATTGGAAAGCAGTCACTGTGATGGCCAGGGAAAAAAGGGATGTTGCAATGCTTGCTGCCTGAGATGTCACTGCAAACAACAGAAAAGCCAATCTAAATGATAATTTGTTTTATTTTACTTCCCTTTTCTGCTATTTTTGGCTAATTACAAAAATGAGGATGAATAGCGATGAGATGAAATTGATGAAAGGATAATCACAAACACTCATAGACAGAATACAACACGTGGTCCACAGAGATTTTACTGGCTGTTAGTCTATATGCCAAAGCCTGTTGTCCAGGGTGTACTACGAGGATGGAATGGGGGCATTTGGGTGTCTTCACAAAGTGTAAATCAAAGTAAGTTGAAAGTAATGAATTGGTCAAACAAAACAAGTGAAAAGCAATTTACAGACCACTCAAAACAAAACATCTCATTTAGATCTCAGGAGCACATTTGGGATATTAAAGAGAAAGGAGGGATGCAACCTTTTTCAACACTTAGTAGAAAAAACTAATTTATAAGATAAAAGTTCATAATAAGTGTGAAAGTTTGAGTTTTTATTTTAAGTCCACTTTATGCACGGTAAGACTAATCAGGGCTGGACATACAGTTTGAAGCAAGATCCGAACCACTATGTCCCTCCACTGGTTATCTAACCTGGGTCCCCCCTGATTACAAGGCAGTGACGTTACTGCTACACCACCAGGGAGGTGTAGAATTGACCATAATGAAATCATTCAATAGCGAAATAGGTCACAATAGCTGGTGTAAACAGTTTGAGAGTAAATATTCCGAGTTTGGTACCTAGTCCAGTGGCCTATGGATTATCCAAGTTGTGTTTCCAGTTCCATTCAAGTGTACAGTATAAGCTTGAATGGAATTTCTGATAAAAAATTGAACACACATTCTCAATTAGAGGATCAAAGGCTAACAACCCACCTGTTGATGTCAGAGGCAGCGGTCCCTGCTTGTATCCGTATGTCATCATCCATGTCTGGAACAGGGCCTGAGGTGCTGACTGAAGGAAGGGTTGCAGGAGCAAGTAGAACTCAATGTAGCTCCAGCTAGAACACTTCCCCAGTGCATCTTCTCTCTCATAGCCTGTGCGTGCCAAGGCTTCTATGCTCCAAAACAGCACCATAGACAATCTACAAAGAATTCAGTGTTGCCAGTATCTGCATGTTTTTAACTTCACAAAATATCACTATCAATATCTTTGCTAGATCTGTTGTTTGAGATTAACTCTTTCCGGACGAGAGACTGGCACAGCCCATCGTTCACTATAAAATTCCATTGTGAATGAACGACAGGCTATAATTGAACTGCTTCTCTTCAACCCCTAGGTGTCGTATTTTCTTCATTGCTGGATTTTACTTCTACCCATGTTGAATTAAGTTGCGCTTTTGTTTATAACTGTTGAGAATAGCATTTCAAAATTTATATTCACATTGTGGAAATTTCTTATGATGATTCCACTTCATATTTGGCAATTAGTGATGTTTTTGATCCTAATAGTTTTTACGTTATTTTCATGAATTATTTTTTATATTACCTAATCAAAATATGTTTTCAGTAATTTTCAAGCAACGTTATATATTTTTTTTTTTACTTTCAAAAAATTGTTGCAGAAAGTAATTCATAAATGTAGAAAATTTACATAAAATGTAACATTAAATATCTGTAGAAAGAGGAAATGTTGAAGATTTTAGAAAAAATATTAAAAAACAGAACACTTAACATATTTTCCATGATTTTTTAAAAACAACAAAAAATCCCATCCCCTGGTGAAAATTTGATATTTTAAGTTCCGTCCAGAAAGGGTTAAAGTATACAATGGAACCAACTTACCCTCTCTAATCTCTAAGTTCTGTCCAGTGTTTGGAAGTAACTAGTTACTTGTATTCTAGTTTCAAATAACAGTCACTTTGGGGGGGGGGGGTCCTAACTGCATGCACTTAAATTGAACATTTACCCATTGTCTAGTGCTTTTAACTACACTACGTATCAGGGAGCATATTTCTTTCATCTTCAGGGAAACTAATACGAGAAGCTGAAAGGCAGACTCACACCACCAATAGCAACTTTACCAAGCTAGTAAAGTTTCAACACAAACCTATTCTATAGCCTAGACATACATATCTAACTAGATAACATGGCAGCAGTTGCATCGACAATACCTAAACCTGGGTGGCTACTCATCAGGAATTACTTGAATTCCGTGAATTATTGACTCCAGGAATTTTGCGTGAATTTGTTTCCATAGACGTGAAAATTTTCAATTTTTGGCTTTTATTAAGGAATGAAAGGAAAGCAGCATGGAAAATAAAAGAGAATTCTCCCAGTTTATTTACTTTGTTAGTGGCCTCTGCAGAGCAGTCTACCTGATAGATGAAAGATAATTGCAAGGTAAGATATCTTAGTTAAATTTGAGTTTGAAATTCTTATATGTTAACAATTTTTCATAGATTAGTGTAGCATTTGTGACTTGTGTTTGTAGATGTATTTCTAGTCTGAGTATGTGAAATGGCAAATGTAAACTTCACACCTTAAATTAAATATTTATACCATTTAATTAAATTGAACAAGATCTTTTTGATACATTGGAATCACACAGACCATTTATATGATTAATATATTTGTGTGTGAGTTGAAATTGAAAAAACGTCTGCTTGCACTCTTGAATTTTTGGAATTTTCGCCTTTAAAACCGGGAATTATACTTGAATATTATCATGGTCCTAGAGTAGCCACCCTGTAAACTCCAACCACCACAAGGAAAACAGGTGGCGAGTTCTTGCAGCTCGGGAGAAAGTCAATTCCCCAAAACCAAATCTAAGTAAATCAGAAACAGTAGCACTTAGAGCTCTGAGCAAAGACCAGTCTATAAAGATTCTCCCACTAATAATGGATATTGCCACAATTAAGGTTGTCCTATTAAGAGCTCTCAGGAGCCCTTTTGAAGCATCAGATTGCAGTGAAACTTCGTAGAGAGGCTACGGAGACTATGGGGAATTTGAGTTTATGTCAGTACAGCAGCATTCAGTATGCACCCTGTCAACGTGAATGAAGCTTTGGAAGCTTAAGACAGCGTTACCAGTGGTCTAATGTAGGAAGAACAAAACTTGATGAAGATTGCAAAGAAATCGTTGAATTGAGAAATAAAGCATACCATGCATATTTGAGTTGTCCAACAAAAAGGAAAAAACAAGAACTAGATACATGGAATAAAGAGGTACACACAATTTGCCGGGAAAAGAAAAGGAAGTGTATATAACAGAGAAAATAATTAATATTGGAGAACAATTTAAGTCCAACAGTACATATGTGGCATATAAAGAAGTAAGATCAATCAAAGAAGGATTTAAAACCAGAACAAACTGTTGTAAAGACAAGGATGGTCTACTTCTGGAAGATAAGGAAGCAATCAAACATTGATGGAAAGAGTATTTCTCTAGACTACTAAATTCAACACACTCGGTGAATGCACACAAAGAAACTAGCAGGAAAGAATTGCCAGGAAAAATGAAGAACCTGTGAACCCCCTAAAAGGCAAGAACTTGAAAAAGTCTTAAATGCCCAAAGAAACAATAAGCTCCAGGAATAGATGACATACCAACAGAGCTATGGAAAAATGGAGGGATCAAACTCGGAGAGACACTGTTTCAATTGATAACAGAAGTATGGAATTGAGAAGAAATGCCCAGGGACTGGCAGAGAAGCATAATTTGTCCAATATACAAAAAGTGGGACAAATTGGAATGTAAGAACTATAGGTGTATTTCAATCTTATGTACACCATTTAAAATATTCACATCAGTAATAAGAAGCAGATTGGAACCATATGCAGAAACAATCATAGGAGAATACCTGGCTGGTTTTAGGAAAAGCCGCTCCACCATTGACCAGATATTTACAGTAAAACAAATATTGGAGAAGTGTTGGGAAGGAAATATAGATGTCGTTGACGTCCAGGAAGCTTATGACTCCATAGATAGAGATATGATAGGCCATATCATGAGAGAATTTAGAATACCAGAGAAGTTAGTCAGATTGATAGAACTGCCAATGAAGAGTACCTTTTCCTCTGCACGCATCCAAGCAGAATTGGGAGACTTCTTTGAAGTAAAGCAAGGAGATAGACTGGCCCCACTCATTTTCAACCTGGTGTTGGAATATATCAGTCAGCTACGAATTGATACCAGATACAATACAAATCTACACAAATAATTGGATATGCAGATGATATTAACATCATGGGTAGATCACTAAGAAGAGTAAAGTAAGTTTTTAAGGACCTGAATGAGGAAGGAAAGAAAGTTGGACTAAAAAAAAAACGAGAATAAGACAAAGATATTAATCCAGTCAAGGAAAAGAAGAAACTTTGAACAGAACATGGTAATAGAAAACTTTAACATTGAAATGACCAATATTTCTCATACCTAGGTAGATGCCTCAATGAAAAATACAAGCACGTATTCGAACAGCAAATAAGACCTACTTCTCGATATTACCTTTAATTAGATGTAGAGATGTCAATTGGAGAGCTCGAGTGATGCTACACAAAACACTCATTCGTAGTATTGTAGTATATGGATGTGAAGCATGGATTCTTACAGAACAAGCTGCTAACAAACTCTACTCATTTGAGTGTAAAATCCTCCAAGGATCTTTGACTCTATTCACTCACAAGGAGTGTGGAGAATTAGATATAATGACGAAATTTACAAACTTTATAAGGAAGTACCTCTCTCCATAAACATAAGAATAAAAATACTAAATTGGGCTAGCCATGTAGCTAGAATGAATGAGCACCGAATCCCGAAGAAGATGCTAGGAGGAAACATGGGAGAAAGAAGACCAAGGATCAGATGGGAGGATAGTATTCAGAAAGACGCAGACTCCATCCTTCACATCAGAAACTGGAGAAGAGCAGCCCAAGTTCTGGAGGAAGAAAGTTGGGGAGGCCATGGCCCGAAAACAAGCCGAAGTGCCATAGGTAACAGGTAAATGCATTCGATGTTCAGAATGTTGAAGCACGAGATAGTAAATTATTTGCCACATGTTCTTGATATCCAGCAACCAAGGGATGATTACAAATTAATTCTGCTCCTCAACATTTTGTTTCTTGGAGGAAGAAGTGGGAATGAGTCGTTTAGAGCTCCTGGTGCAGTTCACCATTCTTTGTGGATGACCAAAGGTATCTATGTATTGAAGATATTCCGATTTCGGCATTCATTGCAGTTAGTCATAAGAAATAAGTAAAATAACTGATGAAGCTCCTCTTGGCATTGGACATCCCATTTCTGACTTATACTAATGGCTATCAATAGGTGGCGTAGCATGGACATTTCGGGTGGGAACGCCAAGTCCGAAGGAAGAGTCGGCCCTTTCTTGCTTAATAATTTACTTATGGTATTAGTCGCCACAGATATTATTTGCCTGAAGTAAGCTGGGTTTTCAATAAAACATCATCATTGCATGTTTTAGCTAGAAAATTAGATGCCTCACTATGCCACAAATGTTTTGAACTCTGGTGTTCTATACCTTTTTTTATATCTTTCTGCATGACGCAAGTCATTAAAAACCTACCTGAATCACAAGCGCCTCTGCACAACAATAGACGTCATTGTTGTGGGCGATCCAACTTCTGATTGATTTGGTTTATTTTATTTCGCTTTTCTACCACTTTTGGTTAATTGCGAATATGAATATGAGTGATGATATTGATGAAGGGACACCGACAAAGAACACCAGTGGCGTAGCGTTATAGTACGCCCGTACGCCCGGCGTTCCCAGATTTAAAATTTCAAAAATGCTTAAATGCTGTGATTATAAAGTAAAACGTGACTAATTTCATATATGTTTGACCTTCATGGCATTATAATGGCTATTTTTCATGATCCGCTTGCAACGCTCCACTCTCAACACTCGTTCTAGCATCTCTTTTCAATGCCTTTCCCGGCCGGACGCCGAGCAGGTTCGGCGTACAGGACTCCTATGTTCCTTGCTGCCTTTATGGAGGGAAATCTTCCATTTCTACAGCACGCGAGTAAATGGGCTCTCTTACGCCAGCGTACGAGAGGTCTACCGTGATTGGTTCATGTGACCCTTCCTGCCTTCTGAAGCAGACGACAGCGGCAGAATTCCTACCCGGTTCTTTCTCTTCGCGCTCATGCAACTCGTGCTATGTGATGCTACAATACGCAATATTGACTGACGTAACTTTACCAATCTCAAATATACTGCTTCTTAATGGCCACTGCATTGTATAATTTATCGCACGAACAGCGATGTGTATTAGAAACTAAAAGATCAACACAGTTTTTGTCAAATAAGTTGGTGAAGTCTTCGTGATAGAAATTCAGCCTGTGGCTGCTCTACCACTTAACCCGCAAAACTATTATTTTTTAATTGTATTTTTTCGTTATTATCTAACTACTTAATATTGTGTGAATGGAAATGTTTAGCATTCATTTGAAAACTCTTAACATCGAATGGTCTCTGGAGAAAATTATTTTAAAATGTTTATCAGCATTCTCAAGATGTAATAAACAGTGGTCTGAATTACTAATCGGCACTGTTACGTCAGTAGAGTGTACGATATTTGGATCATCCACTCTGCTTTTCACAGTGCGCCAAGACGACAGAGGTCCCTGGTTCGAAGGGGGCCCCTTTGTGCCCCTTGCAAGTGCCCTTGGCCGTCTGGAAGAAGAATGCAAGAAAGACGTAAAAACTAATTCCATCATGAGTATCCAATTGCCCTGCTATTCTTAGATTCTCCTAGTCTGTTTTTTTACTTCAATGTTTGGTTCCCCTAGAATGGACTTCCGTCCAAGGTCGGGGGTGGGGGACAATGCCCCCTGCCCCCCCCTGTGGTTGCGGCACTGTTTATGAGTGTCTCTTCGTCAATTTCACGTCATCACTTATTGTTGCGATTAGCTAGAAGTGGCAGAAAAGCAACGCTAAGTAACAAAAATCAAATATCCACTCCCTCTCTCTACCACATGAATCACTATTACCAAAAGGTAGACTTGGGAAACAAAAATGTAAGCAGTTCCAAGTAACACATAAAAGAAAAACATCCGAACACATTAGGCACCTTTAAAATGTCACAACTGTTCTAGATACTGAAAATTGCGAAATCATTTCCCGAAGTCTGAATCTGGAAGGGAATTCCCCTCCCCCCATCATGAAACGACATTATACGGAATCCCATACATCCTAATAAATCACAAAATCAATAAGTGTCTTTGTTATGTTGCTAGAGTAACATATGATATAGATAATTGTAAAGATTATTGAGAATGTCACGCAGGAATGTATTCTGTATTTTTCACAGGTGGGGCAAAGGAGGCTCTCAGGGGGGGGCACTTGCCCCCCCCTGCCCCCCTCTAGCTACGGGCCTGCTTCCAGCTACTAACAAATGTCTTTCTAATTAATAACTCAGCTAAAATCACTTAACGTGATTATTTGTACAATCCATCATGGAAGTACAGCGCCACATTTCAACCTGGTGGCGGAAAATCGAACTATTTTTATCGCCATCCTCCTCCCCATGGTCTGCATAGTGGATTCACCAGATTTCAGATGCCTCAAACAGGCTATAGAGGGCTCTGAGTTGGGCAGCTTTAATTCTGGCTACGCGGTATGTTGATTGATTGATTGATTGAGTTGGTGTTGAAAGTCCACTTTATGCACAGTAAGGCTAATCGGGACTAGACCTACATTTAAAGTGGGATCCTAACCATTATGTGCCTCCACCGGGTATCAAACCCGGGACCCCTTGATTAGAAGGCGGCGACGCTACCACTGCGCCATTGGGGAGATACGCCACCAGGTATGTACTCTCTGATTTGTTAGCTGTAACAAATAGACTGTGCTGTGTGTAGCACCGCAGTAAATGAATCTGCTAATGTTGTAATGATATATAATTTATGAATTGTAATTAGTTCTTCATGGACTTGAAAGTAAATTTCACTAAGTATTTTAGGAGCAAAGAAGTGTCAATGAAATACAAATATAATATGGTAATTTAATGTAAACACCACAATTTCCACACTTTGAATGTTGCGAAGTTTATGTAATATTGGGGAATATATTTCAAAATCGTACGAGAAGGGTTTCATTAGAATATGCAACTTCTGTCGTAATATACGGGTAATGCAACTTTATGCTAGTGTGTCCGTAAAGTGGTATATCAACTTGAAATAACATGTTATATACTCACATTCACTGACGCTGGTTACATGTGCTGCATTTTTCAACAGTGTAACAGTTATTCTCTTATTGTTTTAAGAGAAAACATTGTTTTCTCAAATCTTCAGCAGTTATTAGCATCTAAACTTGCGAAGTGGTATACCGTGTTTGTGCAGGATCGTGTGAGACCCCTTTTGCTGTCTTCGCGAACTGTAGACGGAATAAAATTTATGGTACTTTCGAGTCGGAGGTGGATCGGGAAGTGAGGACCTACAAGACTACCGTGTGAGACTGGCTTTAACTTTATTTATGAGCAAATTAATATCTATATCATCTAAACTGAGACTTTATCATAGCATAATAAGACCCGTAATCGCATATGCATGAGAAACCTGAATCCTCAAAGACGCCTGTCAACAGAAACTCTTAATATTTGAAACGAAAGAACCCGATGGTAATTGGAGAATATGAACTAACGAAGAACTCAATAAATTAATAAGGAATGAAAACATCGTAAATTCCATAAAATTACAAAGATTAAGATGGTTTGGGCACATAAATAGAATGTCTGATGAAAGGTTAGTAAAATAAATATATAAACGTAATCCACTCGAAACACGAGCCTTAGACAGGTCAAAGAAACGATGGGAAATTGAAATAATTAAAGATTTGAAACACATGAAAGTAAAGAATTGGACGAAGAGCATCCAGGATAGGAAAAAGTGGGCAGATGTTGTTGAGAAAGTGAGAACATTCAAAGCATGAAGTTGTAGTGCCTGAAGAAGAAGGAGCATGCACTGAGAGGTACCTCCACTACAAATGAAACCACCTTAAGAGTACAAACAACGCCATAGTCCATTGTCTAAGCTCAAGACCCTTTGTATGCTAAATGTGGAACACCCACTCTTTATTACAATCAGTCATATCTAATTTCACGCGAAGACTTAAAAAAAATTGATAAGTAAAGCCCGAATCACACGGAACTAGATTTCCAGTAGGAATGTCCCAGTAGACTTTTGTTCCCAGAAGACATTGCGCAGAGCAGACAATCTAAAAGGATGGACGGCCAATTTGAAGAACGTTGTAGGAGAATTACTGCTGTATTAAAAAATAAAAATAGAAAAGTATGGACTAGAAATTGGCTCGAAAGAAAATATGGTAATCAATGCGTAGTGAACAAGGTTTTTAACGATCTCGGGTATGCATATTCATACACGAGATTCACAGGATTCATTCATTAAAACAATATTTTTTTCAAGTAAATATGTATATCAAATATTCAATGCACTTGTAATAATAAGGATTTTCATTATCGGCTAATCATATTTGTCACGTATAAATCTCATCGCTTTGCACAAATACATAACGAACTGTGCCGGCCCCCGTGCCGGAGTTGTTAGCACATCGCGCTACGAAGCCAAGGATCCAGGATTCGAATCCTGGCCTGGGCATGGTTGTTTGTGAGTGGCCATTCATCAATTTCATCTTATCATCACTCATACCCATCTTCGCAAATTAGCCAAAAGTGCCACAAAATGCGAAGTAAAATAAAAGCAAATCAATCAATCAACCTAACGAACTGAACACGAACGCGAATCATTTCAGTTACTTTTTCTTTTATCGAGAAACGAAGAAAACAAAACACTCGGAAATCACAGACGAAAAATTTCCTTCGACAAACTCAGATAATCTTCACATGGCCAAACTTCGCTCTGATTGGCTGTTCCACAGAATCCAGTCGAGGAAAGCCAGTTGCAATTAGAACATGATCTATTCCTCAAAGCTCGTCAAGTAGCCGGCCAGACAGCCATCAATTCCGGCCAGTTCAGCGCCAACTAACTGGAAATCCAGTTCCATGTGATTAGGCCCTAACACTTTAACCCAGCAAGCCCTGAGTGATGATGAGTCTCATTGTCCCGACCAGATGAGGTGGGACACCTTTGTGACGTGTGGAAGACGTTGCAGTCCTAAGAAAATCTTACCTTTGCAGTGCCCATATTGGGTAGGTTAGAATATGGAACGTGTGCAGAAGAATCCACTGGCACTTCTCCGTAGCCCCCTCCTTGTCCTCCCAGGCTTGCTGCTTGGTGACGATCCAGAGAAGAAACGTGAGCAGGGGGAGGTAGAGGAAGACTATTGTCAGAGCACCGCACCAGACGTTCCCACTCCTGAAGTAGTCCACAAGCAGAGCAACGTCCGTCGCCAAATCGAAAGAGAAGCACGCGAACCTCACTACAACGGGCAGCAGAAAGTAAAACCAGATTTTCTGCACGTCGCTCAGTTGATACGTCAAGACAAAAGACGGTTTCTTCTCCAAGATGGAGGGCCCATGGAAGTCATTGCTCACGGTGTAAGTCCCCACTTCCTGAAGTAAGTTCACCGCGTTGGTCATGGCTTAAAATGGCAGCTACATTCTGTGCAGTACCGCGTTTGCATGATATAATAATTCAAGCTGGTGCTGACTTTTTGCACTGTATCTCACTTGTTACCTTTCACACGCAATCTGTTGTGGAATACCTGCGTCCCGCTTATCAGCAATCAATTCTTGGTTGACTGATAAGGAAGCGTCTTGTTGGGTTTACTTTGATTATTTCATCCGGTGCACGATAAGAACGGGCGTGTTGCTAGAGATTAGATAAGTGCTTGGTGATTGATATGTGCACTGTGGGTGCAGTAGAAATATTGGTCTCGTATGCAGTATGCTCAGGGTGCAAAATCATTGAGAATCGGTGAGGGAGGTAGATCTTAATTACGAACAATGCCAAAATTGTCCTAATTGCGAACACATAAAAGTGCGAAATAATTCCATGTCCTAATTGCGAACGTCTCTCCGATGGCGCAGTGGTAGCGTCGTGCCTTGTAATCAAGGGGTCCCGGTTTCGATACCCGGTGGAGGCACATATTGGTTCGGATCCCACTTTAAACTGTAGGTCCAGTCAAGATTAGCCTTACTGTGCATAAAGTGGACTTAAAACACAAAATCAATCCATCCTAATTGTGAACACATGGAACTGAAAAACCTGTTTTTGTTAGTAATTCCACTCTTCCAGACTGTCGACGTAATGTGACTCTCAATCGTGTGTTAATGTCTCTAAAACTCCTTAGTGTCATAATAAATGTGGAAGTGCTTCAACATGAGACACCGAACAAATAATCCAGTGGAGGAATAAACATTTTTTACAACATTCACCATTCAGCAAGATGGAGCCACAGCGCACACAGCAAGGAACACGATGGCGCTCCTTCGGACCATTTTCGGGCATTGAATCATTTCACATAATGCAGACATTCATTGGCCTCCACATTCACCAGATTTGTCAGCAGCAGACAATTTTCTTTTGGGATACCTCAAAAATCCGCAGGCAATCCAGTAACTCAATGAGCACATCCGTGTAAAAATCCAAGCCCTAATACTGGCAACATTGACACGTGGAATGATGCGTGCAAAGTCAATAATGGTGGACATTTACGTGAAATAATTTTTTACACATAGATGAAAGAAACCACACATTTGTAATGTACATAATACTCGTACAAGAATATCAATAAATGAGGACTAAAGTGGCAAACGTTGTAAGTGTCAAAAGCGAAAGTGTTGGGAAATTGCATCTTTCCGCACATCAGCCCGTAAGAACGTTCACGACCTCTTTACACGCCCTTTGAACTACTTAGAGGGGCTACCAGCCACTGTTCACTTTTACCGCATGATAAAGCGTGTTTGAGTTATTGTGGCACTTACAGCGTTTACCAATTATAGTCTTCAAATATCACTATCATATGCCAAGTGACTTATGACCCACCCTGTACTACAACTTGACACTTCCATCTACTCACGTTGATTATATCTGTTTTGGTTGCAGACAGTAACGGCGAATGGGTTCCAAAACGGGGGGAAGGTCAAAGATAGTATATTTCCCTTTGTATATAAGGTTTAGCATACTGCGGGGGCAAAAGTGGCGAAAATTGGGGGGCTAACTCCCCCCTCGTCCCCTAATCGCCGCCACTGGGTCTATCACTTCACCAATTTTTTGGACCTCCCCGATGGCGTAGTGGTAACGTCGTCGCCTTCTAATGAAGGGGTCCCGCGTTCGATACCCGATGAAGGCACAGTGGTTCGGATCCTCTTTTAAACTGTACGTCCAGTCCCGATTAACGTATCTGTGCATGAAGTGGACTTAAAAACAAGAATTCAACTTCACCAAATTTTGCCTCTAGGTCTGCTATTTCTTTTAAATACCGACAGACGAGCGGACACGTATAAGGGTACTCGATGAGTACTCTAAAAACAAGACTCTTTTCGGTTACCAATTAAGCGTAATCACTCACGCACGTGACCGAGGTTCAGGTGATCGCCACCTCGCGGACACTTCATCAGTCCTCCTCTTGCAAGAAAACAAGCCGAAATTTATGTTCTCGCTTCTTTGTTAGCAGGAACCGAACAGGAGTAGTAGTATAGTTTATGCTACGGACAGCACCACTTACAAGTGTAGAAAAGGCGAGGCTATTTGATTGTTCAATCAGATTTGCTTACACTTAAAACAATGCCAAGAGGGGCCTATACCCCAATTCTTCCAGTGTGATATGCTCTGATTTTTAAGAAATTCTGAATTTCTAGTGTAGAAAAGGCGAGGGCTCAACAGATAGATTTGCTTACACTTAAAACAATGCCAAGAGGGGCCTATACCCCAATTCTTCCAGTGTGATATGCTCTGATTTTTAAGAAATTCTGAATTTCTAGTGTAGAAAAGGCGAGGGCTCAACAGATAGATTTGCTTACACTTAAAACAATGCCAAGAGGGGCCTATACCCCAATTCTTCCAGTGTGATATGCTCTTAATTTTAAGAATTTTGAATTCTAGTGTAGAAAGGGTGAAAGCCTCTCAGACAGATTTGCTTATATTTAAAATTATGCCAAGTTCCCATATGATCTTATTGCTTATAGTGTGTCAAAATCCCAGGAATTGAATTTTAGTGTTTCAGATTGATTCTGCCATGTATATTAATATAAAGCTTATAGTTACTGGGTTCTGAGGCCCAGTGGAGTGTGGTGCATGGTTTTTATTGCCTTGCAATCAGGAGGCCTCTGGGTTTGAGTCCTGATAAAATGTGAAGCCTCTCCTGATGGCAAAATGTTAATATTGTTGCTTTGTAAGCAAAAGGCTCGGGTTTGAGTCCTGATAAAATGTAAAGCCTCTCCTGATGGCAAAATGTTAATATTGTTTGTCTTGTAAACAAGGGGCTCCGGGTTCGAGTCCTCATATAAGATTGAAATATATACAACTGCCCACACATAAGATATTCACTGCTAGCTGATAATACAGTTGAGGTTTGTGTGTTGTACAACAGGATAATAGAACAAATATCTTCTAGAACTGCTCCGTGACTCTCTCATTTCTTACATCATAAACATATGATTTTTCACCTATGAGAATGACACTACAAATGGTGTCTTCAGGTAAAGCCTCATGGAATTCACAGATAATTTTAATGTTTGTTCTGTCATTCACCACAACTTGTTTTCTTTTTGAAGTGTTGATTACAAACATGGGTCTCCGTGTTTTGAATTCATCTGGAGTGTAGTACATATCAGTACTGCCAGTAGTGACTCTTTTGAAAGCCGAAAATGCCTCATATAATTTGAGAAAATCATCCTTGGACATGTCTAAATTGTAATTTTCTCTGGGGAATACCTCATTTCTGCCATTTTTAAGATATATGTTCTTGATGTTGCAGTTATCAAATCTACTTGAATTTTTTTCCTGATTATTGTGTCTTCCAGTCTGAAACAATACCACTACAAAATCAGGCATGTCATATTGAATACTGGAGAATGAATTTGTAGCATCAAACTCATAATAGGTGCCAGATGCGGGCTTCTGTACACATTGATATGTATAAAATTGCAGAGGAATCTGGGGATTTTTTATTATATCAGCTTTGTATTTAAGAGCGTAACTGGCCTCATATTCAACAACGGGGATTCTTAGCTCCATAGTCTGAATAATGCATTTGCCCTCATCAGGTAGGGTATTGGGCATAGCTTCTCCTGTAGTGTTTAATGTGCTGTACCTCATCAAGGCATTATTATCATTGGCAGCTCTTCTAAATGTGATTCTTAACCCCCCCTTCCACATAATATCTTTGTAATCCGAGAAGAATCCTGGCAACAGGCGCATGGGGAACAGCACTGTGTGGTTCTTAGATAATATCTTATCACCAGCCTCAAATCCACCTATTTTGTAGTAAGAAGCCTCGGTTTTGGATAATTTTAGAGTGGCCAAAGCTGTGGAGGTAATGCCGGGATAATCTATTCTGTTTATAACAACGCCATGCTTTCTGATCTCAATTTCAGAGAACAGATGCGGCACAAAATTATCTACCAATCTTATATTTGTATTTGCCGGATAATCTGTACCATCGAGCTTTACGACATCAAATTTGATGTATAGATCTGCTCTGTGGGGGTGTATAAAACCGTCCCCTACATCAAGATCAACCTCAATCTCTGTGTTGGGTTGATTTAAATTTGCAAATGTCCTCCTGTTTGGGGGGAATGATTGTAGCTCATAACTCTCAATATTTTCCATTGTATGTATTTTTATTTAAATGTTAATCTCTATGATAGCAGTTGTTGTGGCTCCAGCAAAATCAACTAATTCTTCTTTTTCATTAGTGACCATCAATTCAATATAATCTATTCTATTATGGCACACAGGAAAATATAATGTTGGGGATGGATTGTAGATGATTGGCTCCATGAATTCGGAATTAGGTTTGAATGTTGCAATGATGCCAGTTTGTTTGTGAGTGCCTATGCCATTTGATTTGGTGATCATACCCTCAGCCACATTACAGTGAATATTCAGAGTCTCTATGGCTAAGAATTTGGGTATATTAATAGCAGTGTGTTTGATGGCCGGTTCGAGTTTTGTGTTGTTCTCAAAGCCTAACAGCTCTCCTATAGTACCCAGATGCACTGTTTCTGTAGCAGATGCAATTTCTACTCTGTGAGTGACAGAATTTTGACTTAACACCACACCTCTGGGTAATTGAGCATTTAAAGTGGATAGATTATACTGCCCTGGAGTGATGACAATTTTTTGATCCCCTACTGCAATTTTGTTGTTGTGGTGTGTAATATTAGGTATCAAGTACATGCCGTAAAATGCTCTGAGAGCTATTGTTTTGGGATATACTATATCATCATGTAATCTAAGTTTCAATATTGAATTTTGGCTGGTGAGATGGAATACCCCCATGATGTTTCAAATACCACAAGGCTTTTTGAAAATTTTCAATTGATGGTTTATTTATTTGAGACATATATCTAAGAACAGATAAACACAAATGTCCGCAATTAACATCTTTGAAGTTTTGAACACGGGCATTATTGTAATAAAGATTAGCTGATTTTAGATATTTTATTAAATTTTCAGGTGGAACACCTCCAAATGAATCAAACACAAATGCCTCGTTGTTTAAATATTTAAGATAACAGATCCAGTGAGTGCCCTGATTTTTGTACTCATCCAAATTAACAATGCCACACTCTTTGTTGAGTGGTTGTTCTGGTAAAGAATCAGACATGTACACACCTCTAAAATGTTTGATGCCCAGTGGCTTGATCAAAGCTTCAATATCTTGGTTTGTAAGCGGCTCTTGTTTTTTTTAAACTTATTCATAGCTCTCTTAACACCTTTGCCTTTTTTCTCCATGGCCAGGTTATGGCGCTTCTGCTCATCTAATTCTGCCCTATTTTTCTTGGCATCTATTACTGTTTTTGCTATGGCAGCTGATCCCCCAGCCAAGCTCCCCACAGCCCCGAGAGCAGCTAAGATGGCAGGGATAGTAAATATGAATCCCCCTGTATGCAATTTTTTCCTGGATTGCTGTAATTTTTTTAATTGGGGGGTACTAAGCAACAATTTCATACCATGTCCCTTTGCAAGACAAGAGCTTTTTTTCTTCCGCTGCTTTTTGGTTAAAAGACTGTCAATAGTTTTAAGAGATTTGAGACCTGCATAAGGTATTTGATACATAACACCCTTGGCCTTCATCGTAGGTTTATTATATACATATTCACAACCCCCACCCCAGTTTTTGTTTGGTGCTCATGGCTATGGTGGTTCCCAATGCTGCTATTTTTTCACTTAAAGAAGCATCTTTGCTTACAAATCTGCCAAATGCTGCCTCTTCTAATTTCTTGTCTGCAACATGTCTCTTGTCAAGATCAGAATGTGTGTTGTATGCTATGTCATGGTCTCTACAAGCAGCATCCAGGGGATTAACACCAGGGTCCCCTCTGTTTAATCTATGGTCCAATTTTGTGCCTGGACCACAATACTGATAGCCTGGAATGTGTAGTTCAAATGGCAACTTGTTTATAATGTCATTAACAAGCCCCCGACCCTCAGAAACATTCCAAAATTTAGGTGGTAGAGTATTAATAATTTTTATGAGATATCCAATCCCCTTAGGGTCATTCACTATAAAATTAGACAATTTGGTGCTTATCATGTCCATAATTCCAACCTTTTCATTGTAAAAATTGTGGTTCCCAGCATTTTCCTCCCCAGCTATCACCAGCAACCTATCTATAAGTTTCCTGACATCATCAACCCACACAAATTCTTTAGGCAGGGTGTTGTATTGTTTGATTCCACTGCCAGTCTTGATCTGTGACCATATGGGCTTGATTAAATTATTGTATTTTGCCCCACTGCTCGACTTAACCCTTTTTTGTGTGGGATCATTGTTCTGGTATAGAGCATCTGATTTTATTAATATTTCTTTGTAATGCTCATAATCTTGATCTGTATAGCTGCCAGGCCTTTTCCTAGTTATCAGTTCCCACAACCCAGGTGTGCCGGGATATTTAACAAAACCACCTTTTTCTCCGAGACGAGATTCTGAATAAACAATTAGATCATCTCCCATAAATGTTACTCTGAAATTACCAATTCTATGTATGATGCTGCCATCAAGCTCTGTGTCGGCATATAAGCCAAAAACCTCATCTTTGTTGTCTTTAGGTGTGGTTAAATATTTTTGAGCAAGAAGACCCAATTCAATAGGATCCTGTGTAGCTTCAATTCTTCTAGGAGCAACAGGACTAGGTGTATGAATACTGGAAAGTGGGGTGAATGGATAATCTAATATGTTCCTTGCAGCTACAGGTACAAGCTCTGTGATCAAATCTTGATTTTGCTCTGTAACAGTTTTGATATTCTTACCTAAATTATTAATAGCATCAATGACAGGCTGTTCTGTTTGTTTGTGTTTTTCATAAATTCCACGGTTCTCTGATTTCCATCCCTTAAATCTTTTTACAAGATAATCTCTTAACTTAAGATCATCAATGACTGGTCGTTTCATGGTTATTTATATATGTTTCAACGTCTAGAAAATCGTTGATTTTATTTCTGTATTTTCCAGTATTAGGTGTTCTTGTCATATCAATTGTGACAAACCCATAACTGTCCTGGTTCCAGCACCTGCTGCAAAACTTGGAAAAATCATTGTAGCTCAAGTCCCCACCTACATATTCATCGTGTATGTGTTTGAGGTTGGTATGGTCTTGATGAAACACACATATAAAATTGCTGTTGTCTCGGATCAGTTGCTTCGGTATTTTAGAAAAAGTCTGTGCCAGGTAGAAGCAATCAATGTTTTTGTGCCGCCCTTGTGTAAAGAAATTTCTAACCTTGTTTTGATTATCCAGTATAATGTCATCAAACACAACAACAGAATTATCGAGACATTCATCAAGTGGCTTAACATCTGGTTCAAAAGTGGCAATATTCAATCCATCATATAGCTTCATCAGCTGCTGATATTTTAATTGTTCCAAGCTCTTAGAGAAGATATACAAGTGCCTGTTTTTCCAGTCTAACCAGTTGGGTGCTAATAAAAAATTATCAACCATTAGTGTTGTTTTACCACAAGCAGATGGCCCAACAATAAGACATCTAATATTATCAGGTAGCAGCACTCCATTTATCTTATTCTGCTGTTCAGGTTCTGGCAGCCTTTTTATAACATCCCAGGTGCTCATATTATCACTTTGTCTGCATCGATCCAGCTGTTTTCCGGATGACCCAGCCATTTGACAAATAACTTGTTGCCTTTCCTGCGGATGATTTTTTCTATGAGATATGTGTCAGGCTGTTTAGTTTTGCTGAGTTCTTGTTCATAGAACCTGCCTTTGAGAATTTCTCCTCGGTGATCTTTTATTATATATGTGTTAAGGGTCCCAGGTTTAACTTGAACCACTGTAAATAATTCAGTACTCCAGTTTCTTGTAAAGCCTCTTTTGAATAAGTGCTTATATTTACTGATTCTTACTTGATCACCCACCCTGAATTTGGCCCTTCTTGTTGTTGGCTGGTATCTAGGATAATAAACAGTCCTGATCAATTTTTGCTCATCAGATGAAGTTACTTCAGAGGGTTTCATGTTGATTGTGGAATGGACCGAGTTGTTATATTTATGTAGAAGTTCTGGAAGAATATTAATCCATTTATAATTACCTTGAAGTGTAAATTGTTTATACATAAGATTTTTTAAGGTTCTGTTGAATCTCTCTACAATCGAGGCTTTGAGATCACTGTAACTCGAGTAATGTTTTATTGCCTGGCTTTTAATAAATTGTTGAAACACTGAATTATAAAATTCTTTGCCATTATCTGTTTGCAAATAGCGCGGGGATCTTCCTGAATGATTGATGATTGTCCTGAAGGCTTCTGTAACACATGTTCCAGTCTTGGATTTGAGTGGCACAGCCCAGGCAAATTTTGAAAATGTGTCTATCACAGTGAGTAGATACTTGTAGCCCTTGTTGATTTTGTCTAAGTTTTTCAACTGTCCAGTTGCCATTTCAATCAAGTCGCTCTGCCATAAATCATCTATGCCCTTTGTGACTACTGGGAGTCTCTTATAATTATGTCGGGCCTGTCTGTGTAATTCATCGACAATAATTTGTCTAGACATGATATGTAAACAAGAATATTGCAACTATGGGGTGTTCAGCAGCTGATACTGCAGGATTTTCTAAATATAATTTGTCCCCTATTTGTATTTTAAATTCCAAAGAGCCATCATCCTCAACATAGGCTGTTTCTAATGTATTGGGGTCTGTAAAATCCTCTAACTCTACACTGGTGATTTTCACTTTGTTATCAGCATTTGTTATTGATAAGGTTGGGTAGTGGTGTGCCTGTGGTTGATGCCAATATTTGATCTTGATTGGTCTCAATGTGCCCCCAACAAAAAACTGGTAATAAAATTGTGCAGGGGACAGCATATATATTTTGCCACCTGGTGTAAATGGTGAATCATATTCTCTGTTGGGGATGCTGTACAATTCAAGAATTACTGTATGTTTTGGATTCTCGATTATGCCTGTTATTTCCTTTTCTGCTGTAAGCAATCTGCTTGTTACAGATTCAAGGTGCTCATTGATGGTCCTAACATCATCATCGTGGCCTGGCTTGATTTTTATGTCCACAATAAGTTTCTTGTATTGTTGCACAATCTCTTGAAGCTGGGTGGCAAAAACAGACAGAGCATTTGCTTGATTGGATTCCATGGTCCCTAGCTGCTGCTTGATATTAGCTACAATTTGTTGCAAATTTTCAACAACTGCCAATTTAGAATTTTGAGCAGTAAGATCATGGACTTGCCTTCTGATATCCTCAAACAGGGCATGCAGTTCATTAATATGTTGATTCGTTGGTAGAGTAGCCACTGTCTGAGTGAGTTGTTTGATCTCTGCTTGGATATTCTTGATATCTTCTGATTTCAATATGCGATTCACAGCTCTCTTAATATTTTTAAGTTCCTGTGATGTAGGAAGATTTGATACTGTATTTTGCAAAGATTCAAGTGCCAATTTCACATTGTTTAATTCAGATGCATCAGCCACATTTTGCATGGCATTTTGGAGCAGGGCTATATCTGCCTGAGAGGGTGTTGATCGTTGTAAAATTTCAAGCTTTGTTTGGATATCATCTATCAAGTGATGAAAATGAGATAGTTCAGATTCAGTGTTGAGGTTTTCAAGCTTTGTGATTTGGTGCTGGACACTGACAAGAGTATCTACAATCCCAGGCAATTTGGATTCTTGTACATTTGTCAAATCACTTTGCACTGCTGCTATTGTACCTTCAAGATGGGTTATGGTACTTTGAATTTTTCCAAAATCTTCATATGTTTCAAGTTGCAGCTTAATGTTGGCTACACTCCGAGTTATTGCATTCAAAGCATCAGAAGATGGCAAGTTGTTCATAAAATTTTCAAGTGTCTCAATTTTTTCTTTAACCTCGGCTATGGCATTGTGCAGAGGGTCCAGATTAGGTATCTGGAGTGACTGAATCTGTTCTTTTAGAGTGGAAATCACTAGATCAAAATCTTCTTGTGATTTTATGCTTTTGACAATTGTTTGGAGCTGTGCCTGGACATTATTTATCTGCTCTTCCAATTGCTGTTTCAATTGCTCAGAGTTGGTGGCCTGGGTCTTAAATTTGGCTTGAAGAGCTGCTACAGCTTCTTCCAAACTTTGAAAATTATCCAATGTTGCCAGGTCAGTATATTTCTGAAGCAGCACTTTGAGTTCAGAATCAATTTTAAGAAGAGGGTCCATGCATTGTGATTGCAAATTTGTAATTTCTAGTTGAAGACTGGCATTGAGTGTGGTTTGTAAAGCTTGCAAATCACTTCTTAATTTCTTGACTCTGACATCAAGCATCAGAATCTCATCACTGTGATCTTCATGTCTTGTATGGCCAAATATATCGTTAGGCATTTTGTTTTAATGGTTATTTATTATTGAATATCTGATTCTTAATTCTATGAAAAAGGGTATAAGCTTGTCATAAGATCCAGGGACCTCAATATATAAGCAGTCACCAGCAGAAACAGTATATACAGTGCCAGAAATCATGTTTGAGTGCTTAATTCTATAAATATTTCTCCCTATTGAAATCTTGACATTGCCCTCAGGGGTTGTAATAAATTGCAATTGCCCACCTACAGGTAATTGGTAATGATTTAAATTATTGTTAAATATGTACAATATTTTACCTGTTTCTTCATCATTATCTGTAAGTATGCTGTTCAGATGAATAATTAACAAGCCACTCAGTTTAGACATTACAGATTGTAAATCAGGAGAGGGTTGTGGTGTAGGCAGGTCCATAATAGCCTGTTTTTTGAACCCAAATAAGTTCATAGGCATGTTTATTTATTTCAAATCATGCTCTGGAATTGGGCATTGATTTCCATTTTTCAAATCACAATGCCCCCAAGGTAAAGTATGTGTGCCACATGACAAAATGCATCTCTTGTCATCATGTGGGTCCAGGGCTACTTTTCTTACAATATTGCTAGTCAGCAAGTGATTCTCACTCTGAATTCTATTTTCTGATGTTCTGATTGAACTCTGTGATTTGATGCAATTTTTATAATCTTCAAATACAAGCTCTTTTTCAACAGTTACTCTGCCAATTCCCTTGGCTTTTTTGACAACAGCACTACATGTTTTAAAACTGTACATCTTGGCACTTAACCCAGCAAATTCCACAATAACATCACCAAGTGTCTCATCTTTTAACTTGCCAGGCACCTTTTTGTTGTGGGGTTGAATTCTTGCATGTTCACTGGTATCAAAGTATTGAAACAATTCAGGCTGTGACATATCTTGATAAACATCTTCTGTTTGAATATCAAGAATAAAACTATCCGTGTCCATGTACAATAATTTTACACGATCCTCATAATAAGGTTTCAGCACATCATAATACAATGTTAACATACGTAATTTGGACAATTCCAATATCGCAGCCCCTTCATAAATAGGTTTATCAAACTTAATCTTTGTTTTCATCATGTTGAAAAGTGCCATGTCATCATCATAAATTCTTCTGTAATTGAAGTTGGGCTTTGCAACCAATTTTTTGCTCCGGCTGGGGTCAGTAATTATTTTAACATCGGTATGTTTTCTGACATTTTCAATAGTTTTGCCATACACTGAATTCACCATCAATTTAAACAATCCCTTATCAAATTGGCTCTTTGCGGATGTTCGAAGCTCCGTGTTTGTGTCAATATATGGTTTCAACCATTCTGAGTGCCTGAACCTCAAAACTCTGCCAACTTTGGTTACTTGAACACCATGTTTCATCAGAAACTGGAGGTTTTTGTAATATATAACATAACCCTCTTTCGGCTCCAAAGTCATCATGAGCTTCTTCTGTTTAGAGCCAGGTGAGCACTGAACCTCGGGAATTGGGGGCAGATCAGAAAATTTGTTGTGCAAATGATCTGGAAATATCAGTTTAGTCTCTAAGAAGAGGCCATATTCACTGTCATCAAAGTCCTGAAGATCTTCAATATTGAAATCTTCGACCCACTCAAGCTCTGCATATGGCAGTTTATCCATCATAGCGTGACCATAGAGGTTGTTTGCATCCACATAAAGTATATAATTTGATGGCCGTGCTGGATCATAATCAGGCATATACTTGTTATTTGCTCTGGCATATCTCTGGGAACATTGCACCATCCCTCCTCTTATACATTCCTCCATAAACAGATACTTATCTTGATCGTGGATCAGATCCAATTGCTTTTTGGTATTGAAAAACATTGCAGACCATGCTAGGCCCGGAGCACTGTAAAAATACACTGGGTCCAGTCCATAATTTTGCATCGAAGATTTTCTGAATGTCTGTATTACATCAGCTGAGAGGGTCACATCAAGTTTCAAATAAGCCATGTGATAATCACCAAATGTCTCGCATTTGAAACTGTTCCACATCAACTTGGCATGGTAATAATCTTCATCAGTGATTCCAGATCCTCTGATTTTGCTGTAAAATGCTTCTTGTGGTGGCAGAGAACACTCATCAAATTTAGAAAAACCTGTAACATAATCATATGGGTATACACCCTTCCGCCTAATTAATTTCAGGTCCTGATTTGGAAACAATGCACGTGTGATTTTCAAGTCATCATCAGATAATTGAGTGGTCAGTGTGGCCAGGCTAGCAGGTAAAAATCTGTAAGAATCAAGAAATCTTATGTGAATAGGAACACCATCAACTTTAATTATCTTGCTAATAGATATATATTTCTCGTCATTTTCAGCTAAAATATTTAAATTCTGCTTGTCAAACCCCTCGTACCTGATCAGATGATGGAAATCATAATTGGATGCTCCATGGCAAAATATGGGGACAAATCTTGGTCTCTTGATCTTAATATTACAGCTATTACACAGGGCCATTAAGAATTTACCATCTGTATGAGAATGGTGATGAACCTTGATATTTGTATCTGAAAATTCACAATCACATACCGGGCATTTTTCTGCATTGTTGAAATCTTCAATCTGTTCCTCTGTTAAAGGCAACATGGGTTTTGATATTAATAAGATGTTAGATGCTATGTCACGGCACACATTTTCTATTCTATGTGCAAATTCTTTGATGGCATCTGGTCCCTTGTATGAATCTTCTTTAATAACAACACCATCCCGTATAACCATAAAACAAAAGCTGGAAGGTTCATGTAACTGGTACGGTGTAATTGATGATTCTTCTGGATCTGGGCTACAGAATGCAAAAGGATTGAGGTTCGATTCGAAATCACAGACAATATATACAGGGTGTTCCAACAAGGCTTCATACTTTTTGAATTCTGCTTTTTCACTTGGATTGGGCATCACCATATGAACAGGTTTATGGTTGCCACAGTATTTCAGATGCTCAATTAACTTGTTTTTAGCAATTTCTGCATTACATTCAGGAACCCCCTTCACCATTTTTTGACCATCAAATACAGTTAAACATCTTCTGCACAACTTGAATATTCTATGAGTTTTGTCTAGTTGTGTTCTCACTAAAGCTTCAAGATTATGTATCAGAGTATAATGATATGTGCCATCCTTTTCAATTAAGAGCAGATCAATCGGAATTGCAGATTCATCATCAAATGTACTGATTCTGAGAGGTGCTATCGGGCAATTGCCAGTGGAACAAGTAAATACATTAATAGATAATTGTTTGCCATTGATGTGCCTGGCCCTTTTTTCAAATTTATCAATATTCTGAACTGACATTGGATATTCCAAACCCTCCATTACATCATCAAAATCATGTTCATGCTGTTTGTAATAACTTATTCTCTGAGGATTCCTTGAAACTGGATACAAAGCAGCTAATATACACCACAAAAAGCATTTCTGGTCGGTGTTTTTTATATTGACCACGGCTCTTTTGTTTTTGATATTAGCAGGCAATGGCAGATATGTAGATCCTTGTAATGGGCTGAATTCAGAAATATTAACATATAACTTGTGTGGAGAACCGCATAGGCTCCATCCGGACTCTTTTGCCGCAAATTCAGAGTGTTTAATATTTAATTGAACTATTAAACTGCTTATTATTGTATCTGAATTTGAATTTGAATATACAGGTACAGTTTCTGTTAAGTGGGGATGTGTAAATTTTGTGCCGTTTGGTTTCTTATATTGTACAAACAATTTGAGGGAGAGCTTATAAGAGCCATTTTGTGCATTTAGAATTGCCTGCAGATCAGGATTTATACTGTTCAAGAAATTCTCAATGCCGCATCTTGGCTCTGATACAAACCGGTAATCCCTAAGTTGGGCATTAAAACTGCTATGTATGGGTGGTTCATAGCGTGGCTGCTTTGCAGGTCCAGCATTAACAGGTGCTTCGTATTTTCTTTTCAGACCAGATGTGGATGGTTGTGGGGGCAATGTTGATGACTGTACATAAGAATTACACTTATGCCATTTGTAATATGCCTTGCTTAATATTTTATGGCATCTTGGACATATTTTCATGGCCTTTCTGCATTTCCTAGGCTTACATTGGTGCCTAGTCCAATAAGAACTAGATATATTTTTATTACACCGATTGCAATATTTTTGTTTTGGCATTTTTTCTTGTAGTTTATTATATAAGATTTTCTGGGCTTCAATTCCAAACTTTATACTTAATAAAAATATCAGTTGGGTTCAGCAGTTAATGGCTGAGCTGGTGCTTTTATACCCAAACAATAGCAGTAACTAGGTTTTGGTGATAGTTTTGCTGATGTACAACATACAAACCTCAACTGTTTATCAGCTAGCAGTGAATATCTTATGTGTGGGCAGTTGCATATATTTCAATCTTATATCAGGACTCGAACCCAAAGCCTCTGATTACAATGCCACAATATTAATACGTCTCCAAATAGAATATGCCCATATTTTACTGGGTTCTGAGACCCTTATGCAGACAAAATTGGATTTTGAACTGCCATAATATTTTCTAAGTCTTTGCCCAGGCTCATATTATCTGAACAGAATTGCTTTCAGCACGAGGGGGGTACAGTTCATTGCCACTGTGTGAAAATATGTATCTTTATCTCAATAATCTTTGTTACACTTTTACATGTTGTCTTGCATGACTAGGAATTTGTTACACTTTTTCCCCTGTCGTGCTGAAAGATTAATGACCTCTTCAGTGAATCATATAGAAAAATCATTAATGCCCCCCTTCTAGCGTGTCTCTTGCGTGCCGGCAAAGCATGCAAATGCTTACCCGCTTCTTCTCCTATTGTATTTGAGGAGGTGGTTATAAAACATGAGAAAATAAGAAAATTCAGTTTTTTGTACAATATATTATTGTAAAACACTTTTTACCAGGTTTTCAGATCTGGGAGTTGTATATCAACTATTCTCAAAATCTCACTTGTGGACATATTATTTTGCCACATGTTTTCAATCTTAAATATTATATGAGGACTCGAACCCGGAGCCCCTTGTTTACAAGACAACAATATTAACATTTTGCCATCAGGAGAGGCTTTACATTTTATCAGGACTCAAACCCGAGCCTTTTGCTTACAAAGCAACAATATTAACATTTTGCCATCAGGAGAGGCTTCACATTTTATCAGGACTCAAACCCAGAGGCCTCCTGATTGCAAGGCAATAAAAACCATGCACCACACTCCACTGGGCCTCAGAACCCAGTAACTATAAGCTTTATATTAATATACATGGCAGAATCAATCTGAAACACTAAAATTCAATTCCTGGGATTTTGACACACTATAAGCAATAAGATCATATGGGAACTTGGCATAATTTTAAATATAAGCAAATCTGTCTGAGAGGCTTTCACCCTTTCTACACTAGAATTCAAAATTCTTAAAATTAAGAGCATATCACACTGGAAGAATTGGGGTATAGGCCCCTCTTGGCATTGTTTTAAGTGTAAGCAAATCTATCTGTTGAGCCCTCGCCTTTTCTACACTAGAAATTCAGAATTTCTTAAAAATCAGAGCATATCACACTGGAAGAATTGGGGTATAGGCCCCTCTTGGCATTGTTTTAAGTGTAAGCAAATCTATCTGTTGAGCCCTCGCCTTTTCTACACTAGAAATTCAGAATTTCTTAAAAATCAGAGCATATCACACTGGAAGAATTGGGGTATAGGCCCCTCTTGGCATTGTTTTAAGTGTAAGCAAATCTGATTGAACAATCAAATAGCCTCGCCTTTTCTACACTTGTAAGTGGTGCTGTCCGTAGCATAAACTATACTACTAGGAGTTGTCGCTTAATTATGTTGAACGTTAACTCTTCTCAAAATGAAGTTCGATTTCACAGCTGCGGGTGAACCACGAGGCGTTACTTACGGGCAATCTTCGTGCATTAAGTAATTTAGTCGTGATCACCGACAGCTTCAACAGCTGAAAACGGGAGATGGTGATTTGTGTAAACTCTGGGAACTCAACCTGTGCTGCCACCTACGGGGTCTCCCGAAGCTTTTATATGAACCAATTTCCTGCATGTCTTGCGACAATGGGCCTGGTCAAAGCAAACTATTGTAGGTAGCGCCACCCCTATTGTGTCCCCGCGATTTTGATGGGCAATTGGTCTCCCATTTAAATACATGGAGCATTTGATGCTGAACGTGCTGCTATCACATTAAAATGCAAAGTTTAATTTCATCTTAACCTCAGAAATTATATCTGAACATGATAGTTGAATAATCAGTGCTGTAAAACTAAGATTTTTGAAAAGAAGATCGTCAACAACAGAAAATATATCGGAACCCAAAAAAGCATTAAACTTTGCACAGCACTTGTTTACGTCACTTGCAATTTTCACAATTTAAGTGCTTTATTATTATTTAAGCAATTATAATAGAATAAAGCGAAAAGTTAACTGCACGTTTAGAAGTAAAAAAAGAGATTACTTGGAAAGTAAAATTAACGAAATTGAAACAAACAGCAAAAATAAAAAAATATCAGAGATTAATATAAAGGTGGGAATGAATTTAGAAAGGGGTGGCAACCTAAAGTAAACTTGATAAAAGATAAAAAAGGTGATTTTTTGATTGACCCAAGCGATATTTTAAATAGATGGAAGAACTACTTTAATGACCTTTTAAATGTTCATGTAGGAGATAAACAGAAGTAAATTAAGTACACAGCAGAACCTTTAATTCCAGAACCTAACTTGACTGAAGTTAAAAATGCTATTAAAAGGCTAAAGAATAAAAATGCACCTGGCATTGATTTAATACCAACTGAGTTAATTAAATATGGTTAAATATGTAGGAAGACCAAGACGAAGATGGAGGGATAATGTTGAGATGGACCTAAAGGAAATTGATAGGGATGGAAAATAGTATATAGATCTTGCTCAGGATAGGGACAGATGGAAGGCCTGTGTTGCTGCAGCCATGAGCCTTCGGGCTCAAGAAAGTTAGAGAGTTAGTAAGTTAGTTAGTTAGTTAAGTGCTTTATTATTGTGAAACCGGTAAAAAAAAGAATACATAATAATTCCGCTTGACTGTAATTTTATTCTTATAGTTGTTATTTTTAACTGACTCTTTTGTCCCGTGATATCATATGATTCTCTGTTTTATATACACATTTATCGAGAAGAATAGTTATTACAAAAAATATTTAATCTCTTCTGTTTCACATCTCGCAATTTCTAGAGCTTCATTAGGTCTATTTACAGGAATTATAATTTTAAAATGTCTGTTACCGAAAGAAAGAAATAACGAGGGGAAATGTCTGCTTAATACAATGAAAACGCGTTACTCGTATTAAGTTATCAGATAGGGTATAGTGTCATAGTGTATAATAATAAATATCATTCGCTTACGCACTCAATACATTTTATCTTTATAATTATGGGAGTTTCTGCGATTCTTACTCTCGCCGTTGAATCAGACATACTCGCATCCAGAAAAAAGACATGAAGCGTAGTGTAAAAATCTAAATTTTTGTATAGCTGACCCATGACAGCTGGGAGGACCAAAATGTCGTCGTTGAGTTCTCTTTGTGCATAAACATACTATACCTAGGTATTTAGCCCGTTTGAGCTACCCTGCAGTTGCGCTTTTATTCTCAGGTTCAGAAGAATGTAATTTTCGGAAACGTATGACTTAATACATAATCTTAAAGCTTTACTAAACACATTTTTATTATCGCTATGCACGAGAAATTCTTACTTTCGTTGAAAATAACGTTTGAATAGGCATACAAATACCGCTCCTATTTAAAGCTTAGGTCAACCAAATGATGAACGAAATTCTTTAGGGACACAACAGGGGGAGGCGCTGCCACCGGAAAAGTTTGGCAATGAACAGCCCCATTACTACAAACTGTTTCTGTCACACACACTCGTGGGTCTCCCGGCTGTCGCCTTGTAATCAAACGGTTCTCTGTCTCTGATGCAGGTGTATAGTGGTTCGGATCCCGCTTTAAAAACTGTAGCTCCAGTCCCGATAACTTACTTTGGCGTATACGATTTTTTTAATTTTTTTAAAAAAAAAATTTTATAATTTTTTTATTTTTTTGAAGGGCTGGAATTGTAAAGTTGGATAGTGCATAGTTGATTTCTAGGGGGACTGCACATACGTACAGTAAGATATTTCGTATATTAAAAATTACAATCAGGGATCATTTTAAGGCGAATTTGCATTTAACATTTCCTGAGTTCTTGAATGCTTTTATTTGAAAATGTTGATTTTCTAAAAATTTCGAAGTGAGCTGTAGCTCCTTCAGCCCCTCTGCGTACGCCAGTGTCTGTGCACCATACTAAAATTTCATGACGATCGGACTACCCGTTTTTTTATTTATAGACTATCAAAGAGAACGATCCTTTGCAAAGCTCGAATAAAGCGGCACTTTCTTTGTTATCATGACGATAAGAAATTGGTTAGCATAGATTAACGCAGAATTGATTAAGCTAAATTTTGTAACGCGTTTTTATGCAGGTCTACTTGTTAATTTTTAATTGGAGTCCAAATTCTAGTGTCTATAATTTTTAATCCGACAGTAGTTACCGAACTCTTTAAGCTATCAACATGCACATTTCTTTGCATGCTTCTTATGTTTCATTATATCCACGTGCGGAAATAATATATCTGGAATTCTAAAAGCCACATCGCTCTTTCCACATCAACGTTATTGAAATACAGCTATCGGTTTCGCTCCAATGTAAATTTGGAACAGAATCCCGTGGGTTCACTAGATCACGCTTAGCCACCGCATCGAATTTCATCGCCGTTGTTTTCTGGCTTATTACATCGGGGTCCACTGTAACTTCTCTGTTCTCCTCATGAGATGCTGAGTCAACACACATTTGGGTTTCCGCTAGGGATTTAACCTGTGATCACAAAGGCGACAACGTTAACCATTCAGCGAGAGCACTCCGAGGTATTCCTGAGTAAACAAAAAATAATCGATCAGGCAATTCGATTATAGATGGCGGGGAAAGAACTTCCGGTTTGGGCAATTTTCCAATGTAAACAAGTGGAATCAGATCGTCACCGAGCTTATTTTCTTATAAATGATCGGATAGTACAAAGTGGATCACTTGAAATTGTTGAGTGATATAGAGAAACAAAGGTACCTTGAAAAGATTGGCAATTTCCCGGATCCTTTGGATGAAGATTTACGGTAAATAGTAGTATTTTCCAAGACAATGTTGATCTTCTTCCAACAGTTTCGTGTTAACACTTCCGCAGGTTGAAATAAAGCTTACATAAATTATAAACATTGACATACTTCAATTTTACAACAGTAAAATGTATAATTTTCGACATTGTGTAGTCAAACACAGCCCCTTTAATTTTATCATACGACTTAGAGAGAGCGTCGTCAGAATTTTTTGTAGGGGGTAAAGGCTAGTACGAGTAATAAAAGTAGAATAGTATAAATAATACTAATAATAATAATTACAACTGTTATAAATGCTATACAATAAATAAGTACTTAACTAATGAAATAAACAAATTTTATTCTAAATTTATTATTATTGATTATTTATTAATGCTATTCGAGTGCATATCCAGCAGAACGGTTACAATACTAAAATTCACATTTATTGTATTTTATTATTAACCTTTGCAAGTGTCGATTAAGAAAAGACTTTAGAAGTTAGTAAAAATATTATTAATAAAGTATACGTTGATTACATTAAATTATAAAATTATAAATTTTGGAATTCTAGATGATTATAAACAGTTTCAATTTTTAAATATAGTCAACACATGTGCGTTTTACAATTATGATTTTCGAAACACGTAAAATATTTTCATTTCGATTACTCCAGTGATGTAGTGCCGACTATAGAGCCTATTCCCTCGTGTGTGTCTAGTCTTTTCCCTTTACTGCCTGAATTCACTGTTTTTTTTTTTGTTGTTTTTTTTGTATCGGATCTGTCTCAAAACTGCACAAATACCAGAGAAAAAATATTTGTTCCCAACCTCGTGTTATAACCAAAAGCCACACAATGATCGTCGCCTTTTCTTAAGACACTGCCTTCTCGCCTTTGATCTCCATGTTATTAGTAATATTGAAAACCGGAAGTAAAGTTCCCGTCCGTGCCAAGGAAGCACAGAAATGTAAACATCCGGTGAATAGCCCCCGTAAAACATCATGTCAAGTTGTGAATTGATGAATTTAACGTGCTCGTAAATGAATGCTGATGAGATGGATGAATGGACGACGCAACACGAGTCCCACAGAGGATTATACTGGCTTTGGGTCCAAACGCCAGAGCCTCGTTAGTCTGCAAAATGCAGTCCAGGGTGTACTAAGGTCACCCCTTACACCACTATGAATATTTGTGAAGACACACTCAAATAGAATTTGTAGACTAACGAGGCTCTGGCGTCCCGACTCTGAGCTTGTAAAGTACTCTGTGAAGGTTGTGTTGTCGTCCATAAGTCCCTTCGTCCATTTTATCTTGTCACCAGGCCCGTAGCTAGAGGGGGGGCAAGGGGGGCAACTGCTCCCCCTGAGACCATGCCTTGCCCCCCCTGTGAAAAATATAGAACACATTACTATCTGGAATTCTCACTGTTCTTTACAATTATATCCTATATTGCTCTAGGAACTTAACAAAGACACTTATGGATTTGGTGATTTATTAAGGAACGTGTGTTGGATTCCATAATGTCGTACCAGAATTGGGGAAAAAAAATCTTTCCATATTCAGATTTCGGAAAATGATTTCACGATTTTCAGACATTCTGAGTGACCTTATGTTATTAAAGATACGTAATGTGTAGGACAGATTACTGGGTCAGTTATCAAACATGACGAAAATGTGAGTGTTTCGCATTTATTATTTCTGTTAGAAAGCAATAAAATTTGTGGTGTGATGTCGGTTACACCAGGTATCTTTTGGAGTGTAAATAGAAAAGGTTCTACGAAAGTTTTGCAATACACCTCTCATTTTCAAATCTTTGAAAATACTTTTCACCACTTCTTCAACCTTCAAAACCATTCGTCGAACCAACTCTTCTATAATTCCTGAGGGAAGTGGGTACACTCGTCATCCCACGCCCTTAGAAGGTTCTCTTAATTGGAAAACCTATTCCTTTTAGCCTGTTATTGACGTGAGGAAACAGTGCAGAGTCACATGGCGAGGTCTGCTCCGTAGGGAGGATGCTCCAACACTTTCAGTCCCGTAGGTGCAAAATACTCGATGCCAACTAAGCGTCTGCCTTCGAACGTGGACGAGTATTTTTGAGAGCTTGAACTACTTGGGCAGCCCTCCTCGGTGTACCACTTCGCGGTGACGGTCTTCTGTGTTAATAGCACCACGTGCTCCACAACTCCCCTTACAGTATAGGCGAACATCATCCTCTTCTTTACTGATCGAGATTCTTGCACAGACACTGGCATAGGCGTGAGCAGACCTTCTGATTAAGGGAGCAAAAGCCTTGATGAAAGTTCAGTCGGGAAAGAAAATCCTCATTTTATTCTCTGTTTAGTTTCATTGCATTGGTGGGTATATATAATGCAGTAACATAGAGGAATCATAACGAATAAATAAATTATCTGTGAAATATGCTGCCCTCCTTTTCCTTCAAATAATTGTGTTCATACATTTAAGACAAAATAGTTTAGCAGTAAGAGTGTGAAGTACTTAGTTATAACTTCTTTCACTGGTAATTTACAATGCATTAGAGAAAATAATAAAATTGCGAGCGAAGCGAGCAAGAAATCTTTTACATCCAAATTTTTGCAAACTGAAAACAATATTGATTTAATATGGCACTAAAAATTCCATGGGGCGCCATGGCATTCTCTTTTACATTTTTTTTCATTTAGATCGTTCGGCACCCAAGGCCAACTCCCGCCGCCACCGCGTTTGGTAGAACCTGTCCCGCTTCCCGCGCTAGGGAGCGCTCAACAGTTTCGGTGTCAATGAGAAACGAGGAAAAAATCGTCTGCTGGGCAGCGAGGAGCGAATGAAAGCCAGAAGAGAGGCGTTTACGTAGACGCTGTTGCGACGTTGCGTATTTTAATTGGCTGCCTGGCTTTGACTTTCCCCAGCACGGAAACTGTTGAGCGCTCCCTAGCGCGGGAAGCGGGACAGGTTCTACCAAACGCGGTATAGCTACGGCTCTGAACTTAACAAAACTGCAATAAAAGCAGACATTGCGAAGCGATCAAGAAAACTTTACCAATTGTATTTTTATCTCTATAAAATTTGATATCGAGGGGGCAATTGCCCCTTTGTGTCCCCCTGCAGGTGGTCTTGGCCGCCTGGAAGAAATAATGCAAGAAAGAGTATCTTGAGTATCATTTTGTCCTGTTACTCTTAGATTCTCCTAGTCTTGCTTTCTTTAACCTCAATGTTTGTCCCCCTAGAATTGATTTCTGTTCAAGGTTGGGGAGGGGCAATGCCCATTGCCCCCTGTGGTTGCGCCACTGCACCCTCTTCCCCCATAGTGCTTTGAACTTTAATCGCTTGAAAATACTTGATTTTCTTTAAGAGTCTAATGTCGTCTAATATGGGTGATAAGATTCCTCTACACTAAATTTCTAGGTGAAAGTATAATAATGTAGGAACATGGAAGGGGGGGGCAAAGCCACCCCTCCCCCTTAGAAAAATGAATGTCAACCTAAAATAATATATTTAACACGTGTAATTTGATTTTTCATAGTAATTTACATTAATGCGATGATTTCAAATGCAAATGGTGTTTTTTGGGGGGCAAATATCATAAGCAACATGGGTGTGTGATATGATAAATGTATTTTATAAAGGAAAGGGTAAGTGTTGACTTCCTGTTGGCATGCTATCATTTCCATAGTATTCTATTGCTTTTAGAATATTTAGCGGCAGTAAAAATAAATGCCATTTGCAACCGTGAAGCTAATTGGGATTGCATACATTAAGAATGGCAGATGATGCCATTTTTCGATGGCTTGTATTGTAGCATCGAAACAAGAACTGGACGAGCAAATATAAGAAAAGTTGTTCGCCTTGATGTCCTCTACACACTGTGAAAATTGCCCTGCGTATATAGGTTCAAGAAAATGACGCTGCGTTGCCAGAGGTCCTGGATTCGAATCCCGGTTTGGACATGGATGTTTGTGTTTGTCCAAAAATGTAAAAAATGACAACCTGAGAAAAAGTGAATAACAGGGCATACTACCGCTTAGGGGTATTCCTTTAAAAAATAAAAAAAGTCGGTATGGCGTTTGTATGCCACGTGGGAGACCGGGGTTCAATTCCTGGGGTGGGTGAACTAAGATCGGAATTTTTCCTGTCTTATCCCGCATAAAACAGCTCTGGGCCTCATCCAGCCTCAAATCAATGGGTACCTGGGGGTAACCCTGGGGAGTAAAGGCTGCCGGAGCATGGTGCTGATCACATCACCTTCAATTTGGCCGAGGTCGAGAATGTGTGTGGATCTATCCCCACATCCCCTAAATGTGTCTTCATGGCAAGGTGCTATATACAGGAAACTTTGACTTTTTTATAACCTAATTTTTTGCCAAAACATTCTGTCAACTCTTCAGCTGTGGAGTGGATTTTCCTAATTTTACTTATCTTAAGGCATTCTATTTTTCACAGAAAGCAGTATCAGTATTTTAAAAAACCCTGATATTTGGGGTTTGTACGCTTTGGTGGTGACAGGCATCCGTGAGACCTCATGCAGCAAGGATGGAGTAAGGTGAAGGAGGCCCCTTATACACTGTATAGTTGATTTCATATTATAGTCATTAAGGAACATATTTTTCATAATGTAAAGAGGATACAAAATTCCTTAGTATGAAATGACATCGTAATCCAAGAAGTCATTGATCAATCAAGGGGTTCCCATTTGTTTGTCGGGTGTCAAAGAAATGTGTTTTCAACAATAAAATAATACAATTCACACAATATTTTGCAAATTGGTTAAAGTAACCAGTAAGCCAACATTTTCTGTAGTGATGTAAGAGTCTCCCCTTTGAAGCAAATAGGATCCGTGGTAGTCCTAAGAGACCCTCAGATTCGATTTTCGGTGGCAGCACATTTAAGTTTCAAGTAGATACAGTCCGGATTAGCCTATTTATCTTAAATTTTATTCATATTTGATGTTAGACTTTTTTTCTTTTGTTCGTTGGAGTTTCACAATATCATCCCTTTCCGGTTAGTAATTGCTTTGTGTGTGTGGGGGGGGGCAACGCGTCCTCCTATGTTCCCCACTATATCTGCCAATGCGAAATAATATATTAAAAATTTGCCCCCTCAAGAATTGACTTTGCCCCCCCTACTAATAATTCCTGGCTACGGGTCTGCTTGTCACTAGGAACAGATTCTTAGGTGCTCAAATACTTCATAATCTTCATTTTAGGACATTTAGGTGCAAATCGTACAAAGTCACTATTTTCAGTGCAACGAATTCTATTCTTTAAAAAAAGTAAAGTAAAGTGCTCCCCTGTGCTTTGCACCACGCCATGAAGGCGTATAGGGGGTGTGGGGTTAGGGCCCCACATTTTCTTGATCTCGGCCGAGCTGGGGGTGATGTGATCAGCACCACACCCCTGGCCGCCTTTACCCCCCAGAGTTTCCTCCAGGTACCCACTTTATACGACACTGGGTGGGCGCCGGAGCCGCTAGAACAGGTTGAGAAAGTCCCGGTTTTCCGCCGCCGGGAATCGAACCCGGGTCTCTCGCATGGGATGTGCTAACCACTCCGCCACGGGGGCCAACAACGACTGAGCTACCGCGGTTTCTTTGATTATAAAAGTCACTTTTATCGTCTGGAAATACAGCGTAAACGTCTCATTGAGTGTGGCTCCACATTTGTCCAATTTCGTCATGCTGACTGTAAGATGGTTGAAATTTGCACAGAGAAAGGCTGAAGGCAGTGACGCCCCTTGCTTGCCTCTCGTAAAAGTTATTTTTAAATGTATACGAAACGTTTAAAAGGTATTTCTCAGGCACAAACAAAGCTTTTAGGTATTTATAGTAGTTTATGGCTCATTTAGACATTTTAGGTCCTATAGAATGTACTGTGTGCATGAAACGAAAAGATCTGTAAATAGCATACGTCTATGATGTAACAAGGAAAAGTATGAAACTAGAAATCCTTTACCTACTTATCACCATTCATCATCATCTTCGCGATTAGCCACAAGTGGCAGACAAGCGTAGTAAAATTAAATTAATTAATTATTTCACTATCAACATTGAATTATGTATTTTGAAACTTCTGATAATTACAAGGAAGGTTAGTAAATCTGATATTCAATGAAGTTTTCTTGGGGGGCGCACGCTATTTTGAAAGAATAAGCATTGCTTGATCTTTTCTGAAAAAATCACCTTGAGATTAGCCATTGAAACTGATGTCAGGTAGGAGCTTGATCCAGTGTTACAGACCACAGGACATCATTGGCACCAAGGTCTTCGCTGAAGATGGCGAACTTCCGATACAAAAACCAACAGCCAACGAAGAAGGCTTGTATTATTTTTGCGAGCTTCGGATATGACCCTAACTACCGCGACTTGCGGTTTAGTCAGCAGGATGTGGTAACCTTTTTGGACAGAGCTTAAGAAAAAGGTAATTCTGTCTCGGAGAGAAAAAATAATAATCATCGGTGTGTTATTATGCCAGTTGACTGCGTGATACGGCCTTCTGGGATTTATCGACATAATTAAAAGAAATAGCGAGGCATCCACTCAAATTGCTCGCCTAATTTAGAAGCCAACGCGATGCAGGGCCGCGCGAAGCTGGCTTAAGACGGGACCTGACGGCGAGCACGTCCCGACGTGGGTTTGTAGCTTCGAAAAGCACAGCAAAGAGGATTAAGGCCGGTGGAAATTGAGGCTGATTGCTTGACTGAGGCGATACGTGCCACGGTGAGACATTGTTCTTTGCGAGGAGGAATACACGCTCTCTCGGCCTTTCCATGCTCTGTAATTTCCTCGAATTCTGTCTATTCATAATCTCCTATTTGTCCCTGAGTGGGGGGCTACGATCTTTTTGTAATTTGAGAATCTGGAAGTGTCTGTATTGACGTCATCCTCTCTAAAGCAGAGGTGTTCACCTTCCGGAGGGCGATCCTCATGAAAATGCCCAGAAGTTTGGCAAAATACATATTTTTCCTTCTGCATTTATTGATATACATCTTTATGTTGTTGCCAAAGTTTTAGAAGCTATTTCATTTTGCCTATTTTGTACCCTACTGCCTATTTTAAATTTTAACACCTTTTTTTACATTTTCAATTCAATTTTCGATTAATTTATTTTAATTGTATATAACTTATTTTTCTTTCAAAAACGTTATTGATTAGCACATTCTGGTGTTGCCAGAAACAAGCACAGAGCTGAAATAAGAGGTTAAACTCTTGAGCATCTATGAAAGTTTTCAAGGAATAAGTGAAGCAGCTGTATGAAGTGCCAGAAGGAAAAGTTAGTTGTTGCAGAAAAGTGCAAACGTGTAATGAGTGTAAATGTGGAATTGGAAAAATTGAAAACAATTTGTGATAATCTTAAAGGTGCAAATTCTTTTCGTGACGATATGAATCCAGCTACAATAGTCTGTCGAAGTAGAGAGATCATTTTCTGTTATGAAAAAGCATTCTTTCTGACAGTCGACTCTCTATGAATGTCGAAAACTTAAAAAAATAAATTAAAAACTAGTGGTTATGTGCAATCAAGGCAACAAACGAAAGTAAAAATGTTATATACATGTAGATATAGAATGAAATTAGGTATAAGTGACTGGAATTTGACACATTTTTTCGGTTCATTGTGTCTGGTTTTTTTTTTCACATGTTAAATGCCTTTTTGCCTGCCTATTTTAACCAAAATAAATGCCTGAACTTCCGGGCTCTACCATTACCTTCTCAATCTGAAAGCCTCATGGCTTGCTCCGGTCACGTGACTAAGCCTGTGACTAAGCGTCATCAACTGGAGGCGAGATAGCCGCCATATTTGATTTGCTTCTTCGGAATCAATGTTGGACCTTTTTAGTGAATATGGAATTGTAATGCAAATTTAAGAACTGTAATCGAGTTTACATGACGTGTAAATATGCTTAAATGTGGAAGAGGTATGGTGTATAAGTCTTGTGTACTCAATTGCAGAGGCAATTACAATGAAAAAGGTAAGAGTAACGTTCACATTTCTTCAAGATGTTGTTAAAAATGAGATTTTTTAGGGCAATTAAATGTGATTCAATCACTACGAAAAGATACAAGTTAAGTAACAAATGTTTTATGCTAAAAAATAAATAAGAGTAATAGTTCATGATGTAAACATTTTATGTGTCCGGAATAGGCATCAAATATACTCTAAATATCTACATTTGTTTTAGAAATATCAAATAATTTACCCTAAATTACAAACGTTGGTTAATATTACGTCTACCAAAGCAATTTGTTAGTGTAAATTTTATGCAAGCATTCGATAAATTATTCATATTATTTACACAAATTTTCAGTTTCAAAATGTGCTTAATGAAAGAAAGCAATACAACGGGGCAAAGTTGATACATGTGTACATTTATTCTTATTTTATCCCGCTTTATGCTTCTTTATGCTAATCGGAGGCTAATGGAAGATATGTTGTACATTCAAATACAAAGGTGCGATGTGTAACAAGAACTTCGATGAAATATTCGTGTGTAAAACTATCCAAGAATATATTACTTATGTTTCAAATACAAATGTTTTCACACAGAAAGCATTTTGTTACTTAGCTATGTTAATTTGAACTACAAATGTATTAAATTTTTAAAACTGTTTCATGCTGTTTACTGCTTTTTATTTTTTGTCTTTGTGAAGCTTCAATGTTCGTAACTTTGTTTATTAAATCAGTGAAAATGTTTATTGTTTCATAATTTCTTAATATTCTTCACGATTTTTTGAACAGAATGTAAAAGCAATGTAACTTAAGAACTTATGTGGTGGCCATAGTGACTTCCTAAATGAAAATTTTGGTGCAAATATTCAATATTATAAATTTTTCTTGTAACTATATTCGTCGGGAGGGTAAATGTCGAAATTTAACTTCATAAGAGAAATAAATATACCTTAATTATCTACGGTAAAATTACGACAAGGAGTTTAGAGCGTTAAGACGATCGCCTCCAGATGATGACGTCTTGGCTGAGCTCTGTGGCCTGAACCTCAAGATGGTCTTGGCTCTTCTTGTGAGGGTGAGGGAGTGCTTGGGATAGTCGCAAGGTTGAGGAAAAGGACAGGCCGTAAAGGGTATTCGACAGAGGTCATTGAACCGTGCGAATTAACTTTTTGCTTGGGGGGGGGGGGGGTTGCTCACTCAGTGGCGTATTTGTGATTTCATTTCGAAAAGTAGTTTTTTTGGGGGGTATTCAAATTTGTATGTTACCACTTAGTAAACTAAACTTTTGCCTTGCTGTTATAAGTGTTTAAGAACATTGGTTCCAACCTAGGTCGTTAAATCTTATGATAACATTTACACGTAATTTACAAATTCTTAGTATACTTACATTTTAAGAAAACCCAAACTCATACACGAGAAGAATTTTCGAACTAGTAACACCGAAAACTTGACCAAATATTTATTTCCAAGTTCAAACGTAACGTACAGTAGAGAGGCAGCACTTCGTTCCTACGCGTCAGAAAAATTCGATGCGACTGGTGAGTAGTAATGGCAGCACTATGTTCCTACGCGTCAGCAAAAATTCGATGCGGATGGTGTTATGTTACATCCGGTGGTAGCGGGGTACGAGCGATTTTAATGTTGAGTCAGCAGAACGTGACTGTTGACATTGAAGACATCGGAAGCGGTGGGGGGAGGGGGGGTCAATGGATTTGTCACGTTGTTTCTTGATGTATGCTAAACTAACACGTGCGTATGTTTGTGTGTGTGTGGAGGAAATGCGCGCGCAACCATTGCGTATGATTCAAAGACATGAAGAAATGATTTAAAGATGGCGCCGAATTTTGCTTTACCCCGAAAGCTTAGCGGCTAAGGTTATTGCTCTGTAAAACAAGAGGCATCGAGGGTTCGATTCCTGGTAGAGTCAATATTGATTGATTGATAGATTGAGTTAGTTTTTTAAGTCAATTTTATGCACGGCAAAACTAATCAGGATTGGAGCTACAGTTGAAAAGTGGTGATTCGGACCTCTATGTGCCTCCACCGAGTATCGAACCTGGGACCCCTTGATTACAAGTCGACGATGTCAATATTGAATGGTCTCGATTAGCCTGTGTGTACATAAAGGCAACAAAATGGTTGAGTTCGAAAATCGAGTTGGGTTAGTGGTTAATGTTGTCACCTGGCAATGAAGAGGTCGCGGGTTCGATTCTCTAGGTAGTTAAATTAGGCCAATTGTTTAGCCCCGCCATTATAGGTCCCCGATTAGTCCATCTGTGCATAAATAGTGTTTGAATAAAATCAATATGGCGGCCTTGGGTTAGTGGTTAATGTTATCGCCTGGTAATGAAGAGGTCGCGGGGTTCGATTTTCTAGGTAGTTAAATGAGGCCAATTGTTTTGTCCCGCCATTATAGGTTGCGATTAGTCCATCTGTGCATAAATAGTATTTGAATAAAATCAAAATGGCGGCCGCGTTTTGTGTTTAGCGGCGGCGGCGGCGACCGGGGCGCGGCGCGGCGCGGGGGGCGGGGCGGCGCGGCGCGGGTGGTGTTTTTTATTCCGCGAGATGTTTTAACCAAGTGGTTGAGGGTTCGATTCCCAATGTTAGTGAAAATTGGATATTCAATTGTATTTGTTTAAAAGTTCCGATTAGCTTTTTTGTGCACAAAGAGAAAATGAACTAATTGGAAATAGGATGTTTATGCTGTAATGAAAAGGTCCCGGGTTCGATTCACAATGTCAAATTGGCTGATAATGATGTTTTTTTTTAAAAAAAAAAAAGAAGTGTGTTGAGTCCCCATTAGTATTTAGGCAGGAACAGATATTAAAAATCAAAACAAAATGCCTTTTGATTACAACGCAAAGACTTTACCGCTAATGTATAAAGATAAATTAGAATCTGTTGTTTTGCCCTGTGGGGCCCCAGTACCGATTAGCTTAAATGCATAAAGAGTTGGTAAAATAAGCAAGATGGCCGTCACTATTGTTTTGTGATCAAAGAGGAGTCACAGGTTCGATTCAATCAAAGGAGGCAAGATTCTATGTTTCAATTCCATGTAAAAGTCTAAAGTTATGTTTCGATTAACCTCAATGCATAAAGAGGAATTAAACAAAAACAAGCAAAATGGCGAGAGATGTGATAAAAGAAAAATTGAATTAGTTTTTTATAGTGACAAGAAAAAATAGCGAATCATTGTTAGAAATAGAATGAAAATAAAGATACTTGCCTTTGCGTGTCCAAGTCCACAATACACACTTTTTCATTATATAGTTAATTATTAATGTTGTTATTAACGATTGTTACCAGTAAAAAATATAAACCATGAGGATTTTTAAAAGGGTGATAAGTGAAAAAAGCCAAGACATATATTTTATCCCTGTTTATTACCAATATTTACAAAATTCAAAAGAGCCGCACACACACACACACACACACACACACACACACACATACATATGTAAAATTTTTATATTGTGTCACCAGTTTATCAGCATGTTATTTAACAAGTTTTTATTCTTCAAGTTTGTTCACTCACCCACATAAGGAATTGTGTCACTATCATATCCATTTTCTGCTGCAACCACTGAATTAAAATGTTTCACTATTTTTTCCACAAGCATGTTCTCGCAAAAAACAAACACTTCTTTGGAAAGTCTTTTTCCGTCGATGTTTTGTATAGACAAAGGCTCAGGTTTTGTACATCCATGTAGATGGGAAAGCACAAACTTCTCCTTATTACATGCATGGACAGGGGAAATATCTGTGCAACCGAAACATTGTTCGCGAAGGTCGAGAATGCAAGATTCCACACAGTTTCCAAAATATGATTTCAGATACGGCGACACTGTTTCACACATAACTTTCGCATGCTCGATGCACACAAATATCTTCATAAAGTTCCGCCACGAACTTTCTGCGATGAACACTATCTCCAGGGAACCGTAAGCTGGTTTCTTCCTTATAATGATCTGACGGCGATTGTACAGTGTGGTTATCAGCAATTCATGTTGCTCACTTAGTGGGTAGGAAACACGAGGCTGCTCACCTGGAATAGCGATGTAATTGTCGATTACTGGAAACAATTCCTGAAGAGCGTGCCACTCCTGCAACTGTAGTTCAACACCGGCCGCCCCGCTTCTGTGTAGCCTGACCACAGGTTGGAAATCCAGATGAGAGGAAAGTCCGATTGAGATAACTTTTGTTTTCGAAGCATTCAAATAGTAGACGTGATCGAATAATATCGACTGGCGTATAAGATTAGTTACTTGTTTTTGTTCTTCAGGTAAATGCTGATCGCTCTCTTTCTGAAGAACCCCTTTGAAATTAGTGTACGGTTGAAATCTTTTTTTCAACGGCATCGAAATAGAGGATTCCATGACTAAGAACTGCGAGATACTGCATGTCGCAGCGTGCAGGTATACATTTGAAGAAATGCGTGGGTGTGTTTTTGAGACGCATGCGCGCGTAGCAAACCAAGCATGTGCTGGACAAAAAAGGTGGAGGGGGCGGGGCATTACAAAGATCAATGGTGAGAGAAAAATCAGCAGAATATCATAAACGTCATATTGAGGAAATATTGAATAACAAATATTAATTAATTTAATTAAAGCATCAACCGCATTGTCGATCTGAAATTAGGTTTATAGACAGGGGGCAAAATGGAAAATATCGACGATGTTCTAGTATTGGATTGTTTCTGTATTTCCATCGGTATAATCCTCCACCTCATTTGAAGCATACTGTTTTATCCTCTTTTTGAATGTAAAATAATCCTGCTTCGGACAGAGCTTCTACAAACGGGAATTCTTTTGATTGCCAGTTTCTGAAAGAGGACAATCTAGCATTGAAAGATCCCATCTCTGGATATTGCGTCATTGTTCTGTAAAGACACAAAACAAGATAAATATTATAAGTAAGCTGTTGTAAACTGTAACGCTACAAAATTATTAATATACTATTAGGACTATATGTAACTTGTATAAAATTTCAAACAGTATTTACTGTCAATATTTTCTAGTATACGTACCGAGTATTATAAATTTAATTTACGAGTCAGCAAATAACTTGTTATAATATTGTCGTTTTTTATCGGTACTGGGAATAAAATTTGAAATTTATGCATGGGTTTACCAGAGGCTCTATGGAATAAATACAGAAAACAGTAATGCCCACAGTACACAGACCCGTAACTTTGTATCTGATGAGTGTTGTACGTATAGAATTTAGAGTTATTTTCCAAAAATCGCAAATGGTTATGCACATGTGGAGGTTTTCCGTAACTATCAAAAAATTCCCCCCGGGAGTTACTGTCTATGTAAATTGCTACCCAGTGCTTCCCGGGGCTATCTTTGGGATCTGTATTTACAATCAACGCTGCTGGTAGTTCCACATGTACAGGTAATTCATTAGCTGCGAAAACCCCAACATGATGATTGTCAAAGGCTCTATTTGATATTAACCCGTGAAGCAAATTTAAAGTCGACAGCATTGCTGGACACTAAATAGTAATATTGTGCAACTCACCTTGTTATACAATTAATCCAGATGAATATCTCTTTGATTATTAATTTCCATGAGAGCGTCAAATTCAGAGTAGATAACACAAGTCACAGTAGATTCCAAAGCCGATTTGAAGTGGACTTCCAAGCTAACAGCCCCTTGCCGTTGAAGACTGCAGTGGGATATGGCACTTGCAGCTGCGTCTGGTGTTATATCGAAAACAAGTAATGCGTATCCCTGGGGGTATTCCTCACGCGATATATTGTTTCCTTCATCCATATAGTGTATCCCTGTTCCAGAGAATAATGTGTGATATGCTGTTATGTACTTGTTGTTTTCAAAGTCTGGTTGAAGTGGTTTGCCGGGAATTTGGACTCCATCAACATATAAAGTAAAGAAGTTGTAATTGAAATGTTGAAAATTGAATGGATTTGTAGACAGTGTGCCGTTGAATGCATCGTTGGTAACAAACCCCACAACTAATCGTTTCGGAAGACGTCCAAGTATCACATTGTCAATTGTTTTTGAAACAATATCTTTTGGAATAGTTACAGCTTTAAGTTGTACTCTTGTTAGAGGGTATTTTGCTGTATGTTTTTGCAATATGCGATTGTGACTAAGTTTGATGGATGAACTGACCGATACGTTTCTCACATATAGTGTAGCATCCAGAATTTCCACTTTGCCTTCACTGTCATCTAATCCCATCAAGCAGAAAGTGTTTTTCGAAGGAATCAGTTTTATTCGCATTTCCACTCCATTGATCAAAAATTTCTCTTGATTGAAAATATCAGAATGCAAGTAACCAAACATATCAAATGTTTTACTCCGTTTTGTTAGTTGGTTACGTTTTGTAAAGCCTTTGTTGTCTTCCGAAACGTTATCAAAAGCGCCTGCTGTATCCTTGTACCACAATGCACTTTGGAGATGAGATGATTTTGCAGATATGTCATAGTTCAGTGCTTTTTCAAAATAAGACCTGTATGGGTGCATATGAGATGGAAACGAGATGAGTTTGTTATTTAAGTAGATTTGTACTTCGCTGAACATTGCATTGAGAAAATCATTGACAGGTCCAATTGTTTTATCTGTGGGTAGCAATAACTGACCATTCGCTTTTACAATTCTGGCATCTATATTCAACATTGTGTGTGCTAAATCCATATAATCATCACCATGTCCAGGTATTACAAACTCGGTGGGGGCATTATCTGCCAGGGAACTAACAGGTTTGTATCCGATGGTGTGGTGTTCTAAGATGCTTGTCTGAGTAGGTTTTACCGAGAAAATATCCAATTCACTTTTAAAACACTCACATGATTTCTCCCTAATTAGCGCCATATCTAATCAAAAATATCTGATGTTATTTGAATTTTCTTACGGTTGCGTTTGGTTGTTTTCTTGGTGTTTGTATTGGCACTGGATCTCTTCTTTCTCTGAGCGATCCTTCCAGTTCGCTGTCCCGAAGCAGAGTGATTCCTTTTGAAATGTTTATGCCCCTGATAACCTGAACCAATCATTTCCTTGAGCTTTGTTTTAGCTTTTCTTTTAAGATTTGATCTGGCATCCGAAATTCTGGATTGTAGTGACTGTTTTAGGGGTGTTTTGTCTACAACATCACCTAACACATTTACCCGTGTTTTTAACATTTCTTTCCCTACAGCTTTCGCTCCTTTTTTGATAAGAGGCAAAGCTGACCGAAAAAGTCCTCCAAGAAAACTTCCAATGCCATGTCCTTTTTGATAGGCAGCACCGTAATATATGTTACCTACACCAGATCCAGCTTGTTGATGGTAGTATTGAAAATATGGGTCATTCATAATCAGAGCTTTTCACCACAACGTCTAAAATGAAGTTTCAAACACACTAGTCCGAAGGAGAATGGGATGTGTGCACCAGTGCTATCCCTTAAGTCAATTTCTATTTGTTCGAAATTATGTTTCTGCACTGGGATATAATGTGGTGAATCGAAAATTTGCACACCATCACTTCCAAAAGTATGTTCCATAGGATTAATGTTTATAATACGTAATAGAGGGGCGACAGCATCTCCCACCATATGTGATTCCGCAATATCTGTGTAAATATACATCTGGGAAGGAATTTCTCTCACAACATTTGGAGGCGAGCGTCCAATTTTTACTTCTGATAGATCATCGGTCGGTTTAAAACCTAATATCGGTGCCAGTTGAGGTGACAATCGTACATTTATGTTTCTCTGCTTGGTAGATATATCAACAGTCACATGTTTGTACGCAGGATGATTTCGGAGACTAAAATTTAATGTTTCAGAATATTTATTGATTTCTGCAACAATGCTGTTTATAGATGCGTAATAGCCTGCGGATATTCGAAGTTCATTCCATTTGACATCATCCATAGATTTATATTGAATATAGTTGTTAAATCTTGTAATGTTTAGTATTGAATAAGGATAATGCACTTCTACCAATGCCATCTCCCATTTGTTGGTGTCCAACTCCACACGGTTCTGAAGCTTTGTGGTGTAATTAGTTAGAGTATTACTTGGGAAATATTTCATGGAACTGTTACTAGGCAAAGTAAGGTAGAAAGCGTTTGCTTTTCTCATGATGTGTTATGAAGGTTATTTGTACCACTGATGAGAATACCTACAAAAATTTATGCCTCTCTCTCTCTTTTTTTGACTCCAAAAACGATGCGCTAATCCAACTGTCAAATAATCTGGAGTAACCTTTCCAATGAACTAACAACTTTTTACTGGCTCCTTTACCTTTGGTCGCAAGGATTTTATCAATTTCATGCATATCCGGTAAGCGGACCAATTGCAACTCTTCCGTATAAAATGTTCCATCGATTTTATGTCCTTGTAGATCTTTTAATTCATACACTTGAGGATTTCTTTTCAAAATACGTTCCACCACAAATATTTCTCTTGTCCAATTTTCCATGTAACCTTTGTCAAAGCGTTTTTTGGTTTTTGTTATTCTCACTGTATCTCCTATTTTGAATGGCATCTTCAATGACAATAGTGGAGATGAATCAGATTTGAGTTTTTTGTCATACATATTGTGCCATACTTTCAAAACCTTCTCAGGAGTAACATCTGCTGGTACCATTTTAATACTCGAGTGAATTTTATGATTATAAGCTTTCAAAAGCTTTGGGAGTACATTAACATAACAGCTGGTTCTTTGCTTAGTAAAATACTTCCACATGCGTTCCTTTAAAGTTCTGTTGAATCTTTCAACAATACTAGCTTTAATATCAGGATTCTTTGTTGTAAAATAAATTACATTTTGTTTTTTGAGATATTCCTGCACAATACTGTTGGTAAACTCACGGCCTTTGTCAGTTTGTAATTTCAAAGGTTTTCTTTTGCTTTGTTTGAAAATTTGCTGGAAAGCCTTTTTTATACATACACCAGTTTTATTTTTTACAGGGACAGCCCAAGCATGCCTGCTAAAAATATCGATAACTGTGAGTATATATCTGTACCCTTTGTTGTGATTCCGCAAACTCTGCATGTCATTCAAGTCAGCCTGCCATTGGTCATCGATATTATGCACAAAATAAAAGTTTCTCGGAAATCGACGCTTTACAGGTCTATGCAAAGTGTATGCAGTTTGCTTTGTCAACCAATGTTTGATTGTTGACAATGGTATGGATTTTTTTACAGCTTTCCATAGTGTTGAAGCTGTAGAATAGGATGCTGGATGAGATGGATTGTACCAGATATTCTCTAATATTTTTTCGCTCATGGTTTGTATCTTGACCAAACTGGAACAGTACGTTTACGTTTGTGCCCTGGAAATGATGATACAAAAGAAATTGGTTCCTTTTCTTCTTCTTCTTCTTCTGCTTCTGTTAATTCTTGTGCCTCTTCTTGGTTAGCTCCGGACAGCGGAACATGGCGTCCGGGGTTGCCAAAAACAATCTGTTGAATAAACTCCTGTCTCCGGGGGTTACCTATATATTGTTGAGGAATATTAGATAACGCCAGAGCTCTATTGAATAGTTGCCACCCAACAGGATTGCTTGTTTTTCGTGGTCGAATTATATCCGATACTAGATCGACAATATTTGAGCCTTCAATTTTATTATTGTTAATAAAAACTGCCCCATATTTATCCCAATCAATATTACTATTATGTAAAAGACGTTCATACAACAGTTCGGCTTTTCTACGATACATGCTAGGTGTAGCAGCTAGAATTTCTTCTTTCATATCAGTCAACTTCTCAGTAGATTCTGTAATCGGTAGCGACACAGGTTCTCTTTGTTTTCGAGTAATAGACAGAAATTTTTGGAGCACAATACTGTAACGATTCCATTTTTCATCATCCGAAAGACCTTTGAGATTCAAAATTACTTGCATATCCTGATCCAATTGCGATAAGGATGTAGACGGTGCAGACATAACAGGATGTCTCATGTTATCCATAAATTCTTGAGGTATTATAACCATTTTTTTGGCATGCTCCATGTTCAGATTTTTTTTTCACTTAAATAAACTTGATAACACACCTCCTATTAAAGGGGCTAATAACGCAGGTAAAAATCCTCCGTGTTGCACTAGTATCTGTTTCTTCTGCTTTGTAGAGTGTCCTTTGGCAGAGAGATTACGTATCACCTTCTTGTACCGGCTCAATCTTGTTTTCTGAGGTGTTGAAAGAGGAACATTCCCTTTTAGAACATTGTAACAACACTCACAGATTGAATTAACTAAGGAAGAATCAGCAGCTTGTAATATCGCTGTGCGAAGAGCTGGTTTAGCATCCGACAAAACTTGGAGCACTTTAGCGTGTTTCACTCTTGGAGCCATGATGACAGAATAAACGACTAGTGATTATGCTTGCTTTTTTTGTAGGAATATATACATAATTGATATCATCGTCGGGAAATATCCGCGACCGAAAACGTACTTCTTCCGGAGTGTTCTGCTTCAGATCAAACAGCAAATATCCATGGGGTTCAGCGGTGGCATTGTAATATGCATCTTTTATAAAATTTGGATTCTCCGGGTATACTTGTCTAGATAAATAATTAATTTGGGCTCTGTCTCTTGGATTTTTGAAGCATACAATATAATGACTATTTAAAGATATATCCCTATTCCCTTTTTCCTGATGGAATAGATTTTGAGTGATAAAGAAAAGACTAATATCACGATGATGACACCCTTTTGTAAATAAATCTGTGACTCTTTGATCGCATTCCCTCATCTGATCATCGATAATAATAAGATGAGGTCCAGAATTTGGCACAAATTGGTCAATATTAGGCATTCCTTCCCGAAATTGTACAAAACCAGGGAAATCATTGTATGCAGATTGCCATTCCCCGTAGCACACCAAAATATTGTTGAATTTTACATTTACCATTTGGGGTAAACACTGGAGAAAATGCTTCACAAAATATGTCTTTCCACATCCTGATGGACCAGCCAATATTGCAGAGAACGGGTGTTTCCACAAGCACTCCATTTCTCAAACTGTGAAGAATGTTTTAAATTACATATAATATAAAAGTCGAATGTTATGAATATTTTTCTAGTTGTTAGATTTTACTGATATGTTCTATCTTCAAATTACATATATATATATTATATTGTATTGTATTATATATATATATATACACTTCATCAATAAATAAATATGCGTGTGTGTCTGTATGTATATATATATATATATATATATATATATATATATATATACACACACATACAGACAATTTTCTTATAGTACAAAATTCATTTTACAACAGCACAACAAATGCCAGATAGCATTGTACGCATGCGCGTTTGTAAACCCCGCCTACATATTCCGAGCATCAGCGTTGTGTTAGATACCTCTCCATTGTTTCAACAACGATAAACAGCTTGGTGGCCCAGATCAAATTGGTTCTGGAATCTACTGTGACGTGTACCGTCTACTTTGAAGTATAAAAAGGTGAGTTGCACAATATTACTATTTAGTGTCCAGCAATGCTGTCGACTTTAAATTTGCTTCACGGGTTAATATCAAATAGAGCCTTTGACAATCATCATGTTGGGGTTTTCGCAGCTAATGAATTACCTGTACATGTGGAACTACCAGCAGCGTTGATTGTAAATACAGATCCCAAAGATAGCCCCGGGAAGCACTGGGTAGCAATTTACATAGACAGTAACTCCCGGGGGGAATTTTTTGATAGTTACGGAAAACCTCCACATGTGCATAACCATTTGCGATTTTTGGAAAATAACTCTAAATTCTATACGTACAACACTCATCAGATACAAAGTTACGGGTCTGTGTACTGTGGGCATTACTGTTTTCTGTATTTATTCCATAGAGCCTCTGGTAAACCCATGCATAAATTTCAAATTTTATTCCCAGTACCGATAAAAAACGACAATATTATAACAAGTTATTTGCTGACTCGTAAATTAAATTTATAATACTCGGTACGTATACTAGAAAATATTGACAGTAAATACTGTTTGAAATTTTATACAAGTTACATATAGTCCTAATAGTATATTAATAATTTTGTAGCGTTACAGTTTACAACAGCTTACTTATAATATTTATCTTGTTTTGTGTCTTTACAGAACAATGACGCAATATCCAGAGATGGGATCTTTCAATGCTAGATTGTCCTCTTTCAGAAACTGGCAATCAAAAGAATTCCCGTTTGTAGAAGCTCTGTCCGAAGCAGGATTATTTTACATTCAAAAAGAGGATAAAACAGTATGCTTCAAATGTGGTGGAGGATTATACCGATGGAAATACAGAAACAATCCAATACTAGAACATCGTCGATATTTTCCATTTTGTCCCCTGTCTATAAACCTAATTTCAGATCGACAATGCGGTTGATGCTTTAATTAAATTAATTAATATTTGTTATTCAATATTTCCTCAATATGACGTTTATGATATTCTGCTGATTTTTCTCTCACCATTGATCTTTGTAATGCCCCGCCCCCTCCACCTTTTTTGTCCAGCACATGCTTGGTTTGCTACGCGCGCATGCGTCTCAAAAACACACCCACGCATTTCTTCAAATGTATACCTGCACGCTGCGACATGCAGTATCTCGCAGTTCTTAGTCATGGAATCCTCTATTTCGATGCCGTTGAAAAAAAGATTTCAACCGTACACTAATTTCAAAGGGGTTCTTCAGAAAGAGAGCGATCAGCATTTACCTGAAGAACAAAAACAAGTAACTAATCTTATACGCCAGTCGATATTATTCGATCACGTCTACTATTTGAATGCTTCGAAAACAAAAGTTATCTCAATCGGACTTTCCTCTCATCTGGATTTCCAACCTGTGGTCAGGCTACACAGAAGCGGGGCGGCCGGTGTTGAACTACAGTTGCAGGAGTGGCACGCTCTTCAGGAATTGTTTCCAGTAATCGACAATTACATCGCTATTCCAGGTGAGCAGCCTCGTGTTTCCTACCCACTAAGTGAGCAACATGAATTGCTGATAACCACACTGTACAATCGCCGTCAGATCATTATAAGGAAGAAACCAGCTTACGGTTCCCTGGAGATAGTGTTCATCGCAGAAAGTTCGTGGCGGAACTTTATGAAGATATTTGTGTGCATCGAGCATGCGAAAGTTATGTGTGAAACAGTGTCGCCGTATCTGAAATCATATTTTGGAAACTGTGTGGAATCTTGCATTCTCGACCTTCGCGAACAATGTTTCGGTTGCACAGATATTTCCCCTGTCCATGCATGTAATAAGGAGAAGTTTGTGCTTTCCCATCTACATGGATGTACAAAACCTGAGCCTTTGTCTATACAAAACATCGACGGAAAAAGACTTTCCAAAGAAGTGTTTGTTTTTTGCGAGAACATGCTTGTGGAAAAAATAGTGAAACATTTTAATTCAGTGGTTGCAGCAGAAAATGGATATGATAGTGACACAATTCCTTATGTGGGTGAGTGAACAAACTTGAAGAATAAAAACTTGTTAAATAACATGCTGATAAACTGGTGACACAATATAAACATTTTACATATGTATGTGTGTGTGTGTGTGAGTGTGTGTGTGTGTGTGCGGCTCTTTTGAATTTTGTAAATATTGGTAATAAACAGGGATAAAATATATGTCTTGGCTTTTTTCACTTATCACCCTTTTAAAAATCCTCATGGTTTATATTTTTTACTGGTAACAATCGTTAATAACAACATTAATAATTAACTATATAATGAAAAAGTGTGTATTGTGGACTTGTCGAAGATAAAGCATGAGAGCTTTTCTTCACACTGGTAAAACTCGGTGTTAATAACAACAATAATAATTAACTATATAATGAAAAAAGTGTGTATTGTGAATTTGTCGGAGATAAAGCATGAGAGCTTTTCTGCACAGCGCTGGACACGCAAAGGCAAGTATCTTTATTTTCATTCTATTTCTAACAATGATTCGCTATTTTTTCTTGTCACTATAAAAAACTAATTCAATTTTTCTTTTATCACATCTCTCGCCATTTTGCTTGTTTTTGTTTAATTCCTCTTTATGCATTGAGGTTAATCGAAACATAACTTTAGACTTTTACATGGAATTGAAACATAGAATCTTGCCTCCTTTGATTGAATCGAACCTGTGACTCCTCTTTGATCACAAAACAATAGTGACGGCCATCTTGCTTATTTTACCAACTCTTTATGCATTTAAGCTAATCGGTACTGGGGCCCCACACGGCAAAACAACAGATTCTAATTTATCTTTATACATTAGCGGTAAAGTCTTTGCGTTGTAATCAAAAGGCATTTTGTTTTGATTTTTAATATCTGTTCCTGCCTAAATACTAATGGGGACTCAACACACTTCTTTTTTTTTTTTAAAAAAAACATCATTATTAGCCAATTTGACATTGTGAATCGAACCCGGGACCTTTTCATTACAGCATAAACATCCTATTTCCAATTAGTTCATTTTCTCTTTGTGCACAAAAAAGCTAATCGGAACTTTTAAACAAATACAATTGAATATCCAATTTTCACTAACATTGGGAATCGAACCCTCAACCACTTGGTTAAAACATCTCGCGGAATAAAAAACACCACCCGCGCCGCGCCGCCCCGCGCCGCGCCGCCCCGCCCCCCCGCGCCGCGCCGCGCCCCGGTCGCCGCCGCCGCCGCTAAACACAAAACGCGGCCGCCATTTTGATTTTATTCAAATACTATTTATGCACAGATGGACTAATCGCAACCTATAATGGCGGGACAAAACAATTGGCCTCATTTAACTACCTAGAAAATCGAACCCCGCGACCTCTTCATTACCAGGCGATAACATTAACCACTAACCCAAGGCCGCCATATTGATTTTATTCAAACACTATTTATGCACAGATGGACTAATCGGGGACCTATAATGGCGGGGCTAAACAATTGGCCTAATTTAACTACCTAGAGAATCGAACCCGCGACCTCTTCATTGCCAGGTGACAACATTAACCACTAACCCAACTCGATTTTCGAACTCAACCATTTTGTTGCCTTTATGTACACACAGCTAATCGAGACCATTCAATATTGACATCGTCGACTTGTAATCAAGGGGTCCCAGGTTCGATACTCGGTGGAGGCACATAGAGGTCCGAATCACCACTTTTCAACTGTAGCTCCAATCCTGATTAGTTTTGCCGTGCATAAAATTGACTTAAAAAACTAACTCAATCTATCAATCAATCAATATTGACTCTACCAGGAATCGAACCCTCGATGCCTCTTGTTTTACAGAGCAATAACCTTAGCCGCTAAGCTTTCGGGGTAAAGCAAAATTCGGCGCCATCTTTAAATCATTTCTTCATGTCTTTGAATCATACGCAATGGTTGCGCGCGCATTTCCTCCACACACACACAAACATACGCACGTGTTAGTTTAGCATACATCAAGAAACAACGTGACAAATCCATTGACCCCCCTCCCCCCACCGCTTCCGATGTCTTCAATGTCAACAGTCACGTTCTGCTGACTCAACATTAAAATCGCTCGTACCCCGCTACCACCGGATGTAACATAACACCATCCGCATCGAATTTTTGCTGACGCGTAGGAACATAGTGCTGCCATTACTACTCTGGTGTTATGTTACATCCGGTGTAGCGGGGTACGAGCTGTTTTATTGTTGAGTCAGCAGAACGTGTCTGATCACGTTGAAGACATCGGAAGCGGTGGGGGGAGGGGGTCAATGGATTTGTCACGTTGTTTCTTGATGTATGCTAACCTAACACGTGCGTATGTTTGTGTGTGTGTGGAGGAAAAGCGCGCGCAACCATTGCGTATGATTCAAAGACATGAAGAAATGATTTAAAGATGGCGCCGAAGGTTACCCCGAAAGCTTAGCGGCTAAGGTTATTGCTCTGTAAAACAAGAGGCGTCGAGGGTTCGATTCCTGGTAGAGTCAATATTGATTGATTGATAGATTGAGTTAGTTTTTTTAAGTCCGTTTTATGCACGGCAAAACTAATCAGGATTGGATCTACAGTTGAAAAGTGGTGATTCGGACCACTATGTGCCTCCACCGAGTATCGAACCTGGGACCCCTTGATTACAAGGCGACGATGTCAAAATTGAATGGTCTCGATTAGCCTGTGTGTAAATAAAGGCAACAAAATGGTTGAGTTCGAAAATCGAGTTGGGTTAGTGGTTAATGTTGTCACCTGGCAATGAAGAGTTCGCGGGTTCGATTCTCTAGGTAGTTAAATTAGGCCAATTGTTTAGTCCCGCCATTATAGGTCCCCGATTAGTCCATCTGTGCATAAATAGTGTTTGAGTAAAATCAATATGGCGGCCTTTTGTTAGTGGTTATTGTTGTCGCCTGGTAATGAAGAGGTCGCGGGTTCGATTTTCTAGGTAGTTAAATGAGGCCAATTGTTTTGTCCCGCCATTATGGGTCCCGATTAGTCCATCTGTGCATAAATAGTATTTGAATAAAATCAATATGGCGGCCGCGTTTTGTGTTTAGCTGCGGCGGCGGCGACCGGGCGCGGCGCGGGGCGGAGCGGCGCGGCGCGGCGCGTGGGTTTTTTTTTCATTCCGCGGGATGTTTAAACCAAGTGGTTGAGGGTTCGATTCCCAATGTTGGTGAAAATTTGATATTCAATTGTATTTGTTTAAAAGTTCCGATTAGCTTTTTGTGCACAAAGAGAAAATGAACTAATTGGAAATAGGATGTTTATGCTGTAATGAAAAGGTCCCCGGGTTCGAGGCGCGGCGAAGCGCGGCGTGGGGTGTTTTTTATTCTGCGAGATGTTTTAACCAAGTGGTTGAGGGTTCGATTCCCAATGTTGGTGAAAATTGGATATTCAATTGTATTTGTTTAAAAGTTCCGATTAGCTTTTTGTGCACAAAAGAGAAAATGAACTAATTGGAAATAGGATGTTTATGCTGTAATGAAAAGGTCCCGGGTTCGATTCACAATGTCAAATTGGCTGATAATGATGTTGTTTTTAAATTTAAAAATAGAAGTGTGTTGAGTCCCCATTAGTATTTATGCAGGAACAGATATTAAAAATCAAAACAAAATGGCTGTGACTGGTGTTTAGTATTCGAAAGGTTCCAAGTTCGAGTCCAAATGTTGGCTAATTTTTAATTTAATAGTTATAAATTTTTTTTTAGTTTACAGAATTCTTCCCCATTTATTGCATTTTGGCGAACATGTCCCCCCCCCCTTTGTGGCATTTGGACATGATGGAGATATACATAGAAATTGTTGTCAAAGTGCCTAATAATGTTTTTCTGTTTAAATAAAAAAAAGTGTGTTATCAGTCCCGATTAGCATGAACAGATATTCAAAAACAAAACAAAATAGCTGATATTGTTGTTTAGTATTCAAAAGGTGTTGGGTTCCAATGCTGGCAAATTGCAGAATAACATTGATTTGTTTAAAAAGTGAGTTACTATTCCCGATTATCCTTGATACACAAATAGAAAATGGGGGTGATTTTGGAGTTTTGCAACCAACTGGGGTCGAGGGTTCGATTTTCACTAGGGGCTAATGTTGGCGTTTTTTACGCAGTCCCGATTAACCGTAATGCATAAAGCTGTTTCAACGAATATCGAACCTGGAACCTTTTGATTACAATGCAAAGATTTTACCACTAATGTATGCTATGTTTTAAAACCAAAAATAAATAATAGTATCGAATTTTTTAAAAGATGCGTTACCACTCTCGATTAGCCATTATGCACAAAGAGATGTGTTTTGAAACCAATGGGGTCGAGGGTTCGATTCCAACTGGGTATGTGTGTTGAGGAAACTAAAGGTCAACAGGCATCTGAAAATAAGTTTTTGGGCTTGGTACAGGTAGCTTTTTGTAGAAAGCCCCACAACGGCATCAACGTGGCTACCATCTGTGGGGGCCTCTTTTTTTTAAGTTGGAGAGGGGCATAAGGCCGCTTGTACCATACAACCTTGCACCGAAGAACCAACTTGTCAACTAGTCACTCACTCCATCATTAAAGTGCACAACATAATATCAGATTTGCACTGATAATAAGCAAAGAATTATAGCGGCTGCATAATTATATTTCAATGACAGCAAATGGTTTCAAATGAATGGTTTTCATTTTATTTTTTACTAAGTAACAGATTTGGTAATGAAAAGCTTTAACATTTGCATATAATATGAGATTTCTTTTGGTATCCAGTTTGTATGTTGACCAAATCACAGATATAGGGCTACTATTACTAAGGAGAGCATTAACTTAATCTAATAAAAATATATTCCACTGCATTACAAAATTAACTCATTCTGTTTTCTGTTGTTTGAATCCATATGGTAAAGTCTCGAAACTTCCTGAAAAACCCTTATTTCCGGCTTACTAACAACGGAATGTCTTTTTGTGCGTACGATTTTGTTCGAGTTGAGTAAAGTTAAAGAGGAGGTGTTGAGAATAGCATTGGTGAGTGATTCGAAATTGATTGTGCTGCTGTTTTTATGGTTTAGACATATGCCTTTCACTTTGCAAACAGTAGTAACATTAGTATTGTCTGGATTTACTACCTCAAATGCATAACTTTTCGGCCCACTGGATGAAAATGCTCTGATATAAGCATTTTTCCCATAGAGTTCTAGTTCATTTGTTAACTCCCCTAGGTAGTCTCCAACAGGCAGATCAACATCACCTGGCCTTTGAATATAAATGACACTATCGGTATCATAGTACAATACATTTTCGCCTAATGTATCCAAATATTCATAAAGCTCTAATCGTGCATGGGTTGTAGTGTATGCTGCAATAACTACATTTACAGTCGATAATGGAAGTGCAGATTCTTCGAGATATTGCCAGTGAACTATCAACATATCTTCATTTATAGGTATAACTTGATGTACTTCAACATTGGGACTTTCTAGTTTATCGAAAAAATGCTTAGGATTGTTGATAATACTAACTTGACCAGGGTTTTCTCTCTGTCCAAATTTACCCCAAAATGAATTCAGCATAAGTTTTGCTAAGCTTCGTAATCCAGGATTAGCACATATTCTGTTTTCATCCAACAACACACCCTCCTTTTCAAAATAGTCAGCTATGTATTTTATTTTTGGATTCTTCATCAATACACCACAATGGCCAGCCGCTTGCTTCAACTTTTGCTTTGAGAAATGTATTGATGTACTCTGCAAAAACACCACCTGATTTTTTTGCAGGATCATATTGTTCAACATTATATTCCCATACCTCATGTAATTCTAAAATTTTGTATTTCTTTTGAACTGCCTTCTGAACTTCATCCACAACCCAGGTTCCAGTTATAGCTCTTTCCCTAGCAGTATGGTTACATTCCGCCTGGTTTATTTCATCGGCGCAAGTTCTACATAGAGGGAAAGTTAATTTTGAATTGGTTCGATATGGTAACACAGGATGGTACAGATCTCTCGGTGGAAGTATTGTTGCTTTGACAAGCCCTTCAAAAGAATAAATATCGGGGCATTCTTCCCCCACATAAATTTTCACCGGATGACCAACTGGAAACTTTTTAACTTTGCAACAATAAGGGTTAAGGCTACATACATCCTTATATTGAATTGTTTCATTTTCTTTCACAGTGTAATGTAGTTTGGTAGCATTAGTTCTACCACCATAAAACGCCTCCCGGGGAATTATGGGGCTTTAATTGATAACGGATGTTTTTCAACATAATGTTTCATGGTTTTGTTATTTCTCAACTGCTATGAAATTCGCACCCCCACATCTCATGGACAATGTAATTAAGTGCTTTTAATCTGGTAATTTTATTTTCTGTTCTTTCATACCGAAAAGACAAAGTATCATATGGGTCATCATGAAGAGGTTCTGTACGTGAAGTAGGGAAATATTTGACACAACCATGTGTTCTGCATCCTTGATATTCAAATACATGCTCTTGCCCCTTTTGATCTTTAATATATCCATCTACTTTCAAGTTTCCTCCAACTTTTACTTCTGGTCCTCTGACTGCATGTTGGATTTCGATTTTATGTTTTTTTTCATCCCATACCAACCATTGAATAGCCTCTATAGACTGAATATCACACTTCTGTATCAGTTTTTAGGAATAATTCCTATATGTTCTGCTTTCAAAAATCTTCTACGGAATACTTTATTACAAGCTGAAGCGATGGTGATGGCTTCCAATAATGGGTTCACTGTTGTTTCTTTTTCAAAAGTGGTCATGAATTTCAAACAGGCAGCACGTAGTACATTAACATCTTCTACACAGTACTTTCTCAACTGCTTCTGCATATCGAAAACTACCCCTGTTTTCTGTTGTTCACTATGCCATTCCAAAAAACTGGTTCTCTGATTCTCCATCATAGAATCAACAGCGTAAAATTCAGTACCGGGGACACATCCGACATATTTTTTATTTTTCAAAGTATTAAAAAAAATGAGGAAAATACCCTTTGGACATTGGGAGATCAAATGCTTTCGGTAATTTGTTGAGCGCCATTGGAATAAATTTGAGAGAATCTATGAAATGGATATTATGCATCTTCAAAGATAATATTTTGGCTCCATTCATGATAACAGACGGTGTCCATTTCATTTTTTCGATCATAGTTTGCAGTACAAAGTGCGAATCATACCCTCTACTATTGTGTGCAATACACACAATATTGTTAATTTTGGTGCGGTGAGCTGAAACAAATTGCAGAAAATTGTAAACAGGTTCTGTACTATCAAAAATGTGCTGTTTTTTCCCGCATACACTGCACCATTGAGACATATCTTTGTTCTCAATGCAATTATAGCATACATTTTGGCATACCAAAAGATTTGGAATATGCAGAAAATTGTTTTCAGTGCCTTCTAGTTTTGTGTCCTGCCTCGATTCAATATCGTAGAAAACAAGCATTGCTTTTTTTGATATAAGAGAAGATATTTGTTTGCCATAAATTTTTTGGATGTGACATAGATGTTCAGATGGTACCATATTTTTACAGCTGACACAGAATTTCTCCCCACATATATGAGGATTTCTGTTTGTACGGATAGCATACGCTCTCATGCATTTTTCACAACATTTTACTGTCTGACAAAGAGAGTTTTTTCTATTGTAACATGTTTTATGATTATTGTAACACTTTTGACCATAGAAAAATCTGTTACAATCAGTGCACTTTATTTTGGTTTCTGAAACAGTACATTTGGGCTTTTCTTGGCATTGTGAACAAACAGCTGTACAGGATCCTAGGTGTCTAGAAACATGATCATATTTCTTATGGCAAGTTTCACAATAGAAATTAGCGGAGAATGCAGCTGTAAGAGATGTTATAACATTAAAATGGTTGTTTATGTACACCAAATTTAAAGTTTCGCGCCTAGGTAATAAAGGACCTTCATATATCACATCACTCCCGGAAAGTCCATTATATACGGTAATTTTGAAATCAGATAAATAGTCCTGAAATTTTTGAATTTCGGTAGTTCCTCCACCACCACTCAAATTTTCCCCAGCTTCTCTGCACAGTTTATCCACTTCTTCTTCCATAACACATTTATGTTGTCTAACATACTGATAACGTTTTTTAGGTTCATTTTTGTAAACATTAATACCTCTTGCCACAACCAACGCATAAGCCAAACACCTGCTATCGGAATTTTTAATAGTTATAATTCCTTTTTTTAGTTTACAGAATTGTTCCCCATTCATTGCATTTTGGCGAACACGACCTCCCCTCGTGGCATTTGGACATGATGGAGATATACATAGAAATTGTTGTCAGAAAGAAATGTTGTATTGCTCTGCAATACTTTTTCCAATGCTGCCCACAATATCTCCATATCTATCGCCTGTGCTTCCCGAAAAGATAACCAAAAAGGGAGATCAGGGTGATCTTCATTCCTGATAGTAATACCAACTTGGTCATGCTCGGCCACATCACATAGAAGATATTGGATCAGTTCTTGCAATCCCTCCTGAACCCATATCACCGGATTCTCATTCTGTGGTGCCCCCCGCAACCGAGCACGCACCATTCGTCCTTCCATATTGAATCTTTGGTAACGCCTTCTTGTCTCTTCTATAACTTCAACATGATGTAACACTGCATCATCGCCACCGCCTACCTGTCTGCACACTTCCGCTTCCTGAATACAATCCCGAAGAACCATTTGGTATAACGCTGGCGAAATATGATTTGTACATTGCTCCAATTCTTTAGTCTCTAAAACAGATTCTAAATGGAAAATATCTCCACATTTTTCATCGGTTGTTCCAATACACCCAAATATCCCTGTATCCTGGTTGTTATACTTGTTAGGAAACATTTCAACATGTTGGTTGGTCTCACTAGAAATAGAGACAAAGGGTCTGGATTGATTGCTGTTAATAGCAGTAGAGGTAGAGGGGGTAGAATGTTCTGCTGACTCAACATTAAAACCGTTACGACAGGATGTAACATAACACCAGTCGCATCGATTTTTTGCTGACGCGTAGGAATGCCGTCTCTGAGGCTTGTCCCGTCGATATTATTTAAAAATCACTATTTGTCCCGTTTTATAAAAGTCTAGTGCCCGGTTCGCTCAACCATCTTTAAAACGTTCTTAACGAGTTGATAGTTAACGCATCACTAAAATCTTAGCAGCCTGTTAAACATTTAATGTTCGCTCAAGCGATTTTATAGGACCGTTAACTAACGACATGTTAGAGACGTTTTGCTTTGATGCCTTGCTATTCTCATACTTTGATACGAGAAATGCAACGTTTTCATTGGTTGCACCGTGAACAGTAGACTGTGCGTAAGCGGATTTGGGCTTTTTTGTATGAAATCCCAGGAACAAAAATAAATAAAGTAATGTGTAACACATAAATATATGTTTAAGAAATGAATGTCAGTTAGGCATTTACGTCCGCACACCGAAAATGTTATGTATTAGGATTAACAGTTACTGTACATTGTAATTTCGTAAGTTAGATTTAAATGAGTGCCTACCGACTGTAAATACAAGATCATGAATATATATATATATAAACTACTGTTCTAGGTTAGGGTAATCTGTTTGAAGTTTTATATATTTAATTATATTACAATGGCATTGCAAAAGAGGCCTAAAGGTGGAAATGAACGTGTGTTTGCTATAATAATTTTCCTCAACAAAAGAGAACATTTCACGAAATGTACACCATGCATAACTTAACTTACTGTGCCATGGCAATTAAATAATATGTAAATATTGCAAGTCACATCTATTGGCATTGATGTGAATGTGGCATTGCAAACAAGAAATCTACTGTTTCCAAATAATCACTGACAAGACAAAAGAAGGCACGTAAAATGTTTACCAGTATGATTACCGTTCATGCATATGTACAAGGGACGTTTCTGAATGGTTGCGTTTTTGTTTCGTACAAATATTTTTCAAAGAAAAAATATATATAATACAATACAATATTTTATATTTGATTTATTATAAATGGTAAAGAGGACAAGTATACTGTTAGACAGTATCCTCACCACTTGTACGAACGTACAGTGCAAAGAATAATTTCCGAATGCGTGGTAGTGTGTTTTACAAACAAATATACATACTTTTACAATGTCCATGCACGAAACTACATTACCAGAAATAATGAAATTGTAGTCATTCAGAAAATGTACCTTGTACATGGAACGGTTGATTAATATGATATTTTACATTTGATTTATCATAACTGGTAAAAAAAAAACAAAAAAACAAGTGCACTGTTAGGCAGTACCATCACCACTTGTACGTATCTACAAGGAAAAATTTCCGAATGGATGGTAGAGTGTTTTTCAAACAAATATGTATACTCTTACAATTTCCATGCACGAAACGACAACACCTTTAAACTGCTTAGGACCTGAAGCTTGTTTCCTTAATGAAACATACATGTGTAGTACGGTTCTTTATAATATGTTTGATTATTCATTATGTGATGAAATTGTAGTCATTCAGAAAATGTACCTTGTACATGGAACGGTTGATTAATGATATTTTACATTTAATTTACCGTAACTGGTAAAAAAATATAACAAGTGCACTCGGACAATATCATTACCACTTGTACGTATGTACAAGGAATAATTTCCGAATGGATGGTAGTGTGTTTTATGTCACTGCACAATGTGAAAATGTTACATTGTCCATGCACGAAACTATATACCTGAAACTGCTTAGGACCTCAAGCTTTTTTCTTAATGAAACAACATATGTAAGCTATATTACGTGATGAGATCATAGAGATGGTAGTCGTTCGTAAATGTACCTTGTACATGTAATTGTTGATTTTTTTTTTTTCAATTTTTAAGTGCTCTTTCAGTTTGTTATGAATACGATTTAATTTCCATTTGCACCGTTATATGTCAGCCCATTTTCAATATACTGCATAATAATTGTTTTGATTTTGTGATTATATTAAGACTCACGTTTTATTAAACAACATGTTTTATTCTACAGTACTTACGTACAGCTACGAGCTAAATAAGTAAATAGGTTAGGCAGGTTTTCTTTATTTCTGTACTTGGTTAGGTTAGGCAGGTTAGGTTTGGTGCTTTTAGCATCTCCAGTTTGCTACAGCTGTCCCTAGCCGCTTGAAATTCAGATATAGAATGATGAACATTTGTGTCGAGCATTCTCGTCACTGCAAAATCATTTTTTTCCATTATGTTAATTGGAGTAGATGAATAATAATTTGAAAAGTTCTAAAGAACAATTCCCTACTACTTTGAAAGATTGCAGGCTACATTGTGTAATGTCACAAATTTATTTTACATTAAATGAGAGTACAGGACGTGTATTGCCTATTTCTAGGACAGTTGCTTCATTTTAATTTTATCTCTTACGTTTTCTGAAATTTTTCAGTTTAAAAAACAACATAAAATTGGAATGGTAGTTGTAAGCACACATAAGCATAAACGCAAGAAACCACGACTTTCTCCAGTTTCTATGTGATCCACTGGAAAACGGCGTGGACGACGACACCGAATATTTTGGTGAATAACTTCACCTTATAGAAATAGAAATATGTAAAAGGAGGTTACATTATTTTAAAAAGTCATGTGACATTTTGTGTTTATGGTTACAGTGCATTGAAGGTGGAAGCCCAATATGCATTTTAAAAACATCAAGTTCGTATAATTAACTATAAGCATATATTTTTGGCTCGACAGGCAAAATTAATAAAATTTGAATAATGTGTGATGATCACGATGCCATTGTTGACAGAACTTTAAAAAGTACATTGATACAATATTTCTCATTTAACTTACATGTGATTTCTGATTTGCAATACGAATTTATAATATGAAATACGAAATGGGAAAATTATTTTTGTTGTAGAAAGAAATTGAACTAGTGTATGTTTTGCGATGGTATGCAAATAATGTGTTCAAATCTGTTTGGGATAACCTTTCAACACAACAGCTGGCATACGCAATTTCGCCATCTTATTTCCGACACAACACAACGCGCTGTTAAGCACTTTAATGAAGCAAAAGAGTGCCTTTAGATTTAACGACGACATTAGAGGTCTGTTAGCCTTAACGAAGGTGGGAGAAATGCCTCAATGTGCTAATGTAGCGTTAACTTGATTTAACGCTTCTTTAAAATTTAACGCGCGTTGAGCGAACCGGGCATAGCAGTTAGCTTGAAAACCAAATCTAATTTTGAAAAACATTACGTGCTAAAAAAAATGTTGATGGAATTTTTAAACTACGAGTAGTGTCGTGGCAACACCGTGGCAAAAGAGCTGGACTGCGATTCAAACACTTGATAACGATCAAAATGTTCCATTACCGTCGAAGATATTCGAGCAGACAGCAGTTTACTGTTTAAGTAAGCTCATGTCGTAAGTTGTGTTGCTTTATGTGTGTTCCGGTATTTGCAGAGCAGTGAATAAGCATGGCCAAGAAGCGTAGATCTATATGTAGTTCCAATATGGACAAGAATTTAAATTCTTGCATCTTTACACAAACTTAAAAGACAATTCTCCCGTTGTGTTAGATACATGGGGAGTTTCATGAACGGTTGGCGAAGAATAAAGTTGTTCTCAAGAATATTAGTCATTCTGATAAATAGTTCAGGCACTCCTCAACTTCGGCGTAAAATAAACATCAGAGATTGATCAGGAGGAGATTATACCTCTTGACAACGGTAATTGTCAAATAGATTTGATGTTTTGCAGGATTTAAATGATGATGAAAATATAAATGAAACAGACGTAAATAAGAATTGGGAGCACATTAGTGTTGCCCACGGGACGAGACGGGACAGGCTTTTAAAAATTCGAGACGATACGAGATTGATCATGTGTCCCGAGACAAACGAATATTTTCGAGACGAGACAGCATTTCACAGCATTTCCACGAGACGAGACACGCCAAAGTCTCGTCTCGTGGGCAACACTAGAGCACATACGTAATGCAATAGAATCAGCAGCTAAAGAAAGTATAGGATACCATAAACCAAGGAAAAGTAAGCCATGGTTTGATAATGAATGTCATAATCTAATAGAAATAAGAAATCAGGCTAGACTTAGGTGGTTAAATAATTCTGATGATACAAATCTAAGCAATTATGATAGAATAAAGCGAGAAGTTAACCGCACGTTTAGAAGTAAAAAGAGAGATTACTTGAAAAGCAAAATTAACAAAATTGAAACAAACAACAAAAACAAAAATATCAGTATAAAGGTGTAAATGAATTTAGAAAGGGGTGGCAACCTAAAGTAAACTTGATAAAAGATAAAGACGGTGATTTTTTGGCTGACCCAAGTTATATTTTAAATAGATGGAAGAGCTACTTTAATGACTCTTTAAATGTCCATGTAGGAGATAAATCAGAAGTAAATGAAGTCCACACAGCAGAACCTTTAGTTCCAGAACCTAACTTGACGGAAGTTAAAGATGCTATTAAAAGGCTAAAGAATAACAAAGCACCTAGCATTGATTTAATACCAGCTGAGTTAATTAAATATGGTGGAAATTCGTTAATATGTCAAATTCATAAATTAATTTGTTTAATATGGAATAAAGAAGAAATCCCTCAACAGTCCTGTGTTTAAAAAAGGTGATAAAATGAACTGCAATAATTACCGTGGAATTTCTCTACTCTCAACAACATATATTTTTTCACATCAGACAGACACTTGAGAAAAAGTGGGAATATAATCAAAATGTCCATCAGCTATTCATTGATTTCAAAAAAGCATATGATTCAGTCAAAAGAGATATATTATATAATATATTAGTCGAGTTTGGAATACCTCCTTGTTAACATGATAACAATATGCACCAGTGAAACAGAAAGTACAATTCGTGTGGGTATTTATGTGTCTGACAAATTTACAATTCATGATGGGTTAAAACAAGGAGATGCATTATCTCCATTGCTCTTTAATTTTGCCTTAGAATATGCTGTTAGGAAGGTAAAAGAAACTAACGAAGAACTAAAATTAAATGGTGTGACTCAGTTGTTAGCATATGAAGATGATGTAGACTTATTATAGGGGATGATATATATACAATTAAGAATAATGCTAAAATATTTTTCAAAACTGCTAAAGTGATAGGTTTGGAAGTTAACAAAGATAAAACTAAGTATATGCTTACAGGCTGAAACCAAGTGTTAGGTAATAATCAAAATCTAATTATTGATAACAACTCATTTGAACCAGTTTCCAAATTCAAATACTTAGGAGTAATATTAACAACTGAAAATTATATTAAGGAGGAAATAAAAAAGCGGGCTTAATTCAGGAAATGCATGTTACTTGTCTATTCATAAACTTTTATCTTCTCGTTTAATATCTAAGAAACTAAAAGTTAAAATATACAAAACAGTAATTTTACGTGTAGTATTATATGGGTGTGAGGTACATTGACAGAGGAACATAAATTGAGAGTATTTGAAAATTAGATCGTTAGGAAAATCTTTGGACCTAAAAGGGATGAGCAGACAGGTGAGTGAAGAAGGTTACATAATTTAGAAGCACATAATTTGTATTCATGTCCAGATATTATTAGAATAATTAAATCAAGAAGACTTAGTTGGGCAGGCCATGTCGCACGAATGGGAGAGGAAAGAGGAGTTTACAGGATTCTTGTTGGGAAACCTGATGGTAAGAGACCTGTAGGAAGACCAAGACGAAGATGGAGGGACAACGTTGAGATGGACCTAAAGGAAATCGGTAGGGATGGAAAAGAGTTTATAGATCTTGCTCAAGATAGGGAGTGATGAAAGGCCTGTGTTGCTGCAGCCATGAACCTTCGGGTTTAAGAAGGCTAGAAAGTTAGTTAGTGACAACAGTAGATCCTATTTCATTTATTGTTTATATGATTTATCATTTATGCGACCTATACTTTAATAAATAATAATACATTAATAATAACCTTATTTTTATAATGAAACCTAACAGATTTTTCAGGGAAGTAAACTCATCTTCCCGTTTTTGGGTCAAAATATTATGGTCACTCTAACTTTAATGCATTTAAAATATCAGCACAATGCCATGACAACTCAAGTGTGAAACAGCCTGCTTTTGTCTCGGCTCGGTGAGGTTGGTCAGTTGCAGAATGGTGTCCTTTAATGAGCAATTCTACATACTTTTAGGCAGGGAAATCTTTGATGACTGGATCATTAATGAACACGACAAGACTTAGTAGCCGCAAAAAAATATAATTTATGTTTATCTTGTCCCCGCCCACCCTCCGGCGCCACTGTCTTGCTGCCAGCTCTAGGCACCGCTTTAGCGATAAAAGTATATGAAACACTTTCTGATATCAAACTTGAAAGTCTCAAAATAAATCATTGCCTGCCTCCGTGGTTCCATGAGGGGTTCCAGCTTCTATCCCTAGTCGGTTTCTCCCACACGCGGGGGGGGGGGGCAGTAGGCACCCAGCGGTACCCATCCTCCCAAGGCCAATGGCGCATCCTCCCCCAAAACCATGTCATACTTCCTCACCAAATCATATCATTTGGTCCCTCAAACCATATCGTAATCCCCACAAAGTACTTAATTACGACAGCATGTCTACCGGAAGTAACTTTTTCCTTAGCTTTACTGAACACTTTAATTGATCTGCTCCTTCTCCTTAAACAGGGTTGCCCATCACTCAATACCGCCCCTAAAATCGTTCATCATAATCCCCCAAAAATAGTCTATTTGAATGAAATACCATGTTAAACTGTCCATATTTTTTAATTGTTCGATTTTCGAAAAAAGAAACAACTTGAAGCTAGCACATTGATTGGTTAAATGTAGTAAATTAAAGTATGTAAATATGCATATGAATAGTGTTTGTGAGTGGGTTTATAAAACTCACAATTTGAGTATTTAACACAAATTGTTACACAACTTAAGATGAAGATAGAAATTCAACCTTGGCAAACCAAATAACATGCTCCAGCCGTGTGACCGATTCAATTATTATTTTACGAGACATTACAGAACCCTAGCTAGAAATTCTTAAGCTCAGGGCGATAATAAATACGGTTCATCTTTCAAAGAACTCTCCCCTCCTTTTTCTTGGGGTAAATATAATTATTTTAGTAACCCATAACAATAATTACGTGAATTTTATCTCCAGTGCAAATTTAACTTGTTAAAGTAAAATTTACCTGTGACAAGAAGTTAGAAATGCAGATCTGATATATTTTTGTTCCAAATGATGCACCTGCTTTAAATTAAGCAGTATACCAACAATGAGCATTTTTTTAAAAAAAGAAGTGATTTTATTAATGAATATCGAGAATATCGCTGTCTTGTAATGGAGCTGTAATACGAAACTTCACATTGACCTCAGACAAACGCGAAACACGCATCCTCGTAATACACAATTGCGAGCGAAGCGAGCAAGAAAATTTTTACATCCATTTCTTTTCAGGCTTTCAAGAATATTTGTTAAATGAGGTGTCAATACTTTCTTAGGATCCCAAGATATTTAGTATTTTCCAGCTTCTCTCTTGGCACGTTAGGGGTCGAAAACGTGTAGATACAATATCGCTAAATACAGTTTCCAAAATTTAATGTTCGGATTCTCTCTCCACTACAGAAATCTCTCGACAATCTAAGATTTAACACTTTAAATTTAATAATCATACCTACCACCAAAATTTCCATGTCAATTTTAGACTTACTGTTGATATTAAAGAGTGGATAGATATTGCCTCCTCCAAAAATTAATTCTGTCTCCACACCAGAATTTCCGCAACAGTCTAAGACAAAAGTAATACACAAGAATTGGATAGCCCCTTCAATTTAATGTTCAATCCCCCTCTAACTAAAATACCCGCCATAATCTTAAGTTCTAGAGTTTGATACTGTCCCCCCCCCCAACGTTTAATTCAGAATCCCCCCCCCAGAACCCACGTGCCAATTTAGGCCTAATATGTAAGAATTGGATATTTCTCGCCCCCTTCCCTTTCGATATGGTGCATTTAAGGTGTAAAATGTTTACATATATTTTGTACAAATATGTAAATGTTGAATTTTATGTTATTTGAAGGAAAGAAATACCCCCAGAAATCTCGATGGCGCAGCCTACGCCATAATTCCCCATTGTGAGCACCCGTAAAAAAATATTATTTGTGTGATGGAAATTTCATAAATTTGAGGACTGTGGAAAATTATCCAGGATTCTGCTCTGAAATGGGCGTTTTACTCTATCTCAATATTTATTTTTCCAAATGCACAGTTAATTAAGGAAAACGCATGGTATATGTTTTTGTGCGAGAATACAGGAAGAGGCATCCGAATACTGTAGTCCTAATGTTCTGATTAGGGCCTCCCCGATGGCGCAGTGGTAGCGTTGTCGTCTATGAGCGTAGAGCCTTGCAGTTACGTTGTGTAATGAGACAGCTGGGGTGATGCTTTGTGAAACTTTTGTTAGCTGGGGAGATACCATCCCCCTGCATCCCCCCTCACTTCAAGCACTGTGCAAGACAACTATTTATAGAATAGGGAGACTAGTACGCTTGTTTTTGACGCTGCCTGCTTCTTGAAAGACAATGTAATTTGCATCGCTTTATGACGTACGATGACCCAATCTGTGGCACTGTGCCAAGCACATAAGAAAAAACTGTAAAAAAATATTGGCACTAAAGCGATCATGAAAGATTTCGTTGTACGTTGTGATAGAAGAACCATGACCTTCCGAAAAGTCGAGTATAGAAGTTGAAAATATTCTGTTTTGAAATATGCCATTGTATACCTAATCAAAATTAGT